>NC_134853.1:19247551-19893384 GCF_049852395.1 Peromyscus maniculatus bairdii
AGCTGGCTTTAGAGGTGGAATTGGCTCACTCCCCCTCTAAACTCAGACATATTGCTTTAAAAAAAAATGGTTAAGAGATTCTTGTGTCCCAAATCAAAAAAGCCCTCTAGTATGGGACAAAGAAAAACCAATATTTTTATTTAAAACAGGTTGATTATAAATATGATCTCATTCTAAAAAAGAAAAGGGGATATGATATAGATATATAGGAGGATATAGAGATGATAAGATAAAAGGATAGATTAATGAACCTACTTTTAAAGAACTTATTTAAAATGTTTTACATTGGTATAGATTTTAGTTTATGTTTAAAATGTTTTACATTGGTATAAATTTTAGTTTATTGATACAAACTTGAAGTTAATTTTGTTATACTGTATATATATATATATATATATATATATATATATATTCTTGTTTGAGGTATTATGTTTATGTAACTCATTTAAAATTGTAATGGATAATTAAAAAATAGAATAATAATTAGTCATCTATGATAATCATATTTGTAGCCATGTTAGTTAAGTCTTCTAGGTATACATAGATATATTTCAGATAGATAGGTAATCTTCAAACACTTCATAGACCTAAAAAATATGGCATTTAAATAACTTAAAATTCTGTTGACGAGAGACGCAATTGCTCCTGGCAGCACCAATTTGATCCTGAGAGAATGTTGGGCTTCTAAGACATTTCCATTTGAAAGTTTGTCTTCTTGGCACAAAATGGCCTACCGGGCAAAGAACTGCCCTTGCCTTGATGGCTGACAGTACGAATACAATGCTGTCCTTTCTGCACAAGTGGGACACAAGGAAAGTGACCACTGTACTCTGCCAAGACAGGGTAAGATGGTCTTTCAGAGTTCCTGCTTCTGAAAATGGTCTGTCATATACTCTAGGCCTGTAGCCAATTTGAATGCACCAACAATGCTGAGAAACATTAAGTGACTGTCCAGGCTGCCAGCTGTCTTGGTCTACTCTTGCAAGATTCCCAAAAGTTGCTTGCATCCATCTACCATTTCTCAGGTACCATTATGTTCCTTCTCAGGTCTTCGATGTGGTTAAAGACTAAATAGTTGTAATTTACTCAGTTATGATAAAAGATAAGTTAGATATAAAACCTTAAACTCACAAATATAAAATAGACAGTACATCTTCTTTAATATTGTAACTGTAATTCATGCTTGATAATTGTTTTGTTATATGTAATTTTACCATGTTAAAGTTAAAACCTTTTTTTTTAAAAAAAAAAAAAAGGAAGAAGAAAAGGGGAAGTGCTGTGGATATCGCTCTATATAAATAAAACACTGATGGCCAGTGACCAGACAGGAAGTATAGGTGTGACAAGAAGAGAGGAGAATTGGGGAAACAGGAAGAAGGGGAGAGAGACACTGCAGCCACCGCCAGGACAAGCAACATGTAAAGACGCTGGTAAGCCACCAGCCACGTGGCAAGGTATAGATTTATAAAAATGGGTTAATTTAAGATAACAGATCAGTTAGCAAGAAGCCTGCCATGGCCATACAGTTTATAAGTAATGTAAGTTTCTGAGTGATTATTTTATATGTGGATTGTGGGACTGTGGGGCTTGGTGGAACCTGGAGAGAAGCCCTCCAGCAACAGAGCTGTGAGGAGCAGCCTCCATCATCTTCAGCTGGCTTCCTAAGACTACACCCTTAACAATTATGTTAACTATTCCATCTGTGAGGCTTCTTCTACACAAGGTGATGAGTTCTTGTACAGCATGCTTTTAAGGAGATCAAAGTGAGATATATATTTAAGTGCTCCCAAGTTTATAAATACAAGTTATAATTCAGTGACAGACACTGAGAGTACAAAAGCTACACATTAGTGAACTGGATAACTACAATGCAGATTATGTCTGTATGTTTCTAGTTTGGGGACACAATGATTTCTTTTTTCAATTCAAGGAAATGCAGTCTCTTCCATGCTAGAAAGCAATGTTGAATTTTACAAAGTCACATATCATGGAATTCATTGCCCCATTTAATGATATCACAGTTAGGAGAAATACAGTATGATTCATGTTTTCCAAGGGGCCATGTCCAGGTGCAATAGAGTTATTTAATAGATTTTACTGATTCATTCTTTAACATTGGACAGTGTTTGTGATGACAGTGAAAATGATATTTTGAAACTACTGTTGGTGTTCCTGTGTCCTCCCCTATATACCAATATTTCTGGGAATGAGTGAGGAGTGTCAGTAGTCTCATAATGTTTCCATTTTGAAATAAAATTATTTTATGTATTTTCAAAATATCTATGACAGGGAACATAAGATAAAAAGAGCTATGAATCATGGTTATTTAAATGGGCCACCACCAGCAGTGATAGCAACACTGATAGTTTAGCAACAACATAAACTATAAAATGGTATCTCATATGAAAAGTGTATTATATTATGCATAAACACTGTGCCTTTCTCATTTGCTCTTAGACTTATCGGGATTAGCAGTATTTTGGTCTCCCAACCTTGACAAACAATGATTATTTCCAACTTTTGACCATAAGGAAAGTTTGAACGTGTATGCTAAAGTAGGAAATACAAGATGATAGTTAAATTTAGCCAGTTAGTACCTATACATTAAACATCAGAGAGATTATTTATGTGTATAATTACTTTTTTCCTAACACAAGCACACACACACACAAACACACATACATATACACACACAAGTGCATGCACACCATACTCACAGAAGTACTCATCAGTGAGACCTCAGGTCAACAATCTACTCAGTGTAGATACTAGACTCACAAAGTCTAGGAGTTTAGAATCTTTTTGTTGTTTTTGTTATTTGGTAACATTAAACTTTCTAAAAACTCCAAACTTTTATTTTTCTATCCTCCATTCTTCTAGCAATATAAATTTATTTTGACTTTAACAAAGATGAGAAAATCAGATTACAGATAAGCATTGCTTTAGATCTGGGCCATCAAGACGTATTTCTTCTTTCAATAAAGTACAGCTAGAATTATTACTGACAGTTTTTTCTAAAGGCTTCAATTATCCCACAGATTATGCCCCCCAAATTCTCATCATTTTACTGCTGATTCCTTTAAGTACTTCAATCAATGGAATAAATCATTGTTGGTGATTTTGATAACCCACAATTTAGAACATAATATTGAAGAATAACTTTCTAAAAGTCTTTACAAAACAGAATGTGATATAATGGAATTGTGAAACAGCTAAAAAATGTCATTTTACTTCTCAGTTAAGTACAAAAATCTGAGAGTGAAAAACATGTTTAGTATAAAAGTTTATATATGTGTGGTTTCAATTTGGGTAGATTACATAATATTTTAGTGGAGTCAACATTCTTTTGTGATTATTATTTGTTATTTATATTTGTTTGGTGGTTTTGAATTTTTAAACAGGGTTGTATTATGTATTCCATGATGGCAAATAGCTTTGACTTGTGATACTCAGGCCTCAGGCTCTCAAATACTGGCATGACAGGTATATATCACTAATGCTATGCTAAGGTATTGTTATGGTGATGATAGTTTTTTATTCTCACGAGTCTGTGCTAAGTTGATACACTCTCTTAATTACATTTATGTTAGGACTAGATATGCCTTGTTAAGTCTCTGTACCCTGAGAGGAAACACTCATATCCTTCCATACCTATTCGTGAGACAGAGATGAGATTATCTTGGATGAGCACTGGTGTTTGGGAATATAATTCATACCAACCTCTCCTCACATATTCACAAATGCCTGTAGCCTATGTTATATTGCTTCTAAGTTCTTTGTCTTCCACAATAAGAAATGGGACATTCTGTGATGCTTTCCTTCTGATAAATAGAACACCTTTATCAGGTCTTGGGTTCCTTCAGTTACATAATACCCTAGAATTACTGTAGGTGGGCCTTAGAACTTAAGTTTTCAGTAGCCATGATCCTATGGAATTGAACTCCACTTCTTAGCCAGTAGTTAATCAGGTAGACATGGGGGCACTGGCAGAAAAATATTTCTTGTTTTTCTCCCTCTCTTTGGTCTCCCAGAAGAAGAAAGTAGTGCAAAGCTCCCTTTGCTCATGAGAATTATACAGTATTTCCAGCTCAGAAATTCATGGGTTAAAGAATATAAAATTAATTTTAAATTTGCAGAAACATGCTAGTAAAATTTTATGTCTCAATGGTTGTCTAAATTACTATGGAAAGCAAAAAAAAAGACATTTTAAATATACCATACATATTTCTTTGTTTTCTTTTTTTGTTCATGCCACAATGTATATTTAAATCAATTCTTCATATACAATGCTATTTGTGATATGTCACATGTTAATCATTTCTCAGAAACACTTCTTATGGCTTCCTTGTCAGTTTCTTGTGTTTCTGGTTATTAAACACAGGATCTAGTATATGCTGTGCAATATTTATTTATTCTTCATTATTGAGCTGCATTCCTAGCCCTCTTTAGTCCTGAATAATAAAAAAAAGGCATATTGAGTTTAAAAGGAGATTGTCTCAGTATGTTTCCAAATAAAAATTTAAATATCCTATAACTGATCTTTGTCCTGCATACCAAATAGCTGCAATCACAATCTTATCTAGACATAGAACATGCTAATTCCTAAACACATCCTGTGCACTCTATCCATGCTACAGGGCAGTTCTTCTCTGTTCTCTTTGGATTGCTACTATCAAACACGATAGGATATAGTATTTAAACCTTCCACTTGTATAATACTACATAGCTTACTAAATCATTACACATCCTACTCATTTCATACAGCAAGTTACCATAGGAGCAAGTTAGGATTCAGAGGTGTCAAGTAAAATATTCACAATTTTAGTGCTGGTAAAAATGGAATCAAGTTTCAAGAGAGTTTTGCTTTTAAATTCTACTTCAACATTCTTACGACTACTACTACCAGTGAACCAGATTTCAAGGAAATACATCTACAACTTTCCGATGTAATAAATATCCTTTGACTTTATCAGCATACACTCAAGGGCCAAGATATAAAGTGTATAATACAAAAACAGATATGTCTGTGGTTACCCTTGTTCAGTCCGTGTTTTGGCAGTCATGCCAGTGAGACTATGGATGTAGGTTCTGACATCACTCAGAGACACACTCTCCCTTATCCTCTTTTTTACTTTTATTTTTTCCTTTATTCAACTCACATACAATACATCCTAACTGCAGCCTCCAATCCTTCCCCTCCTCCTAGTCCCACTCTCTCCTTTCTCCCCCAGCTCTGCTGCTCCTCTGTTTCCCTTCACCAAAGAGCAAACCTCCCAGGGATACCAAATGAACTTGACATAACAAGATGCAATAAGACTAGCAAAAAAAAAATTAAAAATAAAACAAAAACTCATATCAAGGTAGGACAAGACAAACCCAGTAGGAGGAAAAGGGTCCCATGAACAGGGAAAAGAGTCAGAGATGCCCCAACTCCCACTGTTAGGAGTCCAACAAAACCCCAAGCTAAACAACCACAGCATGTACACAGAGGGCCTAGGGCAGTCTCATGGAAGTTCCATGTTTGCTGCTTCAATATTCTGGCTCTCAAGTCTTTTTGCACTCATTTCTGAATTGTTTCCTGAGCCTTAGATGTGAGAGTTGTTTTGTAGATATATCTATGGGGACTGGGATCCATTACTCTTCAGTTGGATTGGTTATGGTATTCTGTAAAGGTCTTCATCTGTTAAAAAGAGGAGGTTCCCTGATGAGAAGTTAGGTCTAACACTTATCTCAGGTTACAAGGACAGATATTTAGAATATAGTTAAGTATGGTGCTGGTGGTTGTACTGACTGCTACAAGAAGTGACTTCAAGATTGGTGACTTCACCAGCACTGAGCACTTGACTAGGTTTCCAGTAACAAGCTTGAGTTAATGTAGGTATTATTGTCACAATGTGGAGAAGGCTAGTTCGAACCAGCCTAGTTATTTGTATGTGACAAGCTGAAAAACTGAATAGCTACAAAATTTAAGCTTCCTGTTCCTCAAACTGTAAAGAAAATATCAACATGCAATTACACTGTATTTCCCTTTTCCTTAAAATATCTAATACAGAGAAATTATTTTTTTTCCATCAACATTCAAGTGATTAATAGAAAAATGTGAATAGAATAGTTACAGAAATAAAAGAAGCAGCGAAGAAAGACTTTGAAAGAGAGATGATATGTCTAACTCATTTTCTATTAAAAAAAACTAATTTTGTTTCATTTTTATCTTCTGGTTAATTTTTTTCTCTTTGTAGCTGTAGCCCGCACCCTCAAACAAGCTCTTGCTTCATTTTGTCTACTCCTTTGAAATGTTCTAAAAAGAAAGTGAAACAAAATCTTCCAAAGACACATGAATAGCATTACTCTCAAAAGATTAAAAGGTAAGGAACATTGAAAATAAAGAACTAAATAAATAGCAACACAAACTGGGAATGCCCAAAATACAAGTTGTCCATCCCCATCCTTGATACTCTCACATGTTAACAGCATTCCTACATTTCTGTAAGACTGGAATAATGCATAATTTATTTTTAGTTACATATAAAATTGTGTCCCCTAATATGGTCATTTGAGTAAACTGAGTGTAACAAAAATGAATGTCAAGTTTTGAAACCAACAAATGAGAATTTCAAGCCAACTTCACTGTTATTACTCCCTAGAAATTACAGAGCAAGTTAAGGGATCCTGAAGCAATAACTGTGATCTTTCAGTGTCCATATGCAAACCGAGGACAATGTAGTAATAATCATAACATCTAGAATCTACCAACTAGATCAGAAATCCTTGGTACTGTTACATAATTGTAGTTCATTTGCCTCATTTAACACCCACAGAACCTGAGGAATTGGGTGGCATATCTTATCTACCAGATAAGTAATAAAATCAGAGAAGAAGCAAGATTAAGCAGCTGTGAAGGCAAATGTCTTTTGCCAAAATTCTCAGTCTGATTTCAGAATCCATGTGCTTACATTTGTTACTGTCACTAGTATATTGATAATGGATGAGTAATTTTTCAATGGTATGCCTTTAATAAGTAATCGCTACTTTATTTTATGCTGGGCACCTTCTTGATTTCCATTACTTGGAAAAATGATTGGCATAGAGCAATACCTGCAAATTAGTAATACATGAATGCATTAATTATCTAAGAATTTTAAGGAAATATTTAACATAATTGCTTTAATTTTGGATTTTATTATTAAGTTTCTAAAGAGTATTAAAAACAATAGTATAGAATTAAGTATGACTTCTTGGTAGTAAAACAGAAATTTTACAATATTTTAGAACTTTACAGAATTTTCCATAAGGAATAAAACCTACAATTTTACTGAGATATACCTAACAGTGTGCAATGTGCCGAATTATGTATGATTAAAACTCTGTAGGATATATTATTAGAACACATCAGTAGTTAATTGTGAAGATACTCCCCTAATGTGGGCAACTATTCTAATGCATATGTTGAATATCTCTCTCTCTCTCTCTCTCTCTCTCTCTCTCTCTCTCTCTCTCTCTCTCTCTTTCTCTCTCTCTCTCTTCCCCCCTCTTCCTTTTTCTCTCTCCCTCCCCATCCTGTGTGTATGTATGTGTAAATAGCTGTGCCCCTCTATAACAAAGCATTACCTTTTCATGTAATTGAGGAGGGGCAGGGGTGGGGGTGGGGTGAGACAATATTTCTCTGTGAAGTCCTAGCTGTCCTGGAACTAGCTCTGTAGATCAGACTGACCTTGAACTCATAAATCTGCCTGCCTCTACCTCCTAAGTGCTGGGATTACAGGTGTGTGTCACCACAACCTGGCAAATTTTGAATCTTCCCCTAATGACCCAAGATAGCTTTGCTTTAGACTGTAGTTTGTTTGAAGAAGTGGGTAGCTGCTGCTCTTTCCTCTGTTAGAGCTGGCAATATCCTCAGGATAAGAGATGTGCATTAGCTTCACCATGCACAAGCCAGAACCACTTGAGAGAAGAAAGGCTATTTCTCTAGTCTCCTATCATCTGAGCTCTGACACATTTCTGTGTTAATGCTACTTAACTTAACTGGAAACTAATGGTTTTTTAATTAACTAAAGCTGAAAAATTTATGATTTCTTTCTGAAATATTTATGTGTGCCCAATTTTATTGTATTATAAAATTAAATATTCATATACTTTTACTTAAATCATTTTTCCTTATTTTTATTTGAATTGCACTTGTTTGTAGAAAGCAGCTTCAGCCATAAAATCATACTGCACAAATGCATCAATGATTTAGTGAAAATGCAGAAAAAAATCCATAATATTACACATTTCTTCTTCTAATTTAAAAGCCTAATTAATACAGGAATAGTCACAGTAGCTGAGAGCTAATAGGTAACCCATTGACATTTAACAATACTGGACTTGTATTCTAACATTTGTAAGAACCAGGCACCATGCCTTCTTGAGCCCTGTTGTCAGGCCACCTTTGGGCTCCACCCATTCCCAGGAGCTACTCCTGGTGGATGTGGTCATATCCACATGTCTACAAACACCAACCAAATAACTGAAGTTCACTTCCAACAATCAGAATCCCAGGAAAATCACTGGTAATGTTTACTAATGGTCATTTATTACTTCCATGAGGCCCACATCATTAAATTGTCTGTGTCTTTGATTTGTTACTGAATGAGATATAGAAGAGAGATCTGTTATAAAATGACACAGTCACAGTTTCATCATTGTCCTCATGGGAAACCATTTTTCATTTTACTGTATTTTCTTATAGGCTCCCATTTGTTAGGGATCTGATGTAGAGTTTCAGAAAGTAGGCTTACTCCCCATGGTGATAACAACACTAATCACAATCATCTTCATCTGTTACTTCCTTGTTATGCACCAGCCAGTGTTCTCATAGAATTACTATTTCCTATCATACTCTCTGCAAATCTGACTGTAGGTAAAGATTTTACATGACAACAGAGTTGGAAGACATTGAATTATTGTTCATGGTGAAATAAGTAGGAAATTTCTGTAAAAAGTTAGTTCGGGACTCTCCAAAGAGCCAGAGTCTGGCTCTGACTTCTGCTGAGGCTCATTATTCCAAGCCAAGCCTAAGGAAAGCATTCTTGGAGTGAATTTAATATATTACAGTTTTCAAGTTCCAAAGCTAAATTTCTGCTCTAACACAGAGATGAACACTAAATCAAACAGGAGACTGAGAAGGAGTATAAAGGAGGCTTTAAAAGAAGGAAAGGGAATGAAGAAATGATATAATTTAAATAAAAGGAAAAATGAAAACTAGCTGAATGCATATTTGTAACTCATGATAACAAAATGATCAGCAGTAGGACAGAGATAAGTGTGTTCCCTGTGAACATTTAATTCCAGAAACTTAAGTCAGGGCTGTATGGAATACATGGGGAATGTAGAAACTGGACTGAAAGTACAGGAAAAGCAGCCTTAGCCAACATTGGCAAATATGCACACAATATTTACAGATTATAATGTCATCTGCGAATCATAAAGCTAGCACAAGATTTTCCATCATGTTGTGACTATACCCAAGGGAAACATACTTCATATAGCCCTTGTAATGGAGAGAATCATGGAGAGAATACAGAGTGAAATATTGTGCCATATAAATATTTTAGAAAAAGTCTGAATAATTGAGAAAATACCTCTAAAATAAAAACCCAAATTGCATATTGAGTCAATATAACCAAATATACCAAGTCATTATTTACACATGATGTATTCACGTTATGAGAATATATCAAAAGGAAACAGGAAAAACTTAAATAACTATCATCAATAACAGATATTTGATACCTTTTTATACCATTCTTTACATATGTCAAGGTTTGTCATGTTTTTTTAACTATTTTGAAATGCACTATTAAAGTAAAGAAATATCACACACAAATTTCCAGGCTCAAAAATGTGTAACAAACTATAGTTTAGATGTGAATCATTTCAGTTTTGTTTGGTTGCTTTCTTGTGATTTGAATTCTGTTTTCTTTTACTGTGCTAGGAAATCAGTCCCAGAGATTTTTACATCTTGGAAATTTATATTCTCTCCCTTTAATAATTAGAATATAATAAATTTAAGTTTTATACTTTGTGTGAGCAAAATTCATGATGATGAGTATTTCAAACTCAGATAAAATTTGATTTTCTCTTCTACTTTATGAGCATTATAATGGTTTGCCTAAGTACAATTGTGATTTTCATTTCCTTGTTCTTTATTTCAATTGCCACACTTTATGAAATTAAATGTACAGTTTGTTTCAAGGAAAAATAAGGCTTAAACAAAAAGAGAACTTGGTCCATTAGCAGAAAATGGAAGTTGGAACAGATTTTTGCTTAATCAAGGCAAATTAAAGCTTATAAAACTGATCATAGAAATTATGTCTGTATATTCAACCATATCCTTCTATTTTTTAACCTCAAAGATCATTTAGTTCCAAATGTAAGATTGAGAAGAACACAGCAGTCTCTCCTTCTTCTGTTACCATAGTCACATGAAGGGTGCTTTTTCTATTCTCCGTCTCATCCTCATCATTAACCACTCCCTGCAAAGCACTACTCTAATGCTACCCCATCTAATCATTTGCAGGACTGGTATTCTTCTCACTCATTTTTCTCTAACCCAAAACTATCTCTTCCACGTAGATTTTTATCTTGACAATCAAATAATAAAAATATCATTATCAGTTATGGGAACCCTGCTTGAAAGTTCAATATAAAAGAGAGCAAAAAATCATTTCTGATGCAGTAACTCTATGTAAAATCTTGTCAAATACTGCCTTTATGAGTTATCTTTGCAAAGGTGATTTAAGTGCTCATCACGGAAATTTTGGGGTATACTGAAAAGCAAGCACCAAGTTGGACCGAAGAAGGGAAGCTAAAGTGATGAAAGGCAAACTTATTAGGTTTATTCTTTTTTTCTTTTTTTTTTTCTTTTATTTTATTTTACAATACCATTCAGTTCTACATATCAGCCACGGATTCCCTTGTTCTCCCCCTTCCTGCCCCCCTTCCCTTCCCCCCAGCCCACGCCCCCATCCCCACCTCCTCCAGGGCAAAGCCTCCCCTGAGGACTGAGATCAACCTGGTAGACTCAGTCCAGGCAGGTCCAGTCCCTTCCTCCCAGACTTAGCCAAGTGTTCCTGCATAAGTTCCAGGTTTCAAACAGCCAACTCATGCAATGAGCCCAGGACCTGGTACCACTGCCTCGATGCCTCCCAAACAGATCAAGCCAATCTACTGTCTCACCTATTCAGAGGGCCTGATCCAGTTGGGGGCCCCTCAGCCTTTGGTTCATAGTTCATGTGTTTCCATTCGTTTGGCTATTTGTCCCTGTGCTTTATCCAACCTTGGTTTTGACAATTCTCGTTCATATAAACCCTCCTCTTTCTCGCTAATTAGACTCCTGGTGCTCCACCTGGGGACTTCTTTATGGTTACTGTTAGGATCTTGCTCTCACTCTTCCGGGTCTAATGTCTTACCTCATGGGGGGCAGGGGGCGGGCAGGTACGTACCTGCTGCGTGGTCATGCAATCCCTGCCTTAAAAAGCCTGACGTGGACTCCCACGCTCTCTCTCTGTGCCTCTCTTTCTGTTTCCTCCCTGCAGTCTGCTCTGCCCTGCTTCCCTCCCTCCTCTCCCCTCTTCTTTCTAATAAAGCCCATTCTAACTCTGGTAGTCATGGCCTGTGACTTTTCCGCTGACAAACCAGCGGTGCTCATCCTTTTGGTTACATTTAAACATGTATCCGTGGAGATGTTATATTTCCATCCTTTCAGTTACATTTACACGTGTATCCGTGGAGATGTTATATTTCCATAGAGGCTTGCCCCACACATTGCTGAGAGGGCATTGTCTGTTACCATAGGAATTATCTACTCACCCTCCTTCCCTGAATTTCAAGCTCAGCACATCCATTGCCTTTCAACACACACCTCTGTTCAAACTTCCACTTTCTTTTCTCCCACTGCTCTCTGGAAGATACTGAAAGGCTCAGAAAAGGTTTTCTTTAAATTAAAATCTTAGGAGAACTTTGCTGACATTATTGTCCTACACTCTTCTCAAATATAAGCTGCTTGGGATTAACTTTGACGGTCCCCCTCATATTTACCATTTTGCATGAAGACCTTTGATCTTCTCGCCAGTGATTCT
Organism: Peromyscus maniculatus bairdii; assembly: GCF_049852395.1. Taxonomy (NCBI): domain Eukaryota; kingdom Metazoa; phylum Chordata; class Mammalia; order Rodentia; family Cricetidae; genus Peromyscus; species Peromyscus maniculatus. The sequence continues at coordinate 19,259,671 of NC_134853.1, forward strand.
TCAGTGCCAGGAGCTCTGCTGGCTCTGGTCACCCACCAGTTCTTGAACTTTCTCTCCTGTGCGGAGTCCACTGCTGTGCTTGACACCTGCACAGCACCAAGTCTTCTGTGTGCATTAGCCTTCTTGCTCTTGTTCTAATCACATTGGCTTAAGTACCCAGGGCTCTATAAGTTTTAATTCTTCTTGTTATTGAGCAATAAAATATATTCCTCAGCTCTTTCACTGATGATGTTCTCTGCTTCCTTCATTAAGGCCCTAAACTCCTGGGTGATTCACTGGATCATGAAATGTTTGTAGAAATATTTTTGTACTTGAATTCAATACTTTTAATGAAGTTTTTATTTCTTCTTTCATGTTTTCAGTTTCTAAAATATCTTATAGGCTTTAAAAGTACTATTTGTATCACAGATTTAGTGTATATTTTATGTCTCCAAAGATACTAGTGATATTTTTAGATTTATTTATTTTTTCAAATTGTGTATGTGTGTGTGTGTGTGTGTGTGTGTGTGTGTGTGTGTGTGTTCAAGTGCATTGGAAGCCAGTGAATTTGGATCTCCTTAGAGATGGACTTACCAGCAGCTGTGAGCCTCCTCATGTGAGTGGTCACACTGAATTTGGGTCCACTAAAAGAGTACTACATGCTAGTAACCATTGAGCAATTTTTCCAGTGCAGTTTTGTTTCATCTTCTTTGTAGGCATTATTAATTTGTTTTCCTCTGTGTATTTCTTAATATCATTATTTGCTCTATGGACATTCAGATGATATGGATGTTGAATGTCCATTGAATGTTCATTCATTTAAAGGTGGGTCCCCAGAGAAGCAGTATTGGACATAATGAGTCAGTGAAGTTTGAAGCTAGTGTGAATTCTTATGTCTAGTTAGTATACCCTTGAAGGATATTATGAAACCATGGCCCCCTCCACACTCTTTGGTTTGGGTTTAGAGACGTCCATGAACTTGGAGACTGACACAGGAGATTATTATCAGCTAGAATAATGTAACAAGTTGAAGGCCAGCCACAGCTACATGGTAAAACTCTGTGTTAGGAAGTAAAAACTAATTCAAATAAAAGTCTGTTTATATGTTGATTCTCTCTTTCTCTCTCTCTCTCTCTCTCTCTCTCTCTCTCTCTCTCTCTCTCTCTCTCTCTCTTCTCTCTCTCTCTCTCTGTGTATGTGTGTGTGTGTGTGTGTTTAGAGTAACAGAAATCTGAGCAGCACATTTTTCATTTTGCAGAGTAAATAAAAGAAGACAACTAGAAGTTTTGTACACTTGAGGGTGATCAATGTTCATTTCATTGTTGTGCATAGAGATCCTAGTTAGTGTTTAAAGATATCTTTGCATTTTCGTCTAGGATTTTAATTTTAGGATAATTTCATTCCCCAGAAAGGATGTTGAGATTCCTCAAAGGTAGATATAAATATACTTAATGTAAATGATTAAAAGTGTACTTGAAACAAATTTAACTTTAATGTATAACCATACAAATTATTCCTTACTCACAAGGCAATGCTTTGTGCAGAAATCCTCAGCTTTATGTTCTCCACAGAAAAAAGTACCTAGGGTTCATGCTTTGCTAAGATAGATTTAGAAGATACAAGTTATTTTTTTGTTTATTATTTATTTATTTATTTATATTTTCTTTTTTCTATGTATCCTTTCTGTCTTTCACTTCATGCATCCTGATCCCACCCATGTACTGTGCCCTGGCATCCTCCCTCTGTCCCTGCAACCCCCTTCCCCGATAAAACAAAATAAAATTTAAGATAATAAAGGAAATAAAAAGAAAAAAGGAAACAAAGGGAAAATCTGGTCATGGGCACTGTAGTGTGACACAGTGAGTCACTCAGTAAACTCCTTTATCCATACATCCTTTTTTTTCTTTTCTTTTCTTTAAATAACATTTTTTCATTTATTTTACAAACCATCCACAGTTTCCTCTTCCTCCTTTCCTCCTGTCCCAGGCCTCCTACCCCAGCTTCCTATCTACCCCCCTCCCCATCCACTCTTCCTCTGTGTCCATTTAGAAAGGGGCTGGCTTCCCAGGGGCTTGAAAGCATGGCACATCAAGCTGAGGCAAGACCAAGCTCCTCCCCTTGTGTCAAGGCTGAGCTAGGCCAAGGGGGTCACAAATGACAGGGTAGACCCTCAGAGACAGCTGACCTAAGTAAGCTTGTGGGAGGGACCTCATAGACTCTGCACCAGCAATTATGGAGCTTGCATGAGACTGACCTAGGCCCTTCGCATGTGTGTGACAGCTGTGTAGCTGAGTCTGTTTGTATGGCTCCTAGCAGTGAGATAAGGATCTGTCCCCGGCACTTAGCTGGCTTTTGGGAACCTGTTCCGCATGCTGGATTATCCATACATGCAGTTGTTCATCGCAAAGAATCATTGTTTTGGTTTGAGGCCCTAGTCTCTGATACACTACTGATGCTGGGCCCTCACTGGGGCTCTTCCTGAACATCCCGTTGCTGCCCTGGGTCATGGAGATCCTGTAGCACTGGGTCCACAGGATACCCCCACACACAACCTGTGCTACAATAGATCATAGATGGGGTGGGTGTTGGGCTGGGCCAACCCTTACCCATGGTTCTGGGCTCTAAAAGATACAATTTAAGTAGCATTGTTTTTCACTCCTCTAACCTATTCAATTCAATGTGTTTACACTCTCTATATACATAGATACTATAAATATTATCATTGATTTAGAATCCTTATGTTTCCCTTCAAAATAAAGACTGTATTTCATGCTCATACTACTTATTTCCTACTGTAGGCCATCCTCAAATCATGACATGGCTAATATGCTCTCAATATTTACTACACACCAGCCATTTCACGTCAATATGTTTGTTCACTTACTTTCTAAGTTTCTCCATGCTGACATATACATTAGACCTCTGTCTCCTTTATTGCTGAATAATATTTCATTCTATTTTTTACCACCAAATAACACTCCCTTGCTAAGTATTATCTCTTGTATTGATATTCTGTTAACTGAGCAGGATGAATGAAAGAAAGTTGCTTAGCACTGAGAACTGAGTGAGGCTATTTGGATCTCTTGCTGTTTCTTAATCAGCATTCTAGCAAACAATCTCAACTATCCAAATATACAGTGCTACCAATTTCTTGAAGCTTCTAAATTAATCTTTGAAATGGATTGGGTCACTTTTCAGCTTTCATCTTGTCACTTTAAGCCATGGATTTCTGGGGGGAAAATATCATACACAAAAATATGGCTCTCTTATTTCACTATTTGGCTAGTTTAATATTTAGAATTAAATTGTTGTTTTCTTTTATTTCACCTTTTTACAATACTGATTTGTCATGTACAATATGTTTTCTGTCCTTTTATAGTTCATAGGAGGCAGCCATATAAAATTCTTCATTCTATACTTGATCCTTACTTAATTTCTAAATGAAGTGCAATTAGCACATGAAGTTCTAATGTATATATGAGGCTATATATGTATAAAACATGGATATATAATGATTCATATTCTGTAGAAACATTTTTCAAGTATCTCTATTGCACTGTTTGTATTTCTCAAATGTCTCATTATACTTCTTAATGTCGAGTAAAAGCATCCTGTGCACATGATTGCATTATCATTCATGTAAAACTAAAATTACCAGGAGTGAAAGTAAATGGTAATCTACAATTTTAAAAAACTCCCTGAAGTATTGAATATCAGCACATATTTCTTTATTATCACAGGGTTATTTCTTTTTTTATCAAGTTAAAGTAGTGAGCAGAAGAATCATAATTCCAAGAAACTAAAATTTACTAAATAACAACAAGAAAATAAAAACATATATTTGCATTTTAACTTATTTAATATATAAAATTATGAGTATGCATGTTTCTTTAAGAAGATGCCTAGAGATCAGGGTGCCACAAATCCATTCATACTAATATCCTTTTGTAAATACACGACTTAACCTCTAAGTTTCAATTTCACCCTCCATAGAATTTATATTGATTTGCAAATAAACTCATTGCACAGCTTCCAAAACAGGAAAATTACACTGACCCATGCTATCATTATTGAAGAAAGAGAGTCATTGGCTAAATGTCTGCTGCCTTAGTGCCAGACATACAACATACTTGTGCACATGTGCACTGGAAAGCAAGCCTTTAATTGCTGTACCTGTCACTAAAAGTATGCAAATTCAGCTCCCTCAACGCTTTAATTTTATGAGACTAGATTTCCAGTTTATAAAACTGGGGATGGTAAAATACCCTCTATAAGACTTTGTAGAAATTTAAATAAATGCATTCATGTAATTTTCTTATAATAATGACTAGAGTAGTAAACTAATATTCAAAAATAATTATTGTGTTTATTAAGAAGATTTGAGACATCCATGTTTAAGCAATACAAGTTGTTTAATGGACTTAGAAAAAAATGAATGACTTACTGCTTATATGACTGGAACTGAGTACAAAAATACCTCCTGTTGGCCCTTCATTCTCAGTTACTTATATGACTTTACTTTAGGAGACATGAACAAAGGTCTATCCACTCCACACAGAGTACCAACAATAGACCAAAGATACAATGTCACAAGTAAAACTTTGTGGAACAATGAGCTTATTGGGGTTCTCAAGGGACATGAATGAAGAACACTAACTTGAGAATGGGTGAATCTCAGGCAATTGTGTCATCAACCCCCCCCACACACACACACACAGGCATGGAGGAAGACTCCTCAATTAGCACCCTGATGTTTCCTTCTCAGTTTGTAGGCAATTCCATCCAGGCTCCTCCTCTTCCACTGTAATTGTTTGCCTACTGTTAGATCCTCGGTGAAAGGCTTAGGAGCCTTGTAAGTTTGATGAGCTTCTTGAGCATTCTAAGTTGATTTTTAGTGTTACTAGCTTTCATTCTTCCTATAGAAGAAATGCTTCACCTGTAGTTACATAGCATTCATTCAGTAATCACTAACCATTTATTTGATGTAGCTGGAAGTTTTCCTGGATCCTCCCCCCAGTCTGTAGCCACTCAGGCCAAAGTGAACACACAGAAGCTCATATTAATTAAAACTGTTCAGCCATTAGCTCAGGCTAACTCCTGACTAGTCCTTACAATTAAATTCAGCACATTTCTATTAATCTATATGTCGCCATATGTTCCATGGCTTTACCTGTGTGCCATTACATGCTGCTCCCTGGATGGTGGGCTGGCATTTCTTGACTTCCTCTTCCCAGAATTGTCCTTCTCTGTTTATCCCACCTATACTTCCTGCGTGGCTACTGGCCAGTTAGCATTTTATTAAACCAGTGTATAAAAGCATCATCCCACAGCAATTTGATAATTATGATATGGGAAGAGGTGTTCAACATAAGCTAGAAAATTAATGGCTAGTAGAATATCACTTAGTTTACTAAGTAATTACTGCTGTATTTTATTTTTAATTTTTATTTATTTATCTTATTGCTAAGTAATTACTGATTTGAGAATTAAATAGATAAATTCCTTATGGAAAAAATAGAATATAAGCATGATTTCCAGTTAATCTTATCTTGTAACACCTTTAGTTGGCCTTGTTTTAACTAAATTATATTAGAAAAGACATAAAATAAGCTGGAAAGATGGCTCAAAGTTTAACAACACTGACTGTTCTTTCAGAGGACCTGAGTTCTCTGGAAGAAATTCCCAGCACACACATGGCAGCTCACAACTGTCTGTAACTCCATTTCTAGGGGTCACACATCATCTTCTACTCCACAGTATCCTGATGTGTACATGGGACATATTAACTTATGAACACACACACATACACACACACACACACACACACACACACACACACACACACACACACACCAGACATACACATAAAAAATAATGTAATGCTCAGCATGGTGGCATACACTTTTAATCCCAGCACTAAGGAGGCAGCGGCAGGTGGATCTCTGTGAGTCCTGGACAGTTTGGTCTACATAGTCAGTTCCAGTACAGCCAGGGCTATGTAGGGAGACCCTGTCTCAAAAACAAACAAGCAAACAAAAAACAAAATAAAAAATGTAAAATAGTCTAGTTTATCATCTTCAGTTTTTAAAAGTGAATAATAATATTTGACAATGGAACTAATGAAAGTTATTCTTATTTATTTTAATTTTACACATATTTTCTCATATTCTTTTCCTTCTCAAACTCCTATTAAAAGAAAAATTTTAAAGCAACAGCTGTATCAAAGCACTGATAACAAGTGCAATAGAGTCTTGATTAGCAAGCAGATTTTTGAATCACATCAACATCATTCTTCAAGAGAGACATCTGAAAAGGTGGCATAGTAACTATCCATACATAACCGATATTGGTCAGATGTTTCTATAAAGGATTTGTCGAAAATATGTTAGTATTTATGGACCACATAAGGTCCTATTCCTGAAGTCCCTTTTTTCCATTTCCTTTTTTTAAATAAATACTTTTATTTTATAATTAATTTAATTTTACATATCAACCATGGACTCCCTGTCCTCCCTCCTCCCACCCTCCAGCCTTCCCCCTCAATCCATCCCCCATTCCCACCTCCTCCAAGGTAAAGTCTCCTCTGTGAAGTCAGCCCAGCCTGGTAGATTCAGTTGAGGCAGGTCTAGTCCACTCCTCCCTGCACCAAGGCTGAGCAGTGTCTCAGCATAGGCCCTAGGTTCCAAACATCCAGCTCATACACTAAGGACAGGTCCTGGTTCCACTGCCTGGGGTTCTCCTAAACAGTTCAAGCTAATCAACTGTCTCACTTATCCAGAGAGCCTGGTCCAGTTCCATCAGGGCTCCTCAGCTATTAGTTCACAGGTCATGTGTTTCTGCTAGTTTGGCTATTTGTCCCTATGCTTTTTCCAATCATGATTTTGATATCTCTTGCTCAAATAATTCCTCCTCTCTCTCACCAGTTGGACTCCTAGAGCTCCACCTGGGGTTTGGCTGTGGATCTCTGCATCTGTTTTGTGAAGTCCTTTTTAAAATTAGTGTTTTTTAAGTACAAAAAAGAATTTTAGTCCACATATCAGATTCTGCCTACATACTTCCTGTGATATAGCTCTATATTAGATCATTTATTTTGCAGACAAGTCTTCTTAAAAAAATTCTCCAAGCACTGATAAAATCTTCTCTCTTTTCTGAATGATATCTATTAAATCATTCAGTCAGTGGCATGTGTTCAGCATTCATTGGTGACCCCTGACACTGTACATAATAGAAATGTAAGGTTACATGGCATGGTTTGTCATGCTTCAGTGAAGGGTCAAATACTAATAGAAATACATGGCTCAATGGTGAAGGCACTAATATATGAATTTAAAAGGAGTTAATGAGCAGTAAGAAGGGAGTCTGTTGACTTGCCTCACTATTGAGGCAAACATGACTACTTCTGGGGGAAGTGATGTTGAAATGAAGATGGAAAGATCAGCAAAGGAGTGAAGGGTTCATGGAGAAGGATTAATGCCAAGTTAAACGTTTGACAGGGTAAAAAGCGCTTGGCATGTCCAAGAAAAGAAAAGAAACACTTTCTGCTCCGTGTAAAGGAAGGGAGGTGGACTGAGGAATAAGTTCAGACAGTTAAGCATGAGGTAGGTTCTTAGGGTGTCTGAAGTTAACACAGAATTGACTGACACTTAGAGGATGGAAACACACTGAGCAGTTAAGAAAATAGAGAATATTAGAAGCTATCTCATTTAGAAAGCCCTCCAAGAAAAGACTATGATCAAGAGATATTTGAAAACGGAATTTATAGGCCTTCCCAAATGTTGTGGCATGTGTGAAAGACTCTCCCGATTAATGTCATTATGTAACTTTTGTTTCACTGTCATAAACATGACTCAATGGTTTTCTCCTTTGCTCAGGGACTTTCCCTTACAGAATGCATCAGCCTCTCTGTATCCTAACTCTCATGCCCAGTTCAGTCATTCAGCCTTTAAATAGGCAACATTTCTTTATATTTCTCTTTCATTTGCTCCTTAATCATAGAAAAGAATGAAATACAGTGATCAACTATACTCTCTGAATTTCATTATACTACCTTCAACAAAAACATAACTGATTGCACAATTGTGGATGGATGTTCACCCATTGATGTGCAGTTCTTTAAAGGTCTATGTTTAGGCTTACTAGATGCCTTCACACACATTGTTTATTTCAGTGGTTCTCAACTTTTCCAATGCTGCTCCTTTAATACAGTTCCTTATGTTCTGCAACCCCCAACCATAAAATTATTTTGTTGCCACTTCATAATTTTAATTTTTCTACTGCTATGAATCATAATGTAAATATCTAATATGCAGGATATCTGATATGGGATGTCCTAAGATATCATGACCCACAGGTTGAAAACCACTCCTTTAATTAGTTATGCAGCTTTCCACAGACAGGGATTCTGAAACATCATCATAGACTACTCTATTGTCTAAATGGTTTTCTCTAAAAATGTTCCTTTTTAGCCAAAAATCTTTCTTGCACTTTTCAACTTCTGAGTCTTTGTCCTTATAAGGCAGTTGCTAATTTTATGTTAACCTACACAAGGTAGAGTCATATAAAAGAAGGAAACCTCAATTGAAAAACTGTCTCCATGAGATATACGCCATTTTCCTTATTTTTTCAAAGAGGTCTTTTATTTGTTTGTTTGTTTGTTTATTTACCTATTCTTCTTCTTCCATATAGTACATCCTAATCACAGCCTCCCCTCCCTCCACTTCTTCCATTTCTCTCTGCATGTCCCCACTCTCTCAGATCCACTGCTTCTCCTTTTCCCTTCAGAAAAAAAACAAAAAACAAAAACAGAACTCCCAGGGATATCAACCAAACTTGGCATAAGAAAATGTAGTAAGACTAGGCAAAACCCCTCATATCAAGGCTGGAGGAGGCAAGCCAAGAGCAGGAAAAGGGTCCCAAGAGCAGGAAAATGAGTCAGAGATACCCCCATTCCCACTGTTAGTTAGGAGTATCACAAAATCCTCAAGCTAAACAACCACAACTTATATGCAGAGGACCTAGCACAGACCATGCAAGCGTGTGATTGTTGTTTCAGTTTCTGTATGCCCCGGAGCTCTGCTTAGTTGATTCTGTAGGCCATGTTCTTATGGTGTCCCTGACCCTTCTGGCTCATACAATCCTTCCTCTAGATTTTCCATGGGGTTTCCCAGCTCTGCCTAATGTTTGGTTGTGGATCTCTGTATCTGCTTCCATCAGTTGTCAGAGGAAACTTCTATGAGGAAGACTGGGCTAGACACCAATCTACGAGTGTAGCATAATATAATTAGAAATAATTTCAGTGAGTGTTTAGAAATGTATTATTATAATTATTATTATTGTTATTATTATTATTATTATTATTATTATTATTATTATTATTATTATTATATTTAGCCAATCCTGTTTAGGTTCTATGTCCTAAACACAAGGGCATCAAATTTGTAAAATAAACATTACTAAAGTTTAAATCGCACTCAATCTTCACACATTGATAGTGGATGACTTCAATATCCAACTCTCACCAAAAGACAGGTTAAAGAGAGAAACACTGTCACTAACAGATATTATGAAACAAATGGACCTAACAGAATTCTACAGAACATTTCACCCCCCAAGAAAGTACATAACTTCTTAGCACCTCACAGAATTTGTGTCCAAAATTGACCACATATTCAGTTACAAAGCAGTTTCAATGGATACAAGACAGCTTAAATAACCTGCTACATCCTCTCAGACCACCATGGATTAAATCTGGATTTCAACAACAGTAACAACAGAAAGCCTACAAACTCATGAAAACTGAGTATTTTCTTAAAAAGTGATTGATGTGGGAGGACCCAGGCTATTATGGCTAATGCAATCCTTGGGCTTGTGGTCCTGTGTTCTATAAGAAAGCAGGCTGAACTAGCCATGAGAAGCAAGTCAGTAAGCAGTACCTGTAACACGAATCTTAAGAGGTCTTATTAATAAAAAACAAACCCAGAGCCAGGTACTGAGCTCAGAGCCAGGTACTGAGGCGAACACTAAAAGATCAAAGAAACAGAACAAGCAAGCCAACCTCACCTTGCAATCCCCAGCTGATCTTGTTTTTCTCAAACTGGAAGCCTCTGTGCCCTCATCCAAATAGATCTCAACTGAACTACAGCTAAAAGCCTAAAAACTTAACAAGCCTAAAAATCCTCTAGTTCCTGGTTCTCATACCTTATATACCTTTCTGTTTTCTGCCATCACTTCCTGGGATTAAAGGTGTGTGTTACCATGCCTGGTTGTTTTCAGTGTGGCTTTGAACTCACAGAGCTCTCCATGGATCTCTGCCTCTGGAATGGTAGGATTAAAGGTGTGTACTACCACTGCCTAAACCTATGTTGAATATAGTGGCTATTCTGTGCTCTGATCTCCAGATAAGTTTTTTGGGGTGCACAATATATCACCCACAAGTACCCTTCCATGGCCTTTGCATCATCTTTATACAAACCTGCCTCCACGTTCCAGACCTGCTTGAGTCCCTGTCCAGGTTTACTTCAGTGATAGACTATGATATGAAAGTATAAGCCAAATACTCCCCGACTTGCTTTTGGTCACGGTGTTTTATCATAGCATACATAGTTTCCTGCATCCATGTTCCAGCCCTGCTTGACTTCCTGTTCTGGCTTTTTTCAGTTGTGGACTCTGATGTGGAAGTATAAGCTAAATAAATCCTTTACTCCCCAACTTTCTTTGAACCATTGTGTTTTATCAAAGCAATAAGCCCTAACTAATACATGCTCCTTTTGTATAGGAAAAATAGATCACCATCTTCATGTCTATCCACATTGACTTTTGTCCTAGTTCATCTTGTTTTTCATCTTGAAGTTTTCTTGTGTTTAACAGATGTTGCTATATAATTTTGCTTATCTGCTTCAATGCTTCAGTGTTTGGAATCTGAAATCTGAATCATAATGAGGAAGTCTCTCATATACGTCTTGCAAGCACTTTCTTTAACACATGCCATGAGTGTCAGGTGTTTCTGTGACAGTTAAGATATGCTTCCTGGACCTTTTTAGCACAATGATGTAAACTACTACACTTGTTACATAGTTCTATAGTCTATAGTCTATAGTCATTGCATAAACAATAATTTGTTTTAAATTCTGTCTAGAAGCAAATATATGGGGTTGGTAATTATACAAACATACATTGAGGCATTTTCAGATTTGAAGACTGGGGTAAAATAGTTCAAAACCAATAAAATACAGTTCTTTCTAATACTTCATTCAGTTTGTGCTTCAACATTGCCTTTTGATTTTTAGTTTATTTTAGTGTTCTTAAGATAGGCCCACAATTCTCTAAAATTTGTTCTATCAAACTTTTCTATATCTGATTTTAGCCAAAAATCAGAGAAGAGAGATCAACAAATCTGGTAGGCATTTATTACTACCACATGCAGTAGATTTTTCTTTCATTACAAGATTACACAATATGTTACACAAAGCCCATGTTATTTAGCCCACAAGATTCCCCTGTCATCACAAGTTCATTGTGCCACCAACCTTCTTCTTATTTGGTACAAATCTAGGATACTAAAGTCTAGCTAACCATAAAGATACCTGCCCAGCTACAATTCTGAGTCTGTTAGTTAATGTGATTTTCCATCCTCTTGACATGGATTTTATTCAGCTTCCTTGTGCTTTTGCAGGCAAGGTAGAATTATTGAGCTCTTAAGAATAATAAAGTAATAATAAAGTGGACTCTTGTCTATTTAAAGAAATGAATTAAAAACAACTTTTGCTTGTTGAACTGAACTCTGACAAGTATAAAGCAAAGCACGCAGGTTTGGCTGGGTAATCTTCAGCAGTTACCTAATATCTGATGTTTGAAGATATTATATCTTATATTAGGGTTTCTAGTGCTATTAAAAAAAACAAAAAAACAAAACAAAACAAAAAAAAACCCACCATTGCTGTGGGATGTTCTCTATGGCAAATGTGTTGCTCTGATTGGTTAATAAGTAAAACACTGATTGGCCAGTAGCCAGGCAGGAAGTATAGGTGTGACTGACAGAGAGGAGTATTGAGGGAACAGGAAGGCAGAGAGAGAGAGAGACCTGTGAGCCACTGCCATGACAAGCAAGATGTAGGGTACCAGTAAGCCATGAGCCACATGGCAACTTACAGATTAATAGAAATGGGTTAATTAAGATAGAAGAAGTAGACAACAAGAAGCCTGCCACAGCCCTACAGTTTATAAGTAATATAAGTGTCTCAATGATTATTTTATATGTGGGTGGTGGGATTGCGGGGCCTTGGTGGGACCTGGGGAGAAGATCTCCAGCTAGACACCATGACCAAAAAAGGAACTAGCAGAGGAAAAGGTTTGTTTTGTTTACACTTCCACATTACAGACCACCAGCAAAGGATGTTAGGGCAGGGACTAAAGGTAGGAGCTGATGCACAGACCATGGATGAATGATGCTTATTGTCTTGCTTCTCAAGGCTTACTTAGCCTGCTTTCATATAGCACTCAAGACCTTCAGCCCAGGGGTAACACCACCCACAGTGAGTTGTTCCCCTCCTATATCAATCATCAATCAAGAAGATTCACTTAACACTTGACCACAAACCAATCTAGTGGGAACATTTTCTCACTTGAGGACCCCTCTATATTGTGTCAAGAAGAAATAAAACTATCCATATACCTGATATCCCAAAACTTCAGTTTCTTCAAATGTAACATGTAGGGAAACACTTATCACTTTTTTAGTGTAAAGATTAATGATTTAACATATCTAGCAAATGTGATGGTATCTGCATGGAATATATTTATTAAATTTATAACTATGAATGGACATAGTGGGAAACTGAACCACCCCAAAACAAAAGCATTGTGATCTAATGTAATAAATGTTGCTGAGAAATTCTTTTTCAATAGCCAAAGACTTGTCCCATACAGAAACACATTCCTCCATTTTTTAATTTATTTTTTAATTAAGAAAACATTTTTATTCATTTTATATACCAAAGATCCTCCTCTTCCCTCCTCCTGTTCCTCCAGCCTCTACCTCTCAAAGCACTCCTCATTCCCTCCTACAAGAAGGTAAGGCCTCCCATGGGGAGGCATATTTAGTAGAGGCAGGTCCAAGTCCCTCCCCCTGCCTCAAGGCTGTGCTAGGTGTCCCGTCATAGAAGTGTGCTCCAAAAGCCCTGCTCATGCACCAGGGATGGATTCTGATCCTATTGCTAGGGGGCCCCTTAAGCAGATCATGCTACACAGCTGTATCACTGTGCAGAGGGCCTAGTCCAGTCCCATGCAGGCTCCACAGCTGTTGATCTAAATTTCATGAGTTCCCACTAGTTTGGTTTGGTGTCTCTGTAGGTTTCCCCATCATGATCTTGATGCCCCTTGCTCATATAATCTCTCTTCCCTCTCTTCGACTGGACTCCCAGAGCTTGGCCTGGGGGTTGTCTCTGGATCTCTGTATCTACATCTATCAATTACTGGAGAAAGGCTCTATAATGACAGTTAGGTCATTTACCGATCTGATTACTGAGGTAAGATAGTTCATAGCCTCCATTTTTTTAAAGAACACCATTTGCTTTTACCTCTGAGGACAATAACAGAAACATGACATGACACACCATGAAATCAAGTTTCAAATTTAAAAGTTCAAAATTAATGCTGTATATCATTAGTGTTTGTGTTTAAATACTTGCTATTGAGTTTGTGTTATCTGAGTAATAATAGCATTAGCTATTAATCCTCTTACATTTTTAAATTATGGGTTTCTTTAACAAATTAGAAAATGAAAGAGAATAAAGTGCACCCTGTGTTGTAATTTCGTTTCACAGCATGTCAGTTCAATTACAAATATTCTGATTTTAGCATCATCTAGACTGTATTTTAAGGGTTCTGATAATAAGTTCAGTATGAACAGAAACAAGATTTCAAAGCTTGAATTATAAATTTATTTAGCTGTGGATTAAGATAATGATTCTCATCTTTCTTAATGCTGAGTCCTTTTAATATAGTTTCTCATGTTGTGGTGACCCCCAGTCATAAAATCATTTTCATTGCTACTTCATCACCATATTTTTGCTACTGTTATGAATCAGGATATAAATATCTGTGTTTACTGATAGTCTTAGGTGATCTCTGTGGAAGAATTGTTCAACACTTCAAAGGGGTTGCCCCCCACAGAGTGAGAACAACAGGATTAAGATGTAATTTTCAAAATGATGGAAAATAAAACTTAATTATAAAGGTTTTAACATTTCACTATTTTGATATTCCTTATCATTTCTAAGAATAATATTTGATATCAAATGTAAAATTAATTTATTTGATGAAACTCAGTTGACTATCTATCAATGGAGTGTGACATATCAGTAATATGTACTGATAATTCTTTTTGGTTCAAGACCAGCAGTAGGTGACTGAGAAGTTTGAATATGTTCCATTGCAGTACACTGAGATAAAATCTGCATCAATGAAAAGATAACCACAGATAGTACAAAAATAGATATCTGACTGTTTAAAAAATGTCAAATGCTATATTTTAAAATATGTCATTGGAATGAACAAAGTAGAAAGTCTTGAAAAACTATATTAATCATGCATAACAAAGAACTGTCAAGAAGAAACATCTGAAACATCAACCAATAATTTTGTCAGTGTTGACTTGAATCTATATTTACTAGTTTATGCAGAAGTCTGTTAATCCACTTAGTTCTTAGTGGAGGAAAAGAGGGTGAATAAATATTTTTAATGAAATTTTTAGTATTTTGATAATGTAATACGTGAGTACTGTATTGATATAATGTCAATCTCTCTCACTCCTATCCCCAACTCCTCCCATGTTTTTCCAAATTTCTTTTATAGTTCATGAACTCTTATTTAATAATTATTGTTAAATATTTGTGACTGTATATACATATACGTGTGTGTTTGTGTGTGTGTATCTGTGTGTGTTCTATTGAGTCCATTTAATGTTGTTTGTATGTGCCTTTGTTAAGGGCCCACTTGGAACTGGATAACATATCAGGGTCTTGTCCCGGGAGAAAATGTAATCTCACTCTATCACCAGCCATTAATTGCCAATTATGACATTTATCCCATCTACATTGACAAGTCACCTGATGTTCTCATTATGCATGTTTTTGTCTTGTTTTTAAGACCATATTTTTTGAGGTATATGAGTACAACTTCCCTATCTCATCCAGAATATATTATCTCTCAACAGACCACCCAGCCCTCTTGCCTTTACAATCTTTTTCTGTGCCCAGTTCTATTGATGTCTCTAGGCCTTAAGTATACAGGCTGTCTTTCAGATATATCAGTTGAGGATGGGTATACCACATCAATTGTTCTCTGCCTTTTGATCAGTTGTAGATCTCTTTAATAGTCTCTATCTGTGAAAATAGAAGCTTCTTTGATGATAGGTGAAAGTTATAATTATTGTGTGTGTGTAAGAATAAGAATAATACAGTGGGAACTATATTGGTTTAATAAAATGGAAGTAATAGATTGTCCTAAAATATCTATGACTGCTCCACTCATGGATTGTTTATGAGTTCTATAGTACCGGGAATGAATTACCTCCTGTTATATAGGCATTAGGTCCAATTTAATAGCTACTGACTACCTGCATGTTAAAAATGATATTACTGTACAGATGCGAATGTCTCTTTTGCTAGTTATTGTTGTGGTTCTTAGACTTTACAGCTGAGAAAAAGAAAGATTATTAACTGCATCTCTCCCATTATTTACAAAGAACTTTCAAGTACTTTGAGGGGTAGTCCTCAATAAGATGACTTTTAGGTTGGTTTCAGCTTGATTCCTCCAAATGTGAGGTCTGAAATATATGCTGTCTTCAGCAGAAGGGTCTTGTTTTCAAGTTCTTAAAGCCTGACAATCTGCTATATTGTTTGTGGAGTCTCCTAGATGCCCTCACCCTCAGCGCAAAGGGAGGATTCCCATTTATGACACTAAGGATTTTCTTAAGTAGTCTGTGACTTTGTAGAGATCAGTATCACTACATGTCCCCATTTAATCTCTATCTATCTATCTATCTATCTATCTATCTATCTATCTATCTATCTATCTATCTATCTATCATCTCTCCCTCTCATTTCAGTATATATGAGTGGGATGCACTTAACTGTATACCTTAAACAAGCATAAAATTTATTTCCCAACATTTTTTTTCAAACACCCTTGGTGTTATTTGTCACTACTTCCTTACTCCCTATCATTCTGTATCATCTTTCCTCCCCTCTTCCCAGTTAAAGTCTCCCAATTATTTTTTTCCCATCTCCACCTATGTGTCTGTGTCCTACTGTCCTCTCCAGCGCTCCTTCTCTCCATTCTACTTCTGGTCCTCTCCTTTCCTGGCTTCTGTAAAATACTATATACTAAATAAGTTAACCTAGACCCAGAAAGACAATGCCCCACTTTTTGTTTTCACTTTGGATCTCAGCCCCAGTATATAGCCTGAAGTAACTATCATGATTATAGTTTCATATTATGAAGTTATATCTGAAATGTTTATTCCAACTTACATTATTTTAAATTAAAAATTATAAACTGTCCATGTTCTTGAAACTCAATTCAAATGACCCCAACGTCTAGGCAAAATGATTGAAATGTATCCAATATTCATTTAAAGGAAATATACAATATGTGAATTCATTAAGTAATAGGACAAAAACTAATTTCCTACCAAGATTTTTTCTGTAAAGGAATATCTCTGCCAAAGAAATAATCATATGATTAAATTCATGAGTGATGTATTTATAGAGAAAATGGATAATTAAATCTTGAAACATAAATTTGTTATTTAAAAGCATTTATTAGTTTGTGCCTGAAAGCATATGCTGAACACAGATTAGGATACAGACATACTATCTCCTGGAAAGTCAATGACTAGGTTTAGATTTTCAAGAAAGAAATAATTTTGTCTAGTGAGAGATGAAAATAAGCAAACAAACAAAAGCTAGTAATCGGTAGAGGTATATAAGTAGATGTTGATGCAAAGCATAGATTTTTTCCTCTTGGAAAATAAGAGATGGTTCATTTTGTGATAAATATATGTGACCATGCTCCAAAACATGAATGTAGGATGTTCCAGATTCATAGTATAGCATAGAAAGACTCAATGTTAAGATATATGGTCATAGACAAAGAAGTCATAAATCAATGCAACTACTATCAAGTTGGCAAGTAATAAAGAAGCATGTAACATTCTGTGTGGTAGTTTGAATGTAACTGGCCCCATAAGCTCATAGGGAATGGCACTGTTGGGGGATGTGGCTTTGCTTCAGTAAGTGTGGCCTTGTTGGAAGAAATGTGTCCCTGTGGAGGCAGGCTTTGTGGTCTCATATATGCTTATGTCACTTCCTGTTGCATTTTGATCAAGATGTAGCTAGCATCATGTCTGCCTGCATGCTGCCATGTGCTACTATGATGATAATGAACTAAAGCTCTAAAAATATAACCCAACTTAATTAAATATTTTTCCTTTGTAAGAGTTGCCATTGTCATAGTTTCTTCCACAGCAATGTAAACCCTAACTACAACATTGTGCTACAGCTTTCAGATACACTATGATGACATTCTTAGATCTGGGCTTGGTGAGAACTAGTTGTTTGCTAAGAATAAGTTCCAAATTGTTTATCTGGTAGTGTACAGGTAGCCAGATACAGATGTGAATAATAAAACACTATAAAGACACTAGTAGTTTGAATGTAATTAGCCCCCAAAAGCTCATAAGGATTGACACTATTAGGAGGTGTGGCTTTGTTGAAGTAGGTGTTGTCATTGTGGAGGAAGTATGTCACAGTGGTGGTGAATTTGAGGTCTCCTTTGCTCAAGCTTAACTCAGTCTGGCACTCAAATCAATTCCTGTTGCCTATGAGTCAATATGTAGAACTCTCAGATACTTCTCCAGCACCATGTCTGCCTGCACATCACCATGTTTCACCATGATGATAATGGACTAACCCTCTGAAAATATAAGCCACCCCAATTAATTTTTTTAATTTTATTTACTTATTTATTTGTTTATTTTTGATTTTTCGAGGCAAGGATTCTCTGTGTAGCTTTGTGCCTTTGCTGGAATTCTGTAGCCCAGGCTGGCCTTGAACTCACAGAGATCTGCCTGCCTCTGCCTCCAGAGTGCTGGGACTAAAATCGTGTACCACCACTGCTCGGCTATGTTTTTACTTTCTAAGAGTTACCATGGTCATGGTCTCCCTTCACACCAATATAAACCATAACAAAGATATATAATGATAACCAGACATAAATTTTGCTTTTGATTGGTAACATTTATGTGCAAGTGTGTGGGCATATATATGTGGGTTTTCAGGTTTACTTATACAAGTGCATGGGTGTATAAAGATTCACATGCCTGTGTGTGTGTGTGTGTGTGCTTGTTGAGGTCAGAGGTCATTCTTGGGTACTGTTCTTCAGGATGGCTCTCCTATTGCTTTGGAGACAGGGTCTCTGATTCAGTTCTGGAATTCAGTAGGTTATCTAACCAATGAGTCCCAAAGAACCTCATATGGGGATTGGCAAATATTTATGGCTGTTCTATTGTCTTGATTTCCAGGTGGGTTTTGGAATCCAACTGGGATTATGCTTGTATACTAAGGATTGAGCTATTTCTCTAGTATATTCTGTAACATTTTGATGTTCCACAATAATAAATGTTCTAATCAGCCAAGCAGTCTTTATTAACTCAGGCATGATTTCTTAAGGAAACCTATTTCACAAGATCTTATAACGTAAGCAAGAATGGTTAACTTTGCTCAGAGTCTGGAATGGCTGATCAGAGAAGTGGATGTGAATATTCCTTTTTGAAGAGAAAGGAGGTAATCAATGAAAGAGATAACATGGTGTAATAGGCAAGAAGAATGCTGTAAGCTTGATTTAGAAGGCAAAGTACATGACAAACATTAACACACCAGCTGGGAATAAAGTGCAGTGGGAGCCTATCTGCCTAAGCTTGTGGAATCTGGATTCTGTCCTCAGGATGGGAGAGAAAAATTACTATATCTTATTTTAATACAAATTATATTATGCATGCAAACATTCATATATATACACAGATCACTGGGGAATTGAACTGAAATTCAGATTCATATTATGTGAGTGAGACTTGAGTAGAGTCCAAAGGCTGCATTCCACAAAAACTTTCAGGATTACTTGGAACTCCAACCAAAATGAGTCTTGGGTAACAGGGGGGTTTATAAAACATTTCAAAAATTCTATTATGCAATTTTTTGCTACATCCTGGACTTCTATTTAATTAAATCATTCTCAATAATTCAAGTAAAAACTGTTACTCTATAACAAGCTATTTTTGACATAACTACCTGCATAGGAAAGTAAATATATATGCATCCCTGGTTTCTTCATTGTTTAATTTTTTTTTTAATTAGAGTTGAGCATGTTGTTTCATAGTTGGGTATTTTGCTTTTTCTGATAGTTCATTCTTCATTTTGTTCTGGGTTCTATAAATCTGAGAATATAAGAATTCTGTCACTTTTGACAATTATCTTGATACAAGTTATTCAAGAAATGAAACAGGTTATTTACTCCCCACTTACCAGTTGTTGTGGCTACTAAACATAATGTATTATAATATACAGCCCATAGTTTCTGTTAGCTGTAACATCCATTTGTGTCATTCCTTGCACAGATGGACGTGATTGGTGTCACTATTCTGTGTAACAATTTTATCTTCAACATAAACTAAAACTGGTGTTTCCATCATAAGTAAAATTTGAATAATTTTCTTTCTTTTTATATATTTATTTTTTGTTCTGTTTCATTTCTAATTTTGAGACATAGACTTGCTGCCATGTACACAATATCCTTAAACTCCTAAGAACTAGAATTACTGGAGTCAGTTTTTACAATCAAGTCTATATTATGCCAAAAAAAGTAAATGATTTGGAAGATGATTTGTTATCTTTCAGTTTGTTGGTGACTATTGGGACTATACCACAAGGATAGAATGAATTAGGCATATAAATGTTCAACTGAAACATCATATGTTAGTTGCTATACTTACTGTTTCGTAATAGGATATAAATATAGCAATTATAATAATCACAAAATTCAATTGTGAAAAAGCATCCTTCTATTTTTGATAATTTGCCTTGCAAGTTCTACTTTATTCTGATGCCATCCATAATTGCTCTATGCAATCAGACTTCTTTTGGTTAATTAATAAATCTAGAACTTACCACTCATTGCTTAATTTACACCTGTATTTCTTAGCTATCTAATGTCCCTGGTGACATAAATGAGAATCTTGTGATGTACTTGTGATGGCCCATCCAACTCTGATCACCCTACAAGATCACAGAAATTCATATTTAACTACACCTGCTTTTAGGATGTTGTAGGCTCAAGTCTATAGAGGTCACTTTACCATGTTGTGTAACCTCTCGAGAGTTTTTCCATTCACTCATAGTAACTCTATTTGGTCTCTTACAAACATTAAAGTTTAGGGAAGTTTTCTGTATGCACATAGAAAGATTGAGGAATGCTGTTTGTTCTCAGGCCTCAGTCTCTCTTAACTCTTAACTGCAGTTATAGCTTCAGGACAGAATCATGGCCTCCCTAAACACCACACTAACCTCTGCAGTCATTGACACCCCATCCCTATCATTTGTTAAGATATGATCCCAAATATCACTTGGGCTTTTGAGTTCCCTTCTCTATTTCTTTTGAAGTTTCTTCCTGAAGGCAGAAGCAGCCATAAGTTCTTTGTATGGAATAAAAAATGGCACTCCATATTTTTTTATTATTCTCAACTTTATTCTTTACAGATCGAATTTGTACCCCATTTTAGGCACTAAATCTCATTCTAACTCTTAAGTTCCAGCTTTTGTGAATAAAATTGCTTTGTATTGGAAGTCTATTGTCTCATTTATGAGTTTTAAAAAAATCAAAAATTCCTCCGGCTTTTTATTCTGAGTTTTTTCATTCCTTTCCGAATGAAGTATAGATGGAAATCCATTGCAACTGTCAGACTCGTGGGGGAAAAGTACAGCACACAATGACATTTGGGAGGAAAGAATTTTCTGCTAATGGTTAAAATAGAATTGCTCCATTTTAAAATAATTCAACATGAAAGTATTCCCAGATTAGACCAGTAGATTTTGAATGGATGTAAGAAAAGAATATTAGAAAGATACATGAAAAAGTTTAATAGATGATAGTTAGCCAGCTAGATATAGATGTACATACATAGATACAATATAGATACATAGATACACAGATAAGATAGACAAATGATAGATAGATAGATAGATAGATAGATAGATAGATAGATAGATAGATAGATAGATAGATAGACAGACTGACAGGTAGATGATAGATAGATGTATACATACATACACATATACATAGATATATAGTAAGATAAGTAGATGGTGGACAGATTACCACATAAATTAGATACATTTGTTTACTCTCCATTAACTTTTCATTAAATGTTCATGATGAAAAAAATTGTGCTAAATAATTCCTCTGGTTCAACACTTACATTGTCCTTTTGTTTTCCTTGATTAATTCCAAAAGATTTTGTGAGGTGTTAACCCCACAGCCATACCATATTTCACTTTTGAGACTTAGTAAACTAATAGTCATTGAAAATTCAGGTAAAAAAGTTGCCTTCCCACACATTTCTTCTGATTGATCCAAGCAACACATTAAATAACTTAATGTGAAATTATTCCCAGATGTAAACCAATTTATTTTGTTGGGTATAACAAAATACAAAAGATAGATGGTAGGTAGTTAGGTAGATAGATGACAGATAGTTAATTTCTGGATGATCATCAGACAGACAGACAGATCTCCTCTTCTCTTGTGCTCCATCAGTGTTTCCTTAATCTTTATCACCTTGCTCTCCATAAGATTTTGGGTTTTTCCCTCTCTTCAGGGTCAGACCTTTAAGGACAAGGATAAAAACTTCTCTCTATTTACCTAAAAGATAATGGAGCGTATTTGTTTTTGCCTAGACAGAAGGGTCATCTTCTTGCCTCAGAATTCAGGATTTATAGCAAATGCCAAGAAGCTGAAAGCCAAAAGGACTCAGAAAACACACATTTTCCTTTGCTTTGTGAGGAAATTGATTCCAAAGCCTGCAAGAATTCTGCAATATACAGAACTGAGGAGTCCTGGAAAATACTTCCTTTAGGAGGCTCAGATTTGTTCAGAAAGTCATGGCACCACTTCCAGCTGCTTTCATGGGTAGTGGATTTAAAGAACACATTAGAAAACCAGCCTATCACACTTAAAGTAAAAGTCCATCCCAAAATTCTCACCCAGGTTCCTTGTT
This sequence comes from Peromyscus maniculatus bairdii, assembly GCF_049852395.1. Lineage (NCBI taxonomy): Eukaryota > Metazoa > Chordata > Mammalia > Rodentia > Cricetidae > Peromyscus > Peromyscus maniculatus. The sequence continues at coordinate 19,281,977 of NC_134853.1, forward strand.
TTCACATCTACTGCATTTTCAGTTCTACCCTTATGTATCAAAACTACCTGGGCAGAATTAAAGAAGTACGGGTAATACCCCAACCCTTGCAGAACACACCATAAATTATTCACAAACACTAACTGGGATAATCAGAACAGCACTTCACTGCCACATGGCAGAACATCTTGCAGTTCAGGGAGCCTAAGGGTGTGGTGGATGTCAGTGGTCCAAAGTAAAGTATTCTAACGCCTTACAGACTCTGAAGCAAGTATTCCTGCTAAGCTGAGACAAGGAGTCTTCACAATTCTTACTCTCCCTGGGAAAACACACTGTGTCCGAAATCAAGGTTCTTGGGAAAGAGTTTACAGAAAGATGTTGGGTTTGAATGTGATAGGCTGGTTTTGTGGTGTGCAATTTGCACTCTACTCAGCCTAAAAGCAGCTGGAAAAGTAGCTATGCCTTTTTGATCAAATCTGAATCTCCTAAGATGAATATTTTTTGTGGCACCTCAGTTCTGTACACTGCTGAATTCCTGCAGGCTTTAGAATCAGTTTCTTCATAAAGCAAAATGGAGCTTGGATGACATGGGAGTTAAATAAAATTTACTTAAGGTATGCTTCTTTTTCTCAATTTTGTACATTTTCAAGAGTAAACAATTGGTCCCTCTGAAAACCTTTAAGGACAAAATGTGAAGAGAATCATCAGTGGTTAAGCTATGTTGAAATTTTTAGGGGATTGTATGAATGTACATGTGCTTAGTTTATTGCTTGAATAGTTGCTGTTGTTGTTGATTTTAGTGGTGGTGTTTCATAAATAAGTTTTTTTAAATGTATTCCTCACATGTTCTGGGCAGTCATGACAGCTATGTTTGTTCTTCACTGATAAATGGTGATGCTGTGTCCCGGACTTCTGTTTGAGAGAATCAGAATGTTCTATAGTACTTTGCAATAGTTTACATCATATTGGGTTAAAAGTAATTGATGCTGCCTTAAGTACTCTGACTGGAAATAGCCCACAAATCTCCTCTTTCACATTCTACTGAAAAGATATGGCTACATGAGTTAACTCAATGGAAATGTCTCCCCTAGACATTAGCTCATACTCTTACCTCAGCGTTTGTGCTGGCATGACACATCCCTTCTCCTGAGTCCTCTAGACTGTTCAGCAAGTTCCTGGGACCCCACTGCCTCTTGAGTTCAGAAAACTATTTTCTCTCATACTCTTTTCCTATTCTCCTATCCTTCTGTTATATTTCATTTTAAAAACATTGTTTGTGTGTATGGGTGTGTGTATACGTGAGTTATAGGTATCCAGAGAGGTTGGAAGATGGTGTTGAACTACATGCAGTTTCAGTTACTCGTGGTTGTGAGCAGCCTGATCTGGAAACTGAGAACTAAACCTGGGTCTTCTGTAAGGGCAGCCAGTGCTCTTAACTGCTGACCTTTCTTTCCAGACCTTCTCTTAGACTTCTTGCATTGAGAACTCTTCAGAACTCAGTCCTGAAATTTTCTGTCTCTGTCAGTCTTCTTTAGACACTGCAGGCTCTTGTTATGATCCTAGATTAAAATATGACTTAATGATTGATAAGTTGCTGCTCTGCATCCAATTCAAACTTCTAAAATCTTTAGCTCTTTACTTCTGAAATTAAATTTTGTAGTAAAAACCCAAAATTTTTAATTAAATTATCTGACATTTTAATTAAAGAGAAACTTCAATTTCTGATTCTATAGCCTATATGAGATAATTCTCAAAAAATGTATAAAAATCACTCAGATTTTGTTATTTGAACCAGAGTATTTTTTAACTTGGAAACTTACGAACATAGTAACTTTTGTATGTCTGTATGTTACCTCAGATTTGTTTACAACTTGTCAGTTATGCAGATAAATTGTAAGAATCTATAATTAGAAAGATAATGGTTTCTATTTAAGATTTTTTTTTCACAGCAAGGCAGTGGTGGTACATACTTTTAATCCCAGCACAATGGGAGGCAGAAGCAGGCAGATTTCAGTGAGTTTGAGGCCAACCTGGTCCACTAAATGAGTTTCAGGACAGCCAGGACAGTTACACAGAGAAACCCTGTCTCAAAAAACAAAAACAAAAACAAAAAGCAAACAAACAAAAAAGTAACAAAAAAAAGAAGAAATAAAGAAAGGATTTTTTTCCCAGTTGATTACTATCCAACTGAACATTCAACCTATTACTTTGAATATGTAATAGATATCTCAATTTGACTGTGGTAGCTTGAATGAAAATGAACTCCACAGTCTCATATATTTGGATATTTGGTCCCTAGACATTGAACCTGAAAGGACTGGACAATATAGCCTTGTTGGAGATGTGTCACTGAGAGTGGGCCTTGAAGTTTCAAAAGCTCTTGCCATTCTAAATTGGCTCACTCTGCGTGGTGGTTGTTGTCTCAGCATGTACGCTATCATCTACTTCTCTAGTGCCACCATGCCTGTCTGCTGCCATCCTCCCAAGCAAAATAGGCATGGGCCCATCTGAAACTGTAAGCCCTATAACTTGTTCTTCTATAAGTTGCCTTAGCCCTGATGTCTTAGCACAGCAATAGAAAAGTAACTCTTGCTTCCTTTTTTTGTCTATGTCCAAAACAGATGTATTGGTCTCCACATAAAACTGATCCTTTCATTGTCTTACCCGATTCAATCAATATCATATCAAAACAATGTTGTTGAACTATATTTAATTTTTATATCCCACACATAATTCAAGACAATATCTCCTGAAGTCCATTTAGACAGGAGACTATAAGCCTTTCTTACCCTGTCTGTTTATCATGAACCAATCTATTCTCACCTAGATTATTTTAAGCAACAGCTTAGTCTCACTTTGTCTATGCCGTCCCCCATATTCAGAGTATAAAACCTTAAAAAGAGGTTAAAATTTAATTAAATTGAAGATCCCTTAGAGTTTGTGATTTTTCACTTGGCATAGCCAACAAGCAATTTACACTTTAATGCAAGTCCATATATGATCTGCCCTCAACTATCCTGGGGTCTCATTTTATAATTTCCTGCCCTTTCTCTTGGATTCATGAGCCCTTTACTCCATGATCAGGTCTTAAGAGCTATGTGAAAAATATGTTCTCCTGGTGCCTTGCAGTGCCAAGATCCTCCTAGGAATATAACTTTAGTAGGATGAATATAGATTTAAGGTTGGAACAGTTCTAAGTATTTCAGTCAAATATCATAGTTTATTTGGCATTAAATTCACCTCAAACCTACTAGTTGGCTTACATGTTTTGTTTCCAGAATGTTTGGCATGTGTACAGGCTAGTTTATGTCAACCTGACATAAGCTAGAGGAAATCTCAATTGAGAAAATGTGTCCTCTATATTGGATTTGTAGCAAAGTCTGTGGTGCACTTTATTAATGACTAGGAGATGCAGCTCACTGTGGATAGTGCCACTCCTAGGCAAGTGGTTTTGATGCTATAGAAAAGCAGGTTGAGCAAGCCATGAAAAATAAGATAATAAGCAGCACTCCTACATGGTCTCTACATCAGTCATTGCTTCAAGTTCCTGCCCTGACTTCTTTGAATGAGGGACTACACATAGTAAAATGAAATAAAATCCTTTCTCTCCTACTTGCTTTTGGTCATGGTATTTTATCATGGCAATAGAAACCATAACCAAGGCAGAAATTGATACCAGGTCATGGGCTATTGCTGTGCCAGAACTGACCACAATTTGGGGAAGAATTGTGGAAGGACTTTGGGCTAGAAACACTACTGAGTGTTCAAAAATTAATAGGCTGCTGTGGTGGTAATTTAGAAGATAATTCTGAGAGCAATGCAGATGATTGAGGTCTGGCTTATAATATTTCAGAGGAAGTTGAAAATCCCACAAAGACTTTATTTGAGTCCATTTGATGTTTTGTATTAAGAACTACTAAAGTGAAATATTTACTTTGATGGAATGATTGATTCTTGTCATCTGGGGCTGAAGAATCAAATGTGATTAAGAAAAGGCCAACATCATTGAGGTAAAACATTGTGAGATGTGTTTCTTCAGGGTAAGCACAGAGAAAGAGCCAATGACTAAGTAGTGTAATAGTCACTGAGATATTACTAGTTTTAAGTATCAGAAGGAGTTATAGAGAGGAACTGACACTTGGCACTGTGAGTCACAGATGGAGTCCCTGAAAAGAAGCCAAGATAGATCATCAGTGAAGGTGTTACCTCACTTGCAGTTGAAGACCCAGTGTTGAATGAGCCATGGAGAGAAGTTGAGCCTTGGCACCATGTGGCAGGCTCAGAACCCCTGAAAAGATTACAGGAAAAGCTATTGATGAAGAGTCAGCTCCCTTTTTGAGACCCCAAGATTTTTAAGATGCCAATGCCATGGGATGACTGCCAAGGACAGTAGCAGCTGTGGAGTGGAACTGGCCTGAGCCTAGGAGAAAATCTGCATGTGTGTGGCTGGCTGGCTAGAGAAGCAGAGATAGCTGTCCAGGCTTTTAAAGCCCTGAGGATGGTAAGTGGCGTCCAAACATCAAGCACTGAACTTTTTATAATGATAAATTTTGGGTTAGTTTTTGTTTGATTGTGATTGTGCCCCAGTTCTCCCCACTTGGAGGAAGAAAGTATTTAAGATTTATTTTTTTAAAGTTACAGGAGCCCATGGTTAAAAGACTTTGGATTTTTTGAAAGAATTTAGACTTTTGAGTTTTCAGAGATTTTGGAACTTTAGATACTATGGATATTTTAGAGAAGTTTGAATTTTGAATATTTTAAAGAGACTGGATTTTAAAATGCTATAATTTGTAAAGATTGGGGCTTTTGAGCACTGGGATGTTTCATATTGTCATAATAATATTAATATGAAATCATAGAAATGAACAAATAAGTTATGGTTAACAATGGTGTGTTTGTGGGTCAAGTTGACAAGGAATCCATTGAGCTGATGCTATTTTTATTCATCTTGTCACAAGATAGAGTTATTTCAGGAGAGGCAATCTCCACTGAGAAAATGCCACCACTAGACTGGCTATGGGCAAACCTGTGGTGCACTTTTTGACCGATGACTGGTATAGGAAGGCCCAGCTTACTGTGTTTTTTAATGTGTTCTGCTAATGTCTTTCTGTCTAAACTAAATGATGGCTACATTATAAAAATACAGGTAAGAATATGCTAGGAATCTCCAGCTCTATATTTCCTATTGTACATACCTTAATTTTTTCTACATTCTCTGAAAACCTAACATTCTGTATGTGATTTTGTCTCCTATGCTCTCTTGATGAAAACTGCGGGTAACAATTTAAGGACATTGTAATATTTTCATCAAGTACCTCCTATAGATGTAAAAGCTATATGATATCAAAAATGGCAGCTTTATCCTTTGTTTCACTCTTCTATAATCACCATTTCAGTCTGTTTTTTCTACCAAAACTTTTTCCATACTGCAAACAGATAACAAGTATCATTTACATGAGGAAAACCCCACACTTCCAACAATAATTTCCTTTTTTTATGACACAGGGCTTCTCTGTGTTGTTTTGGTGCCTGTCCTGGATCTCGTTCTGTAGACCAGGCCAGCCTCCAACTCACAGAGATCCACCTGGCTCTGCCTCCTGAGTGCTGGGATTAATGGCATGCACCACCGCCACCCAGCTTAATTTCTTTATTCTTATAAGCTACATAAACCACCAAAGACCATAGTGAATCACAAGAAACTCATTGTAAAGGACAAGAGTCTTAAGTAACCTCCATATTGATTCAATAAACTTCTCTACAACCCCATAGGAACATCTTGTCATCTTTCTTCCAGCTACCAAAAGTGAAAAAGAACAACCATGTACAAACAACCTCTCTTAAAAAGATTTTGCCTGAAAATAGCCAACAACATTTATTTATCTCACACAGCCATGTAGATAATTAAGCCCCCACCCACTTTAGGTGATGTTATGAAACACAGTACCCATTTGCCTACCAATAACTGTTAGAAGAGAAGAGGAAGGATGGAGCTAGATTTCATGTACAGCCAATTATCAACATCACTACCACTATTAACAGTCTGAATTTGATGAGTATCAGGAAATAGATAACACCAGTTATGTTTTTATACCACTTGTTATTATTCTTAAAAAGGGCAAAATATGAAATTAGTATCTTGTAAATTAAGAGAACAAGTAACTAAAACAGAGAGAAATTAAAATATCAAAGAAAGCACATTCCACAAGTTGGATTTTATTTTTCATGATTTAAAGTCTTTATTAAGAAAATCATGTTTGCACAAAAAACAGAAATCTTGCCTATAAGTGGAAAGTATATTCCAGAGACAAACGTGAAACACAATGGCTTAGGAACACAGATTGGGTAACCTGAAAATCTGTGTTCAAAAGTGGTAACAATTTGATGGAGTTTTTATAGTAACAAACAAAGGAAGTCATCCATCAAAACACTTTTTAGTTTTATTGGTAGATACATTAAGTGGATGGCATGAAGCAGTCAGAAAACTTGTTATATGCCTCGGATGCTTTCTGGCAATGATTTTAGCTTTGGGATTGTTGGGGAAATTAATGCTCTGTTCTACATTCCAAATGATTTACCAAATGGTCACAAAGGCAGAGAATGAAAAAGAGTGGCTATAAGGAAGACTAAAGATGGCCTAACACATTTCTTGTTAAGAATCAGATCTGCCTTTATTTGCAGATGCTATGATCTATACATAAATACATAATTAAACAATGGTCAATAATAAAAGAATGGTGGAAAATTTCACTAAACCTGTTTTCAAGTTGTACTACAGATCTATAGTAATAAAAACAGCATGTTACTGACACAGGAATAGACGTGATAATAAATAGACTCCAGGCACAAGTCCTCATACCAATAGAAACCTGATCTTTTAACAGAAAAGCCAGAAACACATATTGGGGGAATAATACAGCAGCTGAAAAGAATGGTACTGGTCAAACTGGATACTGAATGTAGAAGAAAACAAATAGATCCATTCTTATTATCCTGTATAAAACTCAATTCCAAATGGATCAAAGATCTCATCATAAAACCAAATTCATTGAACCTGATAGAAGAGAAGCTGAGGCATAGCCTTGAATTCATTGGTGCAAGAAAACTTTATGAGTAGAACACCATTAGTACAGGCAGTAAGATCAACAATTAATACATAGTACATCATGGAACTGAGAAGATTCTATGCAGCAAAGGACACTGTCATTCAGACAAATCAGCAGTTTGTGAAGATATTTTTACCAATCATACATCTAATAGACAGCTAATATCCAAAATATACAAAATGAACTAAAAGGAACCCCAAATATAAAGAAAACAAATCACACAGTACATATCTAATGAAAGGATTCTCAAAAGAGGAAGCTCAAAAGTCTGAGAAACACTTGAATAAATGTTCAACATACTTAGTCATCAGAGAAGTGCAAATCAAGACTACTTGGAGATTTTATCATATATATATATATATATATATATATATATATATATATATGATTAAGATCAATAAAACAAGTGACAACTCATGCTGGAGAGGATATACTGTAATAGAAACACCCATCCATTGCTGCAGGATTTCAAACTTGTATAGCCACTACAGAAATCTGTCTGTCAGTTCCACAGGAAGCTAGGAATCAATCTACCTCAAGGTCCAGCTATGCCACTCTTGGGCATATACTCAAAAGATTTTTCATCATTCCTGAGAGAGATTTCCTCAGCCATGTTCATTACTACTCTATTCATATTAATCAGAAATTGTAATGAATAAAGACATGTGGGACATTTGCACAAGGGATTGTTACTCAGCTGCTAAAAAAGTCAGGAACTGCGATGAGAGGAGTAAGAGAGGAGGAAACTATGATCGTACTGGGAAAATGTAATTAATTAATAAAAAAACATAAAATTCTAGGTAAATGCATGGGACTTCAAAAAAAGTCTTCCTGAGCAAAGTTTCTTAGACAAAGGAAAACTAAGTAAGTTGGTATGTGATTATGTGGATATTAGTTTTGAAGTCAATGGTAACTAAGCTACAGGGAAAAATTCAGTCTTAAATGGGATATCTCTAACAAATTCCTCCCCTCAGGCCTCAGCAAACCCCAAGAAAGAAGAAATACAAAGATTACAAGAGCCAGAGGGGATGGAGGACACTAAGGAATCTGGCCTTCTAAACACAACAGGGCCAATACACATATGAATTCACAGAGACTATGGCAATAAGCATAAGGCCTGCATGTATCTAACAGATGGGGTCCCAGCTCTGAGAGTGGAACTGGACACAGACCCCATATATAACTCAGAAGCTATCTTCAATTGATAACCATTTGCAAAGGAAAATTTAATTTTCTCCAATGAAATCTCACTGGGTATACAAACAGCTCATAATGGAAGGCATCATGCCTTGCAGTAGATGGCGAACTCAAAATGTACTCAATGGCATTTGGGGGGGTTCTTTTTCTCATAATACTCTGTTGGGGCATTATTTTTAAAAACCTTATAGGTTTTTGGCATATATATTATGGTTTCCAGAATTTTGTCCTTGTAGGATTTCTGTCTTTGAGAATGTATGTTTCTGTGTCTTTGGTTTTGTGCTTTTTTTGGCTCTTTTTTGTTGTTTTGTCCCATTCTCATTTGTTTTTATTTTATCTGGTTTAATTAGTATATATTATATGCCTGTTCATTTCCTAATGAGAAAAGGAACAAAAAGGTATTCCTTTGGGTGGGAAGGCAGTTGCGGAGAATCTGGGAGGAGTTGGTGGAGGGGAAACCATAATCAGAATATATTTTAATCAGAAAAAAAAACATCTATTTTCAATACAAAATTAAAAACTGAAAAAAGTCACAGATCTGTAATTCTTACCAGTCCATAATCACTGAAAATGTAATCAATTAATCAGACATAAAGAAGGTTCAGTTGAATATGCAGCTTCCTTCTCAGAGTTTGTTCACAAGTCAATTAAGATCTTATTATATACACCCCTTCACTGATGCCCAAATGTATTTCTTTGGCATTCTGATGTAAGCTGACTTCCCTTGGACTCCAGAAACAGTCTCAAAGATTGAATACTTATTGGATCCTTGGCCACTGTTGAACAACTCAGATCACAGCCTGTAAGCCACTCAAATAAATTCCATATATATATATATATATATATATATATATATATATATATATATATATATTATTAATTCAACTAAAGTAATTTCTAAGAAGTTATGATAATAATTGATAGATGATTGGAAAATGTGGTCTGGTCCCAATTACAATAAAATGTCACCAAAAATCAAAGGAAATATATTTTTGTTTTAGGTTTTTCTTTTTTTTAAACTTTTGAGGCATTTATAGGAATTTGTAGTTCTCAGATAAAGTTCTTTGTAACATAAGGCTTGCATAAATCATTTGTATTATTGCATTCATTTTCCAATATAAAATTGAAGGTAGAAAATTTTCCTATGTATTTGAAAGGACTTCCTTTGAATTCCAGGTGTGTCAGTTTGAGACATAAATGGAATTCAAGTTCATATTATTTTATCCCTGCACAGAGAATAAAGCTTCAACTAGATGAAAGTAGAGGAAAGGTGAATCTATTGCATTTGATGCCATTGCTAAACTGAGACACTTAGATCAAATCTGAACTATGCCATGAATCTACAGTGAAAATGTAGAGATCTTTAAAATTGGGTCCTCTGATGGAAGAAATAATAGAGCAATAATCACACCAATGAACTCACTGGAATTGAAGCTTACAGGTTTATCCAGCTTCACTAAAACGTCCCTTCATTATTGCTGAAACAGAAAGATGTCAGGTAAGAACATAAATTAATCCATTAGTGTGAACATGTCTCTTTTTCAAAGTATGTTAATTTTGTTTCTACTTTGTCAGGTTTAATTTGTCATTGAACCTACGATAGGGTAATTGTGCCAGTATTTAAGTTCTTATATGTTATCAAAGTTTTCCCCAGCTTTATAAAATTATGTTTATATGCCATTGACACGGCTTAATGTATTGCAAGGTAACATGCTAAGACTTGACTCCCAACATGTCAAATTAAAACAATGTATAAATTATTTCAATGACACTCTCAGTTGATATTTTGTTATTATGGTGTAAGTAGATTTTGTGTGGAATCCCTGAAATTTAACCTAAAATAACACAAAGTATCATTTGCCAAAGAGCATTAGTCTTTCATATTTTTTATGCATCTATTTATATCAACTATGAATACTGCTTGCAAAATTGTATAGTAGATTTTAATTTTCTTCATAAATATTCAAGTTGTTAAAATTGGTTCCATTTTTAAAGCTATTAACATACATTAGTCAACTCTTCATGCTGATATTACTGTCAAACAGGAAGGAAATGTTGTATAGAACCTAGGACAAAAATATCGAAATTATAAGACCAGAGAACTAGTGTAAGTGTCCCTTTATGGAAAATATTGATCATTAAGAATTTTCTTGGCCGGGCGGTGGTGGCGCACGCCTTTAATCCCAGCACTTGGGAGGCAGAGCCAGGTGGATCTCTGTGAGTTCGAGGCCAGCCTGGGCTACCAAGTGAGTTCCAGGAAAGGCGCAAAGCTAAACAGAGAAACCCTGTCTCGAAAAACCAAAAAAAAAAAAAAAAAAAAAAGAATTTTCTTGAGTGTATTCATCTAATTAAAGAATTTTAAGGTGCTCAGTTTTTGTCAGAGATTTTTCTTCCTGAAAACATCTAAACATTTCTTCAGTGCTGCTTGCAGTGAGACATATGACTGGAAAACTACCTGGAAATCTTTAACACCACATTTACTTCCTTTAAATTGTATGAGCTATCCTAGTTTTGAAATACTGGTGGTTGCTGTTGCTTTTATTAGGCTCCCAGGGAAATTCATACCAAAGAACTTAAAATGATTTCCAATGTAGTCTTCTTTTAAAGAGAAAAGCATGAACTGTGAGGTTTCAGCCTGTCAATGAGGCTGCCTTTTCAGCCATGAGGTTGTGATTGTTGGTTTCTGTTAGAATTGTCCCAAAATTCTGGGTATTAGTTCCTCATATTTACCGGCATTCTAATCATGGAAAGTATCACAATATTGGGGTAGAAAACTGAAAGCAAAATATTAAAAATATAGAAATTCCACAGAGGTTACTTTTATTACTTTTTTAGAATGTTTCTTTGTAGTCATATTGTAACTTTGACACCTTTAAGTAGAATTAGATAAGGAAATATTTATATTCTTAGGAGAAGACACTAATAGGGCTGCGAGGATGGTTCAGCAGTTAAGATCATGGACCACCTTTGCAGTTGACCAAGTTTGATTCCCAGAACCAAATCAGGCAGCTCCAAATCTCCTGGAACTCCAGGTTCGGTGATAGCTAATGCCTCTGTACTCTGCAGGCATCTGAATTCACGTGCACATACTCATAGACACATACATAATTAAAGGAATAATAAATAATATAGAAAGAAAACACTGTTAAATTAGGTCAAACACATTATAAACATTCAGAAGAAATGTGGTGGATTTGATGAGAAATGTAGATGAGAAACCAATTATTCATGGGAGGTGAATAGGACCTCTTTGCAATAATGAATAAACAATAATTGCCATGGACATTAGTTCACGGTTTCATGTAAATATTATTTAAACAGCTGCATAATGATTACTTATTATAAATGTTTAGGTTTATATAAATATGTGCATGCATCTTAGTTAATCCCTCATAGAGTCACATCTTTAAATGGTCTTAGGTTCCTGAGACATGAAATTATGCATGCTAAGGAGATGAGGATGTATCTTGGTCTCTCTTGTTTATCAATGCAATCTCATATGTAACTTGGCACAATTTTCCTTCCAGAATTAATTATATCTTTACATTCCAGTTACAATTCTTTTTTTTTTTATTTATTTATTTGATTTTTTCCCTTTTATTTTATTTTACAATACCATTCAGTTCTACCTATCAGCTATGGATTCCCTTGTTCCCCTCTTCTCCCCTCCTCCCCTTCCCCCCAGCTCACCCCTCATTCCCACCTCCTCCAGGGCAAAGCCTCCCCCGAGGCCTGAGATCAACCTGGTAGATTCAGTCCAGGCAGGTCCAGTCCCCTCCTCCCAGACTGAGCCAAGCGTCCCTGCATAAGCCCCAGGTTTCAGACAGCCAACTCATGCAATGAGCACAGGACCCAGTACCACTGCTTGGATGCCTCCCAAACAAATCAAGCCAATCAACTGTCTCATCTATTCAGAGGGCCTGATCCAGTTGGGGGTCCCTCAGCCTTTGGTTCATAGTTCATGTGTTTCCATTCGTTTGGCTATTTGTCCCTGTGCTTTATCCAACCTTGGTTTCAACAATTCTTGCTCATATAAACCCTCCTCTTTCTCGCTAATTAGACTCCTGAATATCCACCCGGGGCCTAGCCGTGGATCTCTGCATCCAGATCCCTCAGTCATTCAATGGGGTTTCTAGCACGACTATTAATTAGGGTGTTTGGCCATCCCATCACCAGAGTAGGTCAGTTCCGGCTGTCTCTCGACCATTGCCAGGAGTCTATTGTCGGGGTATATTTGTGGATTTCTGTGAGCCTCTCTAGCACTTTGTTTCTTCTTTTTCTCGTGTGGTCTTCATTTACCATGGTCTCCTATTCCTTGTTCTCCCTCTCTGTTCTTGATCCAGCTGGGATCTCTCACTCTCACAGGCTCTCTTTCCCTCGACCCTCGCGATTCATTACTCCCACTCATGTCCAGGTTGTTCATGTAGTTCTCAGCCATTTCTCTGTCATTGGGCGATCCCCGTGTCTTTCTTGGGGTCCTGTTTTCCAGTTAGCCTCCCTGGTGATGTGAGCAAGTGAAGGACCAAGTAGCAATCATAAATTAAAGTTCAGTGATGCTCTGCTCTGTGCAGAAAGTATTTCTTCTCAGGCAACAGGAAACCCAGATCCACAGAAACCGTTCAGGTGGCCTGATCCAGTTGGGGGCCCCTCAGCCTTTGGTTCATAGATCCTGTGCTTCCATTCATTTGGTTATTTGTCCCGGTGCTTTATCCAACCTTGGCTTCAACAATTCTCGCTCATATAAATCCTCTTCTTACTCACTAATTAGACTCCCAGTGCTCCACCAGGGGCCCAGCCGTGGATGTCTGCCTTCAGATTCCTCAGTCCTTGGATGGGGTTTATGGCACCACTATTTGGGTGTCTGGCCATCCCATCACCAGAGTAGGTCAGTTCCTGCCGTCTCGCGACCATTGCCAGCAGTCTTTTGAGGGGGTATCTTTGTGGATCTCCGTGGGCCTCCCTAGCTCTCTGCTTCCTCCCCTTCTCACCTTCTCATGTGGTCTTCATTTACCATGGTCTCCTATTCCTTGTTCTCCCTCTCTTTTCTTGATCCAGCTAGGATCTCCCACTCTTTCCCTCGACTGTCGCCCTTCATTGTTCCCACTCATGACCAGGCTATTCATGTAGATCTTGTCCATTTCTCCGTGTCTTTTTTTGGGGTCCCGTTTTCCAGGTAGCCTCACTGGTGATGTGAGTAGCAGTCTAGTCATCCTTGTTCCACATCTAGCATCTTCCTATGAGTGAGTACATACCATATTTGTCTTTCTGAGTCTGGGTTACCTCACTCAGGATGATTTTTTCTAGATCCATCCATTTGCCTGCAAACCGTGTGATGTCGTTGTTTTTCTCTGCTATGTAGTATTCCATTGTGTATATGTGCCACAATTTATTTATCCATTCTTCAGTTGAAGGGCATCTAGGTTGTTTCCAGGTTTTGGCTATTACAAACAATGCTGATATGAACATAGCTGAGCAAGTGCTCTTGTGGTATGATTGAGCATTTCTTGGGTATATGCCCAGGAGTGGTATAGCTGGATCTTGGGGGAGATTGATTCCCAATTTTCTAAGAAAGCGCCATATTGATTTCCAAAGTGGTTGTACAAGCTTGCATTCCCACCAGCAGTGGAGGAGAGTTCCCGTAGTTCCACATCCTCTCCAGCATAAAGTGTCTTCAGTGTTTTTGATCTTAGCCACTCTGACAGGCGTAAGGTGTTCTTATAGCTTTCTTTTTATAAATAATGCATGATTGATTTTATAGATACCACACGATTGTTATCGTTTCATATTAACATATATGATTGTTCTTTTAGATGATGCTACCATGGAAAAGTCTTAACTAAAATTTACATCAGCTTAAACTGTGATCAATAGCCATAAAAGTCAAAACAGCATTTGCTTCTTTGCTCTTTTTACCTACACCTGCTCTTGTACAGCAATACTAAGTAGAATAACTCTAACTGTACTCAGTTTTAATGCATACCAGAATATTTGTTACAGCATTATTTTATTAACTTACTCAATCCCCCAGAAACTTCAGCTTTGCATACTGTTTTGTGTACATGCTTGTGAAAAAGAAACTGAAACAGAGCTGTGCTGTGGGATGTTAATGTATGTCCTGTGGGAGCCCTTCTTGGGTTCCTTGTGGCGTTACCCAGCAGGTTTGCATAGAGGATGATTAGGACCATGGGCCTGAGTGCAGGTGTCTGAGATGGTCTGCACTTGGCTGTACTGGGGGATGGTCTGTATGTCAAGTTGCTCTGATTGGTCAATAAATAAAACCTGATTGGTCGTGGCTAGACAGGAGGTATGGGCGGGACTAACAGAGAGGAGAGATAAAAGAGCAGGAAGGCAGAAGGAGACGCTGCCAGCCACTGCCAGGACAAGGAGCATGTGAAGATGCTGGTAAGCCACGAGCCGCGTGGCAAGGTATAGATTTGTAGAAATGCGTTACTTTAAGATATAGGAACAGTTAACAGGAGGCCTGCCACGGCCATACAGTTTGTAAGCAATATAAGTCTCTGTGTTTGCTTGGTTGGGTCTGAGCGGCTGTGGGACTGGCAGGTGACAGAGATTTGTCCTGACTGTGGGCAAGGCAGGAAAACTCTAGCTACAGAGCTGGATAGGCAAAGGCTCACGCAGCAAATCCAGGGTGCACAGCACATCTGGTGGCCATCCTTAGTGCCATAGCATCTCACTATAAACATAAACAGTAGCTCAATGCCATTAACAGTAAATATTTTGCTAAAGTAATGAATCTTCAAACCAAATTTTAAATGTTTATTTTTATATATACAAGGTGTGCTCTCATACAGAAACAAGTTTTTCCAAAAATGGAAAAACCATTTAAATATCTGTATTTATCATATAAATACATTTTACTATTGATTTTTTTTTCAAATAAGACTAAAATTGCATTAGAGACCAAAATGGAACTCCTTTCATATCAGGCCTGTTTTCATGACTGCATGAATCTTTCACCTTTTATTTATCGTTCTCATTTACAGTGTGCTTTAACCTTCATTAATTGTATTTGTACTTCCTTTGAGATTAATAGTTCTAACTTTTCCTGTTTATTAATAGCCTTCTTAGTGTACTGCCTTTTCTTTCATTGGCCAGCAAAATGAGATGGACTTAAGCATCATTTGTCGCAGTCCTAGCAGGAGCTATACTGGGATCAGCAGTTTCAAGCATGGGTATGAGCTGGCACCAACACTTCACCTTCCCCCATTACACAATATGAACGTCAGCTGAGGGAGGGGACTGTGTGTGTTTTGGATACTGTGCTTCCACATGCTCAAAAGTCACTCTGTTTGTTCAAGAGTTTTATTGTCTAGCTTGTTTTGACCACATATATTTTTAAAATGTATTTATTGGCTACTTCAAAATGCTTTGTAAATATCTGTTAACTTTAGAATTTTCACCTGAGTTTCATTAAGTCCTATTCTATAGTAGCTTATTAAAGTTTTGGACAAAAGGCTTTTTTTATATCACATCATCATGAAATTATGAGATTTGGCTTCATCTGCTACATTTAATCTATTGTTTTTTGATATTTGTCCAGTTGAAGTGAATATAAGTTTTGATGTTGTGCTGAGCAATTTAAGGACACAATTCCTTAGGAAATTTTTAGGAAAATTCATTCTCACATCTCTGGGAAATGTGATTGTCTCAGGCCTTGCTGCCTAATTTAAAAATACTATAAGTTCCATCATTAGTAATGAATTCTGGTTGTTTTTATTTTATGTGTTTGTTAATATACATATTGTTTTAGATTTAATTGTTAATGTAAATACTGTATTAAATGATTATATAAAACAAGGAATATATATTCCTGAATTATAAGCCTTCATTGCTACATATTTCAGTTTTGCTTAGTTTTACTTTTGAAAAAGTGATGACTTGTTTTTTCTCAGAATTTTGTACCTATGTTTATCTTCAAGATTCAATTGTAATTTTGTGCTTTATCCTGTCTTCTGATTTAGCCTCTACTTAATTACCTTCATACAAAAAGGAGGATATTCCTTTCCTCATCCATAGAAGAACTTGTGAAACTAGGAAATAATGTGTTACAAATTTATTGAATAATTCACCTATTAAGCTATTTAAATTTTATATATTTAAGTGAATATTTGAATTGCTAGCTTAAATGCTGAATAATTTTCATTATTTCTATTTCTTATTTTGAATTTTATTTTCTCAAGGAATCAATGACATTTAAACTTTAAAGTTTATCTTCATTTTTGTATTTTTAACTGGCAAAAATTCACATATTTAAGAGATATTCTGCGTTCTTTTGAATATATATAGATATATTCAGAGGTACTGTAGCTAGAGTTTTCCTGCCTTGCCCACAGTCAGGACAAATCCTTGTCACCCGCCAGTCCCACAGCCGCTCAGACCCAACCAAGTAAACACAGAGACTTATATTGCATACAAACTGTATGGCCATGGCAGGCTTCTTGCTAACTGTTCTTAAAGCTTAAATTAATCCATCTCCATAAATCTATACCTTGCCACGTGGCTGGTGGCTTATCGGCGTCTTCATATGCTGCTGGTCATGGCTGCGGCTGGCAGTGTCTCTCTCTGCCTCCGCCTTCTGCTTCCCAGAATTCTCCTTTCTCCTTGTCCCACCTACTTCCTGCCTGGCCACTGGCCAATCAGTGTTTTATTTATTGACCAATCAGAGCAATTTGACATACAGACCATCCCACAGCAAGGTACCATAATTTTCCTCATATAAACATTTCATGATGACAGAAATAGACAGTTTCCTTTCTCCTGTTTTGTGTTTACAGCATGTTATCAGCATCCTTAGCCACCTTAGTATATATCCTATAGCATTTTACTTCTATGAAACCTGAATAAATATTATACCCTTTCTCATTTCTTACCCCTCCTTTAAAATTTCTTTACCTAGTAACCATTCTTGTACTCCCAACTCCAGGAGATTAAACTTTTCAAATTCCGTAGATGAGTCAGAACATGTTTAACCTGTCTTTCCCTGGATATCTACAGCTACACTCCTGGTGAAACAAATTAGATGATTCCAACTTTTTTTCTTTCTTTTTTTTTTTTTAAAGATTTATTTATTTATTATGTATACAGTGTTCTGTTTGTATGTATCCCTGCAGGCCAGAAGAGGGAGCCAGATCTCACTACAGATGGTTTTCAGCCACCATGTGGGTGCTGGGAATTGAACTCAGGTCCTCTGGAAGAACAGCCAGTGTTCGTAACCCCTGAGCCATCTCTCCAGCCCATGATTCCAACTTTTTAAAAAGTATTTCTTTTGTTTTTTGAGATTACAGTGTGAGTGTATCACCACTCCCCTTCACCTTACCCTGTAAACCCTCCCATGAAAGCATCCACATTCTTATTCAAAGCCATTGGCCTCTGTTTTCATTAATTGTTGTTTAAGGCTAAAGAGTTTGGCACTGAGATTCAGCACAGAGTTGATAGTTTATTTTCTTATTTGTTTGACACTTTGTTTTTGCCGTATTATTTAGTTGTCTTTATTCTTTGAACTCAAGGGTAAGAGGACAATCCATTGCCTGAGTCCCTAATTCATAATACATGGGGCAGTAGTTGAAATAATGAAGGGAAAAAGGCTGGGGACTGACTAGGGCCTGCCTGACCAGGCTGAAGCATGGCCTGGGCTGGATCAGGGTTATAGACTGGTCAGGAGTCAGGACAGAGCAGAATTGTTCAGGGTGGAACTGAAACAGATCTGAACCTGCCAAGGAAAGTAGAAACACTTATACTACTGCAGAAAAGACAAATCTTTACTGAACTCATTTTCAAAAGCACTGAGTGGGTAGAGACTTCATTGCAGATGGGAGAACATCATGGATATCAGAGCAATGAGGCCATGAAATGGACAACTGCTCACATCTAGTCAGATGGGAAGCACAGTATGCATGAAAGGAGGAATATATCTCTATGTACCAGCTCACAGGAACCTATTGCTCTCATTTAGGCTATACCTTTCAACTGTATACAGAATCTCAAATTAGGGCTTCCATCAAGACACCAACCAATAAAATGCAAATTCATAATCGATTCACAATAATAGCTATGTATGACTGTAGTGGTTAGCTGTTCCTGCTTTGACCTTGAAACATTGCCCCTAGAGTGACAGCAGGTAACTGCCACACCTGCCTATGACATGCCCCTGGGGTGTGGATGAGAGAGAGCCCCTTAAGGTTCCAGGTGCATACTTGCTGCACCCTCCTGGATACCTTGTGGTCCTGGAAGGTAGATGGGAGACCAAGTCAATGTTCTCCACTAGATGATATCTCATCTCTCCTGGATCCTGTAATCAACCCCTATTGGCTGAAAGTTACCCTAGAAATAAATCTTTCTTGATTACCAGATAAATTATGTGGAATTGCCTTATTAATTACAGTTACATATGACTTCTAAAAATGTTTAGGAAACATTGTATTTCAAACCTCTCTATACCATTTCTTCTTTAAAAAAATTATTATTCGTTGTTTTGTGCATATGAGTATTCTGCCTGCATGTTGTCTGTGCACTAGGTGCTCCTGGGGCCAGAATAGAGGGTTGAATCCCCTGGGACTGGAATTAGAGAAAGTCATGAGCCTCTATAGAGGTGCTACAAATGAAACTTGGGTCTTCTGGGAGAATAGCCAATGCTATTAACCACTGATCCATCTCTCCAGCCCCTTTTGTTTCTTCTTGAAGTTTCAGGTAGATAACAATTTTCCTGTCTGACTCCTAGAAATAAAGCTCATTGTTCATGGCTGAGAGTTGAGACAGGGGTAGGTTGTGGCAGGGGTAGGTGTTAGAGTAATTGGTGCAGAAATGTGGAGGGTTAGGAAGACTGGAGCTGGGGCTAGGTTGAGAGCTAAAGTAAGATGAGGCCGAGCAAAGCTGTGCCTTCTGGGTACTTGGCAAATGTCATAGACCACTGTGGTGGTTTGAATGTGATTGACCCCCATAACCACATAGGGAGAGGCACTATTAGGAGGTGTAGCTTTGTTAGAGTAGGTGTGGTCTTGTTGGAAGAAGCATGTCACTGTAGAGGTGGAGTTTAAAGTTTCCTTTGCTCAAACTTCACTCAGTGTGAAACTCAGTTCACTTCCTTTTGACTAGGGATATAGAATTCTCCACTTCTTCTCCAGCACCATGTCTGCCTGCATGCCACAATGTCTCACCATAATAATAATGGACTGAGCCTCTGAACTATAAGTCAGCCCTAACTAAATGCTTTGCTTTATACGAGTTGCTGTGTTAATGGTGTCTTTTCACAGCAATAGAAGCCCTAACTAAGGAAAACAAATAATATAAAAACACATATTGTAGTTGTGTTCTGCTTTTCAAAATTGCCAAATGCGTAGAGGGCTACATCTTTGCAGTGTTAGTCTAGAAATATCTAGACGAGCTACCTCTTTCACTGGTGTTTTATCCCATTGGTGGATACAGAGAAGAACTGCCATGAAGAGAAAAGGTGAGAGAATAATGTGATGGAAAAAAAAACCACACACACACAAAAACAAAAACAAAAAAACAAAAAACCTGTCAGAGATGTACTGTTTTTTTTTAAGTTTCTGTATTAAGTTCTACATGTGAAACTTAATTTCTGAAAAGTTTACAGATCCATTATATCCTCCACCCCAGCTTACGTGTGTCTTGTTTCCAGCCTTACCTAGTTAGCATCGGCCCCACAAGCTGACGATCAACAAAATGTGTACAGAAATGAGAGTGGTCACCAGACAATGTGTGAAAATTAGTCTTTGCTACTGTAAGCCATTAAGAAATGTTTATCACTTATAAATAATATTGTATTTTAAAATAAATTGAAATTTAAATGGATACAGTATGTAAAAACTATCATCCTAAAGAAGAATCTGCCCTCCAGGCTGGCCCTGGTAGGAACACAGACAGAAACATTAAGATGAATGTATCATTTTAGGGCCATTTTACATTAGACTTTCAACTTAGTGGTTAAGGAAAGATGATAAAGAGATGATATTTGTAAAAAAAAATTTATGTGAGTGTTCCTCCATACATCTGCAAGATCTTGTTTTTAAATTACATTATATTTTGAATCACACTTGAACTTTGCTTACATGTTCCCAAGCTAATTGTTCAACTGAGAAAATTTTGGTTAAATATTGTGTATTGTGTTTGTGTAAATCAAATAAAAGGTAATTGATACAATATTTGCAACGTGATAAAAAGAAATTTATAGAGCTCAGATTTTAGTATAAACCTAAAATATGTTTGTATAATATGCTTTTTATTTAAAATATAGCAGTATGTGTAAGGAATACATAGCTTAGATGTTTTTCATATATTTTCATTAGCTAAAATAAGCTTTCAAATATCAGTAATATATATTGTATTTATATATATAAATATATGTAGAGAGAGACAGTGTTTTATTTATTTTTTTTAAAATTACATCTTATCTCTGAAAGCAGAGGTAGGAGGAAATCTATGAGTTCAATGCCAACTTGGGCTAGCTGATGACTTCTGGCCAACCAGGGCTACACAGTGAGACCTTGTCTCAAAACAAATAAACAAAAAAACACAAAGAATCTCACTTCAAAATAAACTGAACAATGTAGATCCATTTATAAGTAAAATCAAAATAAGTTTAGCCGGGTGGTGGTGCCACACGCCTTTAATCCCAGCACTTGGGAGGCAGAGCCAGGCGGATCTCTGTGAGTTCGAGGCCAGCCTGGGCTACCAAGTGAGTCCCAGGAAAGGCACAAAGCTACACACAGAGAAACCCTGTCTCAAAAAACCAAAAAAAAAAAAAAAAAAGGAATAACTGTGGTATCTTTGAACAGGAAATAATCAATTATTTTGGCAAGTAAACTCAATTTGTATACATTCTATTATGTTTTATGTTTATAAAAAGAGAAATTATGAATTGGAGTAAGATTTCAATGATGTGCTATAGAATTAAATAATACAAAACAATTGTGAAAATTAACAATATTACAATATTCTATTTCATATATATATATATGCATATGTAAAATGTGAAATTTTTTTATTGAAAGTAAAATATATGTCAAAGAAATCATAAGGTCAAAAAATGATGCTCTAGAGAAAATTTGATATATTTTAAAATAATTTTCCTTCTCAGAAGCTAGGATTCATCGTGAACTATATTGAGACAGTAAGTGTTCTGCTTTAAAGGGTCAGCCCATTGGAAATGAGGAATCTTTGTATTCTTCTTATGCACTTGTACTTACAATAGCTTTGTGCTAATTTAATGTGGTAGACTTCATATTTTGTATGTTCTTTTTTCTGATTCTGGGTTGTACGACTCAGATTTTCTTATGTAACTTTCTGAGGTTATTTCTCTGTAATCAAAATACTTGACAGCAATAATTTCAGAGATAAGAAGTTTATTTGACTTCATGGTTTTAGGAGTTTATTCAGTCAATACCTGTAAGGTCCTGTAGAAGGGACTCATAGAGATGAGTGACAGGCATGAGAGCATGTGTTGGATAGAAATTATCTAGATTCTGGAAAACAGAAAGATGATGATGCATGAAAAGTATAACATACCCATGAGAGCCAGCTACTGAAAATCTACATCTCACAACTCGGATACACCTCCTACCTTTTTTATAGCTTTCCTAACACTGTCACTCTCGGGTACACTAACTATCAGGGGCCTAGCTATTTAAAACATGAACTTGTGGGACATTTCATATTCAAGCTACAGTAGTAATGAGTGATTTCTTTAACAGATTTAAGAATCCTTGGATTTACAACATGCTTTTCTTCCTGAACTCTCAGAGTTCAGATTTTATATTATCTGAGCCAGAATGGCTAAGACAAAACAAACAAACAAAAACAACAACAAACATTGGCATGGATGTGGGGAAAGGCGATGTTTATACATTGTTAGTGAGAGTGTGAAGCTGGATACAGCCACTGTGGAAATCAGTGTGACATTTCCTTGAAAAGCTATTTCATCATGTATTCAATTAAATTCACTGTATCTTTTGTGTTCAGTATAATTAAAATGACATACTTAGATGTCACATAGAAAAATTTGGTTAACTGCAGATAAAACAGCAGTATTTTTATTTTCACTCCATAATTTAGAAATAATAACTTTGACTATAAGCATAAAGTTTGAAAATATGTAATATTAACTTGTAGTTTTATGTTTCTCTCTTCACTATTCATCCCTGTCCTGTACACAGTCATATTGTCAAGGTTAATTCTACTCAGGGAAATTAGTTCCTGTGCTCCTTGGTTTTAAACTGATTATGTAATTTGAAATCAGTACATTGGTCATGCTATTATGAATATCAAAATATTTATTACATCAACCTTGAAAATGACACTATTATTTAATCAGTTCTTGGAAATTTCTGCCATCATTAACAGCTTGCTTCTGATAAGAGTCAACTCTTTATTCTTAGTCTTTGCCTCCAAGCTGTGTTTTCTGAGTTGCCATTGACACCTCGGAACCTATGGAAACCCTCCCTGCACCTCATCTCACTGCTAGTTTCTGCTCTTTACTTCTGGACTTCAGTTTCACTCTTCTCTCTTTTATGTTGGTTTTCTGGCGTAAGTTCATGTTTTGACTTTTTTTTAATTCCCTTATTTTGCTAAAACAAAATTCTAAGGAATTTTCCCTTCCTAACATGCTGAATAGGTACTTTTACCTACCAAGTTTAGTTAAAATATTGACCCTCAGTGGGGTAAATTCTCTGATTATTCTCTTCAATAATTTATCCTCCTGTTTTCCCTATCATCCTTTGCTCAAATTTCACTTGCATTAAAATGTTAGTCATCATGCTTTTATTATTTAAGGTTCCAATATTCACTTGATGCTCCTTGATTTTCAAAGTATTTTGGGAGGCTATTTCCCTTTCCTTGTTTTCCAGCTCTTCAATGGAGCTTTTCATTCTACACCTATGTATGGTGATATTTTATTTGTATTCAAATGTTATTTGTATGTTAATAAATAAAGTTGCCCGGGGGTCAGAGCTATTAGCAAGCCATAGGAAAGCAGGGCAGTGGTGGCATACGTTTGTAATCCCAGCACTTGGTAGGCAGAGCCAGGTGGATCTCTGTGAGGCCAACCTAGTCTCCAAAGCGAGTTCCAGGAGAGGCGCAAAGCAACACAGGGAAACCCTGTCTCGAAAAAACCAAAAAGAAAAAAAAAAAAAAAGCCGGGCGGCAATGGTGCACACCTGTAGTCCCAGCTACTCGGGAGGCTGAGACAGGAGGATTGCTTGAGTACAGGAGTTCTGGGCTGTAGTGCACTATGTCCATCGGGTGTCCGCACTAAGTTGGGCATCAAAATGGTAACCTCACGGAAGCAGGGACCACCAGGTTGCCTAAGGAGGGGGTGGGGATTTAGCTCAGTGGTAGAACGCTTGCCTAGCAGGCGTAAGGCCCTGTGTTCAATCCTCATCTCAAAATAAAAAAAAAAAAAAAAGAGGCTATGGATTTGTTCCAGATTAAGATACATCAGGTTTGACCAGGCAAGACCCCCTGACACCATGGCCCAGATGATCCAACATCCAGAATGGTTTGAAGGCAACTGGCTCAGACAATACAGTCTCATGGACTACTCCATAATCCTAAAATTTTCTTTGTATCCCCGTAAGATTCAGAGGCCCCCTCCAGCAGGAAGTAGTAAGAGAAGCTACGCCCAAATTACCAAATATATGTAATTTTACTTTGTTAAGGTTAAAACCTTCCTTTTTGAAAAAAAAAAAGGGGGGGGGGAGTGCTGTGGGATGTTCTGTATGTCCTGTGGGAGCCCATTCTCGGGTTCCTCGTGGCTTTACCCATCAGGTCCACATAGAGGATGATTAGGACCATGGGCCTGAGTGCAGGTGTCTGAGATGGTCTATACTTGGCTGTGCTGGGGGATGGTCTGTATGTCAAGTTGCTCTGATTGGTCAATAAATAAAACCTGATTGGCCATGGCTAGGCAGGAAGTATAGGCGGGACTAACCGAGAGGAGAAATAAAAGAACAGGAAGGCAGAAGGAGACATAGCCAGCCACCCGCCAGGACAAGGAAGATGTGAAAATGCCGGTAAGCCAAGAGCTGAGAGGCAGCGTATAGATTTGTGGAAATGGATTAATTTAAGCTATAAGAACAGTTAGCAAGAAGCCTGCCATGGCCATACAGTTTGTAAGCAAAATAAGTCTCTGTGTTTACTTGGTTGGGTCTGAGTGGCTGTGGAACTGGCGGGTAACAAAGATTTGTCCTGACTGTGGGCAAGGCAGGAAAACTCTAGCCACACCCATGATAGACATTTAGCACTGTTTACTCTCATCTAATCACTTCCTGGTAACATCTTTTATGTTATTGTTGTTGCTTTGTTTTCATCTTTTATAAAGACCTAATATGTCAAGTTTTTCTCTATGATTACATGTTTTCAGTTGTTTTTAAATTTTCTTTTGACACCTACATTTTCATTCCTATATCAAAGACAACTTTTATGTTTCAATTCAAATATTGGGGTTTTCACATTACAAATTTTTGTCAAAATGCTGGTCATCCTCAGTCCTAAAGTGACAATAAAGAACCCAGGTTAATATGTAAGCAGTGTTCTTGGCTTGTTCTTAAGGCACTTTGAGGCCTTAAAACTTGAGGGTACTGTGATACCCAAGTTCGTACTAATCAACTAGCCAGCCATATTGACTAAGTTGCTTTTCTTCAGAGACTTCATTCAGCTTCTTTAGTAATGAGCAAGCACAGTTAAATGTCTGGAATGAAGAGAAGTGACTAGTCACCCATTGGACTTATTGATTTGTAATTAATCCTCCCTCCTTCATCCCTGTTGTTGAGGTGGCCCTTCAAAGATTGACCCTGCTCTCCACCCAATCCATAAAATAGATCTGCTACCTGTTGACTGTAATCTGCTACTTATCCTAACCTGCATCTCTGACATTCTGTACAACCACTCTACACTTTTGAAATAATATATGAAGAATGATGTTTTATTTTCTCATTCATCAATTCACTATCATTGTCAATTTGAATGTTCACTTTTCTTTCCTCAGGTATTTTTGGAAGGAATACAAATAAAAATATGTGTCCAATTTCTCACTCTGTTTCAGAATACAATCTTGACATTGAAAATATATTTAAAATTAGGAAGCAAACTGCCTTACTGAGTAAATAACTGGAAATGTTTGGTTAAATGCATGTTAACACATTCAAAGCGGCAGTGAATACCTGGCCCATCACATCTGCTCAGCCTGCAGTTTATTTGCAAGGACAGTTCATACTTCTCATTTTGGGAAAGTAAGAAGATACAATTAGCAGGAGAGGAATTTTTTGTTTATCTAGTTTTTTTTTTTTTTTAACATTTTATCCTCTGTGCAACTCTTGAAATTGATTATACAGCTTGTGCCTTCCCATCCTTTACCCTAATTCTCTTCATGTCGATGTGGACTTGAAGGTGCATAAAAAAGTGGGTGGAGTATTAGTGACTTGTCACCATGTCTCCTTGCAATTCCAAATGCACACAGTGAGCAAGGAATCCAGACAGTTCTGACATTTAACATGTGAGTAGCAGTTCCTTACAAACCTTGGATGGGTTCCGTTCTACATCTACTGAGGTTTCTTTCCTTGTCTGCACCATATTCCTGTTGACCTTTATCCCTACTGTATAGTCAGACTATGAGATGATGGATCTAAGATGAGCATTCAAATCATTTGAATTTTATAAAATCAATCACCATCATTTAAGACAAGTGCCGGAATATCTTCAGGGTTTCTTAAGCAATTTTAACTTACAGAGTAAGTAGAGACCACTCTGGATAGATTCCAAGACAAGGCACATATTTCACTTGCTTTTAAATTTCCAGGCCCATGTACAGGCCTAATAAAGAAAGATGAAGATAGCAAAATGATACAATTTCAGACTGTGATGTTTCAATCAAAATTAAATTATTTCAAATTTCTAATTTTTCAAAATACTGATTAGTGAATTTTATCAGTCAATATAGGCTTAAGTTTGGAAAATATAATTAAAGATGATTATATCATGATGAACAAAAGTCAATGTACAGAAATAGTAATATATGGGGATGTGAAAATCTTTAATTTAGATTAATATATTGATCTGTGGATAACTAGTCACTCCCAAAATGAAACACACAGAGGAAAATCTAGACTATTACATTTTAATATTTTGAAATCTCACCAATGATCAAGCTAAAAGTAAATAAATACTGCTGTGAAATATGACAGAAAAGAGGCTTTAGAGGGAAATGAGTGTGAGACACTGTCCTCACAGGCTTACCTATAGCTTCCCATCACATTGTTAAAATAAAAATAGAAGAGATGAAGCTTAGATTGAAACAAATCCCAAACAAAGTAGATCTCATCCTGAATTCAAAGCTGGAGATTAGCACTGCAGGTGGACAAAAGTTTACTAAGGAAACCATTAGCAGAAAGCTTTGGATTGCTATCTCCTGATACGGGCTGAAAAGAAAAATACATATGGATAAACTGATGGACTGATAGCATTATTTCACACTGCAAAATAGGTCTCCAGAAATAGATTTGAATTCAGGGGACAGGAACTTACTGTGTTTTGTTGCTGCTGTCAGTAGCTATTCCCTAAACTAGTGAGATAATACAGATAAATTTTTTTTGACATTTTTAACTGATAAAGTAATCATTTGGCAGGCTTTTCTGAGTGAATGCAACTTATAGAATATCTTATAAAATTCATTTGTCGTGTATTAAATCACAGATCCTATTTTAGAATAAATAAAAACCCAATAATTTATAAAAAAGAACATTGTGAATTATTTGAAAACATTACAAATTACTTAACGATAAGCACTTAGCAATATAATCACTGCATAGTAGGTATGATTCCTTCTTTTTGAAAGGCAGTAATATTGTGTTACAAAAGACAATCTGCTATGTGACATAAAACTTTATTCTATCATTTGTGTGTGTGTGTGTGTGTGTGCATGTGTGTATAAGACAATTCACAAGGTATGTTTACAAAATACTAGAGTAGCTTTGACTTGTTAAGGAGTAGGTAGGTACTTACAGTGATAGGACAATTTTCTAGGCATTCACGATGTGCTTGAAAGCATCTGTAACCTTGAATATACATATTTGCTTTAGTAGGATATTTGGGATGTGAGGCATATCAAAGAAAATTTGCATTTGATGAAATTAAATAGGCAAGAAACACTTCATCCAAAGCTATTGTATTAAGAGGGAAAGCCTGTCCTTCAACTCTAGTGAAACATCAAGAGAGAGAGCATCTCAGCACTGTGGTTAGGTGGCACAGTTGCCAGTGAGATTTGGTCATCTCTGTGTGTATATTGCCCAGTTACTTGAGTTAGGCGACTGTGTTCCAGCAGAGACTGGGAGGGAGGGCTTCTGCATTTCTGAAAACTGCATTGTAATATGTAGCTGCCAGACCTTTTGAAAGAGAGGTTCCTTGGATGTAGAACTGAATAGACATTAGTAAAAGATTTATACATCAGAGAAGAAAATGCAATGGAAGGTTTTCTACTCTAAGTGCTGTAATAAAAGAGAGGTAAATCCTCAGAGCCAGGAAGAACCTGGTATAAAGCTTAGCTGAGAATATGTCCTTCATCAAGCCAAATGATCAGCCAAACAGGCATCAAGGACCTGCCACACAGATCATTTCCACACTGCAGCCTCTTAGGATGGGAAATGCTTGTGCTAGGGGCCAAAATTTACCACTTACAATCTAGAGGTGTTTGAAAGAAAAAAAGGTAATAATATTTCTTCCCAAGCAAAATCTTTGTTTTATAAAAATAAAGCATTACATGCAAGTTATCTTGATTATGGAAAACTAATACACAGTCTGGAGTGATGGTCCTGGCAGAAATTCAGTTCCCAGTACCCACATAGCAGCTCAAAATGGTCTTTAGCTTCTGTAACTATGTGTGAAGAAGACCAGGAAAGTCTGTTGACATCTGAAGTTCCTACAAGCACATGATGCACGTATCCTCATACAGACTCACTTATATGCACATGAAAATATATAAATAAATCACAAAGGAAAAAGATTCATAGATGCTGAAATGCTTCATTTCTGCAGTTCTAAATGCTACTGGGTAAGAGTTCCTCATCAGTTCTTGTGCCATTGATGGTAAGGATTAAGCCAGGACACAGGGCTGTAGTAAAGGTTTAGAAAAGAAACAATAGTATAGTCCAGGGAGAGATTATGACTGGAGTGGCTAATGCAAAGGGGCATGGCAGTACATGCATTTCTCCTTTGTGGACTTGAAAGAAGTTCTTACAAATATATGTGTTGATGACGGCACATGATTGTACACCATATCACATTTTTAGGGACTTTGTCCCATACTAATTTTGAAATATTCACAAATGGAGGGCCATTAAAACCACAATGAAGATGACAGGATTATAAAACTGAGGTCCTCTCAATGCACATCCGTCACCAGTGCATTGGTCCTACTCCCAAGCCCAGGAGCTTAGCTTCTCCTGGAGCATGATTTGCCTATGTGCACTTCAAGGGTTTTACAACACAGGCTCAGTCAGTACACTGCTGCAGTCTCCTGGTCTCACTCATCTAACTCTTCACTACCCAGTCTCATAAACATTTCTCAGATACTTGCTCAATTCCTTGATGCTGGACATTTTCTTTCCTTTTTTATAATTTAAGAAATTTTCATTCATTTCACAGATTCCCCCTCTCATCGCTCTTCCTGTTCCCCCCAGCCTTCCCCCAACTCACCCCAGACCCAACCCACATCCCATCCTCCAAAAGGGTAAGGCTTCCCATGGGGAGTCAGAAAAGCCTGGTACATTCAGTTGAGGCTGGATCAAGCAGCCCTCTGGCCCCTGGCATCAAGGCATCCCATCATAGTTAATGGGCTCCAAAAAGCCAGCTCATGCACCAGGGATAGATCCTGATCCCACTGCCAAGGGACCCTCAAACAGACCAAGCTACACAACTGTCTCCTGTATGCAGAGGGTCCAGTTGGGGCCTAGTCTGGACCTATACAGGTTCCACTCTACTGAAGATTTAAAGCCGTTTTTTGCCTTTGAAATAAATGAAAAGCACCTTGCCAATATGTTTTCACCTAGTGCTGGGGCCACATGCTCATGCAAGTTTGTCCTCAGTTGCTATCAGTAATTAGCCTAGCTATCGGTTAGAGATGACTTAGAGTCGAAGGAGGCAGACTATGAGGCAAATGAGCAAAACTAGCATATGCCACCCTATCAAGTAATAGTAGCTCATAGTGTGACTGTTTAGATAATGGTGTAAATTTTTCTAGATTTTTCTCAAAAGAAAATAACCATTCTGTTGATTATAACTTTGGCTTGTGGAGAAACTCAGCTTGTGACATAGTAAAGTTTGAGGGAAAAAAAGAAAAACAAACAAAAAACTCTCTTACTTTTTTTATAAGAGAGAGGTTTCTTGTAAACAATTTGGACTCTTTGGACTATACACATATATAAAAACACCATGATTTTTCCATAAAAAGCTTAAGTTCCTATTGAAACTATTACCAAAGCAAACACATCACAAAAGATGGAGTAGAGTGGGTTTTTTCACAGAGGTTCATGTATGTCATTGCAAAAGCCATGCATAAGTTCTGGTTTAATCTGACAATATCTTGCTTATAAAAATGATAGAGATGATATATATTCACATTCACATATGTGGTTCACCCTGTGGTGAAGCCCACTACTGTTTTGGACATAATTAAATGTTTCTCTTTTTTTCAGAGCCTCCCAGGTATTCCCATATTTGGAAAAAGTGTGCTTTAAAGCAACAGTTAAAACTAGAACATACTAAAATATATTTTAAGTGAATATAGAAACACATGAAATCCAGGAAGCAGAGAAGCTGAGAAGGAACAATTATCTCTCCCTGGGAATACTTCAAGGAAAGAAAACTGGGAAGAAGGAATTGTAAGTGTGAGATTTAATGAATATTGCGTTTAACTATGTGGCTCAGAATATGGGATACTGGGACTCCTCTATATGTAATGTTCAGAAATTGCACAAAGAAAAAATACATCTTTAAGAGAGAGGAAAAATTATATTGTCTAGATCACACCCTCATTTCTAACATCCTTTGGCTATATTTTCCAGACTCAAAAGACTTTTGGGGCTTACAGTGAGAGTTTGAAAATTCTTAAGCTGACCCTGAATAGGAACTGACAGGGAAAAGAAGGGACCTAAAGGAATAACTCAGAAAAACAAGAAAGATGTAGAAAACAGGGACTCAAAACACACAGGGCAGTAGCATACGGCATCCAGATAAAGGATGTAAACAAATCACATCAACTGCCAATGATAAACCTAAATACAGTAAAGAAAGAAAGGTTCCTCATCGGGTTGATCTCACATGAAAGTAACTCATATAATCCTGGGCAACAACTGCCAAATTCAGATTCAAACCCACACGAAACCTCAGACCATGTGACTGTCAGGAAGCTTGCACTCATACCCTGTGTGTGTACTTTCACTCTGAAATAAGAGTCTCTCACAATGTCCTACTCTGTCCCTCTCTGATCTCTCTCCTTGAGAGTGGTAAGAGAATCAGAGACAGTCCCGACCTCCACTCTTTCAGACATGGTCTGACTTCCTCACTCAGTGATTACCCCACTTATGTCTGCTTTATTCCTAGTAATGAACCAGAGACAGGAGTCAGGGCCACTAACAAGCCTCAATTTCTTACTGTTAATTTCTCAGTTGTGTTCAGGGAAAGATAATCTAGAGCCCCCCACACCACCACCCATCATTTCAGAGGTAGGCTTTGACATTCTATTTGTGGAATTTTGGTTTAGTCCTAAAGCATCTTTAGTTCTTAAGTTTCTCCTTCATGCTAAGGTCTTTGAAGAAAGTATATCGATGAAAGGACATAGACACAGACAAGAGTCATTCACAAATAGGGAACCTCAATGGAGAAAACACCCTCGCCATTTGGCCTCTGTGCAATCTGGTAGTGCATTTTTCTTGACTGACAATAGATGTGGGAGGGTCCAGCTTTTCCCTTCTCTTTCCTTTCTCCCTCCCAACTCCCTCTCTCTTTCTACACTCTATGCATCTATCTGTACCCATCTTTATCACCACTGTGGGTGGGACCACTCCTAGGCTGGTGATTCTGGGTGATAATGAAGTCAGGCTCAGAAAGGTATGAGAAGCAAGGCAGACAGCAGCATTCCTCTGTGGAATGCTATTCCTGCCCCCAGGCTTCAGCCCTGGCGTCCCTTGGTGATATACTATAAGCTGTAAGAGGGGAGAAACCCTTTCCTCCCCAGGTTGCTTTTGACTGTGGTTTTATCACAACGGAAACCCTAACAAAGATACCCTTCTTCTCTCGCCATTCTCTTCCCCTTCCTGGTCCTCTCTTTCCTCTTACACGGCCTCCTGTCACATTTTGTCTCCCTCCTTTCTCCTGTCTTCTCTCTCCATCTCTTCTTTCTTCTCTCCCTCTTTCCACTGTTTTTTCTCTACTGCATTTCTTCGGCCGTCCTCTTCTTTTAGTCCAGGCTCACCACTGCCACCTTCCTTTCTCTTCCCTCCTTCTTTATTATCTCCCCCTCTACTCCTCACTGTCTTCCTCCTCCTTTCCTCCCTTCTCCTTCCTCCTATGCCCCACATTTTCAATTCCCTTTCTCTAGCCACTCTCTCCCTCCTACTACCCAACCAATTTCCTATAAATTACTTCATTTCTCTTAATAGTCCTCTTTCCTCTCCCTCTCTTCTCTCACAACCTCCCATCCTACTTCCCTCATCCCAT
Organism: Peromyscus maniculatus bairdii; assembly: GCF_049852395.1. Classification (NCBI taxonomy): domain Eukaryota; kingdom Metazoa; phylum Chordata; class Mammalia; order Rodentia; family Cricetidae; genus Peromyscus; species Peromyscus maniculatus. The sequence goes on from NC_134853.1 coordinate 19,313,998, forward strand.
CTCCTTCTTTCCCTCTCCCTCGGTCTCATTCCTATCCCTTCTCCTCTGTCACCAATCTTTCTTCTCTTACCTCTCCTCAGTCCTTCCTCCCACCCCATTTCTATCCCTGCCTTCCCCCTCCACCTTCCTTCCCTGTCTTTTCCAATCTGTTCATTGACTTTCTCCTCTTCCTCTCCTCTCCCCCTTTCCTCCCTTCTTATCTCTCCCACTCCTCGCTCCTCTCCTGATTTATTTCCCCAACTCTCTATTTCTTCTTTTCTCTCTACTATACATTTTGCTCTTCTCCCCTTTTCCTTGTGTCTCTCCTTCCTAGTCTGACTTTCCTCCCCCCCCCCCTGCCTCTTTAGCCTGCTTCACTGTCTCCAGTTCTTTCACTTTACAGTTCCCACCCTCTGACCTCTACCTTCCCATTCTTCTCTTTCTCTCCTCCTGGTTTTCTTTAACACTGGCTTCTCTGTCTATCCCATTGCTCCGGTCCTCTTCCTTCACTGCTTTCCCCTCTCCTCCCTCATTATCCCACCTCATCTTTCCCTTCTTTCCTGTCCTCTGTGTGTGTCTTCACTTTCTCTTCTTCATCTCCACCTTCCCTCCTCCTGTACCTTCTCCTTTCTTCACTTCCCCTTCTGTCTCCTTTCTGACTTCACCTCTCTCATGCTTTCTTTTACCTATCCCTTCTTCCCGTTCCACTTCCCCTCTGTCTTCTGTCCCCTCCCCCTTTTACCCCTCTATCTCTTCATCTGTTTCACTCCCTCTGCCCTCGTTCACCTCACCCCTCCCCTGTGCCCCCACTCTCAACTCCCTTCCCTAGTCTCTATTATCTCTTCCCACTCCATTCCCCACTCCAGGGGTTTCTCACCCTTCTTTCACCTTTCCCTTTCTCTAGTCTCCCCACTATGGTTTCTTTGTCTCTGATATCGCCCTTTCGATTTGCCTTCCCTTCTGCTCCCCCCTCTCCCCTCTCCTTACCCCCTTTTGAGCCCATTACCTCTCTCCCTTCTCTACTCCTCTAGCTTTCTGGATGTGAGAAGAACCTAAGCATTCAGGGTAACATTTTGCATCCTTTCTACCTCTAAAGCATCCCCAATATTTACAACTATCTCACTTATTTTTCTGGCCTTGGAGTGCTTGTGTTCAGTTTCTAAATTGCACTGCTCTATTTACTGCTTCTCCCTTCAGTCTTTGAGAAAGAGTCTTGTCAAATAGTCACAGTCAGTAGGAGCTGCCCTCAAATTGTGTGGATAACATCCTGAATCAACTATATATATATATATATATTATAACTATATATATATAAAACTATATATATATATATATATATCCAAATATATATCAACTATATATTATCAAATATATATATATATATATCTCCAAATATCCCCTGCTTGATAAGTGAAGAGATTACAATGATTAATGGGTGCTGTAGTCAAGGAGTTTATTATTTTTTTCATTTGACATCTCTTGCTTGAATTCTCTTTTGTCCATAGAAATAACAATGTTAAACCTTTGGACAATTTCCATTCATTAAAGTCAGCATTTTCTACTTCTATATTTTATATTAGACACACAATAGTAAGTTTAAAACTTGCACTACATTTTATGGCTAGACACAAAATTTATTTGATCTACATAATATTTAAGGAATACCATTTAAGCATTCCTATCAAAAAGAGAAGAAACTAAAAATACAGCATAGAATAAATGGTGTCTAAAATATTATGGGAGAGTTGTGTGAGAGAAAATATAAAGGAATTTACATGTAAATCATAAGGAAAGCATAAGTGAAATGGAGAGATATTGGATGTTAAGAAAGAGTTTCCAGAATAAATTCAAAGTTAGAAATATTATATTAAAATGTCTGAAGGAAATTAAGAATAAAGTTAGTGTTTTGATATAAATAGTGACTCACTAATTAAATGTGGGATCAGTTGGAATTTTGACTGAGAAAAATAATCAAAGGCCTAAGTAAAACCTCCTCATGATAAAGTCTGTGGTTTTCATCCAACAAGCTACATGGAAATACTTAGAAGCTTTTTAATGAAAAAAGTATCCAAATAAAAGTTGTATGTGATTTTTGGATGGTATATTAGTTGGTAGAGTGATTTACTAGCATGCTGGAGGGCCTAGGTTCAATCCCCAGCACTTCATGAACCAGGTGCAGCAGCATATGTATGCAATTCCAGCACTAGGGAGAGGGAAGCAATGGATCAGAATGTCAAGGTCAGTCTTGATCACACAGAGACTCTAAGGCCAGTCTGGGCTAATAGAAACTCTATCTCAGTGATGTCTGCACTAAGATAAGGAGATAAATAATATCCCCACTCTTAGAGAGTACAGTCCCCTGAGGAAAGTGGAGCTGGTAAAACTGTAGATGAGAAGACGGTGCAATAAAAAGCTGCCTGAGAGGTGATTCAGAGAGGACATATAGAGGAACATTGTTCTCAAACAGTGTACAAGAAAGAAAGAAGACTGCTATAAGTAAAAAAGTTACAGACAATAAAAGGCATATTTAGGCTCTTAGCTGATAGTTTAGAGTGTGTTGTTTTGAGAGTATTTTCAGAAAGATTTTTTGGGAATGTTGCATTTGACAGATGACTTATACAGAATTCTTTCAAATGACTGCCAACTTATTAATATGAAGTAGACACATGAAGGCACAGAATATATTTTAAGATGTGTGTGAGAGTTTTATCTGGATACTACAAGTAACAGAGAAATCAAGGTTATTGCCTGAATAAAATTATGTTTCCTGAGGTAGACATTCAAATTCATTACTCAATAGACTATGAAATAATAGACATTTGTATAGCAACAGGACACTCACATCATTATTGGTGCCTGCACTTAACAGCAGTTCTGGATGTTGATCTCCAGTGAAGTTCAATGTTAAGTACAGAAAAATAGATGTGAAAATCATTGTATACACTGTTGTAATTTGATAAGCAATGCTTATACTCTGTGTAAGGCAGCTAGTCTTACTCAGGAAGATATATTTCTGTGGGTTCATTATTGACTCAAAGGGTGCATTCACTTTGTTTATAATAGGTAATTTGCAGCTGAAAAAGCTTAACTTAGTAAGTGGCTTTCTGAAGAAAGAGTACCCAAATGGTGAAGAGACGTTCAAACAGCAAACTTGGAACTGAAAGCTCATCATACAAGATTATATTTTGCTGTGGGGAATAGAAAATATTTTGAGGAACAGCACACAAACATGCAATTAGACAAATGTCTGGTTTTATAGTTGATTTCAAATACTACACAAAATACTCTCAATAGGAATTCTTAACTGAGTGGGCATCAAAAGATGATGTTCTACAAAATTTTACTAGAAAATAAGTTCAGAGCTATGTTTTAAATTCAAGGTTAGATAACATTTTTTTAATTCAAAAGAGAAGCTATGATAGATGTCATTAATGTTCACTGTCAGATTTGTGTATAAAAGAGGAGTATTGGTGCAATGTAATTGAGGTATTTATTTCTATATTCATTTCTTTATTGGCTAAAAGATAGTTACTTCATTTTTAACACACTATTTAATTTTGAATTCTAAAAATAAATACTTTTAAGTACTATATTTAAAATTCTCAGCATGAAAAAAGCCAAAAATTTAGACTGTAAAGAGTTATCTAAAGTAGTTGTTGGAATGCCATTTACTATTAATAATTTATAAATTCATGTTTCCTCCCATATCCATGCTTAGTTTCAGTGCCTTCTCATGACATTTCATGTTTCCATTCTATTTCTTGTATTGAAAGATACTAAGAGTATTAATATGACATTGTCTATGGCATGGTCCAAATTTTGTTATTTATTGGACTTCATTGACTAACAAATCACTTGTACAAGAATGGAAGAAGAATTCAAAGTTATTAGGATGAAAATGTAAACATCAAATGGATTCCTTTATTTCCTGTGTCTCCTAAGAACAAGTTATAGTACTCTAGCCCCGAGTGATTACTATAAGCAAAGCCCAGTTTAAAGTCAGGCAATGTCTCATCTCTGGGTCAGGGAAAGCAATAACATGATTAATAGCTGGAATGAAATTTCAAATAGGTTTTATGTCAGATAAAGGAAAATTATGTCTTTACCCTCTCTTATTAGATTTAGTAGTTCATCTTCACAACTTATCTTACATCTATTATTTTCTTTGTACTTGAATTGTAAATCATATTTTGTACTAATTACTGGTGGATATATCTATAAATTCATGGTGCACAGTCAACAGTTTTTTGGTGTGCATGAATCTTGCCATACCCCACATATTTTGATAAGATAAATCCAGTCAATTCTACCTTGAGGTGACTGAAGGAGCCTAAACCAGGAGCCTAAACCAGGGTTGAGGCTTATTTGATGAGTTCCCACCTATATTCCCTGGTCCTTCCTCTTTTGGCTGTGCCAGTGAGTACATACCCACTCTGTTAATGTTTCCATACTTTGGCTATATGCTTCAAGAAACCTGGGGGTGTGGATAAGTCTCTGACATACTGATTTTATTTCCTTTACAAGTGTACTCAGTGGTGGGCCATATGGTTATTCTATTTTTCATTTTTTAAGAAGGCTACCAAATGTTTTCCATCATGATTATGCTAGCTGACATTTATGCTAAGATTATGCAGATCTCAATGAAGCTTTTTCATTTTAAATTCAAGTACACACACACACACACACACACACACACACACACACACAATTTTCTTAGCATCCTTCTTAGACATCCAACAAATAGAGGATAGAGAGCTATTTTTCATGATATACTCAGAACAGTGTTATGCCTTGATTTTAATAATTATACAAATAGCCTTATGCCAAACTTCTTAGCAAAAATATCTTTATCACTTTTTCAGGAGGTTCAAACCATTTCAGATTAGTCTAGCTGCATTTCCATGTGGGAGCCTGAAACATTTTCAGATGTACAGATTGTTCATTGCTATAGAATTCTACATTAAATAATCTTTTTATGGGGCATCAGCAATGTTTGGTTGCTTTTTAAAGACAGTCACTCCATAGCCCAAACTGGCCTGAAACTCCTGACAGTCCTCCTGTCTTTACCTCCTGGTGCTGGGAGTACACCACAGTCACTGGGCAGCTTTCCCTTGTGTAAGGGGAAACTAACAGTGAACTGTTATATTTTATTTTATTATTTTATTCAATAGTTTTACAACATGAACAAAATTAAGAGGATTATATGAGACCTAACAAATATGTAACATGTGTGTAAAGAACTCCAGGACCATGATCCTTATCTCACAGTTTCGCTTCACAGGGAATCAATACTGAGTAGTCACAATCTACTCCCTACTCTCCAATCCAAGCCTTTCAGAAACAATGATAGACTGAGACATTAGATAGTTTCCTTCTCAATATATTTGACATTTGTGAGATCTTGAAACATATGTTCATTGGCATGTGCTTGTTTAAATTAGTGTAACATTTTCAAAATTCATCCATGTTCAAATGCCTGTGATTATTTCCATGCTTACATAATATTTAACAGTTATCAGCAGACTGGCAGTTGTGCTGTTGAAGTTATTGCATTCATAAATATAATCACACACCTGTATACACTAATTTTTCCTCTTCCTGGTTACTTAGACCACATTGACTTCAACTTCCTATAGCTGATATTCTAAATAAGATGGTAAATATTATTTGAAATATTTTAAGTAAAGTCTGAATATTAATTTTCCTCTAATAACAAGGAGCAAGGTCCTCTCATGACACTAAGCATATTGGTGGCTTCCCTGCCTTTGTCTTCTAGGTCACAGTATAAATGACTCTCTCATTCTGCGATGAGTAAGAGGGTAATGTCAATAGGGAGTGGGAAATGTGACAAAGGAGTCTTCCTTTCTATTATTATTGATGTCTTCTATTTCAAATGAAAAAAATCACAAAAATGTCTTTCTATTAAGAATCATATATTGTGACACTCTAGAGATGTTTTGAGGTTAAAAGCACTGGCTGCTCTCCCAGAGTGTCTAGGTTAGATTCTAGAGCTCATGTGGTGACTTACTAACATCTGTTACTCCAGGTGCATTGGATCAGTTACCTTCTGGCCTCCAGGGGCACAGAACACACATGATGCACACACACACACACACACACACACACACACACACACACACACACACACATATATATGGGCAAAACACCCATACATGCTTTAAAAAAATCACGCATTCCAGTAAACAAAGTAAAGAAACAAGCTTTGCATTTTTTATTAAGAAAATTTTTATTCATTTTACATACCAATCACAGATCCCCCTCTTCCCTCCTCCCACCCCTCCAGCCTCACCCCCAACTCACTGCCCATTCCCTCCTACAAGAAAGTAAGGCCTCCCATTAGCAGAGCCTAGTATATTCAACAGAGGTCCAAGCCCTTCCCCCTGCCTCAAGGCTGTGCAAGGTGTCCCACAATATGTAGTCAGCTCCAAAAAGCCATCTCATGCACCAGGGATGGATCCTGATCCCACTGCCAGGGGGCACCTTAAGCAGATCAAGCTACACAACTGTTTCATTTATGCAGAGGGCCTAGTCCCGTCCTGTGGAGGCTCCCCATGTCTTGGTCTAAATGTCATGGGTTCCCACTAGTTTGGTTTTTTTGTCTCTGTAAGTTTCTCCATCATGATCTTGATACCTCTTGCTTAAAGCTTTGCATTTTCATATTGAAACTTGTCTTTTATGTTGCCCAGGAAAGTTCTGTTGTTGATGAGTTTCAATATGCTCTAGGTTGATTCTCAGAGTAAATACACATTGTGCTTCCTCTACTTTGTAATCCATTCTTATAAGAGTTTGACACCCTCAAATGTTATAAATTTATTATAAATTATTTTGTTTCTTAATAATTGGTATTTTAATAAATTGTAAATGACAGGAATATTCTGTAGTTTAAAGAAAAGATGTATCATGAATCTTAAACCATCCTATTAAATAAAAAACACAGAGCCAGATAGTGGGGTGAACACTGAAAGATCAGAGAAGCAGAACAAGCCACAGCTAACCTGACCTTGCCAACTTCTCAGCTGATCTTGTTTCCTCAAACTGGAAGCCTCTGAGTCCTCACCCAAACGGATCTCAGCTGAACTGCTGCTCAAAAATCTAAAAGCTTAAAAAGCCTCTAGTTCCTGGTTTTCATACCTTATACCTTTCTGCTTCCTGCCATCACTTCCTGGGATTAAAGGAGTGTGTCACCATGCCTGTTTCCAATGTGGACTTGAACTCACAGAGATCCAGATGGATCTCTGCCTCTGGAATGCTAAGATTAAAGGCATGTGCTACCACTGTCCAACCTCTATGTTTAATATAGTGGCTGTTCTGTTCTCTGACTCACAGACAAGTTTATTGGGGTGCACAATATGTCAACCACAGAAAGAATATCAAGAATGTAATAATTATATGTGAAATAGAAAATATAATTGGAATTTTCTCTGAATAAATACATTATAAGTAATTTCTTATTGCATTTATGAATATAAAAGATCATTTTATAGTAAAAAAAATATTTAATTGTACTGCTAAGTAGCAGTGTTTCTTTACAGGCAGTCAAATTAACAAATTGAGAGAAGCTTATTAGTTCCTAATGACTTAATCAGTAGTTTATGAGAGTAAGAAAGGAAAATTTGCATACAGTAAAGACACTGAATGTCAGCAGGGGAAGATTTCTTATCACCCAATGGGTAGATATGTCTTTAAATAAAATTAACAAAGTAAAAGTGCATGTTAAAAAGAATATACAGACTGTGGCTGGGAGTCCATGAAAGCTGACTAAGATATTAAAGTGTACATACATCCAGGGACCTGCCTCAGGAGCTTCATTTAAGTAGGTCTCAACAGTCATTTCTGTAAAGATAGAAAGAAAAGTATGTCAGACAGTGGGTAGAATGATTCTCGTTTGCCACACTGGGTGGAAATCTGGAGGGGCTCCTCTGCTCCAGCAATGAGTATGCAAAGTAAATCATGTGAAGTATTCCATTTTCCTCTTTTCTCTGTTTTCTCTCCTCTCTCTGACTTTCCCATCTCCCTCCTTGCTGTGGAAGAATCCTTTTCTACACTATGAATATGTATTACTTTCAGTGGTTAATAAAAAGCAGATAGGCTGATAGCTGGTCAGGAAGTTAGGTGGCAAAGCCAAACTGAGAATGATGGGAAGAAGGAGGGAGGAGCCAGGAGAGTCATTAGCTAAACACAGAGGAAGCAAGATTAAGAATGTCATACTGAGAAAAGGTACCAAGCCACTAGCTAAATATAGATAGGAATTATGGGTTAATTTAAGTGTAAGAGCTGGCTAATTTATAATTAATACTTCTTTGTGTGGTAATTTGAGAAGTGGTTGCCGAGTATTTGGGAGATGCTAGAGGGGCAGAAACTTCTGATTACACCTCTTCTCTAATGTCTCTTTTCTACTCTTCTTTCCTGTATTTCCACTTTTTCTCACCTCTCATCTCTGCCCTTTCTTCAACCTCCTCTTTCCATTCTTTGTCCCATCTCTCTCCCTCTTCACCTCTCCCTTTCTGCCTTCTCTTGCCCACTCTTCCCTTTGCTGTAGACCCACTATTTCCTTCCTGGCTTTCACCCCTCTCCTGTCTTACTACTTCCCTCCTTTGAACATTTCCCACCCTCCGTGCTCCTCTCACCACTGTCCTCTTCCTTGTCTTCACCACCTTTACCGCACTCTGTCCTCTTCCTTCCTCTCTCTCTTCTCACTCCTCTCTAACACTACTACCCTTCTCCTGACCTCTGCTTCCCTTGCTTCTAATTCCCTCACTTCCTGCTTTTCTTCCCCTCTCTCTCCAACCTCATCTCTCATGTCTCTCCTCTCCCCACCTCTCCTTTTCAATCCTCCCTCTATCTCTTTTCACCCCATCTCTCCACTTCTTTCACTGTATTATAGATGAACAGTCTTATTAAATAGGAAACACAGAGCCAAATGCAAAGTTAAAAGCCCAAGAGCTCAGAGCAGTAGCTAAGAGCTACAAACCCTTTCTTACCCTTCACTGCCGCTGCTGTTCTTCCTCTCAGAAGGAGACCTACTTCCTATGTGTCTGTCTTTTTATTGACTTTCTGTTCTGTCTTCTCATTGGTTGTAAACCCAACCATGTGAACTCCTCATCACTGCCTGTCTATACAGACCTCCAGGTCTTCTATGGTTGGTATTGAGATTAAAGGAGTGTGTCTCCATGCTGACTATATCCTTGAACACACAGAGATCTACCTAGCTCTGCCTCCTAAATGCTGGGATTAAAAGCGTGTGCCACTACCGCCCAGCTTCTGCTATGGCTTGCTATTAGCTTTGACCCCTAGGCAACTTTATTTATTAACATACAAATAAAATCACAATTCAGTACAAATAAAATATCACCATATTTCCCCTTTTTTTTGTCTGAGTTTATCAAATGTTACTGGACTGGACATTGTTATATATTAACGATGTGTTTCATCTGGACCTGTCAAATGTTAATAGACTAGGCATCGTTAATGTAATTCTTGACTGTATATATTGTGTATACTTATTGGATAGTTTTTCTTGTATTAGTTATAAGCTTTTTTTAAAATTTTAGACAAAAAAGGGGGAAGTGTGGTAGTATTATGTTCCCCAAAATATTGTGCACCCTAATAAACGTATCTGGGGTCAAAGAACAGAACAGCCACCAGATACAGAGGCTAGAAAATGGTGGCACTCAAGTCTTTAATCCTAGCATTCCAGAGGCAGAAATCCCTCTGTATCTCTATGACTTCAAGGCCACATTGGAAACGGCCAGGCATGGTGACTCACGCCTTTAATCCCAGAAATTGAGCCTTTAATCTCAGGGAGTGATGGCAGAAAGCAGAAAGATATATGAGGCCTGAAGATCAGAAACTAGCAACATTTGGCTGGTTAAGTTTTTAGGCTTTTGAGCAGCAGTTCAGCTGAGACCCATTCTGGATGAGGACACAGAGGCTTCCAGTCTGAGGAAACAGGGTCAGCTGAGAAATTGGCAAGGTGAGGTGGCTGTGGCTTGTTCTGCTTCTCTGTTCTTCCAGCAGTCATCCCAATACCTGGCTTCTGGTTTGTTTTTATTAATAAGACCTTCTAAGATTCCTGCTATAGTGTATCATTCTTTTTCATCTTCTTCCCTCCTCTCTGTCCTCTTTCATCTCCCCTTTTTCTTTCTTTCTCAAATCCCCATTTTTCCCACTCCTTTTCGCCTCATTTCCCCTGTGTGATCTCCACTCACTTCCTCTTCTCCTCTCAAGTATCATCCAGCCCTTTTCTCTCCAGTTGTCCTCCCCCATTCCATGTCTTCTCTGATGACTCCCTTCATGTCCCTGCACTGTTTCTTCCTTGTCCATGTCTATCTGTTCCTGTCTGCTCTCCTTCCCTTCTCTCTCTCCATTTCTTTTTCTCAGCTGTTCAGGTTTTTTTCCATTTCTCCTCTCTCTATCCTTTTTCTTCTCTCCAACCCCCTCTCTAATTTCTCCCCTTTCCTCATTTCTGTATACTTGCTTCCTGAGACTCCATTGTCTCTCTACTCCCTCCCCCCCCTCTTCTCTCTCCCATTTACTAGTCTTTTTAATTATTTGCTCTCCCTTGCTTCTCTCACCGTGTTCTCTCTACCTCTGTCATCTTTTCCTACTCTTCCCTCAGCTTTATCCTCCCTCTTTTTTATGTTTTCCATTCTCTGTTCTCTCTCCTCCCATTTCTCATCCCCTTCCCATGACTCTCCTCCCTCCCCCTCATTCTTCCTCTCTATCATTTTCTCCTTCTGTCACCCTTTTCATTGTTATTCCTTCTGCTCTTGTCCCTTCTCCTCCTCGTTTCTTCCCCCACTTCCTATTCTTCTCTTACTTCCTCCTTTCCCTCTTTCTCTTCTCTGCTGTCCCCTGTAGCTAGAGTTTTCCTGCCTTGCCCACAGTCAGGACAAATCTTTGTCACCCACCAGTCCCACAGCCACTCAGACCCAACCAAGTAAACACAGAGACTTATTTTGCTTACAAACTGTATGGCCGTGGCAGGCTTCTTGCTAACTGTTCTTATAGCTTAAATTAGTCCATTTCCACAAATCTATACCTTGCCACGTGGCTCGTGGCTTACTGGTATCTTTTCATGTTGCTTGTCAGGGTGGCGGCTGGCAGTGACTCCTTCTGCCTTCCTGTTCTTTTATTTCTCCTCTCTGTTAGTCCTGCCTATACTTCCTGCCTAGCCATGGGCCAATCAGTGTTTTATTTATTGACTAATCAGAGCAACTTGACATACAGACCATCCCCCAGCCTAGCCAAGTGCAGACCATCTCAGACACCTGCACTCAGGCCCATGGTCCTAATCATCCTCTATGCGGACCTGCTGGGTAAAGCCATGAAGAATCCAAGAACGGGCTCCCACAGGACATACAGAACATCCCACAGCAGTCCCCAGCATCTCACCTTTCTAGTCTTTCTCCCTTCTGCTTGTTCCTTCTATAATGCTTTACTCACATTAAGTCTCCCCCAGCTCTTCCCACCCAATTCTCTCTTCCTTGTCTCACATATCTCACCCTTCATTTTTACCCTGTGGGCTTTTTTACTTTACCCCCTTCCTCTTTTGCCCCACCTTTGCCTCTCCCTTCTCTCCCCTGTCCATCTTCCCTCTGTTCCCTCTCCCTTCTCTCCCCTGTCCATCTCCCCTCTGTTCGCCCTTCCTGTGCTGTCTTCCTTCTTCCTTCTTCCCTATTCTTCCTCTCTCCTCTCTCTGACAGAATCGCCCACTTGTGCATCGCTGCCTTGTTGTTCTTTACTTCCCCACATTCTTCACTTCACCGTTCCTCTTCTCTTTACCATGCCCTACCCTCTCCCTTCAGTTTTTCATCTCCCTTGTTTTCCTCACCCCATTCTCTCTTCCCTCCTCTATCTTGTCCTCCCCATACCCTGTCCCTTCTGCCATTTCTATTTCTCTTCTCTTCCACCTCTAAACAGCATCCTCCTCTCCCCTCTTTATCTCTCTTCACCTTTTTCTCCACATCCCCCTCACCCTTTTTAAAACTCTGCCTCTTCCCACTGTATTTCTACCCCGTTCCACTCTCTCACCCCCCTCTGCCCTCTCGCTGCTAACCTATTTCTACTTTCCTCTCCTGTTCATCACCTCTACTCTTTCTCCCTCCTCTTCCTCCTAGCCCCACCATTCTCCCCTAACCGCTCTCTGCCTCTCTTCCTCTCCTCTCACCTGTCCACTTCTACTTTCCTTCCTCATTGCACCTTCCTTACCTGGCATCCCTTTCCTCTGCTCTTTTCTTGTCTGCCTCCTTTCTGTTCTCTCACCTCTTTTATATTCCTCCTTCTTCTCACCCTCCTCCTCACCAGTTTGTCGTCTCCCCTCTCTTCCCTCCATCCCTTTCTCTCTCTCTCTCTCTCTCTCTCTCTCTCTCTCTCTCTCTCTCTCTCTCTCTTCAGTTTGCCTTCTCTCTCCATTTCCCCTTCTTTCTTTTCCCTGTCCTTGTGTCTCCTTTCCCCTTTGTCTTACCTCTCATCTCAATACCCTTCCCCTCACCAAATTCCACGTCCAATCCTCCCTTCCTTTCTTTCATCTCCCTTCTTCTCTCACTCACTTTTCATTCCCCTCTCAACCCACTCCCATCATTCCTCTTTTGTTTCCCTTTTCCTCTTCCTCCTCCCTCACTACTGCCTTTTCCCCTGCTCCCCATTCTCTCTTTTCCCCCAAATTCCTTTTCATGTCCCCTCCCAGTTCTACTCTTTCTGTCCCCTTTCTCCTATATGCTTCTCTTCTTACTCTTTCCGCTCTTTGCTATCTCTCCCTCATTCCTTCCTCTCTTGCTCCTCCCTCCCTTCTTTTTCCTCTCCTCTCTTTTCCTTAAAGCAATCTTCCTTTTCTTTAAAGCTTTCTCCACCTCTCATCTTCCTTTCTCCCCTCTCCCTTTCTCTTCTCCTCCTCCTTTCTCCACCCCCCTCCTATTTCCTCTCCTCATTTTCCCACTCATCCTGGCCCTGCTCCCCTTCATCTCTACTCATTTTTCCAACTCCCCTCTCCCATCTCTTCTCTTCTCTGGCTTGTATCCCTCCCCTTCCGCCTTCCAAAAATAAGATTGTTATTTAAAAGAGAAAACATAACTAGAATTTTCTGTTATTTGTTGCAGTTAGGGATATGAAACGCTTCTGAATAAAAGATAATGAATTATGCTGATAAGTTTCATCATCTCTTCATAGCAGTCAAATGGACTTTTTTCTCAGCTGGATTGTTTTAGTTAGGTATTGTACCTCTACTTGTCTTAAATCACAATCTGATAAGTGAAACATTTTAGCATTACTGCATTTAATGTGCACCTCCTTAAAATTATATGAGATCATTACTCTGGAGACAGAGACAACCAGCCTAGCCTACTTGGTGAATTCCATGCCAGAAAGACCCTCCTGTTTGAGGAACCAAACCAGAGACTTTCCTCTGACCTCTACACTAATACAAGTGTGCACATGTAGACAATACACTGCTCCCCCTCACAGAAAAAGAGAAAGGGAAGGTTTGTCACACACACACACACACACACACACACACACACACACACACACACCAAGAGAGAGAAAGTGAGAGAGACAATATTAAAATTAGACTTATCTTCTTCATAGCAAGAAGTATTTTGGTGGGCCTTCTGAGAAGTATTTTGGTGGGAGCTAGCCATTAAGCCAAGCAGCACCATGAATTGTGAGCTTTAAAAGGGCTGACAGAATGTTAGCTTACAGATCAGGCTGGAGAGTGAACCCCGCTCTGATGAAATCAAAGAGCAGCCACTCACTGTCATTTTGTCATTTATGAAAGGCTTGCTATTATTAATTCACAAACTGTGATATAGTTCAATATACTCAGATATTAAAACTGTACACTTTTCTTCATCTTATTGTTCAATTCCGAGTCCACATTAAGGTAAGAGTAGGGCAATGGGTGCACTTTTGTATATACTCATCCCACATTAACATTTCAGAGTCTAGGTTGTCATTTATGAGTAGTATTTTGATAAATATTTAAAAAAACATTGATTGTTTAGCTTGTTTTGATTCCTTTTATACTACAGATAGGGAATACTATACTGTATTCACTGAATGCAGACATGCTTAAGAATGGTAGCATTTTTTCTGTTTCTTTGTATGACAAAGCCCAGTACTGGAAGTAAGTAGGGAGGAAGGGTGGCCTGTAGACAGAGACAAGATTCTTTTTTTCTTTCCAAAGTAGGACACATTTTGCAAGCCATTAAATGTTATTCAACAACCTCAACATCACAATACTTCAGCGTGCACAGATGTGTCTCCACAGGGGAACAAGCAAGTTCCTCTCCCACAGATGCTCAAAGGTGTCACTTATGGGCAACCCCCAGGGATAAGAAGGTGACAGAAATATGCATAACAGCTGCTCTAGGGCAACCACTGGGTGTCACTCATCAGTGTAGACCTTCCAGGCTAGTGTATGACAATGGCAGGTCAGCACAGGTGACGAGCAGGGACTGCTGGATGAGGCGTGCACAGCTCCCCGCCACCCGAACGTGGCACAGCCAACAACAAACCCTCCTATGCCCAGATCTGAGCAGAAAGTTGGCTTTTTGCCTCTGCTTCTATTTTTCCACTAGAGAGGAAGGATTTTAAATTAGTTTTGTAGATTAAATGTCATGTCGAGTGAATTTGTTTGTGTGTGGGGGTGCTCTCAATGGGATTGAAAGGAGAAGCTTGTGTAATAAGTGGAAATAAGTAAATAACATGAAGAATCCAATTTCTACCCTATAGTTAAAATTTTGTATATCTGCTCTTGATCAGCCACTAGAAATAAAATAATTAGCCCTTTCATGGAGGACTTTGGTGTCATAAATGAATTAAGAATAAGTCTCATTTAAGCCATTTAGAAGTTTGCTTTTAAAGTGATAGACATTAAACTTTAAAATACTGTAATATTTAGAATGAATTAACACATTATGGGGAATCTAATATAGAATCAATAGACTTGGGTCCTAAATTCCTAGAAAAACGAGGAACATCTAATTAAAGTCTTATTTTAAATGTCTTTAAAATTATCAACTTGAAGAATGCAACAATTTTTCAATACTGAAAATGATCACAGTTGAATGTCATATTTAGTGCCTTAAAAGACATTAACTCGTACTATAAGAAACTCCTTTGTACCACCTCTATCCATAAGACAAAAACATAAAATGCTGCATAGTTAAAGGACCATTTTTTCTCCAGGAGCCTGGAAGGTCTTTCAGTCATCTATGTTCTTCAGTTTCTCTTTTCAGGGTCTTAGACCTCTCACTATAGAGGTCTTTTGCTTCTTTGGTTAGGTTTTTCTGAAGTAAGATGTTCATTTGTTGATGTGTTTCTTTGTTGCTGTTGGTCACTTAACTGTTGTTGGTGGTTTTGGCCTCCATTCCCTTGCTCTCCTCAACACGTTTATCTTGTACCTTGTAAATTAGGGATGGAACTTTCCAAAGGCAGAGCTTTCAGTGGTTCACACTCTCAGATTGTGGAAGAGGCTCCTTCCTGCTGGAGTAGCCACCACAGCACTGAGTTGCAGAGCACAGCAGAGCATTTCCCTGTTACCTCGCCTGGCAAGGCAGGCAAGGAGATTTTCTCAGGCTGGCTCTCAGGTCTTCAGGTTCCATTTTCCATCTGCACTCTCATGGTTTTCCTACTTTGATCTGAGCACCGTGTTTGCTTTTCCTCACCATCCCGTGTCTCACTGAGTTTCCAGATGCTACCTGTGCGAAGGTCACTGGTAGAGACAATTGACCTTGATCCAGAAGGCAAGGCGAGCCTTGGAGCAGCCATGGAAGTGGCTGGAAGTCTCTCCATGATAGGTATTTACTTGTGGTGCTGTTTCTGTAAACAGTTCACTGGCAGGCACATTTGAGGTTGATCTGCAAGGAGGCCCTGGTGACTGTGAGCAGTAATGTTCGCTGCGGCTGTGTCAGCACCCAGAGTTCGGAGGAGGAGTTCGCTGGCCCCAGGGCAAAGCTGGTCAGTCTGTGGGTTAGCAAGTCAGGGAGAACAGACTGGCCCAGTGTAAAAAACGCCCTAGAAAGTCCTAGACGTTTTCCTTCCGGTCACTACGTTCACCCTCATCCATACTCGGCTTGGTTTATTTGAAAGTACGAAATTTGAAATCCGAAAGGAGATTGGCTTACATTGGATCTTTTGTGTTATTTCTTGTGGTTTATTTGCTCAAAGCTTTAAAAGGCTGTGGGTTTGTGGCTCAGGAGAATATAAAAATATGAGATCAGGTACTAGCAAGGACAGATGAAGAGGAGCTGCAGCAATGAAACAGGACCTTGGAAGCTGCCTGGAAATCAGAATGTCGATGCAGGGAAGGAGCTTTTGGACTGTTTTCTTTTCTTTTTTTTAATTGGTCAATAAATCAGACAGTAAATTAAAACTAATAAGAAAAACAACATCTATTCTACAAATGGAAGCTTGCCTCTGACTTCTAATCTCAATGACTTGGGAGGCAAAGGCATGAGGATCACAGGAGTCAAGGCCTGCTTGGGGCAAGGAGTGAGTTTAAGTCCAGCCTGGGTAAGTTTGTGATACCTTGTTTCAAGATAAAAAGTGAAGAAGAAGGCTGTGGATGTAGCTGAGTGGTAGAATGCATAGGGTGTTGATCTAACATGCATGACGATTTAATCTTAAACATAGTACAAAAAAAGATAGATGATAGATAGATAGATAGATGATAGATAGATAGATAGATAGATAGATAGATAGATAGATAGATAGATAGATAGATAGATAATTATTCAAATGGAGCCAGAAACTAACTTTCCTACTTAAATGGCAAATAAGCCACTGTGAGCTGACATATTCAGTGAAATTTAAAGACAAAATAAATAAAAATAAATAAAAAAAAATTTAGATCTTATCTCTCAAAGGGGCAAGGAAAAGGCTACAAAGTCACTTGGAAGTACAAATTGTCCAGAATAGAGTGCACACAGTCAGGAGAACACGATCCTGGAGTCATGTTGTCTATTGACTAAGTTCAAGTTCACAGAAAGTTGTCCATCTTGTACTCTGTTTGTGCTTCTCCCAAATTCAGTGACGGGATGTAACAAGTGTTCAATGTATGTTCTTTTAGACTGAATTCCAAAGTAGAAAAGTGAGGACAGAGTAGTTCAAAAGAAAGAATATTTGCAATGACATGATGAGTTGGAATGAAGTGGCAGAGATGGGTTAAACCACATAATTTCTGCTATAACAAGGCATTTTTGCCATTTCCTTTTTTCATCCTACCCCATCACTGATGATTTGTAGGACTTTCCTAACATTCAGTTAAACATAGATATATCCTAGAATGTGTTCTCAGGAAATTCTGAATGCTACTCCCATGTACACATTTTTACACATCTTTTGTACAGGGTTTCATTTTAAAGATGTTCATGTAGCCAATAGTTTTGGAAACTAGAGATAAGCACTCTCATTAGGTTATGTAAAATATCAAAAATGAAGGGGGAAAAGCATAGCTGGAAGGTGAACCTTATTTTGTTTGATGTTTCAAGCAGTAGAAATTGTTTTAATTCCAGGAGAACAAAGCTTATGTCTGTTTATTTCACTGCCCCATAACCCACACCAAAGGGATATGTCTGATACCAACTAGTTAAGTGATATTTCTCAAATGAATTAGAAAACTGAAGCTATTTAATCATGCTGATCCCAGTTCTGTCATACAATTAAAAAATAAATCTTAATCTCTGTCATTATGATTTGAAATAAACAAATGAATGCTGATACTTGTTAGATAGAAATTTAGTGGTGGTTGTAATTAGCAAGTTTGTCAAACATAGAGAGTGGGTGATTTACTCTTCTCTTCTGGTACTAACAGACTGATTTGGCTACCATGGGCTAATTAGGGTCAGCACACTAACTATTGTGAAATACTACCTGATACCTAATTGTGCAAGTATTATCTAATGCCATATCATACAATTGTAAGATATGCTTAAAACTTGGCATGGAATGTGACAGTAGCATGAACTAGATTTACTGTTTGGGGTTTTATTTTGGTGTGTGTGTGTGTGTGTGTGTGTGTGTGTGTGTGTGTGTGTGTGTGTGTATAGTAAGTAAAGACCCTATAAACACAGTCAGGTCAAAAATTGTCTTCTCTTGCCGGGCGGTGGTGGCGCAAGGCTTTAATCCCAGCACTCAGTAGGCAGAGGCAGGCGGATCTCTGTGAGTTCGAGGCCAGCCTGGGCTACAGAGCGAGATCCAGGAAAGGCGCAAAGCTACACAGAGAAACCATGTCTCGAAAAATAAAAAAAAAAAAAATGTCCTCTCTGAAGAAAAGTGTCACATGAGTTAGCCTTACACACTGAAGTAGCCTGGATATGACCGCATGCCAAAGCAGCTACATTACACATAATTTATATGCTTTTTTGGCTAACAGCATGAAACTTTCTGATCCCTCACAAAGTTTCCTGGGTGCGCATTTCTACAGCAAATAGAAAGGATGAACTACTGCTTAAAAAGAAAGAATGAAAACATTAAGAAATAAAATATGATCAATTTATCTTAATACTTCACAAAATTGTATAAATATCCAGCAATTTATAGCTAAAGGTACTGAAAACTCAATATTCAATCTGTCAAACCTAATAGAAAGAATGGTTCATTGAAATTTGAATGGACACAAATTAACTTGGGATTAAAATGACAAAGATGAATGAGAGAAGAACAAAAATATTATAGAAAAAAATGGCAAAGGTGAGACTGAGCCAGTATGACTGAACACTAAGGTCTAAATGGAAGCAGAGGAAAAATCCAACTGCTATTCCCAGATAAAAACTCAGCTGGAAGTGGAAAAAAAAGAAATCATGTTAGTTGTGATTATTAGTGTTAATTGTCAATGTGATTCAATCTAGAATCACCTGGAAAGAGAGTCTCAATGACGGACTGTCTAGAACCATTTGACTTTTGGGCACATCTGTGGGATTATCTTAAGTAAGTTAATGGATGTGGGAGGAACTGCCAACTGCTCAGCTTAATATTCTGGTCATCCTGAGCTGTGTAAGAGTGGAGAAAGCAAGCTGAGCATTAGGATATGTGCATTCATCCTCTGCTCTTGACAGTGGATGTGAAGTGATTAGCTGCTTCATGTTATTGCCACCATGACTTGCCTGCAATGAATGATAGAATTGTGAGCTAAATATTTTGTTTCCCATTAAGGCAATCGTTCCAGGGTGTTTTCCATAACAGGAAATGAAATTAAGTTACTAATCAAAGACACAAACTCTGGAATTATTTGTATAACTAGATATTATGATTGTTATAATATTCGGCATTTAGTAATGTGTGCAAATTTCTTATCATAAAAGGAAAAAAAAATTTACAATTTTAACCTTAAGTATTTATGTAAATCTCTAAAACAAATAATGAATACTGACTGATCCAAATGATAATTACTATAAGATTATACTAGCTGAATAGAATTTTCATCTTTTCATAGATTTAGCCAAACTAGCCTTTTTAAAATTGAAATTTCCCTTACTATAAACGTGAGAAACTTCTATAGTTTCAAATAAGGAGAAAATTTTAAGATATGTGCTTAGCATATATGCAATAAAACCCTTTAGGTTATTATTTGGAATTTCTTTTTAGGGTTACTTCATCTTATGTAGATAATGAATCTATAAAATGCATGCCAATAGAAATAATATTTAGAAATAAGGCATAGATGTAGCAGTTCATTAGTGTACCATTATAGATCCAAATCTGCTTCTCAGAACATGTATAAAGTATTATGGCTGCCCCAATTTCTTGCTACAGATTTTATAACTATTTTGGGATATGGCCCTATTTCAGTCAGGTTTAAACTCATTACTACATGCACTTGGTGGAAGAGAAATTATCTGTCATCTTATATTTGACAGGATGTTCTCCTGGGCTGTGTATTTTAGGTTCAAATATAGATTCTGCCTCCTTCTGTCATTTTGAGTCTTGTCTAGATGACATGAGTAACTAGGTAAGAATATTGTATTTGTTAAGTGCTGTATTCATAACTACTTCTGATCTAAAATGGTCAATGAGACACTATTTTATTTCTACACTTTAAATATTCCATTTTCTTGCTATCTGTTATCTCATCTTCAACTGGTGACTAAAGTTTAGATTTATTCTTTAGGAGAGGTGATATATAGATTCCACATTACCATAAGCATTGGGCATGAGTACTGGAGCAGCTGTGTTTTGAAATAAATTTTCTATTATTGGTTCTGGTATTTTTAAAAAGACCTACTATTTTTGACATGGAAAAATTCTGATCACATGTTTAAATGGTGAAATCATTGCAAACTACAAGGTGAGGGAAAAAAATGATCTTTGTCCCTGATACAGCTCTGTAAGTATTCAGAAATGCCATTGGTGGTCAAATCCAATGCATTTCCATGCTTTGGGCTTACTACTAGGTTTATTTTTTTAAGTCCTCAGCATTACTATGATTTTTGTTTGTCTTTCTTCAGTCTTTTTTGGTAACATTAGTCCTTCCTTTATTTCTGAAGTCTAAAAATATCATTAAAGAACATCATATATCAATGACACAAAATCTGGTTCATGCTTCCACTGTAGCATTTTCTGTTTTCATGACCACTGTATTATTTATCATATGAAAAACATATTTCAATATTTTCTATGATGATAAATATTTTAAAATCTGCCCTTAACATCATAAACATAACTCATCTCAAGGTGTGAGATAGAATATCAATAAAATCATTTTCACCATGTTATGGTACAAAGTATCTAGTAGGAAAAATATTTTGGTTTTCAAATTTTCTACATATATATCTACATTGGAAAAGGCAAAATTATGATGACAGAATCACATTCAGGCTAATTACAAAGAACAGTTTTTGCAAAACTATTTTACTAATACTTGATAATCAGCATCCAAATCATGAAAAACATTGGCAATTTTTAAAGTATACCATGTGTGTAATATTAGATCTTCAGTACCAACTTTGTTTCCTGGTGGATAAGGAAGAACTTTCTCCAAAGTATGCAGCAGCACTGTGATGAGACTCACACACTGACTTAGAAGTTCTAGTGTAAAAAATTAAAAAGTCAAACAAGAATAAAGGAGAATTCTGTTACTCGGTCCTCATTTATTTAAGCTGAGTTTTATAAAACATATGCCAGTTTACTACTGTATATTATAATCATAGCTACTACTCTAGAGAACACCAACCATTATCTTCATGTCTCATTGCACTTCTGTATATTACAGTTTAACAACAACTTAACCCAACTATGTGTGTTGTTGAAATTTAATTCCATTAAAGTTGAGAATATGACCATGATTTCAGTTTAATAAAAGGTGATTTCTGGGTAACTTCTTTCCATATGCAAAAAAAAAAAAAGAAAAGAAAAGTGATGTGGTATGAGAGCATCTTGAAGTTCTCATTGCAAACTACAAGGTGAGGGAAAAAAATTGGAAATAAAGCTATTTGGATCTTGCAGTTGAATGAGATCAACAGATAATAATAAATATGGATATGTTCAGAGATAGAGAATGTCTCCCCCAAACCAGATATAGAGTAGAATGTGGGAAACCTTTTCATGTGGTTGTGAAGCAACTTGTACCATGTGGGGTTTAAAGTTAGGAGGTAAAGTACTCACCAATGTGTGTTCATATGTGTACATAAAACCTAATAAAAGAGGAAAATGTGGCTCCTAACAGTGAAAAATATGGCTACAAATTAAGCCAACTCATTTCATTTTACCTGAAGAATATAGGAAACTTTACTGTACTCTATAACTTTGGTTAATATTTTCATGTTAATTAGAGGATATTAGCTATTTCACACTGACACTAAGATAAGTAACCCACTTCTGGTTTCCAGTCTCATTTGTCTAAAATTATACCATATGCTCAACATCAAATATTCCATACATCAAGAATACCACTTTTTATTTGTGGGGACCTGCCCCACTGGGAACTTAGGTCACCTGTGAAGAGGTGGCCTGGAACCAAGGAAAGGCAAGTGCACACCACTCACCCATTCCCCAGCCTCCCTCTAACCCAGAGACAATCAGACACAGCAGGAAGTCAAGTCAAGCAAGAACTCCTTTATTGATAGGCAGTAAGTCTCTTTTATACCAGAAAACCTCAAAACCCTAGGAGGGGGTGAAGGAACCAACCAATCATTTTAAAGGGCACCCTATTTACAACTTGTTTATGCCCTGACATCATCTAAATAAATCGAGCTAACTTCCTTCCTCACCATTTGTCTTTAATCTCCATACAAACAACCTAAACTAACTTCCTCTCAGCCATTCTTTGTATCTATTCTCTGCATAGACAGTTTAAGCTAACTTCCTCTCCACATCATCCTTTGTATATACTCTGTTTATAAACAGCTTAAAGCTTAAGCTCTATTGGTCTTAATTTCTCTTGGCACCCTCTTTGTGACCCTGTATGCCCCACATTTATTTCTATTGATTTACCTGTAGGACACAGTAAAATACATAGGATATAAAAATCAAATGCTCCACTCAACAAATTATTGTGAATCAAATTACCATGCAAGCAAATAAAGAGTCTACTTTCTCAATCACTCTGTCTCACCATGAGTAGAACCACCAACCAAACCTTTAACTGTAGAGCTTGGCAGTTCACATATGAGCTCAACAACATTCTGATATTCCACCTTGAATAGGTTTCCACTGATCAACATCATTTGCTCTATATTTTCCTTACTGTGTATCTCACTGGATATTCACGCAGCATCAACATTCCTTCTCTATAGCCCCAACAGAGGTGCTGTTTTTTCCCCAAGGCTACTACAGTCATGCTTCTTCACATTTTCTTCTCTTTATTAAGAATTATTAGGCTGGGCGGTGGTGGCGCACGCCTTTAATCCCAGCACTCGGGAGGCAGAGCCAGGCTGATCTCTGTGAGTTTGAGGCCAGCCTGGGCTACCAAGTGAGTTCCAGGAAAAGCACAAAGCTACACAGAGAAACCCTATCTTGAAAAACCAAAAAAAAAAAAAAATATTAGTTTATTATGTACCCATTTTTAAAATCATCCCTGATAACACCTAATTCCAAGGAACATTTATATTACTACTCTTCTAGATGATTTTGTATCTGTCAAGAATTCAGATAATACAAATTTTATTTTCAGCAATTTTGAAAAATGAGCTATTTATTTTCTCACACTTTGGGGCCTCTTTGTCTTGGGAAGAGAAAGCCAGGTTATTTTTCCAGGGTTTCCCTGTCATGGCTGACACTACATCCTGTGTTTGATCACTGGGAAGATTCAGCTGTCAGCCACAAACTCTGCTCAGCTTTGGAACCCCTTAGCCATTTCTTCTAAAGTTAGCAAATTGACAGAGGGTCAAAGTCAACTCATTCCTTCATCTTCTCTCTTGGTTCTTAAAATCTTTCACTTCATTAGCAACTTGGAACTTCTTTTTCTGGTTATTCAAATCTATTCACTTTTTAACATAATGTTCTTTAGTCTCAGCAGAAAATTTTGTTTGTACCATCTGGTCAATCACCAAGAGAACTGGAACTAATCAAGAAAACAATACTAATGCTAACATTATAAAAGAATATCAAAAGTAATATGAGAAAAAATCTCAAGGCTATTTTCTTGTATAATTTATCACCTGAATTCTGACCCTGCCATGTTGCCTAAAGATGGGCTTGAGATTAGGATTGTGTACTTTTAATACTGTCAGTTAGCAGTCTATGATATTGGGTGTGATTTTAATGAAAAAATACATATTCTTTATTTTCACTTTATTAGCATTTTAGAATAATGTGTCTTTTGCTAAATTCTAAAGCTTTATAAACACTATATTGTGCTTGATTCACAGTGTACAGCCAGCACTGGAACAACACTATGTAGTGGTAAACTATTGGGACTTTTCTTTCATTAATAATGCAACATTGAACATTAAAGACTAGCATTCAATACTGTGTGCACAGTTGTAATTTAGCATATATTCGTGGATATAATCCAAAGTAGTTTCCATATGCTTTGCTAAATAAAATAAATATTAATACTGAACATTCTACTACTAAACCCCAGGAAAGGCAGACATGCAGTCATCTACACATAAATTGTGTAGAATTCTTCCTCACTTGCCTATAATTAGTGTTCACTTGTTACCAAGAGTAATCAGGAAAAGAACACATTCAGAATAAAAAGAAAAGGAAACCTAAGAGGAGAGTGCAAAGATACTCATTCCCAGATCATCATTCCAGAGTTAGGCAAGAAGATTTCTGTTTCCCAAGGAAAGGATAAAGAATAAAGTAGAAGATGCCAGTAGCCAATGGCTGTTTTATCACGTGGAAGGAAATATCAGGCTTATGTACACAGATTGGTTCACTATCAATCCACTTAGAAGGGACTGTGTAATGCTTAGTAAAGTCAAGACTATGATGCAGTTTAAAGGTATTTAGCTAAGGTTTAGCCATGTTAAATTAATACAGCTCTAATGGTTTTCAATTTATTTTTTATTTTGCTTAGAATTTCATACATGGGTATATTGTGTATATCTTTATGATATGAATGTGTTGCTCTGATTGGTTAATAAATAAAGTGCTGATTTGCCAGTAGCCAGACAGGAAATATAGGTGGGACAAAGAGAGAGGAGAATTCTGGGAACTGGAGGACTGAGTCAGGAGATGCTATCAGCTACCACCATGAGAATCATGATGTAAGATACTGGTAAGCCATGAGCCACGTTGCAAGGTATAGATTTATAGAAATAGGTTAATTTAATATATAAGAACTATATAGAAGGAGTCTGCCACAGCCATACAGTTTATAAGTAATATAAGCCTCTGAGTTTACTTGGGTCTGAGCAGCTGCAGGACTGGCAGGTAAGAGAGATTTGTCCTTACCATGGGCCAGGCAGGATCAGGAAAATTTCATCTACATGGATACTATATTTCCAACATTTCTACCACACCCACAACTCACTCCAACTACTCCTGTGTATCCATGATTCTCTCTGAAATTCATGAGTTCTTCAAAAATTGTTGCAAACACATATACATATGTACATAAATATATAATCTGTGAAGTCCATTTTATAAGTATGTGTTTAGGAATGACCACTTAGATTGGATAACTTATAACAGAGGTTGAATAAAGTTATGACAATGGAATTTTATTCAAAGAAAAATAAAATCATGAAGTTCTTAGTTGAAAATATGGAAGTAGAAAATATACTGAGTGAGGTAACAAAGACCTAGAAAGAAAAATATCTATTCTTGTATTTGTGAATGCTAGCTTCAAAACATTAGATGTGATTTTATAACTTGACTTTTTTTATAACACCACAGAAACCAAGAAAGTAAAATGTCTGGGGTGGGGATAGAGTAGGGGTGGATGTGGGGTGGGGATGGCTAGGGTGGATGTGGGGTAGGATGACTGGGGTGTGGGAAGAGTGGGGGGATGTGGAGTAGGGATGGCTGGGATGGAGTGGGGGGGAATGTGGGGTGAAGATGGCTGAAGTGGAGTGGGGGGAAATGTGGGGTAAAGATGGCTGAAGTGGAGTGGGGGGAAATGTGGGGTGGGGATGACTGGAGTGGAGTAGGGGGGAATGTGGGGTGGGGATGACTGGAGTGGAGTAGGAGGGAATGTGGGATATGGGATGGACTGGGGGTAAATGTGGGGTGGGGATGGCTGGAGTGGAGTGGGGGTGGATTTGGGGTGGAGAGGGCTCTGGTGTGGGTGGAGTAGGGTGGGTATGGGGTGGAGATGGCTGGGGTGGAGTGGGGGTGAATGTGGGGTGGGGATGGGAGTAGGAAACAGTTTTAGATAGGCTGCTACTTAGTAGGACACAGGTGCTGTGAAAAACTTGTAATTTTAAATTTACTAATACAACTAAAAAAACCCTTTCATGATTAGCAGTGACACTATGACACAGAAGTAGAAATGATAGTGGACTGGTTCATACTCTTCACATTTTTTAATATTTTTCAAGTATCAAAAGCCATTACAATCCTATTTTGTCTTTTTATTATCTAATAATGGTTTGGAAAAATAATTTACTCTGTTCAAAGGTGTTTATATCTACAGACAAAAAAAAATGCCAAACTCTCTGTCTTCAGTATGTCATATTATTCTAGCCTAGAAGTTCCTAGTAATAGACCTTAGATTATGTCTTTACGAGATTGTTTTGATTGTTGTTTTGATATCATTTAATTTGGAAAGAAATTGCCTTTCTCTGCAAACTGAAGCAATGTCATGTTATAAACAATTTCAATCTCTGATAGGGATTCAACTGATGGCTTAGAAAATCTTCCTATCTCTTAAGAGACCAGCATAAATCAATTTTAAAAGTACAGGGGCAGGATCAATCAAAGAAAAATCTCCAGCATGTTTAAAAACACACTGTCTTGGGCGCTTTAATAAAAAGCACACTGGATGTGAATTCTGCCTTCCCAGAAGAGGGTGTACCTTGCTGTTTCTTTTGCTTTGGGATCTTTGGACTCATGGTGGCCCTGACAAGAAGCTTTGATGCCTCACTGGAGAAAGGTTTATATATGAAGCCCATATTGCCTTATCTCTTGTGACTACAGCTTACTTGTTTTATTAGAAAATAATTAAAATGCTCAAAATTAAGTTGGTGAGTTGCCAATTTTTCCATGGTTGCTTAAAGGGCAATGGTTTGATAGTGTTTGTAACTAGGGAAACAGTCAGAGGCAAGATGCATTTAAATTTCTGTGAAAAATAAAGCCTAAATGTAATTACATGGAAAAATGTTTCTATAGTTGAAAAGTTTACTAAATAGGAAACTAATTAAAACACAAACTCAATGCAAGATAAATGGATTACTTGTTCAGTACTAATATTTCTGAACTTCATTTTTTGTTGGCTTGCAAAAATAACTCATTTTAAAATATTAAGGAAATTAATTATTTTCCCTGTGGCCAGAGTAATATCAGAAGCCAACTTTAATCAGAGAGAGGGTCAAGTATACCTCATACAAATAAATGCACACTAATGTTAAAACAAATTGTCAATCTCAGTCTTTGATATTCTATTGACCATAATGATTCTCCCTTCTACATTCTTATAGTTATACATTAAGCATGTGTTGTGAATATTGTTATTTTGTCAAAACAAGAAATATTTATCAATTTCTTTTCTTGCTTTTGGTTAATTTTTAATGTGCTCTGAATAAAATGAACTTCCTTCATTTTTACCACATTAATAAGATATTCAGAATTATATAATTTAAGTCAGTAGAAGAGTGTCAAATACTTCTGATGAATTGCTTACCTTTTTCCATATTTGGAATGGTTGATTTAATTGTCATCAAGTCGCCAACCAAATCAAACTGAGTTTCAAATAGATGTTTAAATAACACATAGAATGGGCACTATCCTAACTGATTTCTCATAAGTTTTGAGAATGAGACATGCTAAATAGAATTGAAATAACCACATCTTCTCTAAGAGAAAGGAATTCACATATACTCACGAAGTGAATATCTGGATGTCTCATATAGTACTACTGACTTCAGTTTGTTGTTTTAAAAGTTTATATTCAAATGATAACAGAGAAAAGACAATAACCAATGATCAATACACAATAGAACTGCTTGCCCATCCACCAGTGCGCACTTCTGCGTGCTTGTGAACACACGAAAATGTGAAGCAGCATATGTAAATTTCCTAGTATAACTAAGATGACCTATTTTACTTTTGTGCCTTTATTTGCAAAGGGGAAACACGTTTTTTTGTTTTGTTTTGTTTTTTGTAAAGCTGAAAATGCTTTTACTGAAAATAATTGTTCTATAATTAGCCTAGTCACCCATAAGCTGTTTGAAGCCAAATAAAAAAAATTTGACAGTGTCGACCACAATGGAAAGTAGATATTATATATCCTTGCATGGTTGGAGTAAATACACGAATGATAGCCTATAAGAGGTAGTTTTCTTACATTTAAATAAGAACACTGAATATAAATAAGAAACATGTAACATTTACTCTGTCACTGGAGATTAACAAAGCATTTAAAAAATTTCTCATGAAATGGATATAAAAACATAACTTGCAAGAAGGAGTATGGGTTAGGTTTATGGTGGTGATTTTGTTGAATGGTGGGTACCTAAGCAATGGAGCATCAAAAAGCTGAATAGATATACATTCCTGGCTAGGGGGAATCTGTGAATGGATACCTCGGGTTGCATTTCTTGATCCTGTACAATATTTATTCTTGAAGATAGCAAGCATATTTGTGAAAATATTAAATAATATGTTTGGATGTCTTATTCTGCTTGCACACATTCTATCCCCTTTATCTTAATAAGTGATTCACAGAGTGGGAAGAAGGACCAAAAGTGTCCTTCTACAGTTATGTTTGTGTTAAAAACCAAACAAAAAATCTTATTGAAGTAAATCTGACTAGATGAACCCAAATATTTTACCATTTTAGATGCTGCCATTCAAGTTTATATACAAATAAAAGCAAAGAAATTTCAACTATAATGATTCTTGTCTTTTTTTTTTTTTTTTTTTTTTTTTGGTTTTTCGAGACAGGGTTTCTCTGTGTAGCTTTGCGCCTTTCCTGGAGCTCACTTGGTAGCCCAGGCTGGCCTCAAACTCACAGAGATCCACCTGGCTCTGCCTCCCGAGTGCTGGGATTAAAGGCGTGCGCCGCCACCACCGCCTGGCTTACCCAGCAAAATTTTTAATACCATAGGCAGAGAAAACAAGAAATTTCATGACAACATCAGATTTAAATAATAACTATCCACAAATCCAGCCCTACCGAAAGCACTAAAAGGAAAACTCCAACCTAAGGAAGTAAACTGCACTCACAAAAACACAGGCAATAGATAACCTCAAATCAGCAAAAGTAAGAGGATTGAACAGTCATTGGTCATTAATATCTCTTATTATCAATGGGCTTAATTCACCTATAAAAAGACACAGGCTAACAGAATGGGTACAAAAACAGGACCATCCTTCTACTGCATACAAAGAACACACTTCAACCTCAAAGGCAGATATTAACTCAGAGCAAAGAGTTGGAAAAAGACTTTTCAATCAAACTGACCTAAGACGCAAGTTGGTGTAGCCATAGTAATATCTAACAAAATAGACTTAACATTAATCAAAAGAAATGGAGAAGAAAATTTCATATTCATCACAGGAAAAAATGAAGTCCTTCAAGATGAAGTCTTAATTCTGAATACCTATGACCCAAATACAAGGGCACCCACATTAGTAAAATAAATATTATTAAAGCTTAAATCACCTACTAAACCCCACATAGTAACAGTGGGAGACTTTAACACTCCACTCTCACCACTGGACTGGTCTGCAAGACAGAACTTCAGAGAGAAATAAGGGAAATAACAGATGTTATGACTAAAATGTACTTAACAGATATCTATAGAACATTTCACCCAAACAGAAAAGAATATACCTTCTTATAAGCACCTCATGGAACCTTCTCTAAAATTGACCACATACTTGATGACAAAGCAACACCAACAGATACCAAAAAAAGAAAAAATTGGAATAACCACCTACCTGTTTCTTATTGCACCACCACAGCTTAAAGTAAGAATTCAACAACAACACAAATTTCAGAAAGCCTACAAACTCGTGGAACCTGAATAACTCTCAACTGAGTCACCACTGGGTTAAGGAAGAAATAGAGAATGAAATTAAAGACTTCCTAGAATTCAATGAAAATGAATATACAGCATTCCCAAACTTAATAGGACAGACACTGTGAAGGCAGTCCTAAGTGGAAAGTTCATAGCACTAAGTGCCTATATAAAGAATTTGGAGAAATATCACACTAGTAACTAAAAATCACACTAGAAAGCTCTAGAACAAAAAGAAGCAAATTCAACCAGGAGAAATTGACTACAAAAAAAATAAATAATCAAATTGAGGGTAAAATCAATAAACTAGAAACAAAGAGAACAATACAAGGAATCAATGAAACAAAGAGTCGGTTCTTTGAAAAAATCAACAAGATAGACAAACACTTATCAAAACTAATACAAAGGCACAGAGGGAATATCCAAATTAACAAAATCAGAAATGAAAAGGGGTACATAACAACATACACTGAGGAAATCCAGAGAATCATTCGGTCATACTTTGAAAACCTGTACTCAACAAAATTGGAAAATGTAAAAGAAATGGGCAATTATCTGGGTAGGTACCACATACCAAAATTAAATCAAGACAAGTTAAACCATTTAAGTAGACCTATAATCTCTAAGAAGCAGTCATTAAAAGTCTCAAAAAAAAAACCCTCTTTTTATGAGGCTACAGTTATCTTGATATCCAAACCACACAAAGACTCAACTAAGAAAGAGAAATACAGATGAATCTCCCTCATGAACATTGATGCAAAAATATTCAATAAAATACTGGCAAATGGAATCCAAGATCACACCAAAAAATAATCCACCATGATCAAGTAGGCGTCATCCCAGAGATGCATGGATGGTTCAACATACAAAAATCTGTCAATGTAATACATCATATAAACTAACTAAAAGAAAAAATAACACACTACCATCTTATTAGATGCTGAAAAAGCCTTTGACAAAATCCAACACCCCTTTGTGATAAAGGTCTTGGAGAGATCAGAGATACAAGCAACATAGCTAAACATAATAAAGGCAATACACATCAAGCCAACAGCCAACAATAAACTAAATGGAGAGAAACTTAGAGCAATTCCACTAAAATCAGTAACAAGACCAGCCTATCCGCTCTCCTCATATTGATTCAATATAGTACCTGAAGTTCTAGCTACAACAATAAGACAACAAAAGGAGATCAAGGGGATATAAATTGGAAAGAAAGAAGTCAAACTTCCATTATTTGTAGATGATATGATAGTATACATAACTGACTCCAAAAATTCTGCCAGAGAACTCTTACAACTGATAAACACTTTCAGTAATGTTGGAGGATACTAGATTAATTCAAAATAATCAGTAGCCACCTGTAGTTGGAAGTTTTCCTATGCCCCAGGAGGTGGGTAGGAACAAATCTCTCCCACTCGTATCTCCCAAGAAAACACACGGAGGTTTATATTAATTATAACTGCATGGTCATGGCTCAAGCCTTTTGCTAGCTAGCTCTTACATGTTAAAGTAGTCCATAACTATTAATCCATGTATCGCCACATGTTCCAAGGCTTTACCTGCATCCCATTACATGTTGTTCCTTGAGCAGCTTGCTGGCAACTCTCCCCAACTTCTTCCTGTCTCTCTCTTTGAATTTCCCACCTGCCTCTAAGCTGCCATGCCATAGGCAAAATGGCTTTATTTATCAACCAATCAGAGTAACATATATTCGCATCATACAGAAAGATATTCTGCCATCCTATATACAAATGATAAATGGGCTGAGAAAGAAATCAGAGGAACTTTACCCTTTACAATAGACATACAAAGATAGAGTTATCTTTGGAGTAACTCTAACCAAACAAATGGAAGACCTGTATAAGAATAACTTTAAGTTTTTGAGAAAAAAAATTGAAGATATCAGAAAATGGAAAGATTGCCCATGCTCTTGAAGAGGTAGGATCAACATAGTAAAAATGGCAATTCTACTAAAAGCAATCTACAGATTTAATGCAACCCAATCAAAATCCCAATACAATTCTATACAGACCTAGAAAAAACAATACACAATTTCATATGGAAAAACAAAAAACACCCAAGATAGCCAAAATGATCCTGTACAGTAAAGGAACTTCTAGAAGAATCATCATCCCTGACTTCAAGCTCTACTATAGAGCTATAGTAATAAAATCAGCTTGGCATTGGCATAACAATAGTTACATGGGTCAGTAGAATCAAATAATAGACCCTGACATTAATCAACACACCTATGAACATCTGATGTTTTACAAAGAAGCTGAAATTGTACAATGGAAAAAAGACAGCATCTTCAACAAATGATGTTAGCATAACTGGATTTCAACATGTAGAAGCTTGCAAATAGATCCATATCTATTGTCATGCACAAAAGTCAAGTCCAAATGGATCAAAGACCTCAACATAAATCCAGTTACACTGAATGTGAGGGAAGAGAAATTGGGAAGGTTCCTTGAACACATTGGCACAGGAGACTGCTTCCTAAATGTAACACCAGCAGCACAGACACTAAGATTGGTAATTAAGAAATGGAATCTCATGAAATTGAAATGTTTCTATAAGACAAAGGGCACAGTAAATAAGACAGCCTACAGAATGGGAAAAGATTTTCACCAACCTCACATCTGACAAAGGGCTGATCTCCAAAATATATAAAGAACTCAAGAAACTAGACATTAAAATACCCAACAATCCAGTTAAAAAATTGGCTACAGAGCTAAACAGAAAATTCTCAATGGAAGAATATCAACTGGCCGAAAGACATTTAAGGAATTGCTCAACATCCTTAGTCATCAGGGAAATGCAAATCAAAACGACTTTGAGATACCATCTTACACCTGTCAGAATAGCTAAGATAAAAAAAAAAAACTGAAGACAGCTTATGTTAGAGAGGATGTGGAGTAAGGAGAACACAACTCCATTGCTGGTAGGAGTACAAACTTGTACAGCCAGTTTGGAAATCAGTATGACAGCTTTTCAGAAAATTGGGAATCAATCTACCTCAAGACCCAGGAATACCACTTTGGGGTATATACACAAAATAATGCTCAACCATACCAAGAAGTCAGTTGTTCAACTATGTTCATAGTATTATTATTCATAATAATAGCCAGAATCTGTAAACAACCTAGATGCCCCTCAATAAAAGAATGCATAAAGAAAATATGGTACATTTGCACAATGGAGTATTACTCAGTGATAATAAACAATGACATCATAAAATTTGCAGGCAAATTGATGAAACTAGAAAATAAAATCTTCCTGAGTAAGGTAACTCAGACCCAGGAAGATAAACACGCTCACTTATAAGTGGACATTAGATGTAAAGCAAAGCATAATCAGGCTACAATCTATAAACCCAGAGAAGTTCTGTAACAAAGAGGACCCTAAGAGGGACATACACAAAATTGCCCTAGAAAGGAGAAATAGAAAATATCTCCATGGTTAACTGTGAGGTGGGTGGAGGGTAAAGACGAGGGGATAGGGTTGGAAACAAGAGGGATCAGGATTGCCAAGTTGGGGGACAGATGGGATGGGAGAACAATGAAAGGGATATCTTTATTGAAGAGGTCATTGTGGGGTTATGATGAAACCTGGTGCTAGGGAACTTCCCAGGAATTCAAAAGGATGGCCACAGCTAAGACTCCTAGCAAGAACAGAGAGGGTGTCCCAACTGGCTTTCCCCTATAATTAGGTTGATGCCTACCTTAATTGTCTTCATAGAACCTTCATCCAGTAACTGATGCAAACAGATGTAGAGATCTATAGTTAAGCACCACGCTGAGCTCCTGGAGTCTAGTTTGAAGAGGGGGAAGAGGGACTATATGAGCATGGGGGTCAAGATCATGATGAGGAAAACTATAGAAACAGCTGACCTAAGCAAGTGGGAGCAAACAGACTCTGGACTGATAGCAGGGAAACCTGCATGTGACCAAACTAGACCCTCTGAATGTGGGTGACCATTGTATAGTTTGGACAGTTTGTGGGGACCCTGGCAGTAGGACCAGGATTTACCCTTGGTCTATGAATTGGCTTTTTGGAACCCATTCCCTATGGAGGGACACTTTGCTCACTCAGCCTTGATGCAGCTGGGAGGGGCTTGGTCCTGCCTCAACTTGATATGTCAGACTTTGTTGACTGCCCTTTCTGAGGAGTGGATGCTGGGGACAGGGAATGTGGTTGGTATGTAAAATGGAAAAAAAAAACATTCTAAATTAAAAGAAACAAACAAAAAAAGAAACTGATAAAGTGGTGCTCAGAATTTACCAACTATACCAGGAGTGATGTTATTAGTTTAAGAAAAACAGGTTCCTTCTGGCTGGTCATTTTTATAAAGAATACATCTTTATTTCTGACCCAAAGTGGAATAATCCATGTGACCTTGCAGGCCAGTTCCACATTTTTGTCAGTTAATTTCCCCAAGAAATTGTGCCTTTTCAATTTTTAATCTACCTCTCAAAGTATCCTACAGTCATTCTCTAACACCAGCACCAGTGTGTTCTGAAACAGCCAGAAATCAAAACAGAAAATAATAAACTACTACAAAGAAGATGGTTTGACTCTTATTTAAGATCATGCAGAAAGGTTTATTGCACCTCAATCAGAGTCTGATTCCTAACACACTAAATAATAATTATGTGTCATTATTACAACTATTACTGAGAAACAAAGACAATACTGTCTATTTCACTCAAAAGTGTAAGATTTTCCCCAATATACCATGGACTTTCTTTTCATACTTTATACCTTTCCCTAAAACCTGTGTGATGAATAAAATTCTAATCAAAACTCAGAAAATAAATGGGACATTCTAAGAAAGAGATCTTTATCTATATTTAAAAATAAGTTTAAATGTGGTAAAATTAAATGTTAGCATGAAAATAAATGTTGGAGTTGCAATGATGAGGTCAGGAACATGGAGTAAGGTAAATAAGAGAAGTGGGTAAAAGATGACCAAGCTGATCAGATAAGAAGAAATGAACTCTTGGGAAAACAATTCACTCATGGCTCCTGTGGATCAGTTCCACCCCAACTGCCCCATTCACACAGCAGAGCACATTCAAGGCATCGTTGCCCTTTCCCCAAGCAGACTTCTGAAGTCTGTAAATATGTAAATAATTACACATTATACATTCTCCTATAACCATCTGAGACACATTGACTTGTTGGTAAGGATGGCTTCCAAGAAAGTTCCTATCTAATTCATCCAGACCGTCCCAGGCCACCCTAGTGTTAGATGTGGGGAAGCAGGTTGTAGATGAAGACTTTGAAGTCCAGCTAGCAGAGGCATCCAAATAGGCTCCATCTGCCTTCCATTCTGGGGGTGTATTTCTTATATGTTTTTGTTTTTTTTTCATTTAATGAAATACATCTTTATTAATTGCTTACTCAGTCTGTGCCCAGTATGATTTGTTCTCATTAAGGAGCACATGAAGCAAGATTGTTGCCATGCTTGATGTCAGAGTGAATATGTGAGGAAGAATCTCTCTCTCTCTCTCTCTCTCTCTCTCTCTATATATATATATATATATATATATATATATATATATATATATATATATACAGCAAGTACAAACATGTCAGATTATCAGAGAGATTAAAGTCTCACTCTTCTCACAGATCTCTTACTCTGCTCTTCATTACTACTGGCAGAACCAAATACACTTCAGAGCAACAGTGATTTTAGTATTCTTTGATAAATTCAAGCCAACTATATCCTTGAGCTCATATAAAAGGAGAATATGTAATATTAGTAATTCACAAATCTCCTGCCCATTAAGACATTGAGGATGTATAAATTCTAACATTATTATGGATATAAAATTTTATTCCCAGCCAGCACTTTGGGTGAGTTGTTCCTTATACAGGTTGTAGGTTGGCAACAGTTTGAGGATCAGCTTGAGAACACATAACATAAAAGTTTATATTTTCCAAACTTCTTAATCATCAAAGCCACCTGAAGTAGTAGCCACTAATTAAGGGATAAGAAGTACTTTTTAGTATAAACAAAATTTTATCAGAAATAGCTATTTATAAAAGACTTTCTAAATTAAAAAAAACATGGAAAATATTGCATGCACTCTGTGAACCAAATGTGTATGAGTGTTCCAAAGTCACATGTTTAAATACTAACCCCAAAAGAAGTGAAATATATAGGAAATTAGTAGTTCACAAAGATGTAATTTTCCCAGATAGGTGCCCAAAAAATCAGTGAAGAAAAATGACTCCTCTTACGTGAGAGGTTGCTTTCTACAAACTACAAAGTATGCTACTGAGAATGTCTTTCTGTATGCTGTGAATGTGTTGCTCTGATTGATTGATAAATAAAACACTGATTGGCCAGTAGCCGGGGAAGGAAGTATAGTATAGGCAGGATAAGTAGAGAGGAGAGTTCTGGGAACAGGAAGGCCGAGTCAGGAGATACTGCCATGAGAAGCAAGATGTAAAGTACCCGTAAGCCACAAGCCACGTGGCAACTTAAAGATTAATAGAAATGGGTTAATTTAAAATATAAGAACTAGATAGCAAGAGCCTGCCATGGACATACAGTTTATGAGTAATAAAAGTCTTTGTGTTTACTTGGGTCTGAGTGGCTGTGGGCCTGAGTAGGACTGGAGATACAGTATGCCTTCATCAGACATCATGTCTTTTAGTATGCCAAGAATATGATAACTAGATTTCTGTTCTCTTTTGTTATACCAGCCTTGGTGGGATCAAAATAACTATCACTTCAGTAGATTCTCCACTGCTAGAAAAATGTGAAATAGGTAAATATATGTTAATGCATGAAATCTGTGTAAAAATCATCTTCAGTGTTTCCTTATCTAGCATAACATCTATGCCCTTAACCATCTGGCTTGAAAAACTGATAAAGAAAATGAAACAATGACACCATACATAAAGAGTTTCATAAAATCAATATTTGTATTAAACCTGAAACTAAGGAAACAGTCTGTATTTTAAAATGATCTGCAATAATTAATAGTTAAATTAGGATTTAGGCTGGACAGCCTCTGCCTGACTAAAAATCCCTTGCTACTCACTATCGGCCCAGTGTAACTTGTGAAAGAACATCCTTCCTTTCTTTCTGGAAAGGCTCTGCTGGTTCTGACAGCTCATTTTCTATTAGGTTTGTAAAAGCACATGCCATATAACTTATCAATTCTTCTCAAGAGTGCTTTCTACGCCTTCTCCCCATTCACAAATGCTACAAAACCAGATTGAACCAACATTTTGAATGATTTTTCTCCTGGATCACTAACAATTCTGAAGGTGCGTTAAGGACCAGTGAGTGACAAGCTGCAGAAAAATAAATTATATCTCAACTATGGAAACACTAAATTGAGATTCAGAGATGTCTTTGGATAACAAAAACAAAAAACAGACATCAATGAGCACCTGTGAATTGTATACCTCAAGACACTTAAAGATATGATGGAAGAAGATTTGAGAGAATGTTTAAAAAGTTTCCAAAACTGATCTCAGGATAATAAATTCTTAGAATACTTCTGTAAGTCATGATAGTCTATGACCATAAATACTGACACATAAGGTTTTTCTCTTTCTAGAAGATAGAATAGAAATTTATTTAATATCAGTATTTTTATTATTTTGAAATGTATGCTACATTTATTATTTAAACCATTTGGTTTAATTAAACATGTTTGGGAATCAGCCAGTGAACTAAAATGTTCTCTTTGTAGTCCTTTCTGAAGCTTAAAATTTGCTGAAACTTTTGATCCTTTAGGGTAAAAAGAGAAAGTGCAGTGTTTTATAATATTATATGTTTGCAAATTACTTTTTAGTAGAATTTATTATCCCAATATACTTTGTGAAACACAATTTTGGAAATGAAAGTATATAGGTCAGTCCAGGAACACATGGGATTACTTAAGAATAGTAACCAGCATTCTACTTCCTAGCATCATTAGTTTTTTCTGCAACTTTGCTTGGGGGAATGACCATTGCAAATAAACATGTTGTCATATTCATGTGGCATGTGACATTTTTAACTTCCACATATTTCAAAATGTGAGATATATTAATTTACCGATTTTACTTTCAGAAGTTGATTATATATAAATACACTTTTGGATTTATCAATCATATATGCCTATGTTATATAGTTTTGCTGTGTTAAGCATGAATTCTAACTAAAATTATCAAAACAATAATAGGTCTACAAAGGTCAGAAATATATACTCTATTTTATATTGTTTTTTTGAGACAGGGTGTTTCTATATGCCTGGCTGTTCTGGAGCTTGTTTTGTAGACTAGGCTGGCCTCTTACTCAGAGAGGGCCACCTACCTCTGCCACTCAAGTCCTGGGATTCAAGTTGTACATCAATACATCCAGCAGGAAAGCATATTTTAAATTTGGAGTATTCACTCCTTTATGTTGCAAAAACTGACAGCTTCTCAAAGTCTGTCATTGGTACAATTCAATATGTGGTTGCAGCTTTGAAGAACTGGTGATCATACTGAGTTTCTTACTTGATAAAAGTAAGTAAACTGAATATATATATATACACACACACACAAATGGGCACCTAAAATCCAAAAGGAAGATAACATGCTGGTTTTCCTATCCAGTCATGAGGACTAGTCTATTGATGAATATTGGTGTCTCAATCACATCTACAGCAGCCAATGTCATCAAATATTAAGATGGTTGAAATAGTCACACTAGCTTTGCAGTACTGTCATTTGGTTTCTGTACACCCACCTCTGCAAGTCACTTTTAATGGAATTGAAATAGAACATTTTCTTCCAACAACCTATACAAAAACTAGTTTAATACTTCATACTAATGCAATAAAAATATTATTACATTTCCTTTGCACCTCAGCACTGGAATAGTACATGCTATATAAACACTCTTTTATTGCAATGATTAATCATCTGGAAAGGAATGAGAGCCCAGTGTTTCTTAGAAGGAGATGTAGAGCTGCCAGTCTGAGCAGTGAGAAAGAACTGTCTTTATGCTTAAAGCAACTGAGCTGTATTTTTCTCTGTTTTTTTTGTCCATGTTTTACAATATAAATATATACTTTTATATAAATTGATTTTTAATTAAAAATTGTTCCCTATACAATATATTTTGATCATGTTTCCCCTCATATATCCCTAGATCCTCCCCCTATCCATCACCCAATTTTATGTCTTCTCTCTCTCTCTCTCTCTCTCTCTCTCTCTCTCTCTCTCTCTCTCTCTCTCACACACACACACACACACACACACACACACACCAAGAAAGAAACATGAAAAAGAAACTCTAAGTAAACAAGCAAAAGACCAATACAAAAAAAAAAAAAAAACACAAACAGACAAAAAATCATGGAGTTCAAGGATTTGTCTTGGAATGTAGTTGATTTTTTCCTTTGCCATCAGTTATCAATTACAAATAGCTTCTCGGCTTGAAGTAGGAGTCCAAACCTACTTCCTTCTCTCAGTGTCAGGACCCTGTATAGCTTGAACCCATGTAGGTTCGTGCATAATACCACAATCTCTGTGAGTTCATATTTACATTTTTCCTCTTTCCTTGGAGTCATACATCACCTCTAGTTTTTACACTCTTACTGCCCTCTCGTCTGCATAGATCACTGTGTCTTGAAGGAGGGCTTTGATGAAGAGATCCCATTTAGGACTGAGTGCTCCAAAGTATCTCACTTTCTGCACATTGTCCAGATGTGGATGTCTATGTTAATTCCTATCCACTGCAAAAAGAAATTTCACTGATGAGGGTTGACTGAGGCACTTATCTGTGGGTATGGTATAACATTAAGAGACATTTTATTGCTATGTTCTATATCAGAATAATAGTAGGTTTTCCTCCATGCCCACAACTCATCTAGTCTCAGGTTCTGGGCCACTTTAGAAGTATCATGTAAGGGTTCCATCTCATAGAGTAAACCTTCAACCTAACCCAAAACTGGTTGGTTACTCTTATACATTTTTGTCAATATTTTCTACCAGTATACCTTGCAGGCAGGTTGCTGTTGTAGGTCATAGGGTTTGTAGTTGGGTAGTATTGATGATTACATTTTTTTTTCATTTTTTATTAAGAAATTTTCTATTCACATTACATATCAACCACAGATCCTCCGTCTTTCCTATTCCCATCCCCCAACCTTCCCCCCCCATCCCACTCCCATCCCTACATATTCCAAATCAAGGTCTCCCATGAGCATTCAGCAGAGCCTGGCAGAGTCAGCTGAGGCAGGTCCAAGTTTCTCACCCCTGCACCAAGGCTGTAAAAGGTGTCACACCCTTGGTACTGGGCTCCAAAAAGCCCATCCATGCACCAAGGATGGATCCCAATCCCCCTGCCTGTGGGCCCCCTTAATAGTTCGAACTAAACAACTCTCTTCTGTATCCAGAGGACCTAGTCTACTGGTCTAGTGAATACCCTAACTGTCATCATAGAGCCTTCATCCAGTGACTCATAGAAGCAGATGCAGAGATCCACACAGGGGTGCCAGGCCAAGCTCCATGAATCCAATCATGGAGAGAGAGGAGGGATTCTGTGGGCAGGGCATGTTGAGATCATGATGGAAAAATGTGCAGAGATGACCAGCCACACTAGTGGAAACCCATGAACTGTGGATGATTACCTTTTTTCAGTACTGTGTAGAGTACCTTCCAGAACCATGATAGTCTGAAGGTATAAAGCTTCTAGATGAGTTGTGGGCATGGAGAAAAACCTACTATTATTCTGATATAGAACATAGCAATAAAATGTCTCTTAATGTTATACCATACCCACAGACAAGTACCTCAGTCAACCCTCATCAGTGAAATTTCTTTTTGCAGTGGATAGGAATTAACATAACCAGTTCAACTTCATCATGTTCAATGACATTAAGTAAGTATTGTCTTCAGCACTAAGGCTCTATCATCAGATTGTGGAGAGCAACCAATAGCCTTGGCAATAGCCTCCGATGTTTGAGGTGGGGGATTGTCTATGGAAATCCTTTGCTCAGTAACTCAACAAGAAGTAACTCATTCTTGACACTGCAACACCAGACAGTTGAGGCTAGAGTAATAGCTGCTCTTTCCTAAGACCAGAATTTGATCTCTAGGATCTAGTTTTTGTAAATACATTTTTAGATAAAAAATAATTCATTACCAAACAACAGAATTTCACAAAAAAAAACTAGGATATGTTAAAATTGGATTTTGTTCCAAGGAATCTGTATTAGAAAACCTAGATAATTTGTTCCAGTTCATAGGTTTTTATTTTTTAAAAAATAAAATAAAAAAAACATGTAGGCATCTTTATGTTGCAGTAAAAGCATTAAAGACAAATTTATCAGCTATGTTTAGTAGTGAAATTGTTAGTAAATTATAAAAGGAAAAAGTGATTTTATCCTATGTGAACTGGCACTAATAGTAAATATCATACTTAATTTGAAACTCCCCAACCAATAGAGACTATTGCCATTGTCCTCATGATAATATTATTATATTATCATGTAAAACCCTGTTACTGAAGATACAACACTATGTACTTTGGCCATAGGACATAATTAAATCAAGCTGGAGCTGAGATGAAAACTTTCACCTTACCTGCCAGACTTAAAAGTACCAGAAACTGCTATGTAAATTGCTGGAGGAGAAAAAAATCATCAAAAGTTTTCCCAGCTATGACTTTTTCAACCTGCTAGGGAAGCTGCCCTCTGTTGCCCCCATGGCATGACTGATACTGGAATGTGGTGATTTGCATAAGAAAGTCCCCCACACATCCATGTGCTTGAATAGTTGCTCCCCAGATTGTTTGGAAAGAATTAGAAGATGTGGCCCTTCAGGAGGAAGTGAGTCACTTGAACAGACTCTAAGGCTTCACTTACCCATGGCATTGCTAGTTAGCTCTTTCCCTCTCATTCTGCCTTATGTTTGTGGACCAAGATGTAAACTCTCAGCTATTGCTTCAGTACCATCCTTGCCTGCATTCTGTCATGTTTCCTGCCATGATGGTCATGGACTCTTACCCTCTGAAACTATAAATGAGCCTCCAATGAACTCTTTTTTTTCTGTAAGTTTCTCATCATAGCAATAGGAAATTAAGACTAGGGTAACCAATCATTTTCTGATTGAACATGAATCTCACTCAGGAAGAGAGACCTCAGGCCTGATTCTATAAATCTGGTCAATATTCCATAGCTGAGGTAGTCATAGACCCTAATAGGGAACCTAATCTTATTGTTTAGCTATATGTTTCTGTTGTCAAACTGGCTTCTAAAGACGTATGTTTGCATCCATGAATTAGTGGTGCATCAAGCCTTAATCAGAGCCATTTCCTCCTATACAAAGAGGTAGCTAATATTGAAACCCATAACTAAACAAAGAGCCAAGAGTAAGCAAAAATGGAGTGCTGAGTCCTAACAAGGCTGGTTGTATCACCTTTTCCAAGGCTCAAGAAACACACAGGAAGAAAAGGAGAAAGGAAAGCAAGAGCCTGAAAATGGAGGAGATGCACAGTTAAGATAAATAAATCTTCCAGATATATATAGCCATGGCATGCATAAAAATCACTACAGCTAAGGTTCCCTGCATAAGACCTAGACAAGACTGGGCCCCACAATATTTTATTATGGAAAGGGGAGGGGCACATCAGGCTCTATCCTTCAATTAAGAATTTAATTTAATGATTGTTGTGAGAGGGGCTATCAGTTTATTCAATGGTGTATCATCAATAAGTTGGCCTTGCTCCAGTAAATAAATTCTTACCAATGTTCAAGCAAGAAACCATAAAGAAACTCATATTATCATACACAAAAGAAGCTACGAGTGTAGAAAGAGGACTTGTTAAGATAAAAAAATAGAATATTTTTTTAAAGATAACTATTTATTTATTTATTCAAAACAGGGTTTCTCTGTGTAGCTTTGTGCCTTTCCTGGATCTCGCTCTGTAGACCAGGCTGGCCTTGGACTCACAAAGATTCACATGCCTCTGCTTCCCAAGTGCTGGGATTAAAAATGTGTGCCACCACCTCAAGAGCAGAGAGGGAGAACAAGGAATAGGACAGCATGGCAAATGAAGACCACATGAGAATAGGAAGAAACAAAGAGCTAGAGAGGCCCACAGAAATCCACAAAGATACCCCCACAATAGACAGCTGGCAATGGTCGAGAGACAGCCCAAACTGACCTACTCTGGTGATGGGATGGTCA
The DNA here is from genome assembly GCF_049852395.1 of Peromyscus maniculatus bairdii. Taxonomy (NCBI): domain Eukaryota; kingdom Metazoa; phylum Chordata; class Mammalia; order Rodentia; family Cricetidae; genus Peromyscus; species Peromyscus maniculatus. The sequence goes on from NC_134853.1 coordinate 19,356,759, forward strand.
AACACTCTAATTGTCATGCTAGAAACCCCACCCAATGACTGAGAGATAAAAAAAAAAGAAAAAAAATAGAATAAAAGAATTCCAGTGGGAAAGAGAGTGATGAAAGTAATGGGACATGAAAATGACTAAAATTCTCAAGTGTGTGAACCTGTCAAATGGTAGGTAATTAAAAAAAATAAACAAAAATATTACAAAAGGAGTAGCACATAGGTATCAGTTGGATAAAACCCAGTTTGCTGGGCTATCATATGCCTTCCTCGCAATGCTGCTAATTAAACACAGTGTCCCTTTCCCAAAAGTAGAATATCTAATTTGGGGACTTGAAAGACAGCACAGAGATATTAATGCTAATTGTGCCTATCTGCAGACCCTCTCCCTTTCTTTCCATGGCACACCAAGGCAGCTAAACCTCCACACAGAATTAAACAATTTGAATTAGAATACAGTACTCTGCTGTCAGATTTTCCACTTAAATATAGCTTCTCAGCTATGTTCACACACTAGAAAATAATATACTATAAGACTTTGAGTTAGAAAAACTATACTTCAGGTTCTTCTTCAAGCTATGCTTACATCATAGATGTCCACCTTGCTGTAGAAATCTTAAAATGTGTTCCATCCAGCGTATCATAGCCTTAATTAACTTAACTCTGCCTTTTCATATCCATTTGTTCAAGTTCTGCTATATTTCTGTTGGAAGAACACAAAGGTATAATAGACTTCAGGAGTCAGCTCAACACAAGAGGTTCTGCAAACCAAAAATATCACCTCATTTTTTTTTCAATCTAACATATTGACACAGAGAAGAAGAGGGCAGGAAGTTCCACCAACTAACCAAGGAGATATTTGCAACTGAAAGATCCTGGAGGAGGTAATGTCAGTTATTTCCAGCGAGGTGATATTGTGTATATTAACTACAGTTCAGAGCAGGTCAAATATTCAAGAATAATTGACCAATATAGCACAAATTCCTTGTTTTCGTTTTGTCCTTGTTCTTTCTTTTTATTTCTTTGTGCTTTTTGGTTTGTTAGTTTTTGTTTTTAAAAGAGAAAAGAAATATAAAGGTGGGTGAGTAGGGAAGGAGAGAATCTTGGAGGAGTTGGAGAATTCAAAGAATAGGACAAAAATATTATATAAAAATTAATTTAAAAATTTATGATTACTTTTATTAAAAATTCAAACTCATTTTCTAGATTTCTCAATGTTTGTTGATAGTTGAATCACGGTAAGGAGGAAACCCCTAAGACATAAGGTTTCTCAAGAAATCTACCTTCAACAATTTCTGATAAAAGTTATAAAGCAGATAATGAGTGAAGCAGAAATAAATTCTAGTATTAAATTTAAAGCATATAAACATACTTAAATTTTAACATGACAGAACAATGGATATCAACATCATACTCAGGCTATAATTAAGTCACACACAAGTAATGGGAATAAATTGATACAAGATCCTACTCTTTCTTCACATACACCCCAGAATTCTGAAAGGATGTGGGAAGAGGTGGAACTAACTAAAGTACATTCAGATTGCTGGGCTGATGCTCCAGTACCAACTCAGTACCAGTGACTAAGCCAAAATGGTTGCCTATAGTTTTATACTGACTTAAAATTCTAAATGAAATTTCCAAGACATTTTTAGCATTCTTTGGGAATGTTTGTGATATTGTTAATGGATTAAAAACTTCCCTAATTCATTTATTTAGGAGGTTTTGCCATCAGAAATGCAAAGATAAAGATCTGTGACTTTGTTACATGCACATTTCTTTAGATTTTATCTCCTCTTGGACCAAGGGCACTGACATAGCAGCATATGGCTTAAACAATATTTCCCCCTTGGAAAAGTACAAAGTGTTGATCTCAATCCCTTGCCTTCTCTATGATAGCATATATATGCATATGTATGTAAAGATTATACACACACACACACACACACACATATATATATATATATATATATATATATATATATATATATATATACACATCTTCACACAGACATAAAACAATGAATTTTGAGTGTTGCAATACAAACCCTAAATTAACGTTGCATATAAACTTAGCTTTGCAAAAGAAAGGCAATAAAAGGAGTCAGAATTTTTTAATACCTTAAACAGTTGTCTAGAGACAAGTAAAAATTATTGACTTTCTTAATCTTCTCATTTAAAAGAAAACTATATTTTACCCCAGACCCAATCTCAGGGTTGCAACAGAACAACAGAGAGCTTTCCTTCTCCCCTATCCACACCTCCTGTGGATATCTCAGAATACATACCTCCAACCCTGTGGTGTTTTCTCCCCACCTCATGCCTGTGTCCTAGCCCACAATTTGATCAGACACTCTCTGCTCAAACACTTGCCACACCTGTTAGAAGACCAAGTAGGCTGCCTGCAGATCTCCTTCTCTCTCTCTCTCTCTCTCTCTCTCTCTCTCTCTCTCTCTCTCTCTCTCTCTCCCCAGATCCAGTTTTCAGGGTTGTCCCAAGTGCTAAAACAGACCAACTCCTGTTGCTGGAGGGCTTCTCTCCAGGTTCCCCAAGCCCCCCAGTCCCACAATCCACTTATAAAATAATCACTCAGACGCTTATATCACTTATAAACTGTATGGCCATGGCAGGCTTCTTGCTAACTGTTCTTTTATCTTAAATTAACCCATTTTTATAAATCTATACCTTGCCATGTGGCTGATGGCTTACCAGAATCTTTACATGCTGCTTGTCCTGGCGGTGGCTGTAGTGTCTCCCTCCTCAGCCTTCTGCTTCCCAGAATTCTCCTCTCTCCTTGTCCCACCTACTTCCTGCCTGGCAACCTACTTCCTGCCTGGTCACTGGCCATCAGTGTTTTATTTATATAGAGCAATATCCACAGCACTTCCCCTTTTTTTCTTTTTTTTAAAAAGGAAGGTTTTAACTTTAACATGGTAAAATTACATATAACAAAACAATTACCAAGCAAGAATTATAGTTACAATATTAAAGAACATGTCCTATCTATCTTATCTTTGTGAGTTTAAGGTTTTATATCTAACTTATCTTTTGTCATAACTGAGGAAACTACAAATATCTAGTTTCCAACCACATCAAAGACCTGAGAAGGAACATAATGGTACCTGAGAAATGGTAGATGGATGCAAGCAACTTTCGGGTATCTTGCAAAAGTAGACCAAGACAGCTGGCAGCCTGGACAGTCACCTAATGTTTCTCAGCATTATTGGTGCATTTAAATTGGCTACAGGCCTAGAGTATCTGACAGACCATTTTTAGAAGCAGGAATTCTGAGAGACCATCTTACCCTGTCTTGGCAGAGTACAGTGGTCGCTTTCCTTGTGTCCAGCTTGTCCAGAAAGGACAGCATTATATTTGTACTGTCAGCCATCAAAGCAAGGGCAGTTTTTTGCCCAGTAGGCCATTTTGTGCCAAAAAGACAAACTTCCAAATGGAAATGTCTTAGAAGCTCAACATTCTCTCGGGATCAATTGGTGCAGCCAGGAGCAATTGTGTCTCACGTTAACAGAATTTTAAGTTATTTAAATGCCATATTCTCTAGGTCTATGAAATGTTTGAAGATAACCTATCTATCTGAAATATATCTATGTATACCTAGAAGATTTAACTAACATGGCTACAGATATGATTATCATAGATGACTAATTATTAATCTATTTTTTAATTATCCATTACAATTTTAAATGAGTTACATAAACATAATACCTCAAACAAGAATATATACAGTATATATATATACAGTATATATATATATATATATATATATATATATATATATATATTGTACATGTAACTAGCCGTCTAAATAAATAAGAAACACAGAAACAATGTAAAAGAGAAAGCCGAGAGGTCAGAGCTCAGAGCTAAAATCTCACCCTTCCGCCTGCAGTGTCCCAGCTTCCCGAAAAGAGACCTATTTCCTGTCTGTTCGTCTATTTATAGTATTTTGTTCTGCCTTCTCATTGGTTGTAAACCCAAACACGTGACTGCCTCGTCACTGTCTGAATGTAGAGCCCCCTAGGTCTTAAAGGCATATGTCTCCAATGCTGGCTGTATCCCTGAACACACAGTAATCTATGGGATTAAAGGCGTGTGCCACCACCGCCACACTCTTGCTATGGCTCTAATAGCTCTGACCCATGGGCAACTTTATTTATTAACATACATTCAAAATCACATTTCAGTACAATTAAATTACCACCACATTTCCCCTTTTCTATATTAATAAAAAGAAAAAAAAGCAAAAGGTTATAACTAACAAAAGAAAAACTATATACAAAAGTACAATAACTATATACAATATATACAAGTAATAAATACCTAACCAGGTATTTGACAAATCAGAGAAATAATTCCATTATCTATCCTATTTTGGTAAATCTAAGATGTATCTAATGCACTTTCTATCCTAATTAATTTTCAACTATAACTAACTAATCTTCAACCATAACTAACTAATCTTCAACTCCCTTAGAGACCCAAGAAGGGAATAATATTAGCTAACAAAAATAAAAACAGGAAGTGCATGCAAGCAACTTCCAAAATTTGTGAGTTGACAGAAACAGCCAGCTACCTGGGCAGTCACCTGAGGTTTCTCCGCAGTGTTGGGGCATTATCTTCAGCCTATAGGCTTAGTGTATCTGACAGACTCATTTGTGATGTAGGATGTACATAAGGTCAACAGTTCAACCTCACATTGGGTGAGAGCAGTCCACGTACCAGAAACACCTGAATTCCACTAGTATCCTGTCATGATTCAGGATTTTAAATTCTGGAAATTGTTGACAGTTTTTTAATTCAGCTGTTCATTCTTCTTGGCTGTGTATATATGGCTTCATCTCAGCATCCCCTTCTTCTCCACATCCCTCTATTAAATGCTAGTCTACTTTCAAGAGGCATGAGCTTTTAGCTGCTGTTCCATTGCACAACAGAATCCATCGGCCCTCTGCCTGTTAAGCTGCCTTTGAAGAAAAGGGCACCGTACCTTTTCCAGATGGGAAGGCCACTTCAGGGATGGGGCCATATTGTCCTGGCCTCAGAAGATGCCTTTTGATAAAGCCATAACCACACTTGTTTTGGTAAGAATCAGTAGTCCCTTGTTTCGTGTTCTGTCTGTCCATTTTGTCCTGTTGATTTGAGGATACTTTGTTGTCCAGTGGCTAACTTTTGCCAAAATGAAAGTTGACTCCATATGCAGTTTCTTCAATGCCCATATTTTCTCTGAAGTAGATTGGTACTGCCAGGAGCCGACATGTCTCAAAAAAGAAAAATTTTCTAAGTTTTTAAAACATTTTAAATGCCATATTCTGTAGATCTCTGAAGGGTTTGAAGATGACCTGTCTAAAACATCTCTGCTCAATTTTTAAAACATATCCAATATGATTACAAGTTCTATTGTAATGTCTAACTACTAACTTTCATTTCTTTATATCCTAATAGTTGGTAATAATAATATTCAAGGATCAGAAGTTTGCAATATATTGTTAAATGAATGGTATGAATACAATTAGAAATATACATATAGCATTTTCTAACAATATCAGTTTCAAATTTGTATACAATATAAAACAATTCAATCCAATGTAAAGTATTTAAAATTAGTAATTGTCTTTTTCTTTTCTTTCTTTCTTTTTTTTTTTAAACAAGAACCTTAAATCTAATCTCCTTTGCTTAGCCTTTTTCCTCACCCTTGACAATAACTTGTAACCAACCCCCCTAAACTTTGAAAATTATCCCAGAACCAAAACCCATTAAAAGGACCAAAAAACCACCCGCCCCACACCACCTCTTTGGGAATGTGGGCATCATATTCTTAAAATTGCTTCCTGCTGGGTATGGGCGAAGTTTTCTTTATCCTGAAAGAAAAATTTTAGGTTAATTATCAAATTCTAGGAGAGGTAACTATATCCTTCATTATCCAGTCTGTGTATAATGCCAAAGTTCAGGGTTTATCTCAAGTCTTTATTCAAGTAGTCTTTGAGACTGGATCATCTCAGCTAGTCATCTCAAAATTGCTCTGAGCACCTTGTAGTTCAAAGCTGATCTGTGGATAATGTTTGTCAGCTTGATGGTATTATTATTGTCCACGTGGAATTGTTGTTGTTGTGGGGCCCCATCTTCTTTCGGGAGACTTCAGTTGATGTTAGGCCTGGCCGTGATTTCCTGCAGAAAACTGATAAGAGACTCGAACACAAAAACATATATATGCAGCTAGCCTTTTTTCTAGAATTAGATAGTACTCTATATGACCAATCATATCTTAACAAAGTTTAAAATATATATATATATATATATATATATATATATATATATTAATCTTGTAAATTTTGATATAAAATTTATACTTTAAGAAAAGTTTAAAGAATCAGAATAGAATCAAAAGAGTTGAGATTAGTAATAGAATAGTCCCTTAATTAATTTTGCCTTTGTCCTGTACCATAGCAGAAGATGGCTCTTTTATTCTGGCATGATACAGGGAGTTTGCATTTTCCTTTTAACAACATGCTTGAGTTTAAAGAAGGAGAGAGCCATTCACAAATCCAAAGTCAGCTTTAAATTTTAATTGAACTGGGACTATTAGAAGACCAATAGTGTTAAATCTTTAGAGAAAAGCAGAAACAAACATTTAGGAAGACATAAAATTTTTTAGATAATATATACCCATACACCGTTTCATTCTGTTTCTTGGGATAGATGATTTGTCCATTTTCTTCAGTTGTCTCATTTGTCCAGTGTTCTTCAGATTCCTTAACCTTCATTCTCCTAAAAGACAAAAACAAAAACTTTCCCCAAGACTAATTTTGGGGATGTTTCCTTTTGACAAGTTATTAGCTGATTAAATGAAAAGGCATGTGTTATTGATACAAGTTAGTTTAAATTGGATGTTCATGCTGGTTGATGAACTATCACCTCCTCTAATTAAGAGGTCTCTCTTGTTCAAATCGAACCTTTATCAATTTTGATGGTACCCACAGCTTATCTTCTCCTGTAGAAACAAAAGCAAAACCTCGTCCCCAATGTAATACATACCCTGGTTTCCATTCTGAGGTCAGCACATCCTTAAATTATATAGGCTGATTTAATTCTGTAGCTTTTTCTATTATCCAATGTCTCTCTGCAGCTGTTGTTCCTTTCTCATTGGCATTCAGAAAATTCAAAGTTAGAAGAGCATTATGCAGTCTATTTCTGGGGGGTTTTGTTACCCATTTCTGTTTATTTAGCATATCCTTTAGAGTTCTGTTTGATCTTTCTATAACTGCTTGACCTGTAGGATTATGTGGTATGCCTGTAATATGCTTTATATTGTAATAAGCAAAAAACTGTTTCATTTTAACAGAGACATATGATGGAGCATTGTCAGTTTTGATTTGTGCAGGTATACCCATGATGGCCATAACTTCTAGCAAATGAGTGATTACAGAATCAGCTTTTTCAGAACTCAAAGCAGTTGCACATTGAAATCCTGAATAAGTATCGATAGTGTGGTGTACATATTTCAATTTTCCAAATTCTGCAAAGTGAAACACGTCCATCTGCCAGATTTCATTTCTCTGAGTACCCATTGGGTTACATCCTGCTGGTAATGGCGTTTGATTGTAGAAGGAACAAGTAGGACATTTCTTTACTATTTCTTTGGCTTGTTGCCAGGTTATGGAAAAATCCTTTTTTAAACCTTTACTATTGACGTGATGTTTTTTATGAAATTCTGAAGCTTCCAGCACATTTCCTATCAATAATTTATCAATCTCATCATTGCCTTGTGCTAGAGGGCCTGGCAGACCAGTATGGGATCGAATGTGAGTTATATATAAAGGATGATTCCTTTTCCTGATTGTATCTTGTAATTGAATAAATAGTGAAGTTAATTCTGAAGCATCAGGGATAAATTCTGCAGTCTCAATATGTAACACCACTCTTTCAGCATACTGAGAGTCAGTTACTATGTTGAGAGGTTCTGAAAAATCCATTAATACCAACAGAATAGCATACAATTCTGATTTTTGAACTGAATTATACGGACTTTGAACCACTTTACTTAAATTTTCTGATTTGTAACCTGCCTTTCCTTCTTTGTTGGCATCTGTATAATATGTATGAACTCCAGATATGGGTTTTTGCTGTACAATTCAAGGCAAGATCCAATCAGCTCTCTTTATAAGGGTAATTCTATTGCTTTTGGGATATTTGCTGTTAATTTCTCCAAAAAAATTACTGCAAGCTCTTTCTCAAGGTTCACTTTCTGTCCATAATTTTTCAATGTCCTCCTTAGTTAATGGTACGACAATTTCTGCTGGGTCTATGCCTGCTAATTGACGAAGTCTCAATTTTCCTTTGTAAATCAAGTCAGAGATTTTTTCCACATAAGTTTTTAATTTTTTATTTGGTAAAAATATCCATTCCAATATAATATCTTCCCTCTGCATTAATATTCCAGTAGGAGAATGCCTAGAAGGTAAAATAACCAAAATGCAATACAGCTTTGGATCAATACGATCCACGTGTCCTTCATGCACTTTCTTTTCTACCAAGGCTAATTCTTTCTCAGCTTCAGGTGATAATTCTCTTGGACTATTTAAGTCCTTGTTACCTTCTAAGGTTTTGAACAAATTAGTCAGTTCATCATTTTTTACCCCAACAATAGTTCGTAGATGAGAAATATCTCCAAATAATCTTTGAAAGTCATTAAGAGTCTGTAGTCTATCTCTCCGAATTTGCACCTTTTGGGGTCTAATTTTTTGTAGCTCTATTTTATATCCTAAATAATTAATAGAATCTGCTCTTTGCATCTTTTCAGGAGCAATTTGTAATCGCCAGCAAGGCAAAATTTTCTTTACTTCTTCAAATATTATTTCTAAAGTATCTGCATTTGAGTCAGCTAGTAAAATATCGTCCATATAATGATAAATTATAGATTTAGGAAATTTTTTACGTATCACTTCCAATGGCTGTTGTACAAAATATTGGCACAGAGTTGGGCTATTCAACATTCCCTGAGGGAGGACCCTCCATTGAAATCTTTTAACCGGTTGAGAATTATTATAAGTAGGCACTGTAAAAGCAAATCTTTCTCTGTCTTTTTCTTGTAAGGGTATTGAAAAGAAACAGTCTTTTAAATCAATAACTATGAGAGGCCATCCTTTTGGTAACAGAGTAGGCAAAGGCATCCCAGATTGTAGAGAGCCCATTGGCTGAATTACTTTGTTAATTGCTCTAAGGTCTGTTACCATTCTCCATTTACCAGATTTCTTTTTAATAACAAATACAGGAGAATTCCAAGGGCTGGTTGATTCTTCAATATGCTGAGCATTTAACTGTTCTTCTACCAGCTCTTCTAAAGCCTGGAGTTTCTCTGTTGTTAAAGGCCATTGCTGGACCCATACAGGCTTGTCTGTTAACCATTTTAAAGGTAGAGCTGTTGGTGTCTTTGGAAGATCATCAGTTATTGTGCCCTGTTCTTGTATAATATGGATGGCTGGTGACCACTCATTAGAACAATATCTTCTAATATTTCTCTCAGTAACATGTGCTAGTTTATGATTTGTTTCTGAGATTGGAGGGATGTTAATCTGAGTATCCCATTGTTGCAACAAGTCTCGACCCCACAGGTTCATAGTTATGTTAGCCACATATGGTTTTAATTTTCCTCTCTGTCCTTCTGGACCTATACATTCGAGCCATCTTGCACTCTGTTTCACCTGAGATAATGTCCCAATTCCTAACAGTTGAACGTTTACCTCCTGAAGAGGCCAAGTTGGATGCCAAAATTCTGGTGCAATTATGGTGACGTCCGCACCTATGTCTACCAGACCAGACAACAAAACACCATTTATTTTTATCGTTAATTTTGGTCTTTGTTCATTAATAGAAGTTTGCCAAAAAATTTTCTTTATGTTTTCTCCTGAATTTTCTATTCTCTCTGTTTCATCAACCTGTCCAGCATGATTTATTCCAATAGGCATTTGGTTATTTAATCGCTCAGAGCAGGGATTTCCTCTATGGCTGCAGGAAAGGTTTGAACTGGATTTGCACTGGGGGCCTACGCGAGGCCCCTCTGGGAGTTTCCCAAAGACTGAGGCAAAGGATTACCCTGTCTGTCCTTTGTTGATCTACATTCGTTACTCCAGTGTTTTCCCTTACCACACCTTCTGCATACTCCAGAAGGAAGGGGCATTCTGTTGCCATTGTTCCTTGAAGAAACATTCTTTCTATGAATGACCTGTCTACAGTCCCTTTTCAAATGTCCTTGCTTTCCACATCCAAAACATCTAACACTCCTCAAACCTTTTGAAATTACTTCTCCTACCCACGTATCATCATGCTCATCAGCCTCAACATTAATTGTTTCTCTAATCCAATCTTCCATAGGTGCAGATCTTGCCCTTAATGGCCTGATTATTCTTTTGCATGCTGCATTCGCATTCTCAAAGGCCAAAGATTCAATTATTGCCTTACCAGCTTCTGAATCCGAGACCATTCTCTTTACTGCTGAAGCCAGTCTTTGTAAAAAATCTGTAAATACTCTTTTGGGCCTTGCATCACCTTTGTAAATGACTCAGATTTTTTTCCTGGTTTCTCAACTCTGTCCCATGCATTCAAGGCTGCTGTTCAACATAAAATTAGGGTTTGGACATCATATAAACATTGTGTTTGTACTGAAGCATATTGGCCTTCTCCAATAAGCTGATCCTGGCAAACTTGTATTCCTTTATCCCTCCATTGTTTTTCTATGTTTTTAGCCTCCTCCTTCAACCAGGTCAGAAATTGAAGTCTCTGGCTGGGTTCCAGAACACCTTGTGCAAGGTCCCACCAGTCCTGTGGTACTATCCTATTATATGTTGACCAAGATTTTAACATTTGCTTTACATATGGGGAATGCATGCCATAAGATACTATTGCCTCCTTAAACCTTTTTAAATCCAACATTTCAATTGGAGCCCAAATATTTTGTGTAGCCATTTGATCAGGCATCTGCTGTATGATTACAGGATAAATTAAGGGTGACTGTGTGAAAACAGGCTTTCTTTCTGTAACCTTATGATCCAGACTTGAAACAACTTCACTGTTAGTTTCTTCTGTCTGAATTTTTGCAGGTTTAACAAGTTCTTCTAAAGCTGTTATCCTGGCACTTAAATTGACTATCTTTTTAAATATTAAAATGAGGATTAGCATAGTGATAAGGTGCATTATTCCACCAATACTAATATTATATAGTTGTTCCATTGTCAGACTGCCTAAAATTTCGAACAAAAACCAATTTTCTTCCAATGTACACATAAAACCCATTTTTTTTAATGTGGAAAAAAATTCTCTTTTAGATAGTTTCCTTTAAAATATCTGATATGTTATGACTTACCAAATCTGCGTAGAACAGTAGGAATCCGAGGGGATTTTCAAAACAGCCACCTAGTGTCCCAAGTGTAAATCCAAAGAGAAAGAAAGAGAGAGAGAGAGAGAGAGAGAGAGAGAGAGAGAGAGAGAGAACAAGAAAGCATAGCTGGCTAAAGTTTAAATGCAGCCACGTGTTCCCTCTTGTGCCGAGTCAAGGCTTGGGTCTGGCTTCCTTAAGCTCCGACCATGTGTGTTGGCTTTACAGGCAGGGCCCTGTTCGGCAGGGCAGGTCTGAGTTGTTTGTAGCACTGGCTTTAAGCAAGCAGGATTTAAGCAAGCAGCTCACTGATAGTCCATCCTGAGGTCAAGCAGACCTAGACCCAGGCTAAGAAGCCGACCGCCGCCTGCCGCCCCCTGCCCCGCCGGCTACCGCCGGCCGCCGGCCGCCAAGCCAAGCAGTTTTTAATGGATTCTTGTCACGTTGGGCACCAGATGTAGATGTAACTAACTGTCTTATTAAATAAGAAACACAGAAACAATGTAAAAGAGAAAGCCGAGAGGTCAGAGCTCAGAGCTAAAATCTCACCCTTCCGCCTGCAGTGTCCCAGCTTCCCGAAAAGAGACCTATTTCCTGTCTGTTCGTCTATTTATAGTATTTTGTTCTGCCTTCTCATTGGTTGTAAACCCAAACACGTGACTGCCTCGTCACTGTCTGAATGTAGAGCCCCCTAGGTCTTAAAGGCATATGTCTCCAATGCTGGCTGTATCCCTGAACACACAGAGATCTATGGGATTAAAGGCGTGTGCCACCACCGCCACACTCTTGCTATGGCTCTAATAGCTCTGACCCACGGGCAACTTTATTTATTAACATACATTCAAAATCACATTTCAGTACAATTTGATTACCACCACAATATACTGTATATATATATACACAGTATAACAAAATTAACTTCAAGTTTGTATCAATAAACTAAAATTTATACCAATGTAAAACATTTTAAATATAAACTAAAATCTATACCAATGTAAAACTTTTTAAGCAAGTTGTTCTTTAAAAGTAGGTTCATTAATCTACCCTTTTATCTTATCATCTCCATATCCTCCTATATATCTATATCAAACTCCCTCTGGCATTCCTGACCCCAGCCTCAAACACCAGCAAGCATTCCCCATAAACATAATAGCCAAGCAGGTCTGTATAACAGGCAATACTTAGCCAACACACTCTATGACAATGAAGAAAGAAAACAGAAAACAAGGAAGAAAACACCAACCCAAGAAAGATAAACCCAGACATAAGCACCTAGACCTGTAATCACCACAAATCAAGACACATACACACCAGCATAAGAATGCAATCAATATCAGCCAGGGCAATGTGTCTCCACAAGGGTCCAGGTATACTACCACAGCTAGCACTGAATATTCCAACATTGCTGAAGCATGAGACCTTAAAACCAACTATAGGAAGATGACACAGGTCCTTAAAGATGAAATGAATATATCCTATAAAGAAATCTGGGAAAATACAAACAATTGAAAGAAATGCAATAACCCCTTGAAGAAAACCAAAGAAAAATAAACAGTTGAAGGAAATAAATAAAAGTGTTCAAGACCTGAAAATGGAAAAATAGAAGCAATAAAGAAGCATGACCTGAGAGGATTCTGGAAATGAAATCTAGATAAGCAAATAGGAACTAGAGACACAAGTATCACCAAAAGAGTACAAGAGATAATCTCAGGCATTGAAAATACTATAGAATAAATAAACTCATCAGCCAAAGAAAAGGCTAAATCTAAAAAATTTCTGACACAAAATATCCAGAAAATCTGAGACACAAACCTATGAATAATAGGAATAGAGAAATGAGAATACCACCTCAAAGGCCCAGAAAATATTTCCAACAAAATCACAGAAAAAATTTTTCCTAACATAAAGAAGAAAATGCTTATCAAGGTACAAGAAGCATACAGAACACCAAATAGATTGGACCAGAAAATAAAGACCCTTTACCACATAACAATCAAAACATTAAACATACAGAACAAAGAAAAATTATTAAAAGCTGCAAAGGAAAAAGACAAAATAACATATAAAGGTAGACATATTAGAATTACACCCAACTTCTCAGTGGAGACTCTAAAAGCCAGAAGGGCTTGGACAGATGTGCTTCAGACTCTAAGAGACCAACAATTCCAGCCAAGATAACTAAACTCAGAAAAACTTTCAATCACCATAGATGGATAATGTAAGATACTCCATGATATATTCAAATTTAAACATCTATTTTCAAATCCAACCTTACAGAAGGTGCTAGAAGGAAAAATACATACCAAGGAGACTAACTACTCACATGAAAACACAGGAAATAAATATTCTCAAACTAGCAAGTTCAGAAGAAGGGATGCACAGACTCACAAACACATCATCATTACCAATGCCATCATCAACAACAAATAAATAAATAAATAGGAATTAACAAACATTGGTCATTGATATCTCTCAATATCAATGGCTTCAATTACCTAATAAAAGACATGGATTAACAAATGGATATGGAATCAGAGTCAATATTTCTGCTACATACATGAAACACAGCGCAACATCAAGGATAGATATTAACTCAGGATAAAACAGTGAAACAAGATATTCCAAGAAAATGGCCCTAACAAGTAAGGTGGAGTTGCCATTTTACTATCTAACAAAATAGATTTCAAACTAAAATTAATGAAAAGAGATAGAAAAGGACACTATATACTCATCAAAGGAAAAAAAATCAAAGATGACATTTCAGTTCTTAATATCAGTTTCCCCAACTCACAGGCATCCACTTTTATAAAAAAAAAAAAAAAAAAAAAAAAAAAAAAAAAAAAAAAAAAAACAAACAACAACAACAACAACAACAAAAAAAAAAACACCAATATAGCTTAAATCACATATTGATCCTCACACATGGATAGTGGGAGACTTGTGTATCCAATGTCACCAATGGACAGGTTATCTAGACTAAAACTAAACAGAGAAATGCTGGAACTAAATGATGTTATACACTAAATGGACTAACATATTTATAGAACATTCCACCCAAACACAAAAGAATAGATTTTCTTAGCACTTTATGGAACTTTCTCCAAAATTGATCACATACTGAGACACAAAGCAAATCTCAACAAATAATAAAAAAAAAGACTGAATAACTTTTTGTATCTGACCAGACCACCACAAAATAAAATTAGATGTCAACAGCAACAGAAACCGTAGAAAGCTTATAAATTCATGAAAACTGAATAATTATCTCCAAGCATTGCCAAGCTTATGTGACACTGTAAAAGAAGTGCTAAGAGGAAAGTATAGTACATAGCACTAAGTACCTACAGGGAAAAAAATGGAGAGAACTCGCACTAGCAACTGAACAGCACACCTGAAATCTCTATAAAAAGAAAAAATAAACACACTGAAGAGGAAAGAATGGCAAGAAATAAACTGAGGGCTGAAATCAATAAAATAGAAGTCAAGAGAATAATAAAAGGAATAAATGAAACAAAGAGTTGGTTCTTTGAGAAAATAAACAAGACAGACAAGCCTTATTTAAACAAAGGAACTAAAAGACAGAAAGAATATCCATATTTTGAAGATCAGAAATGCAAAAGCAGACATGACAATAGGCAACAAGGAAATCTAGAGAATCATAAGGACATACTTCAAATAGTTGTAGTTGAGAAAATTGGAGAAATCTTAAATAAATAAAAAAATACTTTTCTTATTAGATAACACTCACTAAAGTTAAATCAAGGTCAGATAAACAATTTAAATGGAACTATAGCTCCTAATGAAATAGAAACAGTCATTAAAAGTCTCACAACCAAAGTTAGCATAAAGTCAGAGAGTTTTAGTACAGCTTTCTTCCAGACTTGCAAAGAAGAGTTCATGTCAATACTCTTCAAATTATTCTACAAAACAGAAACAGAAGAAACATTGTACAGTTCATTTTATGAGGCCACAGTTACCTGATATCCAATTCACATAAAGACTCCACAAAGAATGAGAATTACAGGCCAGTTTCCTTTATAAATATTTTAGGTACAGAAATAGTCAATAAAATACTTGCAAACTGAATCCAAGAGCACATCAAGAAGATCATTCACTTATTGTTTCTCTCAGTGTCTGTGCTACTGGTGTCATATTTAGGAAGTGATCTCCTATGCCAATGTGTTCAAGACTACTTCCTACTTTCTCTTCTATCAGGTTCAGAGTAGCTGGATTTATGTTGAGGTCCTTGATCCACTTGAATTTGAGTTTTGTGTACAGTAACAGATATGGATCTATTTGCAGGCTTCTACATGTTGACATCCAGTTATGCCAGCACCATTTGTTGAAGATGCTTTCTTTTTTCCATTGTATAGTTTTGGCTTCTTTGTTGAAAATCATATGTTCATAGGTGTGTGGATTAATGTCAGGGTCTTCAATTCTATTCCATTGGTCCACATGTCGGTTTTTATGCCAGTACCAAGCTGTTTTTATTACTGTAACTCTATAGTAGAGCTTGAGGTCAGGGATTGTGATGCCTCCAGAGGTTGTTTTATTGTACAGGATTTTTTTTTTCTTTTTCTATACTGGGTTCTTTGTTTTTCCATATGAAATTGAGTATTGTACTTTCCAGGCCTGTGTTGGTATTTTGATGGGGATTGCATTGAATCTGTAGATTGCTTTTGGTAAGATTGCCATTTTTACTATGATAATCCTACCTATCTCCTGTGGGATCGTCTGTATGTCAAATTATTCTGATTGGTCACTAACTGGCCAGTGGCTAGGCAGGAAGTATAGGCGGAACTAACAGAGAGGAGAAAAGAAAGAACAGGAAGGCAGAAGAAGTCACTGCCAGCAGCCAGCAGCGACCAGGACAAGCAGCATGTGAAGATGCTGGTAAGCCACGAGCCACGTGGCAAGGTATAGATTTATGGAAATGGATTAATTTAAGCTATAAGAACAGTTAGCAAGAAGCATGCCACAGCCATACAGTTTGTAAGCAATATAAGTCTCTGTGTTTACTTGATTGGGTCTGAGCGGCTATGGGACTGGCAGGGGACAAAGATTTGTCCTGACTGTGGGCAAGGCAGTAAAACTCTAGCTACACCTATCCATGAGCATGGGAGAATTTTCCATTTTTTGACATCTTCTTCAATTTCTTTCTTCAGGGACTTAAAGTTCTTGTCATATAGTTCCTTCACTTCTTTAGTTAGAGTTACCCCAAGGTATTGTATATCATTTGTGGCTATTGTAAAGGGTGATGTATCTCTGATTTCTTCCTTAGCCTGTTTGTCATTTGTATATAGGAGGGCTACTGTTTTTTTTTTGTTTTTTTGTTTTTTTTTTTTTTAGTTAATCTTGCATCCTGCAATGTTGCTGAAGGTGTTTATAAGCTGTATCAGTTTCTTGGTGGAATCTCTGGGGTCACTCAAGTATACTATCATGTCATCTGCAAAGAGGGAAAGCTTGACTTCTTCCTTTCCAATTTGTATCCCCTTAATCTCCTTATGTTGTGTTATTGCTCTGGCTAGAACTTCAAGTACTATATTGAATAAGTATGGGGAGAGCAGACAGCCTTGCCTCATTCCTGATTTTAGTGGAATCGCTTTGCGTTTGTATCCATTTAATTTGATGTTGGCTGTTGGCTTGCTGTAAATTGCCTTTATTATGTTTAGGTATGTTCCCTGTATTCCTGATCGCTCCAAGACCATTATCATGAAGGGGTGTTGGATTTTGTCAAAAGATGCCTTTTCTGCATCCAGTGAGATGATCATGTGGTTTTTTTTCTTTGAGTTTGTTTATATGGTGTATTACATTGATGGACTTTTGTATGTTGAACTACCCTTGCATCCCTGGGATGAAGCCTACTTGATCATGGTGGATAATTGACACCTCTTGAAACTGAGAAGCTTTTGTAGGGCAAAGGACATGGTTAACAAGATAAAACGACAGCCTACAGAATGGGAAAAGATGCTCACCAACCCCACATCTGACAGAGGGCTGATATCCAGACATAAAAAGAACTCAAGAAATTAGACATCAAAATACCCAACAGTCCAATTAAAAAATGGGCTCTAGAGCTAAACAGAAAATTCTCAACAGAAGAAGCTCAAATGCAGACTGCAACTCTTAACTCCAGAGAGGCTACCTAGTAAAGAGGACCCTAAGAAAGACACAGGGATCACCCAATGACAGAGAAATGGATGTCATCTACATGAGCAAACTGGGGGGGAGGGTAATGGAGGGCAAGGGTCAGGGGAAAGAGAGCTTAGAGGAATGGGAGGTCCCAGCTGGATCAGGAGCAGAGTGGGAGAAGGGAGAGGGAGATGCCATGATGAATAAAGACCCCATGGGAATAGGAAGAAGCAGAGTGCTAGAAAGGTCCCCAGAAATCCATAAAGGTACCTCCACTGTAGACTACTGGCAATGGTCGAGAGAGTGTCTGAGCTGACCACCCTGATTGTCATGATAGAACTCTCCTCCAGTGACTGGTGGAAGCAGATGCAGTGATCCATGGCCAAGCTCCAGGTGGAGCTCTGGGAGCCCAATCGGTGAGAGTGAGGAGGGATTATATGAACAAGAGATATTGAGACCATGATTGGAAAAAGCACAAGGACAAATAGCCAAACTAGTAGAAACACATGAACTGTGAACCAATGGCTGAGGAGCCCCCATGGAACTGGACCAGGCCCTCTGGATAAGTGAGACAGTTGATTAGCTTGAACTCTTTTGGAGGCTTCCAGGCAGTGGAGCAGGGACCTGTCCTTGGTGCATAAGCTGGCTTTTTGGACCCTGGTGCGTATGCTGGGACACTTTGTTCAGCCTTGGTGTAGGGAGGACAGGACTGGACCTGCCTTGGCTGAGTCTACCAAGCTGGACTGACTCCCCAGGGGAGACCTTGCCTTGGCAGAGATGGGAATGGGGGATGGATTGGGGGGTAGGACTGGAGGGTGGGAGGACAGGGGAATCCATGACTTATATGTGAAGTTCAGTTAATTATAAAATTAAAATATTTTAAAAAATGAAGATATTTCACCACGATCAAGTAGGCTTCATTCAGAGATACAAAGATGGTTCAACATGAAAGTCTGTCAAAGTAATCCACCATATAAACAAACTGAAAAAAAAACCTGTATGATCATCTCATTAAATGCTGAAAAAGCCTTTGACAAAATCTAATACCCCTTCATAACAGAAGCACTAGTGAGTACTAGAGATGTTAGGGATACAAGGGACACACCCATACATAATAAAGCCAATTTACAGAAAGCCTATAACCAATATCAAATTAAATGTAAACCTAAACCCTACTCCACTAAAAACAAGAACAAGACAAGTTTGCCCACTCCATATCTATTCAAAATAGCACTTAAAGTTTTAGCTTGAACCAAAACACAACAGAAGGAAATGAAGTGGATATAAATTGGAAAGAAGCAAAAAAAAAATAGTTATTTGCAGAGGATATAATAGTATCCATAAGCGACCCTAAAAATTCCACTGAGGAACACCCGAAGCTGATAAACATTTTCATCAAAGTGGCTAGACACAAGGTTAACTAAAAAAAATTCAGTAACTCTCTTGTAAACAAATGACAAATAGACTGAGAAAGAAATCATGGCAACAATGTCTTCACAATAGCCTCAAGTAATATAAAATATCAAGGCACAACTCTTACCAAGCAAGTAAAGGACATGTATCTTGAAAACTTGAAGAAGATATCAGAAGACTTGTGTAGTTGAACTATGGGTTAGTGGGGACAGGTTAGGGACCAAAAGAGGAAGGATCAGGTTTGGAGAAGTGATGGACGGAGAGAATGCAGGGAGAAATAACTGGATTTGGGGAGCATCGAGGGCTAGATTGGAGACTTCCTGGAATCTGTGAGGGTGACCCCAGTGAGGACTCCTAGGAGAACTGTCTTTCTTTTGCAACCAGGCAATGGTTCTAGTGGTGAGAACAAAAATAATTAAGTTTAGTTGGCAAGATAGAAAGAACGGCATTGAAAGAATGGTAGAGTACCACACTGTAGAGGTCTATAAAAGACTGGTTTCCTCACTACACAGGGCTACTTAGACAACTCCTGCTGTGAATAGAAGAATAGATTCAATGAACTTGTTATCTTTTCTCCTGCTTCCTGCTGATTTTATAGCTGCAGTTTTAGGGCCTAGTAGGAGGATATGAAAGTACCTCATGGAAATAGATGGCGTTCTGCCTTCAACAACCATAAAATTTATCAAAGGGGTAGCTGGATATTTTTGTCAAGGAATGTAGGTTCAATTTACAACTTGCTAGCTAAGATTCCATTACTAGTTACTACCAAGCAAAAAGCACAAATATTCTAGTCAAATTGTCTTTGGGAACAAGAAATAACTCCAATAGTAATAATATACTACAATAAAAGCTACAATACAGCATAGCACCCTGCAGTTTAGTTTCTTAGGAAAGCAGCATGCTTGGTTTTGTTTGAAGCCTCAGTAGCTGCTCACTCCTTAGAAAAGGGTCAATGGCAGAGAGTCACAGACTCTTCTCAGTTATTCAATGTGATTGTCTGCCCTCTGCAGTGCATGGCCTACTGTTTTTTTCTTCTCACTCTTCAGGGATATCTTCAATGTTGGAATTTTACTATTCATCAGTAAATATTCCAGTTGGTAAGTAGGGAAATTTTTGAAGAAGGTAAATACCCCCATTTAATTGGCTCTTTTCTAACACATGAGGAACAGCCTGATAGAGCTGGAAAAGAGCTTACAATAAAATCTGAGACTCATTCATAACAGACAAGCATCTCCAGTACTTAAACATTAGAGTTTGACTATTTTGAATTCTAGTATCTCTATTGCAAGGACTCAACAGAAACTCATCCTCAGTGAGAAAAATATAAGCACTAATTGCTATTCCTCTCATATCTTAGAGCAGTAGGTAAGAATGTTGTTCCCCCCCCCCAAAAAAAGACTACAGATATTAGGAACAAGCTCTTCTATTAGAAAATATCTCTGAAAGGAAACTTTCTAAAGGATTCAGAGGTATCTCCAATCCCTATGTCTGCAATTGCTAAGATTACTTACTAGACTTATTCTAGAATGAAAATTAAACACTATTCTTTTCTCCAAACATAAAGTAAATGTGAAATAAATTATAAGGTGGTTCATTGTATGTAATGGTACCATATATAAAATTAATACTTGCTAGAATTGCCCAATTTATTTTCAACTATGTTGGTGGCAGTAAGTTCAGCTACTGAAGCAATAGGATTTACCTAGGAGTTAATCTCACATCAGTCCCTTTTAATCCAGGCAAAAGGCAGCAGACAGTCAGCCTTGAGCAGAACTCCAAGGTAAGCTATACTTTTGTGTAAGGCATTTTATAAGGGAAACATCATCCTTTAATCTTTATTTCCTTCAAATTCAACAGTCAGATAAATACACATTTGATGCATCAGCTAATTAATTACTGCGTGGAGGTAAATAAAATGAAATAATGTAGATAACAAAATTATAATTTAAATTAGAAAACAGAAATAAAAGCATTAGAATTCATGTTCAAACTACAGCCTGGAAATATAATTTCTTATTGTGTTCATTCATTTTCTTTTATTCTGGAAACTGTGAAAAAAACCCAGCTATTAAAGAGTATTTAGGGGGGATGGAGAGATGGCTCAGAGGTTAAGAGCACTGGCTGTTCTCCCAGAGGTCCTGAGTTCAATTCTCAGCAACTACATGGTGGCTCACAACCATCTGTAATGAAATCTGGTGCCTTCTTCTGGCCTGCAAGGATACATGCAGGCAGAACACTGTATGCATAATAAATAAATCTTTAAAAAGAAGAGTATTTAGTCTTCTAACTTTAAAGTTTGCCCTTTTCATTTAACATCTGACATATAAAATCAGATCTTTTCAAAGTAACATGAAAAGAACTTAGTTACAAAAATCTTATTCCAGATATCATTAACTTAAATCATATCTTGATCTTATCATTTATTGTGAAAAGTCTGATAATACTCATGAATTTGGGAAAACTTGTAAATATAAAATATAATAAAATAAAATATTTAAACTTAAAGGTAATCAGAAAAATAAATAATGAAATACATACAAGAATAGAACATGATTAAATGACCCATCTGAACATTGATAATTCTAAAACAATATACCCTGGGTTTTTAAAATCAAATACTTTTCTTGCAAACTTATTATTATAACAGAAATCCACAATTTTTCAGTATTTTAATGAAAACACTTTCTTTGACCTATGATTTTCTTCTATGTAAAATACAAAAGAAACTGAGATTATGAATTTTATTAAAGCTCACATTTTAAAATTGTGGAGCCTTGATTTAAAAGCTATACCAAGCAATAGGGAGCTTTCTATACCACTGTTGGAAATTCTAGCTATGTTTCTTGCCAGTGTGACCAAACCTCTGACAGGAAGCACTTAGAAGAGTGTTCATTTTGGCTCATGGCTTCAAGGTACTGTCCATCATGGTGTGTGTATTGGATAATTTTCTTCTTGCTGTGTCTCAGAAATTTAAGGAAGAGTTTGTTTGGACTTTCCACGACAGAAGGGTTATACTCCATTATGATGATGAAGGGAGACTGAAGTGAAGAGAGGTGGGAGAATGGAGCAGCTAGTTATATTATTATAGCAGTCGTGATACAGGAAATAGAATGTGCATCTGGCCTATAAACCTATGTTCACTTCCTGTTACCTACTTCTTTCAATGAAGTTCTATCGTCTGATGTTCACAGTCCTCTATGACAATGGAACCAACCAAGGACCAAGTACATAAATGCTTGAGTCTATAGAGGAATTTCACATTTAAACCACAACAGTATTGGAAGCTTGACAATCCTCACCTCTTCCAGTCTCAATAGAAAAGGAAGCAGAGGACTAGGAATATGGGTGCTCAACTGTTTTTCTCCTTTTTTACTTTCTATTCAGTTTGGAGCTCAGCCCATGGGATGATGCCCAGGACATTCAAAACATATCTTCCCTGTCCAGTTAAGCAACCCTGAAAACATTCTTATCCATTTGGAAATATGTGTCCTAGATAATTTTAAATCTAATCAAGTTGACAATAAAGATGAACCATTATATCTCCCTATCCCCATGACTCCAAAGTGCCTTCTCTTTAATTATAATGATAATGCTCTAGTCCCTAAGTTTTCTTCTATGGGTCAAAACTCTATAACTTTCCACCTAACATTATCAAACTACCATCTCAAAAAACAAAACAAAACAGGAAACAGAAATTTAATAAAGGAAAATGGTCTTATTTAAAGTTTGACCATATTTAAATCTAGTATTCAATGTCTTGCCCCCAGTATCTGTGATTGTCTTGCAAATTATAGAAACCATGAAACAAAAGGCAGAATACATTTGTCTCTATGAGAAGGATTAACTGTTCCTTCCTGTGCATCTGGAACCCCAGTGGCCTCCAGTGTCTGCATTCTCTGTTTCAAAGACAACTAATATTCAAAACCAGGCTTATAAATTAGACTAGGCATTCTGACTGATCAGAAAAGAGCCTGAAGGGTTTTATGTGATGATGCACATAGAATTCTAACCCCTAGTCTGTGTCTTCAATGTTCTTTATCTCTAGACACATTTCTTTGATTAGATATAATTCAAAGGCCTTTTAAAAAATCTTTTCTTTGGACATCGCATTCAGCTTCAGCTACAACTCCTACATCCTTCTATATCTAAGTAAAAATGTTTATATCCTTTCATGTATTTAAAAAAATATTTTATTTGACTGAGTGATTCAGTACTTTTGCCTTGTCTCCATTCACTGATACTCTGTCTCCCACACAATCTATTTCACATTATCCTATCTATTACTATAGTGAACTACATAGCAAGGGATGCCCACTGGTGCAATAGTGGCACAGATGGCCTGGATTACCAACCAATCTTTTACTAGCTCTTAGACTCACTCATCAGGAAGAATATGTGTTGGTTCAAAACCTATAGTTAAAAGCTACATTGTAAGATGAATTGCTAAACGGTCTTATTAACAAAAAACCCAGAGCCAAATATTGGGGTAAGTTCTGAAAGATCAGAGGAATAGGACTATCCAAAGCCAACCTCACCTTACAGACCCTCAGCTTCCAAAAAGACCTACTTTCTGTATACCCAGGCCTATATTCCTTTCTGTTCTGCTAACTCATTTCCTCTTTCTGCACAGCTACATCACATCCTCTTCCTGCCCTGGTCTGTCACTTGCTGTCTGTCTGCACAGACCTCCAGACCTTTATGGTTAACTAGTGTTGGAATTTAAGGCATGCACCACTACTGGCTCTGTTCTTAGTGTGGCCTTAAACTGACAGAGATCCCGATGAATCTCTGCCTCCTCAATGCTGGGATTAAAGGCATATGCTACCATTGCCTGAATTCTATGTCTAATACAATGGTTGGCTTTTTCCTCTGATCCTCAAATAAGCTTTATTGGGGGACACAGATAAAATATCATCACATATAGCTAGGGAGATTGTAGCTAGAGTTTTCCTGCCTTGCCCACAGTCAGGACAAATCTCTCTCACCCTCCAGTCCCACAGCCACTCAGACCCAACCAAGTAAACACAGAGACTTATATTGCATACAAACTGTATGGCCGTGGCAGGCTTCTTGTTAACTGTTCTTATAGCTTAAATTAATCCATTTCCATAAATCTATACCTTGCCATGTGGCTGGTGGCTTACCGGTGTCTTCACATGCTGCTGGTCATGGCGGCAGCTGGCAATGTCTCTCTGCCTCAGCCTTCTGCTTCCCAGAATTCTCCTCTCTCCTTGTCCCACCTACTTCCTGCCTGGCCACTGGCCAATCAGTGTTTTATTTATTGACCAATCAGAACAATTTGACATACAGACCATCCCACAGCAGGAGATAACAGGCCCCATGAGGTGATCTAATACTATTATTTTGCTAAATGAACATGTAGTTAAATTGCCTTCTGAAAGTTTGTTTGAACTCATAGACTAATGAAGCTCTCAAACATGGTCAGAGAAGACTCTCTTTGTAGTAGATGATGTCAAGGGAAGGAGTCATATGTCAAAATGCTGAAAGTAAGTAATGATTAAGTCCTTAGCTCTAAACAGTAAATTGTCAACTCTTCCAAGTCCTAAGGAACATTACAGAGAAGACAATGATGGATTGGGTAAGAGAGGCACGAGGAGGAATGAAGTGAAGCACTGTCCCCTAGATGTGACATGGTCATTGTAGTCATCAACACAAAGCAGCATTGTCTGTCTGCAGAGGGCTGAAAAAAAACAGGGAAGAAAAGTGGGAGAGAGATAGAGGAAGAAGAAAGGAAGGAAGGGAGGAAGGAAAAAGGAAGAAAATGAAAGGAAAAGAAAGGAAAGGAAAGGAAAGGAAAGGA
The DNA here is from genome assembly GCF_049852395.1 of Peromyscus maniculatus bairdii. Taxonomy (NCBI): domain Eukaryota; kingdom Metazoa; phylum Chordata; class Mammalia; order Rodentia; family Cricetidae; genus Peromyscus; species Peromyscus maniculatus. Next base: position 19,381,495 of record NC_134853.1, read on the forward strand.
AAGGAAAGGAAAGGAAAGGAAAGGAAAGGAAAGGAAAGGAAAGGAAAGGAAAGGAAAGGAAAGGAAAGGAAAGGAAAGGAAAGGAAAGGGAAGAGATCAGAGTAAGAGGGTGACTAGTTTGGAAAAAAGAGTTCAATCTTGAGTCAGATGAGGATGAAATTGACTAAGCTGTTGAGGTGGATAGGATCACAGTATACTATAAAAAGTATGAAATTGTCCAAAAATTTGAAAACACATTATGAAAATATTCAAATTTTATGTAAATATCAAAAAGATAATTTTCCTGATAGTAGAAAGAAGGGACTCAAGTGTCTCTCTTCAGTGTGTTCCTTCCTCACTAGTTCTGCCCTTCTAGTCTGTTGTCATCATTTTTATCTCTGATACTTGAAAGCATTCTCAGGTCTTTGATTCTTCTCTCAGCTTCATGTATAATTTTCAGCATGTGGCTCACACATCCTGAAATCCTCTGTCTTTGAAATGTTCAAACATTATATTTAAATCTTATCTCTTAATTTGTACCCAAGCAAAGTCCTTCTGCTATGACAAAGACTGCTTACTAATTCCCCTGCCACTCTATACATCTAACTGAAAGAATCAAAGTAGCAGCAGACGTCTCTTGCTTCCTATTAATCTTTAATGATTTTTGTTTTGTGGTGTTAGAATCTAGCTCAGGAAGTTCCTTGCATGTTCTAAGCAATTACTCAAGAGTGAGCACTTCCCCCAATCTCTGTTTCTGATTCTTACCTGTTATATAGTTACTGTTCTACTGCTGTGAAAAGACTCTACAACTGAGGCAACCTATTTAAAAAAAAGCATTTAATTGGGACCATAACAGACAGGATCAAGGCAGCAAGCAGGCAGGCATGGTGCAGGAGTAGTCGCTATAAACTTATATTTAAAGGCAGAGAGAGAGAAAGACCATTCCTGGCATGAACTTTTAAAACCTTAAAAACCACTCTCAGTGACACATCTCCTCCAACAAGTCCACACATACTAATTCTTCTCAAAACAGTTCAACTAACTAGGAAGAAAGTATTCAAATATATAACCATATGGGGTGGAGCTTTCTCATTCAAATTCCATTTATATGGCAGCCAGAGATAGGAATCAAAGCTTGTACCACCAGAGTATCTTTAGTTATACAGAAATTTTTTTATAGTAACCAAGACAAAATTAGCTAACACACTACTGATATTATAAAATGTCTATGGCTCATTTTTGTATTTCTTTTGTTTCCATATGATAAGAAGTATTAAAATAAAACCTTGTAAGCTAACCTACAAGTATCAGTTCTTCCCCACAACATCTGAATAACGAGTGTGTTTATTTAAATGATACTGCCTCAAGAACACAACCGCCACTTTCATCTTTGTAGATCTATTTCAGACATCATTAAGTTATATTTTGTTGTGTTTTCAAAAACAAAAATGTTAATTGGCAAAAATATTTCTGTGGATAATATTTCTTCTCACATTTCTTAAGAGAATGCTAACGAATCCAGGTGGTGGTGGTGCATTCCTTTAATCCCAAGCACTCAGGAGGCAGAGGCAAGTGGATCTCTATGAGTTTGAGGCCAGCCTGGTTGACAGAGTGAGTTCTAGGGTAGCTGAAGGCTACACAAAGAAACCCTGTCTCAAAATACCAAAAAAAATGCTATTGATAAAAATTGATATAAAAAATTTATTAATTTTATACAATAAAGTATGTTATAGGTAAATCAGATATTGTATCTTTAAATTGTCAATTTTATATCTTCCATTATTAAAAATAAAATGAAATTAATCCATGTATTAACTTTTATACTCATAGTGGTTATTTAAAACAGATAAAGTATTGTTAAATTCTGTTTATGTTAGGGTGGAGATTAAATTTAATGAGGTTATAGATGAATAAAATCTGATTATAGTTCTTAGAATAAATTATTTAATAATCAAAACATGTTATACAAGGTATAATAGAGTCTACATTGAGAATTTTTATAAAAAATTACCCTCATTTCTAAACCAAACAAGGATACAACAAAGAAAGAGAACTACAGACCAATCTCCCTCATGAACATTGATGCAAAAATACTCAATGAAATACTGGCAAACAGACTCCAAGAACACATCAAAACAATTATCCACCATGATCAAGTAGGCTTCATCCCAGGGATGCAAGGGTAGTTCAACATACAAAAGTCCATCAATGTAATACACCATATAAACAAACTCAAAGAAAAAAACCACATGATCATCTCACTGGATGCAGAAAAGGCATTTGACAAAATCCAACACCCCTTCATGATAAAGGTCTTGGAGCGATCAGGAATACAGGGAACATACCTAAACATAATAAAGGCAATTTACAGCAAGCCAACAGCCAATATCAAATTAAATGGAGAGAAACTCAAAGCGATTCCACTAAAATCAGGAATGAGGCAAGGCTGTCTGCTCTCCCCATACTTATTCAATATAGTACTTAAAGTTCTAGCCAGAGTAATAAGACAACATAAGGAGATTAAGGGGATACAAATTGGAAAGGAAGAAGTCAAGCTTTCCCTATTTGCAGATGACATGATAGTATACTTGAGTGACCCCAGAGATTCCACCAAGGAACTGATACAGCTTATAAACACCTTCAGCAACATAGCAGGATACAAAATCAACTCAAAAAAATCAGTAGCCCTCCTATATACATTTGACAAAGAGGCTGAGAAGGAAATCAGAGATACATCACCCTTTACAATAGCCACAAATGACATAAAATACCTTGGGGTAACACTAACCAAGCAAGTGAAGGACCTATATGACAAGAACTTTAAGTCCCTGAAAAAAGAAATTGAAGAAGATGTCAGTAAATCGAAAGATACCCCATGCTCATGGATAGGCAGGATAAACAGTAAAAATGGCAATCTTACCAAAAGCAATCTACAGATTCAATGCAATCCCCATCAAAATACCAACACAATTCTTCACAGACCTGGAAAGAACAATACTCAACTTCATATGGAAAAACAAAAAACCCAGGATAGCCAAAAGAATCCTGTACAATAAAACAACCTCTGGAGGCATCATGATCCCTGACCTCAAGCTCTACTATAGAGCTACAGTAATAAAAAACAGCTTGGTACTGGCATAAAAACCGATATGTGGACCAATGGAATCAAATTCAAGACCCTGACATTAATCCACACACCTATGAACATATGATTTTCAACAAAGAAGCCAAAAGTGTACAATGGAAAAAAGAAAGCATCTTCAACAAATGGTGCTGGCATAACTGGATATCAACATGTAGAAGGCTGCAAATAGATCCATATCTATCACCGTGCACAAAACTAAAGTCCAAGTGGATCAAGGACCTCAACAGAAATTCAGCTACTCTGAACCTGCTAGAAGAGAAAGTAGAAAGGAGTCTTGAATGCATTGGCATAGGAGATCACTTCCTAATTATAACACCAGTAGCACAGACACTGAGAGAAACAATCAATCAAGGGACCACTTGAAACTGAGAAGCTTTTGTAGAGCAAAGGATATGGTCAACAAGGCAAAGCAACAGCCTACAGAATGGGAAAAGGTATTTACCAACCCTATATCTGACAGAGGACTGATATGCAGAATATATAAAGAACTCAAGAAATTAGACATCAAAATGTCCAACAGTCCAATTAAGAAATGGGCTATAGAACTAAACAGAGAATTCTCAACAGAGGAAACTCAAATGGCTGAAAGACATTTAAGGAATTGCTCAACATCCCTAATCATCAGGGAAATGCAAATCAAAACGACTCTGAGATACCACCTTATGCCTGTCAGAATGGCTAAGATCAAAAACACTTAAGACACCTTATGCCCTTCAACTGAAGAATGCCCTTCAACTGAAGAATGGATGAATAAAATGTGGTACATATACACAATGGAATACTACTCAGCAGAGATAAACAATGACATCATGAGTTTTGCAGGCAACTAGAAAAAATCATTCTGGGTGAGGTAACCCAGACTCAGAAAGACAAACATGGTATGTCCTCACTCATAGGAGGATACTAGATGTAAAACAAAGATGACTACACTGCTACTCACAACTCCAGGGAGGCTACCTAGAAAACAGAACCCCAAGAAAGACACAGGGATCATCTAATGACAGAGAAATGGTTGAGATCTACATGAACAACATGGATGTGAGTGGAAGTAAGGAAGAGCAAGGGTCGAGGTAAAGAGAGCTTAGGGGAGTGGGAGATCCCAGCTGGATCAAGAACAGAGAGGGAGAACAAGGAATAAGAGACCATGGTAAATGGAGACCACATGAGAATAGGAAGAAGCAAAATGCTAAAGAGGTCCACAGAAATCCACAAAGATACCCCCACATTAGACTACTGGCAAAGGTCAAGAGACAACCGGAACTAACCTACTCTGGTGATCGGATGGCCAAACACCCTAATAGTCGTGCTAGAAACCCCATCCAATGAGTGAGGGAACCGGATGCAGAGATCCATGGCCAGGCCCCAGGTGGAGCTCCAGGAGTCCAATTGGCGAGAAAGAGGAAGATTTGTATGAGCTAGAATTGTTGAGACCAAGGTTGGAAAAAGCACAGGGACAAATATCCAAACGAAAGGAAACACATGAACTATGAACCAATAGCTGAGGAGTCCCCAACTGGATCAGGCCCTCTAGATAAATAAGACAGTTGATTAGGTTGATCTGCTTAGCAGGCATCCAGACAGTGGGACCGGGTCCTGTCTTCAGTTTGTGAACTGGCTGTTTGGAACCTGGGACTTAAACAGGGACACTTGGCTCAGCCTGGGAGGAGAGGACTGCATCTGCCTGGACTGAACCTACCAGGCTGAACTCAATCCTCAGGGGAGTCTTTGCCCTGGAGGAGATAGGAATGGGGGTGGGCTGGGGGGAAAGCGGGGAGTGGGGTCGGCACGGGGGAGAACAAGGGAATCCGTGGCTGATATGTAAAATGAAATTTAATTAAAAAAAAAACTAGGACCTGAGGTCCATAAGTATGAAATATCATTTAAGAGTTTATAGGTTAAGTGGACAAAGTTACATTAGCACATATAGAGAGAATCCAAGGTAAATAAGACAAATACTTCTTTCAGAGAGCCATGTTAGCAATGGAAATGCATACAAAATAAGCAATGAAGAGAGCCATGTTTTGGCAGAGTTCACTGAAGCCCTGTCCAAGGAATGACTTTCTCGCCAATGACTCAATCACACCAGCTTCCCTGGCATCTCTACTTCTCTCATATCCAGATGCCAATGAATATCTGGATCATAAGACTTTTCTGTCCTGCTACAGCAAACTTCTACATGGAAATTGGCTTCCAATAGAGACCTGCTTACAGCAATAAATTATGTTGGCCAAACTCCTGTAAATATGCATGCTCACATGATGGCTCTATTTCTTTTTGGAAACTGGAAAATTGGCCTCTGGTTTTAGATTATTTTTTATGATGTATAATTTGAATGCACATTCTGAGGCATGATATGGGCCAAAAATCTAAATGAATGAATAAATAAGAGTGAGTAAATACTTCTACATCCATTGTCCTTGATAAGAATATAAATATTGTGCACCTGTAACTACAAGGGTTAGGCTATGGTGAGACATCCTGGCATTGTGACCAGTCTTTCTGTGCAAGCACACCTCCCGCATACAATGCTTTTTCCTTAACAATTAAAATATTATTTCTCTTTCTCTGAAAGTCTCAGCAATTATTTTGTATTTACTTTGCAAATACAGAATATATATACTCTAGAAGCAGGTCATGATGGTGGATTAAAACATGCATTCAACTAGTTTCTGTTTTAAAACACAACATTAAAGGTGCTTGTTGTCAGACTAAATATATTTAATGTCAAGCAAAAAGTAAAAGAAGTTAATAGAATATGAAAGGCAATGGTAGAGCAAATCTTCATAAGTGGCAAGCCAAGCAGAAAAGTTTAGAATTAGAAGGGAGGACACCATGAAGTTATTTTAACAACAAAACAAAACAAAAACCCCAAATCCGAAAGTGAAACAGAAACTCAAGACCCTCCAGTATGTCTAGAAGAGTGTGGTGGTATCGTGTTCCCCAAAATATTGTTCACCCTAATAAACTTATCTGGGGTCAGAGACAGAACAGCCACAACATTAAACATGACGATAGGCAGTGGTAGCACACGCCTTTAATCCCAGCATTCCAGAGGCAGAAATCCATGTGTTCAAAGATACAGCCAACATGGTGACACATGCCTTTAATCACAAGAAGTGAGCCTTTAAACCCAGGGAGTGATGGCAAAAAAAGAAAGATATATAAGGCGTGAAGACCAGAAACTAAAAGAATTTGGCTGGTTAAGCTTTTAGGCTTTGAGCAGCACAGTTCAGCTGAAATTCATTCTGGATGAGGACTCAGAGGCTTCGAGTCTGAGGAAACAGGATCAGCTGAGGAACTGGTGAGGTGAGGTGGCTGTGGCCTGTTCTGTCTCTCTGATCTTCCAGCATTCACCCCAATAACTGGCCTCAGGTTTGATTTTATTAATAAGACCATTCAAGATGCATGCTACAGAAGAACACAGCATTTAAAGAACAAGAGTGAACACTGTGCACTATAATAAGAGTCCAAAACTGAAAGTCTAAGAGATATCAGTTTCCCAGAGTCCTCACATACAGCTTTCAAAGGAATGATGTCGCCTTCCCTAACTGCCAGAATACTGAAGTTCAGTCCACTGAAGAGGATACCTCGGGGAATCTGTGGACTAGGAAACTGTTTACATGGATGGTCAAGACACTTTAGTGAAAAGAATTGCCTTAAGTACAGGCTTAAAAGCAGAATGCTACATTCTGAGCACTCTTTCCAAACCTACCCTAAGAATTCTACAGGCAATGTTAAACCTTTTAAGAAGATTATTTGGAAAAGTTCTCTGGGGATGCTAACCAAGCCAGAAGAGAAAAGATAAGTACTGTGGTATCAGGTATTTCTAGTAAACACCTCCCTGCCCAGCTAGACCTTTGATTCCTTAGACTATCATGAATCCCACTTGTACACAGGTTCCATTAGCTTATTTTAACATCACTGAAGTAAGTTTGAATAAAGTACAAGGATTTATTTCTAAATATGCAGATCAATGGCCAGACACAACTATATACTGTACAAACATAACTACCATTATAACATGGAATCCTTATATCACCTCGTCCTGATACTTCAAGTTCTCAGAAACTACTGGTTTGTATTGTAAATCCTATAGATTTTCTTTGTATATGATATGAGTAACTAGAATAATACTGTACTCCTTGGAATCTAGTGTTTTCTGTTAGCATAGTGACTGCTACATACATTCATGTTGTTGTATGTTTTAGTGGTTCTTGGAAATTAAACCATTTTTCATTCCTAACTAATTAATAGAAATTTGGATTATATACATATTTATAGATATAAATAATTTCATCATTTGAGTCCATTTACATGTGTCTTAGTGTATGTATGTTTTTCCAATTCTTATAGGTTATAGAACTAATATATTATAAGTTGCTTAATTTTACAAGAATTTGTCAAACTATTTTGCAAAGGAAAAATAGTGACATGATATGGAAAATGGTAAGGGAAATGCATCCATCGCATAAGGTAGGTGTGCTTGCACAGAAAGACTGATCACATTGTCAAAGAGTTTCACCACAGCCTAGTCTTTGTTGGGATAGGTTCACAATAAGAATCACAATATTCTCCTATTTCACATTTTTTGTAGCCATGGATAGGAAGACCAGGGTCTTTGGATCCTGGCCATCACTGAGTATTGGTGACTTTTAAATGTCAATAATTCTATAAGTATGGAAAATGTTGTAACCTTGTGCCCAAATTTCATTACTTTAGACACTTATGATGTGTACATTCTCACAATATCAACACTATTGGATGGTGTTACTTGGTAAAATAAAGTTCTTTTTCAGTTTCAATTTCTTATTATTATCTTTTAGATAGCTCTTTTTACATAAGCTTTATAATACTCTATATAAACAAAATATTTAAATTCTGAAAGTATTTTAAATTTGCATGTATTTTGCTAATTACTAAAGATATCGCACACTTTTAAAGGTATTTGCTTGTTTATTTTTCTTTTTCACTCCTTTCAGTTTCTTGGTTTTGTTTTTGGTTTTTTCACTTTTTTTCTATTTTTGTTTAATTTGGATGATTTCCATGGTTTTACTTCTAGTTCATAGATTGTTTCCTTAGCTTCTTTCACAATCATTTCATCATTTTTTTCATTTGTGACATCATGCTTTCTCATTCTAACCTGGGTTTTAGACTAAAATTTCCATATATCTGCTTAAATTCTCTAATAGTCCAGAAAATTTTCACCTTGTATTATCCAATACCATTTATCATATTGATGATAAAATAAAAGTTCTCATCCAGTTACGAATCTTTATTAATTCCCATCTACTTAAAAAGCTTCTCTGATGACGGTTGAGTGATGTAATGGTCTATAGGTATGGCAATATTTCATTTGGGGTCATTTTATTGCTATGTTCCTAAAGCATGATAATAGTAGTAGATTTTCCCCTAGGCCAGTTACCTATCTTGTCTCAAGTGCCTGGCATTTGGTCAGTGTCAGGTATGGGGTGCATCTCATGAGGTGATCCTTAAAATCCCAACAAAAAGCTGTTGGTTACTCATGAAAAATGTGCAGAAACTGAGAGACTTTGGAGCACTCAGTACTAAATGAAATTTCTTCATCAAACCTTTCCTCTCAAGGCCAAAGGATCTACATGAAAGAGGAGGAAGAAAGATTAAGAGTCAGAGGTGGTGAATAACTCAAGGAAACAGTGTCTGCCAGACACAAGAGGACTTACACACATGTGAACTCACAGAGACTGTGGCAGCACTCACAGGACCTACATAGTTTAAGCCAGATACAATCACAGAGAGGGGCAAGTAGACATGGGCTCTCAAATCTAACCAAGGAGCTATTTGTAATTAATATCTGCTTAACCAGGGAAAATCGCTTTTATCCAACAGAGTGTCAGTATTTATATCAATTACACACCAGGGCAGGACCATTGCTCAGAAATATTTGGCCAAAATAAGGTGAAATAGAAATCCATGAAGTTTTGTTGGGGGGGGGGGCTTTTAGTTCCATTTTGTTATATTTTTACATATTTTCATTGATTTTTGTTTGTTTTGATTTCCATTCTATGCTCTTTGTGCTTCTTTGATTTGTTTTATTTTTAAGGATATCCGTTTTTGCATGTGTGCGGGGGTGGGAGAGAGGGAGAGAGAGACAGAGAGGGACAGGGGTGGGGATTTGAGTGGGTAGTGAGGCAAAGATAATCTGGGAGGAACTGGGAGGGGGAAAACCTGATCAAATATATTGTATGAAAGAAACAGTTTCCATCTATTATTTTCAACCATTTGCTACTGAGAATAACATTTGTTGTCTATTTTTAAGTTTTCTATTAGATTTTTACTCTTTTTAGTAACATGTTATATTCCTATGCTTTTGATTTTTTAAAATATTACAATCTTTATTGAAAGACAAACAATATGATTTTATAAAAAGTATATGCTGAAGAAAATATTTATCCCATAAAATATATGCAACTATTTATGTTTGTTTGTTTTGGTTTGTTATTTTTGTTTATATGAACATTTTTGTGATTAATTCAGGGGGAGAGGTCAGGTTCATTCTCTGAAGTTCAGCTAGGTTGAGATTTATTACACTATAGTTACAGTGTTTAAATTTCTTCAGTGGTGGCTACTATTTTTTTCCATATGCTGAATATGAGGCTTTAGAGGAATTCATCAATATCCTTACTATACTCTCAAAGGCCCTTTATCTCAACACCTTTGCTAAAGAAGGAAATCTATGTTCTGTACCTGTCCCTTAACAATAGAATACATTTTCTTCTTAACCATTTCAAAATTTTTCATTTCTTTCTTTTTTTTTTTTAGGAAGTATGTGTGCCTGAAACACAGAATTAGGTTTCCCAACATCATTTTGCTCATGGTAGCATTGAAAGTCTACGTTATAATAGTGTAAGACCATAAATATAAACAGACTTTCCTTTGATATATTTATCCTCCCATGTACCAGAAGGACCCTTTGTGTCCTACATAATTGTCAGTAACTATTGTGGACATGGTGTGTGGAAGCAAGTGTCTTAATCTACCCTAATAGTTATTCAAGTTCATTCATTTAGAAGGTTTTAAAATTCAGCAGCATAAACTTTCCAATTTTTACTTACACTAAATTTAAAAATGATCACTAGATAATGTGATTAAAATAATTTGAGAAAAAATCCTAGTATCAGTGTTTCCACAGCATGTAAATTATCCTCAATTTTTAAAATGGTATACTCATTAACGTACTTGTTCCCTCAAAAAGCTTATGGAGTGTAATTTTTATAAACAATTAGTACAATGAAGAGGATCCAAATCAGCCAACAATGCAATGTTTTCAAACACAAGTCTAATGAAAAATCTCCAATAATTTTGTAGACAGAAATTCTGGAGGAATCAGAGCTTGCATTATACACTGAGGTTAAATTTATAGTGCCAATGAATAAATGAAATTCCCAGTTGATAAGTGATTATCATAAAAGGAAAAGACATCATAGTAGATGCCAGTTGGCAAATAGTACATGGATTGGCAGTCTCAGTTGATGCCACAGACTGAGTCAACATCCTCATGGAACTGTCACCTCACCCATAGAGGTGTTCTGTGTACAACACGGTTAGTACATTTTTCACAGGAAGACTGAAAATTTCTGATGCTTTGCCTATTCAGCAAAGGGACAAAGGAAAACAAAGAGGATTTTGCTTTGGTTCAAATGTATTTTGTGTCTAGAAACAAACTGTAATATCAATTTTTGAAATTCCATTGACAGATACAGTGTATCTTTTAAATGTGCAATGTTACTGTGCAAATAGCTTTGAGAATTTATATATATATATGTATGTATATATATACATACACTTCCTTACTTGGAACTTTCAGGTGAAATGCACAAAAATGTTTTACAAGTACATGTTTATTGCACTGAAATTGAATAAATTCAAATTGCTGTATATAAAGAACAGTCACTGTGTGTGAGAGGAAGAGTTTAAAGAAGTATAATATTTTACTGGAATGGATGGACTGTGGCTCTAAAGCAGAAAAACTGAGACTTTAGATTATAGGATAATTCTGGAATGGGAGGAGAAGGACAGTAGTCATCATACAAACACCAAACTGACACCTTGAGCTCAAGAAACACTTTTCAATTCTTGACCTACCTTAGCAAGCGACACTTTATTTCAGCCCCATACTATGGCTTTCCAATAGGCACAAAGCCTCAGACACTTTTCCTCAGAGTCAGTACTTTGCCTGTGGCTAATCATCTGTTGTGCTATTTGTAACTAGAGATAAGTGGATTCATTAACAATAGAAAAATTATTCTTAGGAGAATCTTGAATCTTAGTGACTTCTTTTTGCACCTGTATGTACAAGATGATATTAAATAAAAAATTATAACTTGTCATTAGTCCAAAAATTAGTCTTTACCATAATTATATTTTTTTAAAACTGTTATAAGTAGATAATTCAAATATAAATATTTGCCCGATGTATATATCATAAGGAAAGTCATTAAAATATTTATAACACACAATAAGGAAAAATTTTCTTAAAATCTATTCATGTGCAGTGATACATTTTATGTAACTTTGACCCAGTATTATACATAATACATTGTACAAAATAAAAGTGCACTAGCCCATGAGATGCCTCATGGGTAAAAACCCCAGTTGACAAGCCTGATAACCTGAGTTCTAGTCCCAGTGCCGCAGGATGGAAGGAGAGAATGGACTCTGTTAATAACCCTGTGAGTTTTACAAGGGCACCATAGTATGTGCACCTCTGCACACATAAATAAATAAACGCAATAAAATATTTTAAGTACACAGTTTTACTATGCCATACACAAATCTTTTCACTCAACAGCTTAGTGAGACAGGTTTCATGACAATTTAATACACTGGTATGATGCTTTCTTTGGCACTGTTTACTGTGTATACACACACACATACACATATATACCACATATTTCTGAATAACTCTTTAAAGATATGTGTATATATTTATGGGCATCCATCATCCCTTTATTTCTTTAAGTGAAATAAATCTGAAAATGAATGCAAACTATATCTCAAAGCTCTAGGTATATATTCAAAGCTAAAAAGTTATAAGAATGTTGCAAAATATTTAATCATATTTGTATTATTTTTTGATGTGACTATGTAGACTCATATTAAAAAATATTTCTATATTACAAATATAATATATTTTATTTTGTATTTTGTAATATGCAATAATGCCTGTACTTCCATGTTTATCCCAACACTATTTACCATAGGTAAGAAATGTAAATAGTATAAATGTCCATCAACTAATAAATAGAAAAACAAAATGTAATATACGTATATATGTAACAGACAATTAAAATAATGAAAACCTTTCATTTGAGACACGGATTGGGCTGGACAACTTTAGGGCAAGTACAGTCAGCCAGCACAGAAAGACAAGTACTTTATTATCTTATTTCAATGGGAAAAATAGAGACCAAATAGATACAGAGAGCAGATTAGTCCTTGCTAGAGGCAGGAATGGGATAACAGAGCAAATACAGACAGTTTAATCAATGGATACAAATTGAAAGTTAGGTATGAGAAATAAGTTCCGATGTTCAATTGCCCAGTGGAGTGATGCTATCATAGATAATGCCATCCCATCATATGTTCAAATTAACAAGAAAAGAAGACTGTGAATGTCATTACTGCAGGTAAATAAAAAAAAATGTTTTAGGTAAAGAATGCCTAGTTTGAACATTTCATAATGTGCACAATGTTAAAACTTCATTCTTCACTCATAAATATGTAGTTATTGTATGCATACCGAAAACAAAATAAAAATTTAACGAAAACGTATATTTGAATTAGGCAACACTTACATCCTTACATAAGGCATAGGTGGTTCTCAAAAGGACAGTCAACAGCAGAGCTTTCATTTGAAGACTTGTCTTCATAGGCATCACAGAGTTGGAAATTGATGAGGAACAGGATCGACTATAAAAGACTCACAAAACTGTGGGTCATTAACTTGAGAATCAAAAGTCTGAGAAGGCATAGTCTAATTTTCTGTCTCTTACTGCTGCCTCATCTACACAGGTAAAGTTATTATCTCTGGGACACTTTTCTTTTCCCCATCTGCAGCATGCTTCTGGATCTCAGTAGTGAGTGAGAGACACACAATGCAATAAAGATCTTCAACTTTGAAATGCTAACTTAAACTGGGACCCATATTCCTTTTTATTTCATATCGATGACATATTCTCTCACAGTTAATACATTTATTGATGGAGATATAATTTACACATAATTCCTGTTTTCTGCAGTTTAGTCAAACTTTAAAATATGTGTAATTAATAAGCTAGAATGGAGAAAACAACTTACGGCAAACATTCAAACTACTATTACACCTTAGACTAACCATACAAATGGCCCAGCTAGGCAATGACATTTCATACTAAACATCAGTACTGTTCATCACATTACCAAACAGGATTAATTAGGACCTGAACTAAACAATTATATGAGAGGTGTGGACAGGAAAATACAGCATTTAATAAGGAATAACTGAATATGTTGAATGAACATTACACTGATTCCCAAGTCTCTATCCTGACTGCCTCATAGGATGATTAAATAAAACAGAAAATATTTTTTAAAAAAGGTAAGATTCTGCTACTGAGCATGGTCTGTCTTGTTGAAAAGTCAAATGTGATGTCACATGACTTGTCTTTATCTTAAGTATGAGAAGTTGGAATAGATTTCCTGGTTTCAGAGGCCCTGTTAGTAGTGAAGTCAATAAGGCCACCATGAACATCCAAAATGATCTAGGTTAGAAGGAAGCACAGTACAGCATGGGTTGGCAATAAAAGAATAATACAATAATGGAGACTAAGATGGAATATTTAGCTCAAACTACCCAAATGCCATAGGAAATATTTAATACTTATTTTGAGTTGTTCCATTTTTCTTTATGATTATATAGCTCATGTCTGTTATTTCACTCTGCGGTAGTCAGCAGTCCTTTGAATCTAACCCACATTGTATCTAAACATGTTGGTTTACAATCGCCTTTTTATGCTTATTAGCAATGACTACTTACAGCTTCCAACAGTGTCTGCTATTTCATGCATGTGTGTATTATATTTTTATTTTCAAAGTAAACATTGAAATTAAATTTCTGTAATACCAACCTTTTTATTGTGTATACATTAAAAGTAAAGGGCATATTTAGAATTTTATACTTTACCATAAAGGATACCTGTGTGTTCTCCCTTCCTTTATAGGATGATAACAAATATACTCAGCACGATAGCCACTGTACACACTGATGTGAAACCTCTTGCTGTTCAACAAAGATATTATCTAGAGAAGCAGCTCTTTTTGTAAACAACAAAAAAAGTGTGGCTTTCCCAGCCTCTCAAAGGTGATAATGTGTGTGCTGATCACAATGCCTCCTGACTACAGGAAATCAAGTTATATCTACGGCTGGCATTTTACTGTAATTTCACAAAGTTCCCAGTTCCAAGTGAATTAGTAAGTATTCCCCAAAATATGAAGACTTTCTTTTCTCTCATAGTATTTCCCACAACATAAACATAACTGATAACAAAATTACTTGCTCACAAGTCTGTAAAATGTAATTGAACTTCCATTATGAAAAGTAAAATCACTTCTTGAAAATAGAGTTTAATGTCTTCTATTTTTATTAGAATATACCATTTTCAACAACTTACATACATAAAATTCCAGTTTTGTCATACATTGTTATATTGTATATTTTTAATTAAATTTATTTATTTACTTAATTAATATCTCAAACAATAGTTTCCCCTCCCTCCTCTCCTCCCATTCCCTCTCTACACCTCCCCTCTCCCCTGACAATTTCACTCCTCCTCTGTTTCTGTTCAGAAAGGGGTAGGCCTCCCATGAGTATAAACACAGAGTCAGATATTGGGGTGAAAACCAAGAGATCAGAGGAATAGGACAAGCCAGAGCCAACCTTACCTTACAAATTCCTCAGCTTCCAGAGAGAGCTACTTCCTTTATACTCAGACCTATATCCTTTCTGTGCCCTGCTATCTCACTTCCTCTCTCTGCCCAGCTACATCACTTCCTCTTTCTGCCAGCTCTATCATTTCCTGTCTGTCTGTTCAGACCTCCAGACCACTATGGTTAACTACTGCTGGGGTTAAAGGTGTATGCTACCACTTCTGGCTCTGTTCCCAGTGTGGATTTGAACTAACAGAGATCCGGAAGAATCTCTGTCTCCTGAATGCTAGGATTAAAAGTGTGTGCTATCATTGCCTGACCTCTATGTTTAATATAGTGACTGCCTTTTTCCTCTGATCCTCAGATAAGCTTTATTGGAGTTCACAAATAAAATATCATCGCAGCAAATAGATCCATATCTACCACCCTGTACAAAATTCAAGTACAAGTGTATCAAAGACTGCAACATAAATCCAATAATACTGAAACTGATAGAAAAAAAGTAGGAAATAGCCTTGAACATAATGGCACAAGTGACAACTTTCTGAATAGAACACCATTAGCACAGACACTAAGATTGACAATTAATTAATGAAACTTCATTAAACTGAGAGGATTCTGTAAGGCAAAGGATACTGTCAATTGGACAAAATGGCAGCCTACAGTATGGGAAAAATAATCTTCACCAACCTCACTTCTGACAGAGGACTAATCTCCAAAATATATAAAGAACTCAAGAAACTAGACATCAAAACAACAACAAACAATCCTATTAAATATGGGGCACAGATCTCAACAGAGATTTCTCAACTGAAGAATCTCAAATGACCGAGAAACACTTAAAGAAATGTTCAACATCCTTAGTCCTCAGGGAAATGGAAATCAAAACAAATCTGAGATTCCATCTTATACTGGTCAGAATGGCTAAAATAAAAAACACAAATGGCAGCTTATGCTGGAGAGGACATGGAGCAAAATTCCAAAATATATTTGAAAATATCCAGAATTATTTTTCTTATCCAAAACTGCAAACTCCATGAAATTCCATACATAAAACACAATTTCATATGCCATTCTTTATTGATGGGTGAATTCTAAAGCCACTCCTGATTAGTTTTAAACATTTTGATCCAAGTTAGAAGTCTACAATGGATATTTAATTAGGAATTACTACTTTATAAATATGCAGATTATTAATTTATCAAGCAATTAAATATGCCAACGTCATCATACACATAGGTGAGTAGAATCCCTGTGATGAGCCTATGTACCTGGGCCTTCTACAGAAATCTAGAATTCTTAAAAGGTTGTAATGAATTGTTGTGCTTCTGGAGGGTAAAAGGCAGATGACATTTTAGCCTACAATCCTCACAATATCCTGAAAGGTAGATCATTGCAAGCTCTTACTAAAGAACTGAGACTTGGGCATGGTGATGCCATCTGTACTGCCAGCATTCAGGAAGTTGAGGCAGGAGGATCACAAACTCCAGGCTAGCTTGTTTTTCACAGGGAGTTAGACTGTGGTAAAGGTAAAGGCCCTGTGTTAAAAAGTAAATGAACAAAAACAGCAGTGGCAAAATCAATAAAACCTTAACAAGAAAAAAAATGGAATGAAAAAGTATAAAGAATTAATATACACAATTTACTGAGTGATTTCTAGCAAACTATTCAATTGGTAAGTTATTTCTTTTTTTCCCTTCTTTTTTTTAATTTTATTTTATTTTACAATACAATTCAATTCTACATATCAGCCACAGATTCCCTTGTTCTCCCCCCTCCCTCCCCCCTCCTGCCTCCTCCCCTCCCCCCCCCAGCCCACTCCCCATTCCCATCTCCTCCAGGACAAAGCTTCCCCCCAGGACTGAGATCAACCTGGTAGACTCAGTCCAGGCAGGTCCAGTCCCCTCCACCCAGGCCGAGCCAAGTGACCCTGCATAAGCCCCAGGTTTCAAACAGCCAACTCATGTAATGAGCACTGTCCCACTGCCTGGATGCCTTCCAAACAGATCAAGCCAATCAACTGTCTCACCTATTCAGAGGACCTGATCTAGTTGGGGGCCTGCCCCTCAGCCATTAGTTCATAGTTCATGTGTTTCCTTTCCTTTGGCTATTTGTCCCTGTGCTTTATCCAACCTTGGTCTCAACAATTCTTACTCATATAAACCCTCCTCTTTCTCAATAATTGGACTCCAGAAGCTCTACCCGGGGCCTAGCCATGGATCTCTGCATCTAGATCCCTCAGTCATTGGATGGGATTTTTAGCACAACAATTAGGGTGTTTGGCCATCCCATGACCAGAGTAGTTCAGTTCGGGCTGTCTCTCGACCATTGCCAGATGGCACATTATTTTTTTCAAATTCAAAAAAATTTTCAACTTACTTCCTGGAAAAAGTAAAAGATAAAAATATTAGAGAGTATTTGAATGTCTATACAAATGGATTTATATCATTCTGATACTGTATATTCCCTGTATTCCTGATCGCTCCAAGACCTTTATCATGAAGGGGTGTTGGATTTTGTCAAATGTCTTTTCTGCATCTAGTGAGATGATCATGTGATTTTTTTCTTTGAGTTTGTTTATATGGTGTATTACATTGACAGACTTTCATATGTTGATCCACCCTTGCATCCCTGGGATGAAGCCTACTTGATCATGTTGGATAATTGTTCTGATGTGTTCTTGGAGTCTGTTTGCCAGTATTTCATTGAGTATTTTTGCATCAAGTTCATGAGGTAGATTGGTCTGTAGTTCTCTTTCTTTGTTGTATCCTTGTTTGGTTTAGGAATCAAGGTAATTGTAGCCTCATAGAAGAAGTTTGGTAATGTTCCTTCTGTTTCTATTGTGTGGAACAATTTAGAGAGTATTGGTATTAACTCTTCTTTGAAGATCTGGTAGTATTCTGTGCTGAAACCATCTCGTCCTGGGCTTTTTTTGGTTGGGAGACTTTTAATGACTGTTTCTATTTCCTTAGGGGTTATTTGACTATTTAAATAGTCTATCTGGCCTTGATTTAACTTAGGTATGTGGTACCTATCCAGAAAATTATCCACAATTATACACAATTTACTGAGTGATTTCTAGCAAACTATTCAATTGGTAAGTTGTTGTTTTTTTTTTTAACAAAGTTTCATTTGAATTAAAGAATCTGTACAGTACAAAAGTAACAGTGTCTTACATTAAAGCATCTCACTAATAAATTCAGGCAGGGACACGAGGGTTTTCTCTTAAGTCCAGTTTCCACATCACAGTCATACCCATAGTGTGTTTTCATGTATTTCTTATTACCCCCAAATTACTTCAACTTGCCCAAAATTCAAAGGAACTTTAACATTGTAATTAATGATTATATATTACATACCCCCCACCACACATACACATTAGGAGAATTATTGATCTACAAGTCCCTTTTCACGATTATTACATACACATTTTGAACTAAGCTTTTATTTTTCTGGTCATGCATCCTAAGTTTGAGGGAAACTGCCTGTTTGATGCAAGTTTTCCTGTTAGTATGACTCTCACTGTGCTTTGTGTAAATTCAACTAAAAGAGTGGGAAATTCAAAGACTAAAAAATGATTTTTTTTTCACCAGCTGCTTGTGGCTGACTAGGCAGATTGCAATTAGAAAGCATTCCACTCTAGCTGGTCCTACAAGAATACAGGATGATAAAGAAAATTGTGTACTACAAAGGGTCCAACATCTGCATAATTTTAGCTTGTACGAAAACAAAAGGGATGCAGGGGGGTTGTTTGTGAATACAGAAAAGACAGAGGATCTGCTAAGATGAACTGAGTTGGTGAGTTATGAGAAGTGGAATTGGTTGCACTGTGCTCACCTATGAGCCCTGTATGAAGGTCAACACCTATTTTAACTGAGTTTGCCTCTCCTTTTAATAAGGTACGAACAACAAGAGCCCGTTTTATTAATTTTTGCAAAATGAGACATAACCCAAAAGGATATACTATAAACTACTAAAAAGTTTAATTAAAATGCTTCAACAGAGGAACTTTATTAATATTTTATATCCTGACTCTAGTAAAGTTTCCTAGAACACTGAAAAAAATCCAAGGATAAATATAATTCCTAATATATAATTATGATTATATATCTTATAATAAAGTAATTGGTCATAGTATATGACACAGCACATGATGCTTTGGATTATGGCATTAGGCTAACATTGTTTTTATATATGTGCTTTTAAGATAACAGGCAGTTTTTGACCAAGTACTATGTATAAAGAAAGCCTCCATATACATTAAAAAATGATCCTGCAACAGGTATAAAGGAGTATATCTCTAGTATAGTAGATTCCTTTCTATGACCCTGATTCTTTGTCCATCACGGTACTCACACCATTTCTGACGTGACTTTCAGGATTTCCTACATCCACTTTCATCCACACCCTCAAGCTACTGTAAATCTGGATTAGTGTTGGCAGCTTACTTTTCTCTGTAGGGTCTCGATATACAGTGTGTTAGCAAATGCAAATATAAAAGAGGCTTGGGAATTTGTTGTGCCTTTCCCTTTATCATTTTTCCTCTTCCAGACAATTTGCCTCAGCTGGTCTTTGAGGGAATGAAAGAAATGTTAACTGAGGCAGCTGAAGGCATCATTTGTAAACCCCTCGTTGCACATGTAACACCAGGCAAGGTCAGCAGAGCTGACCAGCGAAACATGAATGAGAACAGAGAGGTCAGCAGAGCCTATCGCTAGTCAGCTGAATTCTGTAAACTCCTGGGCCAAATAAAAAATGTGCCTTTTATACCACTGAGACCGTTCAGCTCTCTGATATTCAACATTCTTATGGCCATAATATGCTGAGCCAATGCATGAAGAGACAAACTATGACACATCTGCAGTTGTTTCCAAATGGCATGTGATATTAAGTGGAGAGGAGACAGCACTTGTAACTTACAACAGTGAGTTAACTTTTTAATAATGTGCAACTCTCTTTATCTCTTCCTTCTATGTGCACTTTTTGAATGCATGATTTCTCTCAATGACGAATTTTAAGAAATAAGGCATGATCCATGAGCACCTGTGATGAGTTGTTAAGCCAGCTTGGGGCTTGTCAATCATTACTTCTAGGAATATTGTTGAGGGCATTTCCAGGAGAAACTAACATTTGAAACAGTGGACTACACAAGTAAGACCTGTGCTCATCTTAGTAGAACTTAACAGTTCACACAACTGAAGAGCTGAGTAGATTAAAAAGAAGAATAGCAGCAAATTTATTCTTTTATCTAGAGCTGGCCACTGTTCTTCCCCAACCCATAGACATCAGGATTTCAGTGGCTGGCTGGCTTAAAGAGTTTGGAACTTCCACCAGCAACAAACCAATACTCTCCAGATTTCTCAGGTTTTTGAAGTTAAAATGAGCTATGTGATAGCTTTTTTAATTTCCTGGCCTGAAGATGCTCTATTGTAGGGATTCTTAGCATCTGTACGTACATGAGTCAGTTCCCATAATCTAATCCTCCTTGTCTGTCTAGGGATCTAAAAAACAATCTTTTGGTAGATTTAGAGTAATATGGTACCCTTCACTGGAACAACTTGTTGACACATCTTCTATTTGGAATATGTGTGTGTAAGAGAATATCAAAAGAAAATTGTGCCAGACAACTTAAAAGGTAATAGAGACTATTTAAAACCACAGAAATAAATGAGAGAAATTAACTGGAAGAAACTATCAGAAAGTACCAGAGGACATTAGTGGGAGGCTAGTCAATGTCCCACCATTGTCAAGAAACAGTAGCAGAGTCTGCTTCCCACAGAGAAGCTGGGGTGGTTATGATTCTATTCAAAGAAAAGACTCTCAGGTCATTAATAAAGACATTCCTAAGTGTGTAAAACTGGCAAAGGTCTGTGAGAGAGTTTGCATCTCAAAGGAGCAGAGGTAGAATATCCAATTTTGAGTATTCTAAAGCAAATCCTCTAAGAAAACTGAGTTCATGAACTAATAGGAAGAAACACATTAGAGACTTTTGTGGGGCTGAGGGGAATAATAAAGATGCCTTGGTCCATAGGACAGGAAAATAAGAGGAAAGGAGGAACTAAAGTATCGTATCCAGGTATGTTGCTATTTTCTTTCAACAGGGTTATATTCTTGCATTTATACCTTCTTGCCCCTTATAATTGACTGCAATCTTTGCATAGAATGACTTTCCTGGTCATTCAACATTCATGCAACCTAAAAATACCATCAGTACATTTTTATTTGTCAAAGAAATAACACTAACTTGTACTCTGCCTGTGCCTTTGATTCTTGTTAGGTTCTAAAAAAGCACTGCAACCACTGAATTAGAGAAGACTGAGACATTGCTCCTGGGAGAAATATAAGGATATAAGCCTCTGCTCACAATATTTTTGTCAACCAATCCATACATAATCTTTTTTTACGGGCATGAGTTGAAAGTTGTCCTATTGAATAAATAGTGTTGATTCAATAAAATCAAAGTGATGGCCAATAGTACTTCACATTTTCTTTTACTATTTCTGTTGCAAAAACTAAAAATTACCTCATAAAACATAATGCCAGAGAAAAGAATTTTGATATGGCTCCAAATAAAGTAAATATTGGAAATTTTATGGAACAACCTAGAAATTCAGGCAGAAGTATACTTTTGATTGTCCTTGATTATAAGATAACTACTTATAATTTTACTATAGTAAATCAGGTATATTAGTGTTAGCATAGAAATACTATCAGATATATAATTCAATATAATTATAATTACTAAACAATGTATTTGATAAAAGGTATGAATGTGACATATATCCTCAATCTAATATCTCTTTTTTTTTTTTTTTTTTTTTTTTTTTTTTTTGGTTTTTCGAGACAGGGTTTCTCTTGTGTAGCTTTGCGCCTTTCCTGGAACTCACTTGATAGCCCAGGTTGGCCTCGAACTCACAGAGATCCACTTGCCTCTGCCTCCCGAGTGCTGGGATTAAAGGCGTGCGCCACCACCGCCCGGCAATATCTCTTAAAACAACTTTTACTTATTCTTTTAAAATGTTGTATTGGTTAATTTTCATCAATTTGACACAGTAACCTAGGAAGAGGGAATATCAACTCAGTAATTGCATCCAGCATATAGTTCTGTGTGCACAGGCACATCCATGGAAAATTTTCTTGACTATATTTGATGTCAAATGGCCCAGTCCCACCTAGGGGCAGGTGGTCCAAGACTGTATATATAAAAAAAATCGGAACAAACCAGTGAGTAGTGTTCCTCCATTGTCTCAGCTTCGGTGTTTGTCTCCAAGTTCCTGCTTTACCTTCCTTTCTTAATAGACTGTCACTTAGAAAGTTATGATGAGCCGGGCGGTGGTGGCGCACGCCTTTAAGCCCAGCACTCGGGAGGCAGAGGCAGGCGGATCGCTGTGAGTTCGAGGCCAGCCTGGGCTACCAAGTGAGTTCCAGGAAAGGCGCAAAGCTACGCAGAGAAACCCTGTCTCGAAAAACAAAACAAAACAAAAAAAAAAAAAAAAAAAAAAAAAAAAAGTGAAGAGAAAGTTATGATGAAATAAATTCTTTCTTCTCCAAGTTGCATTATGGTCATGGTGTTTATCACAGCAACAGGAAGAAAACTAAAATATATGTATACAATTACAATATATCTTGCCCATGTCTACCCCTTAATTAATATTCCCTTGCAACTCCCCTTAATACCTGTCTCCCATTTCATCTTCCTCCAAATTCCAGTCCTTCCTCTGTCATTTATTGCTGTGGATATCATTCTATATAAATAAAACACTGATGGCCAGTGACCAGGCAGGAAGTATAGGCGGGACAAGGAGAGAGGAGAATTGGGGAAACAGGAGGAAGGAGGAGAGACACTGCAGCCACCGCCAGGACAAGCAGCATGTAAAGATAAGCCACCAGCCACGTGGCAAGGTATAGATTTATAAAAATGGGTTAATTTAAGATAAAAGAACAGTTAGCAAGAAGCCTGCCACGGCCATACAGTTTATAAGTATTATAAGCGTCTGAGTGATTATTTTATACGTGGATTGTGGGACTGCAGGGTTTGGTGGAAACTGAAGAGAAGCCCTCCAGCAATAATTTATTGCACAAAGTATCACCATTCCAGGTTTCAAGTTATAATTCAGAGTTAGAGTAATAAAAAAAAAAAAACAGCATGATGTTGGCATAAAAAAAGACACATTGATCAATGGAATAGAATTGAAGACCCGAGCTCACACTCCTACAGTCACCTGATTTTGGTCAACTGCTCAGCAATTCTGATTGGAGAAAATACAACATCTCCAACAAATGGTACAGGGTAAACCAGATAGCTCTTTGTGGAAGAATTAAACTGCATCTTTATCTCTTACCCTGTGCAAAACATGACTCAGAATGAATAAAGGAACTCAGCAAATTATATTTAGTTAGTATGGTCATGAACAGTTTTGAATTAGTCTTAATCTAGATTTGTTCTATCATTAAACTTTTATATATACGTGTGTGTGTGAGTATTTATATAAAATGTTTCAAAATCTGGAGAGCTTATTCTTCTTTTCACAATTATGTACAACTAACAATTTTGGTCACAGAGATATGGCATTGTCAAAATTATCACTGTTATTAAAATACATGGCATACCAGGACACACATTAAATTAAGTATGTTTATTTCTCTTCTATAATATAATTATTACACATCATCTGACATGATGGCATATACTTGTAACTCTATTCCTCAAGAAGTTCACACAAGGGGATTTTTGTGCCTTTAAAGTTGGAGAACAGCCCAGGCTACATCCTGAGTAGCAGGTCAGGTAGGACTACACAGATAAAATGAAGGAAAGGAAAGGAAAGAGGAGAAATGGAGGGGGGAGCAAAGAAAAAAGAAGACAATAAAGAGTACAGATGAGTTTAATGAAATATTATTCCCTGAAACCTATGATGATAACCATGGACAAAGTTTTCTAGACTTTTTAAGTCAGTGTTGAAGAAACTAAGCATCTATCACTTCCCATTGACCGCTGTGTTAGTGGTACCTCTTATTTTGACAAAAGAGCTGACACAAATAGCTGAACAGGAGAACAGTTACTTTGGTTCACTGTTTCAGAAAATATGTTCAATGACAGCTAGGAAGTCATGCTGGATAGGGAAGCTTCTTCTGTAGTTAGGGTTGCGTGGGGGACAGCTGTTCACATCTTAGTGGGTCAGTGGGAAAGGTCACAGAACTGGAAGCAGGGTCAGACTACCACCGCCAAAACTCGACACAGGAATCTACCCCTACAGGAGCCTACAGATAGGCACTGTCTCCCAAAGTTTTCACAATCTCGCCCATCAGCTTCATGGCTGGAAAACAAGTAGTCAAACACATGAGATTGTGTATGATGTTTCATATTCAACTATACATCCATCAGGTAATGCTTTTGGTAGCAATGACCTGATGAAATAACAAAAGTATAAATGTTACTGTTTCTTTAAGATTTATTATACACAATATAAATTAATAGAAAATTCAAGGACCAAATCAATCAGTAGTGATTAAAAACATATAACCTTAAATATAACATGTATTCAGTACTTTGTTTACCTTATAAAAAACAAAAAGTGAACCAAACCTTTTCCAAGCTATCTGCCTGCGACCTGTAAACTTGTTCCTAGAAAAGAATTTCTAATGGGCCAGACATGAAAGCTTGCCCCTTTAGGGTTGTTCAAGCAAGCAGCATTACAGTATAGTCAGGCTTTAATGTGAAGGTCCATACATGTGGTAGGAAGATGGACAAACCTGGAATTTAATCAACCCTAGTACCTTTAAGGGACCATCACTGAAGACACATGAACTTTCAAATGAAGGGACCCACAAATATGGAAGCTCTGAGGAATATTTCACAATAGCAAAAACTTTTCCAAATCTATAGCTATGAATTGCTTATTTTTACCATTAAAAACTGACACAACCCTTAAGGTGATGTCTTGAAAAAGTGCTAATATATATATATATATATATATATATATATATATATATATATATGTGTGTGTGTGTGTGTGTGTGTGTGTGTGTGTGTGTATATATACACATACATGCATACATATATACATATGTAATCATTGTATCATTGTATCAAACAATCATTGTAAGGAAACAAAACTGTGTTAAAACAGCATGACATATGTGGAACTAAGTCTTTTGGCTTTATGAATGTGTGTATGCCTTTTGAATTGAGAAAAAATGAGATTTGGATAGTATGCTCTTGTTCATAGCACTTTACCACAACCATGGTATACCTAGAAGTAGTTAGAGATGCACATTATGTACTATGCTGGGATTTATACTCAGTGAACCAAATACAGACTGACAAGTAATTTTGTGCAGTCAGAGGTTTAAGAGTGTTTGATGCCTTTAGATTTTGAATATATTAAATAAAATACCTGACTTAGAAAAATTACTTAAAATTGAAATATCACTACCCTTAAATAACTTGTTTGAAATATATTCACAGCTATTTATACACATGTAACTTAAAACTGCTTTGTCCTAAAATAACAAATACATTATTTGAATATTATTATTTCACAGTTCACAAAATAGAAATTATTTACTAACTGACTGTTTACAAAAAAATGTTCTTGGATCCTTGTTCACTATAGCAAACTGATAAACAGAACAAGCTTTTACATACTGATTATTAACAAATGATTATAAGTGAACATTTATCAAGTTTTACTTTAGGCCTTTCATGACATAATTATATCAGAAGAATGGGGGCAAAGAGATGGACAAAAGCAGGAGCAATCCATACTGCCTGAAGTCTCTTTTCCTTTTCCAAAATGCATAAAGCTTTCTGGAGTGACTTGTCTACAAGTAAAGAAGAATAAATAAAAGGAGGACAAAGAGAAAGAGGAAAGAATACCCAAGGATAAATGTTAAAGTTTTAATATCTTAGAGCCATACTGTTCAAGTCTTCTCTGGTTATGCCAGTTGGTAGCAAAGAATATAAATAAATTTACTCTGAAGTAAGTAGTGATGAATTTCTAAAACGTGTAATGTGTTTCCAAATGTGGATAATGGGTCAATTAACGTGGTAGGAGAGGAAATTGCTTACTTCAAGACTTGCTGATCCCATGCATAGGCCTGTAGTTACCTCAAGGGTGGTCTTCTCCCTGTGCAGAAAACCTAGAGGCAGCATATCTATTTAATAAGGACAAACACAAGATTTGGGAATGAAAAATAAAGTGAACCACTCATTTGTCCAGAACATGTAAATGAATAAATGTTATTTTGCTTATCTTACAGACACAGAGCTTATTTATTCATAATTTCTCTCATCTAAAAAAAATGAAAATGTTCTACTGGGGCTGAACATTTTTCTACCTTCAGTGTAAAATTTCAACTTTCACAGATGTTAATGAAAGAGATGTAAGTGTATGGAGAAGACAACATGCACTGAATTATTTATAAAGGAAACAACAAAACAGCCTAAAGAATACAGGCTCCTTAGAAGACCTGATGAAGTATGGAATGTTTTCTTTATGACTTCTGATGCAGGCCTTGATTCATAGACCTGTGCACTCATCAGATTTAACCAACTCCTTTACCAGGATGCATATATACATTTACAGTGAGAAGGACTAATTTGTTCTTCTTCTTATAAATAGCTTTTGTTATGTTATATCCAAAATTTTCCTTAGAAATGAGCATCCATAGCAAATTAAATCTGATATATGTTGCACATCGCCAGGAAGGAAGAAAAACATGTGTTGCTAAAATTGCCAGCTTTATATTATCCACAACCTTATGAACACTGAACTAACATTCCTAATTCATTCTTATTTAATAAGGTGATGTGACAGAAAAGAAGATACAGGTTAGAAATCCCCCAGCAATGCAGATCAGGGCATATGGCACATCATTACCAGACTGGGTTTAATGGAGTTTTAGAGCTCTGAGTTTCACATCACAGTTGGTACCAATATGCATTTTATTGTTACTGCTTTCTCTTTGCCAAGTAAATATAGTAGGTGATTTTAGTGGATTTTGAGATTTCAAAACAATTTCTATGCTTAACTTTGATTTTAGTTTTTGTATTTTTTTAGTCATTTTCAACTCCAATTCATATGAGCAATTATTAAACATTTAATTAAAACCTGGAAAAAACATTGTAAAAACTTTTAACACTTTAGTCATTTAATGTCAAGTTGAACTGTCCAATACTTTTTCAAATCAGCACATTTTTATTTTTATTATGTAATTGCATTTATTATAAAATTCAAATTATATTAAAATATTTATTTCACAATTTATATTAGTTCTTGCCAAATAATTTAAGGAATAAAATGTGAAAATTGCATAGGTTGATTCACAATTTCAGAATTTTTCCAGTTTATTATAGTCATAATTTCTACCTTCTCTCAACTATTATGAGGTACATATAGAGTCATTACTTTAAGAAAATGATGATATTTGAAATGTTTTATGCATGCATATATATATATATATTGTTCATGCAAAATGAATACATAATCTTCCTTCCATTGCATTTTTTTTTTATAGAATCACTGTAAAAAAAAAAGTCACACTCATTTCTTCTGAAATCAGATGATTTCTTCTAACTAAGAGAAAGGAGGGAGAAGATGGAACTTAAAATTTTTGGAAAAGAATATAAAGGAGAAAACTATTTATTTTAGAGAATTATCTCCACTTTAGACTTTGTATAAAATGAAATGAAAGCATTGTATTAGGCTGTACATTTGTATGTTTCATGTGTTAACTTGAAAGAAAAAAATGGCACAGAAGAATCACAATGACTTTAGATGAGTGATGACCAGTATTCCAAATGATAGAAACTTGGAGTCCTTAATTCACTTCAAGAACACGGTGAAAGCATTGAAACCAAGTCACAAGAAACAAGCTTTCTAAAGATTTGAAGTAATTTGTAAACAATTTCAGGCCATTAACTTATAAATTCAATGTGTCATCAAATTAAATTTTACAGAATGAACAACTGAGCATTCTGTGAGTAATCAGAAATTGAACATTATTTAAAACATGTTAATATCAGCAGTACCGGTAAAACAATATTCATAAATTCTTACCTAATGGAGGATATAATTACAGACTCCAAGTCCTTAGGGCAATATAAAATTTATTTTTTTCCAGCCAGGTATAGTAGCTCACACCGGAAAACCTAGGATACCTAAGACTGACGAAGGAGCATTGTGGGCTCAAGATAAGAATGGTCTGAGTAGCAAGACCTTGCCTCAAAAGAACAAAAATTATTTGCTCTAGTTCATAAGTTGTCTAAGGAAAGACCATCCTCTCTGTCCTCAATAAAAGTTTGTATTATAAATGAGTGATTTTTCCTCTTCACATCATCAACCTCACCCAGCCTCAGAGAAAGCTAACAGCCCCAGGTGTTGAAGAAATGTGAGTTAAATTGTACAAAAAGAATGAAAGAAGAATATACCTTGAGCCATTAAGAATCTGTATTTGAGAAGTCATCTACATTCTAAAATGAATGACACACACACACACACACACACACACACACACACACACACACACCACAATGTTTCTTTTCCCCTTGGATTCTTCAGATATATGAAGAAGGAATGTTACCCTTGAAACTACAGCAAAATTCCTTCTATGGATGTATGAATGAAGCATGATGATGATTGCCAAGTTTGCCTTAAATTGTTTTATCAGCTGATCTTTAAACCACTTAACTGCCCATACTGATCTCTAGATTTTCTGTAATATACAAAATATATTTTCTTAAATTAAGATACCTTCAGTTAAATATTTCAGTTAATTTCAGGTGAAACATACTAACTGATGTTCCAGAGACTTTGCTAGTTCTTAAAAGGTTTAGGACATAAACACACACACACACCATAATGCCATTGTCAGTGAGAGACTGCCATTTTCCAGGTACAATTTAAATTATTTGAATGTATTCTTTCAATAAGTCTACTACTATGCTGGTTTGAATGAGTAGGTCCTTCATAGACTCAGATGTTTGAATATCCAGTCTTCAGTCAGTAATGCTGTTTGTATAGGTTTAGCACGTACAGCCTTACTGTTGGAAATATGTTACTAGAGGTGAGCTTGGTGGTTTCAAAGACTTCCACCACTCCCAGTGCACTCTACCAGCTCCTGATTACACTTAAAATTGTGAGCTCTCAGCTGCTATTCCAGCCACTGCACCCAACTCCATTCTACCATCATGGAATTATATCCAATCTATCCCTTTGGAACTATAAGTCCAAACAAACTCTTTCTTCTATAGTTGCTTTGGACATACTGTTTTAACACAGCAATAGAAAAGTTACTTATGCAACCACCAACATTGATTAGATAAGATTTGTTTTGATTGAACTCATGTTTTAAAAACAGACACTATGACTCTACTGTACCATATTCATAAAATTAGGATTAGAACTGTGTTGGTTCTCTACAAGGCTGTATTTCCAAACAAGAATTCCGAAGTCACTGAGTTCTATGTGTTATAGCAGACATGCAATCTACAAGTCTGAAAATGGGGACAATGTAATTAAGAATGCAAAAATTGAGTTGAAGGTAGAAGAAAGAAGTATTATTTGTGTAGGCTTATATAATGTATAAATGATTGAAAAATTGATTAGTCATCATTCTGGAGGTTGAAAACACCAAGATCAGGGCACTGTTTTATGTTGATGGGGCCTAGCCATTGCTTTTATAATGATGCTTTGAATGCAATGTGCACAGAATTATGGAGAATACCATGAGGTCTGCCATGTTTTCTCATCCCTATCCTAAAGGATTAACCTCACTCATGAAAGAATGGATTCCTCATGACTTGAACATCTCCTACAGGAAACATTTCTTAATGCTATTGTGTTGATAATTAAATTTCCATATGGATTTTGGGGAGAGCACTAATACTCAAATTTTAGTAGAAAAGAATATAAAAGCAACCAGCAAGTAGGAAGAAAAACATACACTCCACATGGAGATTTAGACCTACCCTAACTAAAATAAAGGTGATACAATGGAACTACAATTACGTTTTCCTTTGATGTAGAAAAGGGTGGTCACCAAATTATGCAAACAAAACTAAAATCAAATTAGAAGACAATTATTTAATGTATTAGAATCAACACCCCCTACATACATGCCCATGGTGGCCATATGATTATCCCTGATATCTGTGTATTTATCATGTCATTAGAAAAGGAATTGTGCAGATGTAATTAATATTAAGACACTGAAATAGGAGTTTTACTAGATTATGTGGGGGATCAACCTGGTCACATGAACTCTCCACGTCATAGAACTTTCTTCTGTTGAGATGCTAGAAGGAAAAAACGAGAGAGAGACCTCCAATTTGAAGTGCTGAAAGATGCAACATCATTTCCTTTAGAAGGTGAAAAAGTTCATCATAAGACAAGAAACATAGATTGTTTCAATTACCTGGTAACATTGACAAACTTCAGAAGACACACTGGCAACAGCTAGTAGTAAGGATTCATTCTCAGGATCTGAAGGAAAGATCTCGGACCTGCTCCATCTAAATCCTGAATTTAGGATTTTATAGCCCTGAGCAGAGAACTTGCTGAGCTGTACTCTGCCAGGACTGCTGAATTATGGACTAGTAAACCATAAATAGTTGTACTACTTTAGCTACTATATTCTCAGTTAATATTTTACAAAACTATCAGAGGTTCCAAATAGATACAGGACACTGAGACAGCAAATTTATCAAAATGTTATGCTAATGTCTGTCTCCTACACAGGGCTCTACTGAAAAGTCATTCTTTGAAACAAAATATTAGAATAAGGAAAAATAAGAAACTATTTGAAATACTTAATTTCTTTCATTTAATTCTACAAATGATGTTAATATGAACAACCTAAATCAAGGAATATGTGGTATTTTAAGAGATTTCTAGAATTATAGTTCCTTGACTGTACTATAGACAACTAATATTATCAGCTCATTTACAATATGCAAGTCAATAGTAATTTAAAATTATATCAATCTACACTTTATGATGATTTAAATTTGGGACTTTTTTCCAATTATTTGACCATTTCTTACACGTGGGATTTTTCTCATCTTTTATTTTTACTTCATTATTTCTTTTTATCTACTCATTATTTTATATACTATCTTAGCTATAAGAATTTTATAAACATAGTAAAATGTTTATAGATGTAAAATCTACAGTTATTACAGTTAGTATGGAACAACATTCTGGAATCTCTAAAGAGATTATATATTGGGTGTTTTAGTTTTATAAGATTGTATGGCAAAAAATATTACATTAGAGTATACAGTTTAATATAATTGCTCAAAAGTTTATGATTACAATAACCAGAGTGTTACTCACATTGGCATAAGAGTGTGTAGTCTCTGACAAACCAGGGAGCTTGCATGGGACCAACCTAGGCCCTCTACATGTATGTAATAGCTATGTAGCTTGGTTTACTTGCAGGACTTCTAACAATGGGAGCACAGGCTATCCCTCACATTTTGGCTCGGCCTTAGGAACCTATTCCTCATACTGAATAGCCTCACCCAGCCTGAATTCAAGAAAAGGTCCTTTGTCTGACTACAACTTGATATGCCATGCTTTCTTGATATCCATGGGATGCCTGTCCTTTTCTGAACAGAAACAGGAGGAGTGGATTGAGGAGGCCAGTGGAGCAGAGGGAGGACAGAATGGGAAGGGGGAGGGAGAGTAAACTGTGGTCAGGATGTAAGACTAAGAAATAAAATAAATACATAATACATACATATATACATAAATGAATGAATAATTAAGGGATGGAAGGAAGGAAGACAAAGGAAAGAAGGAAGAAAGGGAGGGAGGGAGGGAGTGTTCTCTCCTGCTTGACAATTCAGCACTTCAGACTTTGCATACTCAAGGAAATGTTTAAATTGATTATTGAATAAAATAAAAGAGGAGTATCAACAGAAAGCCAGCAAAGTTATAATGAAGTGATATCTTACATGAATAACGAAATAAAGCAATACGAATGGATTAGTAAACACAGCCGAGATCAATAGCATATAATTTACCTGTTGATGTCAGATAATAGCAGGTATTCAAAGACAAATCAACAGTCTAATATCAACAATCTCACATATTTCTGCATATAAGAAAAGCAGTTCACAGGTAGATATATTTAAATGTCTAATTAGACAATGGCAGACAATAGACTATTATATCAAAAACCGATGTTAAAGATATATTTTTTAAAATATGAAGTATTTCTTTAGCTTTATGTCATATATTTATCCATGTTACATAATATACTAATAGAAATCAAGATCTAGGAGTTTGTGTCTTCTTCTTTTCAGCTTATTTTTCAATAAGACAATTATATATGGTTAATATAAATTTTTATTTCCCATAACAATTAGAAATATCAGGCTAGCATAAAGAAACAGTGCTTGCTTTAATCCATATCATACAACACATACAGTGACCCTTAATCTTGTTCTTACACTTAAAAATGTCCATCACTATTTCTACAGCATGTGGCCTAATACATTCTTTACAGATATGAAACCTCTTAAACAACTAAAGCAAGTTATGCAACTGACAAAGTATAGCAAACTGATTCATTTTCTATGCCAAATAAAATTCAACTCAGATCAAAGTTATGTTTTCAACTCATATCAAATACAACTTTGAAGTTATTTCTTGCTACAAAGGATTTTAATACAACAAATTCACTAGTTAACTAAATACAAAAATTGGGAGATAGCTCAAAAGTAAATAAATACACTGATTGCTCTTACACAGAACCCAGGTTGATACCCAGCACCTACCTGTCAACTCAGAAATCTGGAACTGCAATTCCAAGGAACACATGCCCTGTTCTGGCCTCCAAAAGCACCAACCACACTTGTGGTGCACAAATTTACATGCAGGCAAAACACCCACACATATAAAAAAAAAAGAAAAGAAAAAGAAATTGGTAGGTACTAATGCACTTAGAAATGATTATTGAGAACTTTATACCAATAACAGTATGCATAAGGATTTTTCACACAAGAGCCTTTACTGATATGAATTTATTTTAAATTATTAAGTTTTTCTTAGTAGTAAAAGACTTTTGGTAAAATATAATTATAAATATTTGCCAATTTTTGTGATTCTATAATTTTATATTGCTAATACCTTTTAAAATATAATATTGTAAAATAAATATATTAACTATTTTAATGTAAAAGTGTGATTTTTCCCTTAATATTGTCCCATTTCATAATAAAGGCAATTTACAGCAAGCCAACAGCCAACATCAAATTAAATGGAGAGAAACTCAAAGCAATTCCACTAAAATCAGGAACAAGACAAAGATGTCCACTCTTCCCATACTTATTCAACATAGTACTTGAAGTTCTAGCTAGTACAATAAAACAATAAAAGGAGATCAAAGGGATAGAAATTGGAAAGGAAGAAGTCAAACTTTCACTATTTGCAGAAGATATGATAGTATACATGTGACCCCAAAATTCTACCAGGGAACGCCTACAGCTGATAAACTCCTTCAGTAATGTGGCAGGATACAAGATTAACTCAAAAAGAAAAAAATCAGTAGCTCTCCTATATACAAATGATAAATGAGCTGAGAAAGAAATCAGAGAAATATCACACATTACAATAGCCAAATAATATAAACAATTACAAATAATTTAAAATACCTTGGGGTAACTCTAACTTAGCAAGTGAAGGACCTGTATGATAAGAATTTTAAGTCTCTGAAGACAAAAGTTGAAGAAGATATCAGAAAATGGAAAGATCTCCCAAGCTCATGGATAGATAGGATTAACATAGTAAAAATGGCAATCTTAAAAAAAAGCAATCTACAGATTCAATGCAATCCCCATCAAAACACCAACACAATTCTTCACAGACTTGGAAAGAAAAAATATCAACTTCATATGGAAAAACAAAAGACCCAAAATAGCTAAAAGGATCCTGTATAATAAAGCAACCTCTGGAGGCATCACCAACCCTGACATCAAGCTCTACTATAGAGCTATAGCTTGGATATACAGACCAATGGAATCTAATTGAAGACCCTGACATTAATTCACGCACACATGAACACCTGATTTTTTGACAAAGAAGCCAAAACTATACAATGGAAAAAGAAAGTATCTGCAACAAATGGAGCTGGCATAACTGAATGTCAATATGTAAAAGATTACAAATAGATCCATATCTGTCACCATGCACAAAACTCAAATCCAAGTGGATCAAAGACTTCAACATAAATCCAGTTATACTAAATTTAATAGAAGAAAAAGTAGGAAGTACTCTTGAACCCACTGGCAGAGGAGATCACTTCCTAAATATAATACCAGCAGCACAGACACTGAGCACAAAAATTAGTAAATGGGACCTCTTGAAACTGAGAAGCTTTTGTAGGGCAAAAAGACACGGTCAATAAGACAAAAAGACAGCCTACAGAATGGTAAAAGACCTTCACCAACCCCACATCTGACAGAGGACTGATCTCCAAAGTATATAAAGAACTCAAGCCAGGCGATGGTGGCGTACACTTTTAATCCCAGCACTCGGAGGAGAGGCAGGCGGATCTCTGTGAGTTCGAGGCCAGCCTTGGCTACCAAGTGAGTTCCAGGAAAGGTGCAAAGCTACACAGAGAAACCCTGTCTCAAAAAGAAAAAAAAAAAGAACTCAAGAAACTAGACATCAAAATACTGAACAATCCAACTAAAAAATGGGCTGAAGAGCTAAACAGAGAATTCTCAAAAGAAGAATCACAAATGGCTGAAAGACATTTAAAGAAATGTTCAACATCCCTAATCATCAGAAGAATGCAAATCAAAACAACTCTAAGATACCACCTTACACCTGTCAGAATGGCTCTGATCAAAAACACTAATAACAGTCAATGTTGGAGAGGATGCAGAGCAAAGGGAACACTCCTCCACTGTTGGTGGAAATGCAAACTTGTACAACCACTGTGAAAATCAGTATGGCGGTTTCTCAGAAAATTGGGAATCTATCTACCTCAAGACCCAGCCATACCACTCTTGGGCATATACCCAAGGAATGTTCAATCATACCACAAAGGTATATGCTCAACTATGTTCATAGCAGCACTATTTGTAATAGCCAGAACCTGGAAACAACTTAGATGCTCATCAACTGAAGAATGGATTAAGAAAATGTGGTATATACACAATGGAGTACGACTCAGCAGATAAAAACAATGACAGCATGAAATTTGCAAGCTAATGGGTAGAAATAGAAAAAAATCATCCTGAATGAGGTAACCCAAACCCAGAAGGACAAACATGGTATGTACTCACTCATAAGTGGTTCTAGATATAAAGCAAAGAACAATTAGACTGCAACCCACAGAACCAGGGAGGGTATATAGCAAGGGAGATCCTAGGATGACTGTGGCTTATAATAAGTTTTGCTTTTACTCAATTAATGGGCAAGCCTTAATGAAGCATTTCACAATTAGGATAAGAATTTATACTGTATCAATATGATAATAGAAAAATAAATTTTAAATATGAAAAAAATAAAATATACATGTATATATAAATAATCCAATAAACTAGATATCAAAATACTGAAAAT
The DNA here is from genome assembly GCF_049852395.1 of Peromyscus maniculatus bairdii. Taxonomy (NCBI): domain Eukaryota; kingdom Metazoa; phylum Chordata; class Mammalia; order Rodentia; family Cricetidae; genus Peromyscus; species Peromyscus maniculatus. The sequence continues at coordinate 19,417,138 of NC_134853.1, forward strand.
CCAATTAAAAATGGGCTACAGAGCTAAACAGAGATTTTTCAACAGGAGAATCACAAATGGCCAAAAGACATTTAAGGAATTGCTCAACATCCTTAGTCATCAAGGAAATGTAAATCAAAACGACTCTGAGATACCATCTTGCACCTGTCAGAATGGCTAAGATCAAAAACACTGAGGACAGCTTATTCTGGAGAAGATATGGAGCAAGGAGAAGATTCCTCCACTGTTGGTAGGAATGAAAACTTGTACAGCCACTCTGGAAATCAGTATGGCGGTTTCTCAGAAAATTGTTTCTTCCTCAAGACCCAGTATACTACTCTTGGGCATATACCCAAGGAATGCTCAATCATACCACAAGAGCACTTGCTCAGCTATGTTCATATCAGCATTGTTTGTAATAGCCAAAACCTGGAAACAACCTAGATGCCCTTCAACTGAAGAATGGATAAATAAAATGTGGCACATATACACAATGGAATACTACTCAGCAGAGAAAAACAATGACATCATGAGGTTTGCAGGCAAACGGATGGAACTAGAAAATATCATCCTGATTGAGGTAACCCGGACTCAGAAAGACAAACATGGTGGATACTAGATGTAAAAAAAAGGATAACCAGACTGCAACATACAACTCCAGGGAGGCTAGCTAGCAGGGAAGATTCTAGGAGGAATGTAAGGATCATCCAGTAAATGAAAAATAGATGATATCTGCATGAGCAAACTTGGAGTGAGGGGGGTTAATAGAGGGCAAGGAATGTGGGATGAGAACATAGGGGAATGGGAGGTTCCAGCTGGACAGAGACAGAGTGGGAGAGCAAGGAAAGAGATCCCACCGTAAATGAAGACATCATGGTAATAGGGAGAAACAGGGTGCTAGTGAAATTCTCAGGAATCCACAAGGACGACCCCACCATCGACTACTGGCAATAGTTGAGAGGGTGCCTGAACTGGCCTACTCCAGTGATCAGATTGGTGAATGCCCTAACTGTCATTATAGAGCCTTCATCCAGTAACTGATGGAAGCAGATGCAGAGATCCACAACTGGGTGCCAGGCCAAGCTCCAAGAGTCCATTTGATGAGAGAGAGGAGGAATTCTATGAGCAAAGGACATTGAGATTGTGATGGGAAAACGTACAGAGATGACCAGGCAAACTAATGGAAAAGAATGAACTGTGGACCAAAACCTGTGGAGCCCCTATGAGACTGTAGTAGGCCCTAAGGATAGGTGAGATAGCTGTTTAGCTTGAACTGTTTAGGGGGCTCCCAGGAAGGGGGATCAGGATCTGTCCCTGGTGCTTGAGCAGGCTTTTTGGAGCCCAGTGCCTGTGATAGGACACCTTGTGAAGCCTTGGTGCAGGGAGGAGGGGCTTGGACCTGCCTCAGCTGAATGTACCAGGCTTTGCTGACTCCCGACTCCCCATGTGAGGCTTCACCTTGAAGGAGGTGGGAATGGAAGGTGGGTTGTAGGGGAAGGCTTGGGGACAGAAGGAGGGAGGAGAGGGGGACCTGTGCTGGGTTTGGTTTGTGTCCTCTGCACTATCTTGTCATTTGTTCTTGTCTCACATCTGGAAGTTCACCTAAAACACAGGGTGAATAGAATTTGTCAACAAAAATTTCCACTTTGTGACCAAATCCCACCTGATCTTCACTGTGCTTTACCTATTATCTCATGAAATCCAACTGTTACATGGTGCAATGTTAAGTGATCAGATCTCACTGTCACCCTCCTAATGTGTCCACTTTTAGTTCCCTGGTTCTGTTAGGAGATAGTGTGTTTTCCAGTAAGAACTATTATTTAAATCCATTCTCTCAGTGGGGATGACCAACTGGTTCTTTTTAACTCTGATATTCCTTATGGTTCTACTCACTGTCACTCCCCTACAGAACACAACCAAGCCATATCATTATATTCTGCCGTATTCTTCCCTGAAATTCAGTTGACAGAGAAAAGACAAGAAAAATAGTTGATTTTCTACCTTCAATAGTTAATGAGTTTTGAAACAATGAGTCTGATATCAATCACTACACAAAGACAACTGATGAAATATGTGTACAGTAAGTATGAGTTTGACTATTGGTATGACAACTCCCAGCATGCTATAGTCATAATGTGATCTTATTACTCTCAATTATTAAATTTTGTTCATTCCCTAAATCTAACCAGTTTATTATTCAATCATGGAAACTCTTGTTTCTTTTTTATATGATGCACTTAGACCTTAGTAGACTGCTTGCTTTCTCTTTATCCTCATTCTTGAACCTCCTTAGGAATTCTCCTTTTAGCGAAGTATCTTAACATTTCTATCACTTCAAATAGAAATATATATAGAAAGAGGTGGGAGGCCCATCACTTAGGAGGTCAAAATCATCTTTGACTATATACAGTGAGTTCCAGAACACCTTGGGCTGCATAAAGGCATCTAAAAACAAGAATAAAAAACAGAAACATGAGTCAAGCATAGTGACGCATACCTTTATTCCCAGCATCAGAAGATCTCTATGAACTTAAAGCCAGCCTAGTCTACAAAGAGAACTCCAGGCCATCAAGGGTTACATAAGGAGACCCCAATTCAAACCAAGAAATGAAAACAAACAACTTAAAACACTTAGGAAATGTTGATAGAAAGACAGTTACACATATAAGCAAAGGTTTAGAGACCAGGACACCACACTTATAGGACAAATTTCTGTTCAAATTGTATATGCCATATTTCTTACAATATGGTGTGGTATATTTTGTTTGTGATTTAACAAATAAAGCTTATGTGCTACAATATGGCTAGAAGAATATAAATAAATATATTTCAAATAAACCAGAATGATTTTACTGAGAAATGGTAATAAGACACCAACCACAGTTATTGGTGCTAAAGACATACTTAGATTGTTTTTGTCCCAAGGAGTTTTCAGTGTCTTGTTGGGGCACCATTCTATTGGAGGAAAAAAAATGATATTGAAACCTGATGTTTCGAAATTCAGTTTAGGATTACATAAGATTTTAGCCTGACTTTTTAAAAATATTAATCTGTTGATTTCAGTACTGAAAGTGTAGTATTTAAGAACATTACAATTTTATATAATTTCATTCATGTCATAAACTAATTCTAAGAAATTTGAATTGAAATATTATCACTAATAAATAATGAATGAAATAATAAATAAATTCCCGGGGGTTGTTTCATCATTTTGATATACTGTATAAAAATACATAGTGCATATATGATGTACTATATAAAACCAACATTACAAGTTCAAACTAATTTTGTGTGATGCTATTATTAATTGCATATATATACATATGTAGTTGGGATCAGTTATCTATGACAGCTCATCCTGTTTGTTAGTTTTGATTGTCAAGTATCTTTTCAATGTTTCTATAACTGACATGCTTGGAAAACTGATTTAAGACCTCCCTCCAGGAAAAGAAAAAGATATTTTTTAAATGGAGTGATGAGTTTCTCCTTTAATGTGAGTTCAGGACAGTTTGTAATTGGCCCTCTAGTAAGATTTAAATTCCAGAACAGCTCAGTATATTCTGCATTGACCTCCAGCACTGTCTCCCATGGAATTAGTGAGGCAACAAAAACTATAACAGACATGATGTTCATGTTTCTGTGGTGCCATGCATGACAAAAGATCTCTCCTGTCCTAAGCCAATGTCTTCAGCCATCACTGTGAAACTTGGTCAATTTAGTTTAGATAACATCTTAGATTCTTCATATTTTTTCCATAGAAGTAGCCTGTATCTTTTTTTTTTCCAACTTGTTTTAACCTTGCTCTCTCCCCTTTCACCTTTTTATTTTGGTTAGATTGTAACTGGAGAGTGAATAGGCATGATCCAGAGAAACATAACTACCTTTCTCTACCTTCAGCTCTAGCAAATGGTGGCTAGCCATGGTCCATGGTATTCTATTTTAGACATGAATTCTTATTCTATACTGTGTTGTCTAGCTCCTACTATACTATAAATTTCATCTTTAAGTAATCTCTCTTCTGTCTCACTTCACAATTATGCAGCAAAAAGTAATGGCATAACAGCCTGAATTCTTTGCTCCTAAGATAATTATTTCTTCCATCAGATATTTCACATCATCACTCATCAGTTACACCTTTCCCAAAGCCATGAGTCACAAACGCAGTTAGAGCAAACTTTATAACTATCTGGTGTTTTCTTTAGTTTCCAATCATGTTCAGTACAATCTGAGACCTCATTGGTATAACCTTTGCTGTCCATGTAGCTATCAACACCATGATCATAGTCATTTAATATTCTCTGAGAAATTCTCAGTTTCAAGGACATCTAAATTTTCTGAATTTTCTCTGAAACTGTGCAACATTGCTGAAGTCACTATCTACTACCATATTTTCGGGTATTATAACAAGAACCCCAAATCTCGACCAACATTTTGTGATAATCCATTTCCTATTTCTAATAGAAAATTCAGAGGAATGCCAGGTTATAATGAAAATTACTTTTTTGTCTCCTGGATTCAGAGGCTGAGAAGTCCAGGAACATCACATTGAAGATAATAGAGTCAATTAATCCATGAGACTAGGGTCTTCATGACCTAATCACCTCTTATTGTTCTTATCTCTTAATTAAATCACAATGGAAATTAACTTTCAAAATAAATTTTAGAGGGTTCATTCAAGCCATACAAAATCAGCAGTTATAAACATTAATAAAGGAATGTGTGTATGTGTATCCAGTATGTACACAGTATGTAAACACCATATACATTATGAACCATTATATTTGCTACAATACAGTACACACATACACACACACACATGTTCTATATTAGCACGTAGGAAAGGTTTTTTAAACAGTAAATACCAATAAAATGTCTAGTATAATTGTTATAAATGGATTATAAACAATTAAAAATTTGCCAAGAAGATAATACTTTTCAATAATATTGAAAATATATATTTAAAAATATTGTTTATAATTTTAATAGAAAATTTTTTACTATTACTATTGCTCAATACACAAAAAATATAAAAACTGAAAACAAACTTTCAAAATCTGAGTAGAATTTTAAAATGTTAATGTTTTAAAGTCAGCATTCAACTTACTAAAGGAAGACTGTACAGATTTTCTTTGAAAAATGTTATACCCAAATAAAATACAAAGTCTATAAAATAGTAATAGTGATTTTTCTCAAGGTTAGAAGAATGCGTTACTTTTTTCATGTGTTACTCTTCTGATAAATGTATTAATGTTCTAATGAAACAAAGGTCAATCTGCAAATAAAACATATTTATGAGAACATAAGACATTAAAGTATAATGACATTGAAGAATTCATGGGTGCATTATTATCTAAACAAATGAAAGGATTTTATTAAATAAGAGAGGTTATGCGTGATGTATACAGTCATAGTACAGTAATATGATAAATGTGTGTGAAAATAATAAAAAATAAACCCATTTTGACTCTTAACAAATGAAAAAAGGTATAAAAAGTGGCAGACTACTAAAATTTTTTGTACAAAACATGATGTTGAACAACATTATAAAAATCTTTCTAGGAATTAATATATTTAAAGGTAATTTGAGTGGTGCAGCAATATGAACAGGGCCTCCTCCGTGGAAACAGTTGCCAAGACCCCTGTGCTCATGAGCATCTTTCTTGAAGGGAATCAGTTATGATGAGCTGAAGGAGAATACAGATTAAAGTTTGCATTGTGTGATGGAGGTAAGGCCACCCGTGAAGAGCTCACTCTGCAACACCCCTGTGGTACAGTCTTACATTCACATTTCTAGATTACAAAAACTCACAATAAATTAGAACTGTGAGTTTTAATAACAAACAGAGCCTGGTGCATGCAAGTATTATTTTATGGATACTAAAATATCCTAAATCCTTGAGATGACTCTGTGAACAATGACAGAAAAGCAAGAAAAAAAATCAAAAGAAAGTGTCTAAAGCCCATGAGCTTTCTTTGGCTAAAGGGCAGAGATTTGTGCTGGCAGCTTTGAATGAAAAGACTAACAATGCTGAGTTGCAAGAAAGCAAAAAAGAACACATTTTCATAATCACTACCTTACAGAAAAAAATTCCTCAGATTTGAATAAGCAATTGTATAATAAGACTACAGTGCAAGTGAAACAGAAGAATAGCAAACTGAGGTTTATAAGACTTTAAAGATCAGCTCAGTCTTTGGAAATGGTATAATGAACATAATATACAATATAACGATAATATACAATATAAGCAATTGTACCACAAGATCAAAATTATGCATAACATTTCTGTAGAGTGCTGGATTGCAGAACAGAACCCACTGCACATAATATAAGCCAAGTAGGGTTTGCTACATGAAAAGTAGTTAAGTAGTTAGCATGTTCAATGAGCAAGATCAGATTAAGAAATCTCCGTGTTCTCTGGGCCCAGCCAAGCCCATTTTGTAGGAGTAGGCTCTTTTCTTTCCCTTAGATGAAATCTCGTACAAGCCCTATGATTTTCCATTCATTTTCTGACAATAAAAAAGGCCTCCAGGTTCAATAACAGCTCCACTCACTCCTGTATAACAAAATAAACTCCAACTTTCATTTAAAGGTAAATCTCCAGGTTAGAATCAATATTCTGTATCCCCAGTACTTTGTTTTGAGAAACTAAATGAAAGTTGAAGGTAGGAAGAGAGCACTAGGAGAGACTCTAAAGGTCATCTGAAGGACAGAGTCCTTGCCCCAGGATCTGTTTCCAGCAGGAGAGCTGAGAGGATACACCTGGTTACCCTTTTCCTTCTTAAAATCTCCCTCTGACTACCCCAACGCCGAACAGGAAACAGGGAAGTAAGTTGAAGAAAGGAAAAGAAATGTCGTACTTGAAAGTGCCAGTCTCATCTGACTTCAGTTGCTGCAGACCTGTTCTAGTGTTGAATGCAGACTCGGTTTCTCTTGGTGACTTTCCTCTCTGGACCTTACTGATAGCAACTGACATAAGACAGGACAGCCTTTTCTTCAGCAGGTTGCTGGAAATCTCCCCAGAATCGCTCCGCATGACCCTGAAACCACTTAACTTGGGACTCTCAGGAACAGCACACCTTGGACCCACAATCAGGGTGAACAAGACCACGGGCATTCTTTCCCACCGTCCTGATGCTTCTGCCTCTGCCTCTTTTGCCTTCCGTTCGCCATTAAGCACAAGTCTGCCATGAACCTCACAGTTCAAGAGACGCTTGTAAGTCATCCTTTGCAGCTCTGTCCTGCTTCCTTGGGCCTCAGGCGATTAGTAATTGAGCTCTATTTTCCTCACAACATAGCAAGCAGATGAATCCTGTCACAGCATTCTTAGCTAAGAGAGGCCCCACTCAGTCCACGGGCCACTTCCACTCCAGTCCTCTTCTACAAAAGCAGTCTTCTCATGTCCCTTTCTAGCCCGACCATTAGTCTGTGAGTTCCTGCCAGTTCTTCCAAATATTTCCTTTGAGTTTCAACCAAAACGAAGACAAAAGGTGGCATAATTTTAATACTGTAATGAAAATTACTAAAGCAAGGGTGAGTTTGGTTTTGCACACATGAAAGATAACCCATGTAGTGCCAAAATCCAATATTAACGGGAAATTGTGAATATAATAATTGATAAAACTGCACATGGGACTACTTTCATGATCCAAGGATGTACTTAGAATACATATTGATACATTTAATATTAGTAAATAAATGCAATAAAGAATGAAGGGCAGAATTTAAATTAATCAGGCAGTTGTTTCCATGAACTTGAATTACAGCAGTCTCCAATACCCACTACACACACAGACACACACAGACACAGACACAGACACACACCACCACCACCACCACCACCACCACCACCACCACCACCACCACCACCACCACCACCACACATAGCACTGATTAAATGGACAACTGTTTTGTGTGTGTGTGTGTGTGTGTGTGTGTGTGTGTGTGTGTGTGTGTGTGTGTGTCTTGGAAATAATTCAGGATATGTGAAAATTCCAAGTGCTTCCAAAGGTTTGCATAATGACAATGGTACTTAGGATACCCAGTAAAATCAAACCAACACAGTGCATGTATAGAAACAAAAGTAATGTGGGTAATTGAAACAATTATCTTGAGCATTCATGCTTAATTTGCTGAAATAATCCCTAAAATATCCAGATAATTAACAATTGCAGGCTGTGAGTGTAAATCACCTAGAGAGGGAAACCATCTCAAGCTAGCACTGCACTGCTTGGCAACCAGTGTGCTTGGGGGCACGGAGCAGGGACAGAGGCTTTTAAGATTATCTAACACATGGCGACCTAAACAAAACCAAAACAAAACCTTACTCACATACATGAACAGAATTAAGTCCACTGGAAGTATCTGATGGCAGAAGTTAGCCCACTAGTGATTTGATACTTAACAATGGAAAAAAAAAAAACTTCCATTATTTCTGCTTTTCCTGCTGGCTAATGATTTCTTGGTTGCTGGCTTTTGCTCTTCCTTTCTTCCCATCCACCCTGCTCTCCCTCTTCTCTCAGGTGCCTCTCTCCCCTCTTGTCTTCTTTCCTTTCTTCCATTGTCTGTTGATCTACATACACAAGAATAGAACATACGTTTGTAATTAAGCTCAGATCAGTTTTCAGTTTTCAGAAGTTGGGAAGAAGTCATCGCATTCTCATCCTGCACGATCTTACATTACCAGAAGCCTTTGAAATACCAAAAAACCTAAACATTGCTATATTGCTATTAACTCAGCTTATATTACGTTATAGTAATTTTATTAGGAAATTTTTTTCATTCATGTTATACACCAATCAAAGATCCCCCTCTTTCCTCCTCCCACCCCCCAGCCTCCCCTCCCAACCCACTTCCCACTACCCACAAAAAGAAGGGAAGGCCTCCCTTGAGGAGGCACATCCAGTAGAGTCAAGTCCAAGATCCTCCCCCTTCTTCAAAGCTGCACAAGGTGTCTCATTATAGGTAATGGGCTCCAAAAAAACCTGCTCAAGCACCAGGCATGGATTCTGATCCTACTGCCAGCTACTCCTCACCCGCAAGCAGATCAAGCTATACAATTGTCTAGTCATGCAGAGGGACTAGTCTAGTCCCCTGCCAGGTCCACAGCCATTGGTCCAACTTTCATGAGTTCCCACTAGTTTGTTTTGGTCGTCTTTGCAGGTTTCCCCAGCATGATCCTGATGCACTTGCTCATAGAATCCCTTTTCTCTCTCTTTGACTGGACCCCTGGAGCTCTGTCTGGTGTTTAGCTGGGAATCTCTGCATCTGCTTCCACCAGTCTTTGGAGAAAAGCTCTGTGATGACAGCTGGGTATTCACCAATCTGATCATTGGGGTAAGTCAGTTCAGGTCAGGCACCCTCTCCACTATTTCTACTAGTTGGACTACATTATAGTAATTTTTGTTCTCTTCTAGGACCTGCCTCAGGGTAATGTACTGTAACTAATCCTCCTGCTTTCTTTATCTAATCTGTGGCAATTTCCCAGATTTCTTGGGGGAACTTTGACAGTTTTGTGAATACAGAAAGGAATGTTTCCAATGTGCCTCAACTGGAGCTTTTGTTTTGTTTTGTTTGCTTGATGGATGATCAAGACTCTAAGCATCTAGAATGACTATCATGGGAACGGAGTTCTTGCCTCACAATATTTAAAGAGAGCAAATTAACAATGTTATCCTTGAGACCCCAGTCACAGCAGTGTTTGAAGAAATTCTCAACTGTAAACTGATACAGCTTTCTTCTTCCTGTATGTTACTTACTCTTCATAAGGAAATTATTAATTGCAGCCAAGACTGAGATGGATGAAGGAGGGAAAGACACATTCAAAAGTTCGTGGCTGTCTTTGCTGGTCACCTAGAGTTGGGCACTCACATGGAGCACTGGGTGCTTGTTTTAGCTTCACCAAATTTTATTAGGAAAAGAGCAATAGCAAGTTGCTTAACTTGGCATTCTAGTACAGATACTTTTGACATTTTTAGTGGTTGACACTGTACAATGACACAAGATTAAGACAAATATTTTCAATATGCTTTTTAATAATTTAAGGAAATTGTCTATTCATAAATGTACAAATCCTAATAAATGTTATTATTTGCTATTCTACCTAAGAGATGAATATCAATATAAATAATATTTATACCTCAACACTTAAAATAAGAATTTTTGTTGCATTCAGTATCATTTGGTAATATCTGTGCTTTGCCAAACAATATAAATTAAATGAACGTGAAGTTAATTTAAATTGTCTATGATCTAAATGTATGAAATTATAACTGCCTGATCATCAACTAGGTGTTATGTATCAGTAAGTATTTCTATTCAAAATGTCTTTAGAAAGATTGGCCCAATTTACATTACTCTCCTGCCACATACTTAGTGCATTTTTTCTTTTATGGATGATATAAAAATTAGTATGTAGTCCAAAGAGTAGGTCACCTGGTCATGAATAATTGGGAAGACAGTTCAAGCTTACACCTGAGAAACCATGCTGCATACATTTGGCACAGAATTACCTCTTGATGAGATAAATGTCCTAGGGCCTGTGTGTCATCAGGTGGACTGTGAAGGTTGTGTTAGGACTTCAAGCTACACTGTGGTGAGATAGAAGCAATACAAAAATGTACAAGCTAGATGCCAGGCTAGAACTAGATAATTATCTCACTGGGAAAATATGAGACACACAGGAAAATCATTATAGGCATGGAAAATACCATTTTAAATTCATTTGTAAAACAAGGCCTCACTGTGAAAGTAATATTGAGGGAATACTTACAGGAGCAAGTCAAGGGTATTTCTAGGAAAAGGCATTCTGAATTGGATACAGTGTGCTCAAAATCCCGAACAGGAGCATTCACAGTTTAATGAAAACTAGCCAGAACACCGGAAACAATAGGGTAAGTGAGGGAGCCGATTTTGGTTTCTCCCGATTCTGAGGAGGTTTCTGAGGATGGGCTGACAAATGTGATTTATTTTCCCAGGAAGTCATCCTAATTAAGAATGATTTCTGGGATAACAGAACATGATAAACAGCAATGCAGGAAGTGCACAATGGCCTATGTGAGTCCTGACCCAGTGTGGCAACCACAAAAGAGGGGGAAAGTATTCTTGTCCTGAACGTCTATTCTATTGTGTGCCATGTGAGAAAGGTGTTCATCCTCTGGCCACGAGTAGAAAAGCTCAGAGCTAGACAACAAGGGAATCAATATTCTGAGATTTAGGGGTCATAGAAGAGCAATTTAAAGAATTTAGAAACTATTAAAATTGCTTTTTAGTGTAAGAAATAATTTCTACTAGTATAACAGAAGGGAATTGTTTTGGTAACAAATATGGTACATGCTGACTAGAGGTCAGTGATAAACATCATTTTCATATGCCAAAACATGACACAAAACCTAAGGGGCTTAATCTCTAGCTATGTCTCTCACCAAGGGTACTTTATATATCAAACCATCCACCCTCTGTGATAAATGTTATCAGCCCTATTACAATGTTGAAGTAGTATATTTGGGAATTCTTTATATTTTACTTTGGAATTTTAGCTTATAAAATCCCTGGGTAAATATATCATACTAGGAAGAGAAATGCATAAAACAATTAAAAGTAAAATTGGTTTTCGTGAAGCTAAAATTGGAGAAGAGGACCCAGGTTCATTTAGACATTCTCTGTTTTATAGAATGTGTGATGTATCACAAGAGATATTTGGGGCTCAGGATTTCACAGCATATCACAGATTAAGAAAGGAAAATCGAAAACAAAGATAACCATGATACCATTAATAATGAGAAGTAGAAGAAGCTGGAGACACTGGAACAATTCTTCTTTCTACATATTTAGTACTCCAAAAAAAAATCAATGTTTCCTAAGAACTTTCAAAGCTGTCTAACAAAAGTCTAGGTCAGAAGTTGGGATCATGAGTGGAACTTGTCAGCCCAGGCTCTTTAATGCACTGGACAGAATATCTGCCCAGTGAGCTGCACTGTTAACGTGCAGATTGAAGTAGACAATCACAAAATATTTCAACCATTTTTTTCAAGAAACATTTGAACTTTTGAATCTGAGTTTTAATAAAGAAATGTCAGAAAAATCAATCATGATTTACTTGAAGCTACTTGTCCACTTTCTGTCATTCTAACCCAGTACAGAGTTCGTTGACAAGAAAAGTGTGTTTATTTCATAAATAGGAGGCTACAAGGTAGGACACTTGGACTGTTAGGAATGAACATTAAGCAGCTATTGCTGCCTCATCAGATTCTCATCAGTCAATAACAATTTTGGCTCTATCTCGAAGGATAAAAATAATTAAAAGCTTTAAGATCCTGTGCTGTGTATTTTAATGCACAGCATGGAGAGACAAAATGATGTCACCAGGAGTTAACCAGACCTCAGGTGTCATTAAACAAACAAACAAAGACACACATTTACTTTGATTGTGAGGCTGTTTATATTGCATGTGTCTCTGTCTGTGTGTAGGGAGGTGGATTGTTTTAAATAAAACTGGATTGCAATGAACAGGTTCAGTACTTGTCTGCAACTGCAGAAAAGACTAGTACAAAACATATCACCTTGGTGAGGACTGGAGTCCTTCCCCCAGGCTCCTTTATTCATTTTTCCTTATCAATAAAGCTTCATTCTGCTCAATTTTCTCCCTTTCTCACCAAATCTCACAATTTCAATTTCGATGAGTCCCTAATAGTTTCTCTTTATCACAACATTTGAAATCCTCCAGCCTCTTTCTAACACACACACATGCTTGTGTGCCTGTGCAAACATACACATGCACACTCACTCATGTTCACACACATACATACTCTCTCTCTCTCTCTCTCTCTCTCTCTCTCTCTCTCTCTCTCTCTCTCTCACACACACACACACACACACACACACACAAAAAGAGGTAAATGTGTGATCTCTATAATATCTGAAATTTCACATCAGAAATATCTTCCTTTCACATCAGCTTACAAGTGCATCTCTGTGTACCAATCAACAGATTTTTTAATTGTTTCTTAAATATGCTTAAGTTAAGGTCAACAATTCAAGTAGTTAACAGCTAATCAACCATATTTTTGGGTTATTTACTTCCTACTCTGTGTATTTTTTTCTCTTTCTTCATGGAAAATATTTTATTTCTATCTTCAAATATTCAGTATCTCTGTTTTAAGCAAATGGGCAATGACTGTGAAGAGATTTGATTACTGATTATTGATAATTTTGCTAATGTAGCTATTTGTGTGTAGGAAATGTGAGTTTGAGTTGGGAGTATTTCAGTCAATGCATCTGCATCTCTCTAAATGTTATATGCACTGATGGACTTGTTTTTGTGTCTACAGAGGGACCGAACTTCAGAAACTGTGTACCAACTTCTACAACTTATTTTTGAACAATTTGCTGCCTTAAATAAAAGCCAGTATAAGAATCTCAATAATTAAACAAAAGGTGCAAATTTAGCTAAATATGAACCTGCCAATGTTAACTCTTCAAGCTAAAGAACATCATATGAAAAAATATGCCCTTGACCAGAAAGAAAAATAGCCCCTACAGACAAGGCAGTTAATATGGGGAGATGGTCATTCCTGACCAGGCAGACCTGCAATCCTGTGCTGTTGGCTGCAATCAGCATTCATCACTGAGGGTTTCCTTTGCTGACTCAGAAGTTCATAGTTCGGTTAATACAGTAATGATGAAATGTACTGTGGAGTTTATTTTAATAGCAGAATTAATTTTAACAGCTTTATAAATTACTTCATTTCTGTATTTATAGACCCATTAAGGTTATAAAGGGGTCAGTCACATTTTCACTTATATTTTACTGTATTTACAAAGAAAATTATATTTGTGGTTGATATGAGTGAATTGAATGGTTTCAATAGTTCTGGGAATTTAGCACTAAGAAAAGCAAGAATGAGAGAGAGAGAGAGAGAGAGAGAGAGAGAGAGAGAGAGAGAGAGAGAGAGAGAGAGAGAGAGAGAAACTACTCTGGCTATGTGTGGTGGTACACACCTTTAATTCCAGCACATATGAGGTTGATTGAGGCAGTGGATCTCTGAGTTTGAGGCCAACCTGGTACGCATAGCTTGTTTCAAGACATTGAGAAATGTGTAGCAAGATTCTTTCCCACCCCAAAAACAAAACAAAACAAAAAAATCTATACTCTGCTCTAGAGCACAATGTGTGTCTTCGAAAACCCCAGCTGCTAAGACCAATAATACATGTGACAGTTCATGCTAGCCATGATGTGGAGCAAAGTGAACATTTCTTCATTGTTGGTGGCAGTGCAAACTTGTACCTTGCACAGCCACTATGGAAATTATTATGGCAGTTCCTTTGAAGAATGGGAATACATCTACCTCAAGACCAGTTATACCACCCTTGGGGATACACCCAAAGGATGCTTCATCTTACCATAGGGATATTTGCTCAACAGTGTTAATTGTTTCTCTATTTATAACAGCCAGAAACTGGAGACAAATTAGATGTCCCCCAACAGCAAATGGATAAATAAAATGTGGTATATGTATACAAAGGAGTATTATTCATCTGTAACAACAACAATGACAACAAAATGATATCTTGAAATTTGTAGGGAAATGGATGTATCTAGAAAAAAAATCATCCTTTATGAGATTATGTTGGGTGCACAAAAGTCCTTATGCCCATAAATCACTAGGGATACTAGCAATATTAAACACAGAGGAGTCTCTTCTCAATGGAGGAGATAAGACGCCTATTTTCCCACCCGGAATGATGGGAGTAGATTTTGTTAATGACCAGGTGAACGTTTTGCTATCTCTGTAGGCAGACTTTACCCACCTTTTGTTACAGAGCAGCAATTCTCAACATCTGAGTTAAGACCACTTTGGCAAACTGCTATCTCCAAAAATATTTTCATTATGATTTATAACAGTAGCAAAATTACAGTTGTGAAGGAGCAACAGAACAATTTTATGGTTGGGGGTCACCATGACATGAGGAACTGTATTAAAGGGTCTTAGTATTAGGGAAGTTTAGAAGCACTGCTGTAGAGGCAGCCCTAACCCAAATCCACAGAATGATTATATCAAACTCTTCCCTCCACACCAGTACCCTTTCTTAGGGGACATGTCATATGTACTTTTTGGCCTTCTATGTTATCTGAGTCAGAGAGCACATTAGATTCTAGGCCCTTTAACTACAGAACCCACCCTCATGGTCACACACACTTTGAGGAAGAGTTTTTATGTAATCACACCTAAGCTTTATTGTGCACCTGGAATTGGACTGATTGTTGCCTAGAAAACTTTTCCCAAATTGCACTGTTTTAAATATGCTGACAATGAACCACCTGGCATTAGACTCCCTGAAGTCTGATTCAGATTGATGAAGTCAGTCTTCACTGGGTCTACATTATCACCTTTTTGTGGGTTCACGTTACTACCTGGACACCTACTGCATTTCCCTCAAGGTAATTAAGACCCTAGAATATGAAAATATGAATGTGGTCGGCCGGGCAGTGGTGGCACGTGTCTTTAATCCCAGCACTTGGGAGGCAGAGCCAGGCGGATCTCTGTGAGTTCGAGGCCATCCTGGTCTGCAGAGTGAGTTCCAGGAAAGGCACAAAACTACACAGAGAAACCCTGTCTCAAAAAACAACAACAAAAACAAAAAACAAAAACAAAATGAATGTGGTTTGTATTTGCTTATATCTATTATTGACCATTATGTTGGGGACTATTGGGGTCCAGCCCCTAATAGTCTCCTTTCCAGGGTCCGCAGAAGGATCTATCAACCAGCTGAGAATCTATTCTTTAAGGTTGGTAAATCAGTCTACGCACACAGAGTTCTTTGGTCCATTCGCTTTAATTCCTCTGGCATAACATCCTTAATACACAGCTTCAGTTCTGTTCTCATGTCTAGCTCCTTTCTTGCCTGATTTCTCTATATTTATCTACTGTCCCCTCTAAGTTCTATCTTAATTTCTTCATCTAGTTCTGTCCCTTCTAGGTTCACATCTATCTAGTTCTTTCCCCTATCAGTTCTGTCCCTTCTAGGTTCACATCTATCTAGTTCTTTCCCCTATTAGCTCCTCTCCCGTTTCCTTCTCTCTCATCTGGCTCTTTCTCATCTTGTTCTTCCCCATCTGGCTCTTCCTCATCTTCCATCTCGTTCCTCTAGTCCTCTCTTTTAGCTCTTCAATCTAGTTCTTCCCCATCTCAGCTCGTTCCTCTCAAGTTCTTACCCATCTAGTTCTTCCATTCTCTTTTCTCTTCTCCCCCTGTGCCCTGGAAGTCCCGGTATATAAAAGGGAGGGTCCGAGCTAAATTGTGTAAAGCTATTACTTAACGTCCACCTCTCCTAGGCGGTGTCTCCTTGTGGAATTTACCGTAAGTCAGGAGACTTGCATGTGGGCTGTTATCATTGTTAGTCCACCTGGGACTAATAATGGGCGCCCACCTGGGTGGTGTTTCCTGTAGTCCTTGAAAGTGGCTAAGGGAGATAATCTGATTCCAGAGAAAGCCTTTCCCTGAGGCTGTTCTCCAAATTACCTGGAATGTGTATGTCCAGAGAGTGCTCAGTCTACACTGTTAGTCCTTCTTGGGGAAAAGTCAATTGGGAAAGCTATGAAGGCACACATGATTTTCATAACAGAAGACAGCTGATATATAACAAGCCAAGTAACAGCAAAAACTCCTTGGGATTTGGCTTCCTCTGGAGGAATTCCATGATCCCTCCAGGTAGTGACTTTGCCATAACCAGCTGAGTTCTTATGATATATTCCTGCGGCCCGCAACACCATTAAATAAATATTAGCCATTAAATAAACAATAACTAAGCTACAATCCATAGGACTATAGAGGTAAGGCACAAAGGAAAGGACTGAGGGAACACATAGATCTCCCTGTGAAGTTGAAATAGAATCAATTTTTGGGTGGACTATTGTGGGGTATGGGGGAGACAGGAATGGGAGGATTGGGTAGGAAGGGGAAGGGAGATGAGACTGAAGGAGGGAATAAGGGGTGAGATAGCTGGAACTGAAGATCATTTAATGAGCATTTGGGGGATAGTGTGAAACCCTAGCGCAGTGGAGTAGACATTATACAGAGAGAACTTGGAAAACACACATTTAAAGGGGATATCTTCATCAAATACCCCACTCTGTTAGAGCTCCGAGAACCCTACAGAAAACGAGGCAGGAAGATACATTTTATTTTGTTATGTTTTGTTATTATCTGCTAAGCCTTTTCTTTTCTTTTCTCATGAGAGACAGAATAGAGTAGATCCCGGTGGGAGAGGAGGTGAGGAGAAACTGGGAGGAATAGAGGGAGAGAAAACTGTATTCAGGTGAAAAAGAAAATTATACATTTATATATGTGTGTATCCCAAGCTTCAACCACTAGTTTATTTTACAGTTAGCTAAGTAATTCTCTCCAGCATCGGCTCACTCATGGGAATCAACAAATTGTGAAAAATCTGAACACCTTTAAAAGCAAAATGCTGATTAACCAATGGTACCACCAGGCTTCTTTGTAAGTGCCTCCATTGTTTTGCTTTTTCATCCATCATGTCCTATTGCTGTAAGCAGAGGCTGTGACCAGCCAGAGCAGATAAGAAATACAGCAGCAAAGTTAAAAAAAAAGGGGGGGGGTGAATCCTATATGCCTGTTTGTTCCAATATGGAAAAATATAAGAGTTGTACTTGAAACCAAAGAAAGTAAGCATAGTTATTTAAGAGAGCATAGGAAAAGAGGCTGTTATTACAATGAATGAATGTTAAAATGCCTGTGATTATATACATTGACATCTCAAGCTCATGTTAAAAATTAACTGAGATATTGTCTTAAGAATAATTATCTCTGTGAGTATGGGTTCTAGGAAAACCACAAAGAGGCTGTCAAACATCTTTCAGTAAGCAGCAAATGAACCTTGCTTGCAGACATAAATCATTAATCTTTAATCACTAGCCAATTTCTCAATAAGCTCATTGGCATGGAAACTCTAAGATACTCAAAGGATAGTTCTCACAGATCTGGCATGCATGGTTGGCTTGTGGGTTTAATTACTGTTTATGCATCAGCAGGATCCAGGCTTTGGTATGTAATAAATAGAATGCTGTCTTGGTGGCCAGATGGTGTTAGATGCAAGGCCCAGGGAGCATTTGTGGAGATTACAGGACTGATTTACCCTCTTTTCTACCAGTTCAATTGCACAAAAAAATAAAAAATAAAAAGAAGAAGAAAAAGAAAAAATAAAGCAAGAAGGAAAGAAAGGAAAACAAAAAGAAAGAAAACTATGCACACCTGGACCTCCAAATGATAAAAATAATGCACTGCCACATGAGTCATTTTAAAAGACATCTGTACTCAACTTGATCATAACAGAACTTTTACAATCCCCACAGCCTCTGAATCAACTAAGAAAAGCTCATATGAACTCACAGAAACTAAAGCAATAAGCACAGGGCTTACATTGGTCTACACCGTGTCCTCTGTATATATATATTATAGCTTTCAGTTTAACATTTTAATGGGACTCCTGAGTGTGTGAATATGTGGATCTCTAATTCTTGTGCCTTCTGTTGGGGTTCTTTTCCTTCCCTTGGTTTACCTTGTCTAACTTCCTTGTGATGGTTTTTATTTATCTTATATTTTATTTTGTTAGCTTTGGTTGTTCTGTATTAGACCTATTATTTTCTAATGGGGGACAGAAGGACAGTGGATCCAGATGGGAGGGGAGGTGGGAAATACTAGGAGGAGTAGAGAGAGGAGAAACTGTATTCAGAATATATTGTATGAAAAAGAATCTATTTTTAATAAAATGGGAAAATAGTCCATTCATATATTTTTTGAAGAACATAGAAAGAAAATACCTGGTAAGAGTCTAAGTACTGTGACATAAATGGCAGTGATCTCTCTCTCTCTCTCTCTCTCTCTCTCTCTCTCTCTCTCTCTCTCTCTCTGTGTGTGTGTGTGTGTGTGTGTGTGCTTGTGGAAGTCATCACATGGGTGCTGAAAACCCATCTCCAGAACTCTGCATGACCAGCAAGCTCTCTTAACTGCTGAGCCTTCATTCAAGTTCCTTAAACAAAGCTTTTAAAATAAATGAACATAAAAAGAGTTGATGCCTGGTGACACCTGTAAATAATCCCCTTTTCAGAGTTCAAAAAAAAAATCTCATTAGTCATCATACACTTCTGAGAGTAAACCGTGGAATAAATTAAAGTATATTTACTTGTGATGGCTATTTTTGATTGTCAACTTGACTACATGTGGGATGTAGTCAACTAAAACCCAAGAAAGGAGGGACATACCTGTGAAAGATTTTTACTTAATTTGAAACGGGAGGATATACTTGTAATCCTAATCTTTGAAGGGGCCAGACGTTTAATCTGAATCTTTCTTTTGAGCTGGGAATACTCACCTCTGGGCCATATACAACTAGAAGCCTATGTAAGAACATAGGAGGAGGAAGTTTTTGCTCTTTGTCTGTTGCTTTCCCTGGTAGTTAAGACTACTTTTTCAGCATTCCAGCATATAATTAAGACCAGTGGAGATATCCAGGTTCATGGACTGAGCAACTACTAAATTCTTGGACCTTTTGTTCATAGGAAGCCATTGTTAGATTAGCTGGACCACAGCCTGTAAGTCATTCTAATAGATATCCTTTTTACATAGAGAGATTTATTCTATAAGTTCTGCTACTCTAGAAAGCCCTGACTAATAATACAGTACTATATATCACTTTCATTGTGGCATACTTTATTTGCAGGTTATATATTTTTTACTAATAATATGTTTCAGGCAACTTTTATGTCAACTTATCACAAGCTAGAGTCATTGGAGACAAGGGAGCCCCAAGTGAGAAAATGCTTGTATAAGATCCAGCTGTCGGCAAACCTGTAAAGTATTTTCTTGATTAGTGATTCATGTGGGAGTACTGAGCCCATTGTAGGTAGGGCCACCCTTAGGCAGGTGGTTCTGGATTCTACAAGAAAGCAGGCTGAGCAAGCTGTTGAGTAAGCCAGTTGAGTAATCTGCACCCCTCCATGGCCTCTGCATCAGCTCCTGCCTTCAGGTCTCACCCTGTTGTTACAGTTCCTGCCCTGGTTTCCTTTAATGATAGACTAAGATGTGGAATATGCCAAATAAACCTTTCCTCCACAAACTAATTTTAGTCATCATGTTTCATTACAGCAACAGCAACTAGCTGGAAAAATATTATAAAATAAAATTCCAAATATTTAGATAAAATATTTACAAGTTGGTAATTATATTTTTCCCATAGAATCTTTGTTTTGTTTTTAAATCAGGTCCAAGTTGTTAAATTCCTGTTGTAGGGTTGGGGATTTAGGTCAGTGGTAGAGCGCTTGCCTAGCAAGCACAAGGCCCTGGGTTTGATCCTCAGCTCAAAAAAAAAAAAAAAGAAAAGAAAAGAAATTCCTGTTGTAAACACAGATTTTTTCAACATGGATGATCTAACATCTTTTTCTATTGTTTTATTTACTTTGAATTGATTTATTTTCACTTTTATGAAATGATAAGTAGCAGTGAATTAAAACTTCATTTTCAAATCTTTTAAAACTATTTTTATTTATTCATATATTACATCATGACCACAGTTTCCCCTCCCCTTCCTCCTCCCATCCCCCTACCCCATGTATTCATTCTCTATTTCCCTTCATAATGGGCAGGATTCCCAGGGATATCAACCAAACTTAGCATATCAAGTTGAAATAAGACTAGGTATGTCACTCATATTAAGGCTGGACAAGGCAACCCAACATGAGGAGTAGGCTCACCAAAGCAGATAACAGAGTCAGAGACGGGCCCTGCTCCCATTGTTAGGAGTTCCACAAGAAGACCAAGCTACACAATTGTACCATATATGCAGAAGGCATAGCTCAGTCCCATGCAGGCTCCCTGGTTGGTGGCTCAATCTCTATGAGTTTTTATGAGCCCAGGTGAGTTGATTCTGTGAGTTTTCTTGTAGTGTCCTTGGCCCCTCTGGCTCTTACCATTCTTCCTCCCTTTCTTCAACGGAATTCCCTGAGGTCTGCCTGAAGTTTGGCTGTGGGTCTCTGCATCTATTTTCATCTGTTGCTCGATGAAGCCTCTCTGATGATGATTATGCTAGGCTCCTGCCTAAGAGTATAGCAGAAAGTATAGCAGAATATCATTAGGAATCCTTTCATTGACTTTTTTTAACAGTTGTGTTTGGTTCCATACTAGGTCTCTGGACTATCCAGACTTTGGTTCCAGACTCTCCAGGCAGGTGTCAGGGGTGGGCTCCCTCTTGTAACATGGGTCTTAAGCTGTACTAGTCATTGATTGGCCACTCCCACATTTTTTGCCACCTTTCCAGCCGCACATCTGGTCTGTGGGACAAATTGTAGGTTGGAGCTTTTGTGCCTGGGTTGCTGTCCCAATCCCTCCACTGGAAATCTTGCCTGGTTACAGAAAATGGCTAGTTCAGGCTCCATACATCTACTTACTAGGAGTCTTAAGTAGGATCATCCTCATAGATTCCTAGCAGTTTCCATTGAATTAGGTTTCTAAAATGCTCCCAATACCAGTTGTCTCTCCCAGTATTCTCTCCCTCTATCTATCCCCCACCAGATTCCTCCTGTTCCCATATACACCTGCCCCCAGACCACACATGATATTTATTCTGTATCCCCTTTCCAGGGAGATTTGTGCATCCCCCCTTTTGCCCTCCTCATTACTTAGGCTCTCTGGGTCTTTGGATTGTAGCATAAGTATACTTTCCTTTATAGCCAATATCCACTTATAAGTGAGTACATACCGTATTTGTCTTTCTGGGTCTGGGTTACCTCATCCATAATAATTTTTTCTACATCATTCATTTGCCTGAAAATTTCATGATGTTATTTTTTTAATAGTTAATACTCCATTTTGTAAATATATAATATTTTTTATCCATTCTTCAGTTGAGGTACATCTAGGTTGTTTCAAGTTTCTAACTATTATGAATAAAGCTGCTATGAACATAGTTTCAAGTGTCCTTGTGGTATGATTGAGCATCATTTGGGTATATTCCCAGGATCTCTATAGCTGAATCTTATGTTAGATTGATTCCCAGCTTTCTAAGAAACTGACTTCCAAAGTGGTTGTTCAAGTTTGTGCTCCCACCAGCAGTGAAGGAGTGTTCCCCTTGCTCTATATCCTCTCCAGCATGAGCTGCCACTTATGTTTTTGATCTTCACCATTCTTATAGGTGTACAATGGAATCTCAGAGTTGTTTTGATTTGCATTTCCTTGATGGCTAAGGATGTTGAGCATTTCTTTAAGTGCTTCTCAGCCATTTGAAATTCCTGTGTTGAGAATTCTCTGTTAAATCTGTACCCAATTTTTAAAATTGGATTATTGAAGATTAAAATTACAATAAGACTTTAAGACTTAAGCAAACATTTTTAAAGACATCTAGAATTAAACTTTATTGTGTTTTCTGAAAAAATACCCATAAAAGGGACATTATTATAAAGCTGAACTTGTATAGTTTTGACCTGACTTAATCAGCTATCCCCTCCTTAATTTAGTTAGCATTCCTGATAAAATGCTAGAGCATTTTTTACAATTAACTTTAAGTATTTTATGCTACAAAACCCATATTGTCAGAATTCATTCTTATAAGAAACCTAGCCACTTTTAAAAATAAATTGTGATCTTTAATCTGTATGTATTTCTCTATAGAAAAAGAACATAAATTCATACTGATAATGTAGTGTTTGGGGGTTTGAAATATAATTGGAAACATAATGGACAATCACTGTTCCCCTGATAAGTTGCATTAAGAAGAAATAACCCTTATGTAAGTACCATTGAAACCCATGGGGCAACTAATAAGTCCTATATCCATAAAAACATGATAAAGTGTGAATTTAGGAACACAGATACATGGAAACATAGATTGGAGTCTGGCTCCACAATGTATATTGAAAGCCAATTGTGGCTAGCTTAACTATTCTGTATCAGGTCATTTGATTACTTTTAATATATTTACAAAGATTGAAAACAAATTACTCGAATTTCTCAGCTATTTTCCTATTGTTATGATAAGTTTCCATGACCAACACAACTAATGGAAGAATTAACTTGGTGATTATAACTTCAGAGGGTTAAAATCAATGAACATGATAGAGGGAAACATGGCAGCAGGTGGGCAAGCATGACACTCAAGTATTACTAACTGAGAACTTATAGCTTCTTCACAAGCACAATCAAGAGGCAGAGAGGGAGCTGAATGGTAATGATGTTGAGCTTTTGAATCTGCAAGTCCCACACAGAGTGATACACTTCCTCAATCAAGAACACACATCCTAATTCTTCCCAAACATTTCCACCAAGTGTGGACCAAATATTCAACTTTATGGGAGCCTTTCTAATTTAAACCACCACCACAGAGATGTTCTTTGTAATAGGTCAAAATTGTAAGCAACCCTAATTCTGTAAGTAGTACAGAACACAAGTTTAATTTTAGTATGTATATACTTCACAATGTATAAAATATTCAAAAATACAACATTGAAAATAATTGTGACTAAAAAGTATATACAATATAACTTAATTATGTGTTTCAAAAACTTGAAAATTAATCAGTTGTAATAAATACTGTGCTGATAGTTGGCTGGTCATGGCTGGGAAGGAACATAGGTTGTATTGCAGGTCCAGTGATGTTTTAAAAGTTAATTTAGATACTGCTTATATGTGTATGTATTTTGTGGAGTTTGATAAATATAGGTATATGGCATACATAGTCTCCATATGATTTACCTTCTCTGTTTCATAAATGTTTTGCCTTACCAAGTTTTAAATTATTACTTCCCTTTAATTAAGAAAAGTTTTGATATTTATGTCATAGAATAGCCTACCTTCTATTTACCACAAAACAGAAAAAGCAGTCTACAGTTGAATTTCATATGTGACATTTTAGATGCACTGAATTCATTTATAGGACTTTTTATACTTCTAAATAACACAAAAGGGATGTAGTCTTTATTTTTATTACAGCACAATCCTTAATTGCATGCAACAAAAATACCCTTTAATCCTAAGAAGAACACTCAATATCCAGAAAGATGAGAGTTTGAGGTATGTAGAAAAAGCCTTATCTTTTATTGAAAAATAAGTCTTAGACTGAAAACAAAGATTTAAAAAAAACCTGAAATTTCTTGTTCCCACTGCAAATAAGGAGTATGTCTTTATTAGTTAACCTGAGATGAAATATGCCAGTGGAAAATACTCCTCTAGGCCAGTTAAGGGACAAATAGTATTATAATCCCATATATAAGTAATAAAATGATTGACATTTTGCATTTGTATTATCTATTTTGACTTTCCATCTGCTAGTATTTGAAAATAAAATTGGATGTAATGAAGTTGTCATAAAAATTCTGAGATCAAGGATTTCCATTTCATAGACTAGTAAGAGGTTCTTAGAGAAATTTGTAAAAGTTCATACAACCAAAATTTTAATTACTTTTTAGAGAATATTATTGGTTTGAAATTTTAAATTACACTCAGCTCTTACATTTTATAGACACCCATAATATTTGAAAATGAGGCAAGTATATAGATTTAAGCTTGGAAGATTCCAAGACATCAGGTTTTCCATCTAGGTCTTGTTACCTACCTGGGTAG
This sequence comes from Peromyscus maniculatus bairdii, assembly GCF_049852395.1. Classification (NCBI taxonomy): domain Eukaryota; kingdom Metazoa; phylum Chordata; class Mammalia; order Rodentia; family Cricetidae; genus Peromyscus; species Peromyscus maniculatus. The sequence continues at coordinate 19,441,744 of NC_134853.1, forward strand.
AACTTTTGACTATGGCAATAAAATGTTGTCAGATACTTTTTTAACTGGGTGTATAGGAAGTCAGCATTAACCATTACTCTATGCTCTGTAAAGAGTTCATTAAGAGAATACTTTAGCTACAATGCCAGGTAAAGATGCAGATATTTCTCTGAGGAAAAAGATGAAAAAAAAAAAAAAAAGACTATGCTGTGGGATGTTCTGTATGTCCTGTGGGAGCCCTTCTTGGGTTCTTTGTGGCGTTACCCAGCAGGTCCGCATAGAGGATGATTAGGACCATGGGCCTCAGTGCAGGTGTCTGAGATGGTCTGCACTTGGCTGTGCTGGGGGATGGTCTGTATGTCAAGTTGTTCTGATTGATCAATAAATAAAACCTGATCGGCTGTGGCTAGGCAGGAAGGATAGGTGGGACTAACAGAGAGGAGAAATAAAAGGACAGGAAGGCAGAAGGACTGGCTGCAGCCGCCGCTATGACCAGCAGCATGTGAAGTCACCGGGAAGCCACCAGCCACGTGGCAAGGTATAGATTTATGGAAATGGACTAATTTAAGCTATAAGCACAGTTAGCAAGAAGCCTGCCACAGCCATACAGTTTGTAAGTAATATAAGTCTCTGTGTTTACTTGGTTGGGTCTGAGCGGCTGTGGGACTGGCGGGTGACAAAGATTTGTCCTGACTGTGGGCAAGGCCGGAAAACTCTAGCGACAAGACTAAATCTACTTAAATACTTCCTCTTTTGATTCACATTTTGACTTGAAAAAAAAGTTTCGAATAGGCTTATGGAAGAAGCCCAATTTAAGAGTGTGAATGGTGAACTCCCTGAGACCCACAGGCCGCTCCTGCCAGGGAAGCAGGGAAGCTGACTGCTGATTTTTTCCTCTTTCTTCCTCCGGATCCAACGCCCAGTTTCATCTATAGCTCTGCATCAGAAAACCTGAGGCAGCCCCACCACCCACATTTTGGTATATCCCACAAATCTTCCATACCTAACGTTCCTCCTCATATTCTTTTCATTATCACAACCCCCATCTTCAGCATATAACCCCTGAGATCTCACAGGTCACCCTGGTCAAAGAAGCAAGAGGCTAATTTCTGAGCTCCATGTCTCCCTCTGCTCTTGCAATTCATTTTTATCCCAGCTTACAGCAGAACGTCTGCTGCAGCCTCTTGCACCCATAGCCAGTGGATCACATGGATCTTCCCCTCCAAACTTACTTTCTCCCACCATTGCCATGCCCCAACCACCTCCCTGCTAGTTCAGCATGCACTGTCTGGGAACCCACAGGCTACTCTGGCCAGGGAAGCAAATAGGCCAACTGAAGACCTTCATTTCTCCCACCATGCCTCCAAGTCCAATCCCTCAGTCACACTCCAACTCTTTAGCAAACCTTCTGCTTTGGCCTCTCCTCACTTTCTCTCCTTCCCAGTGGAACAACTAAGCAGATACTAGGGGAACACCCTAATTTTCTCCCTCTCATGAAGCCCCTCCCCTGCCCCATGATCTTTCCTGTTCCTGAGGCTCAGGTCCCAGTACACATTAAACTGGAAAGTCCAGTGCCCACAAATATGAAGACCCCAAAAGATTTTCCTAACAGGCAACACATAGCCACAATACTCTCCAAAGATGCAGAGAGGAAACAGAAACCAAGGAAGAAAACAGTTATGTAAAAAAGATGAGACCAGATATCAGCACCTAGAATAAACAACCTTCCTAATCCCAGATGCCTAAACACAAGTTTAAAAAATACTGTCAAAAACATCCAGGGCCATATATCAGCACCTGGAATAAAACCTTCCTAGTCCCAGATGCCTAGACACAATCATAAAAAAAATACTATCATTAACAGCCAGGACAGCATGTCTCCACAAGAGCCCAGCAACCCTAAGACAGCTGGCCCTAAATATTCCAAAATAGTTAAAGCATAAGAAAAAGATCTTGAAATAACTTTCACATATATGACAGAGGTCTTTAAAGAAGAAATGAATAAATTCCTCAAAGAAATCTATAAAAATATAAACAAAGATTGGAAGGAAATACAAAAAATTTTAAAGATCTGAAAGTAAAAATAAAATCAATAAAGAAAACACAAACTGGGAAAAATCTGGTAATGAAAAATTTAGAAACTCAAACATGAACCTCAGAGGAAGCCTACCCACCAGAACATAAGAGATGGAAGAAACAGTCTTAAGCACTAAAGACATGATAGAAGAAATGAATATGAAATGGTCAAGAAAATGTTAAATCTAAAAAACTCCTGACAAAAAATGTCAGCAAATCTGGCATATTATGAAAGGACCAAATCTAAGAATAATAACATTAGAGGAAGGAGAAACACAGGTCAAAGACACGGAAAATACTTGTAACAAAATCATAGAAGAAAAATTCTTTAACCTAAAGGAGATAACTATCAAAGTACAAGAAGTGTACAAACACCAAAAAGAAAGGAACAAAAAGAAAGTCCCCTGGACACATGATAATCAAAACAATATACAAATAGACCATAGAAAAAATATTAAAAGCTGCAAAGTGGAAAAGACAAAATAACATATAAAGACAGACCTCGTAGAATTGCACCTGACTTCACAATGGAGATTCTAAAAACCAGTAGTGCCAGAAAACAACATTTTGTAGAATCTTAGAAACCACAAAAAAAAAAATTCAGCCCAGACTATTATACCCAGGAAAATTTTCATTTACCAGAGATAGAAAAAATAAGACTATGATAAAACCAAACTTAAGCAATATCTATCCACAAATCGAGTCCTACAGAAGGTGCTAGAAGTAAACTCTGACCTAAGGAGGTTAACTACATATAAAAGCACCGGGAGTAAACAATCCCAAACAAGCAAAATAAAAAATAAAAATAAAAGGCTATACAGACACACTAAAAAAATAAAATAAAATAACAGGAATCAACAATCAGTGGTCACTGATACCTCTCAACATCAGTGGTTTCAATTGTCTAATAAAAAGATACAGACTAACAGAATGGATGAAAAAGGGATCCATCCTTGCACTGCATCGAAGAAACATACCTTAACATTAAAGATACACATAACTTCGTGGAAAAGGGACACAAAAAGATCACCCCCCAAAATGGGCTTAGAAAACAAGTTGGTGTAACTATTTTAATATCTGATAAGTAATAGACTTTAAACTAAAACTAGCAAGAAGATATAGAGAAGGACCCAAGCTACTCATCAAAGAAAGAATCTACTGAGAGTACACTGTAATTCTTAACATCAATGCCCCAAACACAAGGGAATCAAGGTTTGTAAAATAAATACTACAACAGCTTAATTTACAAATTGACCCTTTGCACACTGATAGTGGGAGACTATACTACCACATGCTCATCAACAGACTGGTAATCCAGACAAAAACTAAACAGAGAAAAGCTGTTACAGGGAAGTTTCAATCCATTCGGTTTAAATGGATTAAACCAATTGGATTGGACCTAACAGATATTTACAGAACATTTCATCTCAATACCTAATTGTACTTTATCCAAAATCGAACATATACTTGAACACAAAGCAAATCTCAACAGATACAAGAAAATCAAAATAACACCCTGCATCCTGACCACCATGAATAAAGTTAGATAACAACAGCAACAGAAACTAGAGAAAGCTTACAAACTCATGGAAGCTAAACAACTCCCTACTGAATGAAAAATGGGTCAAGACAGAAATAAAAAAGAAAGTAAAAACTTTCTAGAATTCAATGAAAATGAATATACAACAAACCCAAACTTATAGGACACAGTGAAGTTGGTTCAAAGAGTTCAGTTCATAGCACTAAGCACCTACATAAAAAACAAATAAAAAAGAAAAAGAGAAAGAGCTCATATTAGCAACTTACTTAACAGCACTCCTAAAATCTCTAGAACAAAAAGAGGTAATGACATTCAGGAAGATTAGACTGTTAGAAATAAGCAACTCAAGGCTGAAACCAATATAATAGAAACAGAGAGAACAATACAAAGTATCAATGAAATGAAGAAATGGTCTTAGCGAAATATCAACAAGATAGACAAACCCTTATCCAAACTAACTAAAAAGCAGAGTTTCCAAATTAATGAAGTCAGAAGCAAAAAGGACATAACAACCAGACACTGAGGAAATAAAAAAATCATGAGGTCATGCTATTAAAATCTTTTCCACCAAACTGAAAAATATAAAAGACATTTATAACTTTTTTGTTAATATGCCACTTACCAAAATTAAATCAAGACCAGTTAAGCAACATAAACAGAACTATAACCCCTGGTGAAATAGACGTAGTTATTTAAAGTTTCCCAGGGACAGATGGTTTTGGTGACAAATTCTATCAGAATTTCAAAGAACAGTTAATGCCAAATTAAATTACTCCAAATGCATATCACATTACTCAAAAAAAAATAGGAATAGGGGCATTACCCAATTCATTTTATGAGACCACAGTTGTCCTCATACCCAAACCACAAAAAGATCAAAGAGAAAGAGAATTATAGGCCAGTTTCCCTTATGAACATAGATTCAAGTGCACTCAACAAAATACTTGCAAAATGAATCCAAAAACACTTTAAAAAAAAAAAGATCAAATACCTTGATCAAGTATGCTTCATCCCCGAGAGGCATGGATGGTTCAACATATGTAAATCGACAAATTTAATCCACCATATAAACTAACTGAAAGACATGAACAACACATGATCAAATCATTAGATGCAGCCTTTGACAAATTTCAACACCCCTTCATAATGTATGCCCCAGAGAGAGATTAAGATTACAAGGGACATACCTCAACATAATTAAAGGAATTTAAAGTAATCTCAAAGCAAACATCAACTTAAAAGGAGAGAAACTCAAAGCAATTTCACTAAAATCAGGAACAAGATGTGTTTTTCAATTTCTTCTATAACCTAGTTGATATACTACTTGAAGTCTTAGCTAGAGCAATAAAACAACTGTCAGAGATCAATGAGATACATATTAGAAAGGAAGAAGTCAGTGAATCTTTATTTAGAGATGATATAATAGTATATATAAGTGACTATAAAAAATCCACTGGGAAACTTCTACAGCTAATAATGAGTATCAGTAAAGTAGCTGGAAACAAAATCAACTCACAAAAAAATCACTAGTATTCCAATATAAAAGTGACAGCTGGTTTGAGAAAGAATTAACCTCAAATAATGTAAAATGTCTTAGGTTAACTCTAACAAAGCAAATGAAAATTTTGAAGTTGAAAAAGTTACCAGATGATGGCAAGATCTCCCATGTTCAGAGATCAGTAGAGCTAATATATTTAAAATGGCCATCCTTCCAAAAGCAATCTATAGATTCAATGCCATGCCCATGAAAATTCCAAGACAACTATTCACAATCTTGAAAGGACACTTTTCAGCATCATATGGAAATATGCAAAACCTAGGACAGATAAAACAATCCTGGATACTAAATGAACTGATGGAATTGTCACTATGCCCAATTTCAAGTTGAAGTACAAAGCTATAATAAAAACAGCATGATATTGACACAATAACAGACACATTTATCAATGGAATCAAGTTGAAGCTCCAGATGTAAATACACACACTATGGACACCTGAATGAGAAAAAAGAAGCCAGAAATCTACAATGGAAAAAAAGAGAATATCTTCAACAAATGGTGCTGGTCCAAGTGAATGCATATACAAGAATGCAAATAAATCCATACCTATCACCCTGCACAAAATCAATTCCAAGTGAGTCAAAGATCTCAACATAAAACCAGATATACTGAACAAGATAGAAGACAAAGTGGGCAATAGCCTTGACCTCATTGGCACAGGAAACACTTTATGGACAGAACACCAAAAGTGCAAGCATTAAGATCAACAATTAAGAAAAGGGACTTCATGAAACTGAGAAGCTCCTGCACAGCAAAGGACACTGTCATTCAGACAAACTGGAAGCCTACAGAATTGGAGAAGATATTTAATTAATAACTATACATCTGATAAAGTGCTAATACTCAAAATACATAAAAAAAACCTGAAAAACCTACATATCAAGTAAACAACCCAAATAAAAATGAGATACAGATTTGAACAGAGTTCTCAATAGAGGAAACTCAAATGTCTGAGAAACAGAAATGTTACATATCCTTAGCTATCAGAAAATTGCAATCAAAAACACATTTATATTTACACCTGTCAGAATGGCTCAGATCAACAAAACCAGTGGCAGCTCATGTTGTTGAGGATGTGGAGTAAGAAGAACATTCATATGTGGCTGTTGGGAGTACCAACTCCATACAGCCACTGTGGAAATCAGTGTGGCAGTTCCTCATGAAGACAGTGGTTCATCTTCCTCAAGATCCAGCATACCAGTCTTGGGCATATCCCCAAAGGATGCTTTATCCTACCATAGAGACATTTGCTCAATCATATTCTTTGCTGCTCTATTCATAAGAGCCAAAAACTGGGAACAACCTAGATGTCTCTCAACAGAAGAATGGATACAAAAACTGTGGTACATTTTTCCATTTACATAATGGAATATTACTCGGCTGTTTAAAAAAAAGGACATCATGAAATTTTAAGGCAAATGTATAGAACTAGGTAAAATCATCCTGAGTGAGGCATGCCAGGCCCAGAAAGACAAATTATGCTATATTTTTGGGGATTTCAGCTGTATGTCAATAATAACAAAGCTACAGCTGATCGAATCACAAAGTGTGGGTATAGAGTAAGTGACAAGAGGAAACATAGATCTCATTAGGAAAAGGGAAAATAATAGATAATTATGGATGAACACAGGGTGGGATTGTAGGCTCAATTAATTAAGGGGAAGAGAGGGGGTTTGGAGAGGAAACTTGGGAAGAGACAGCTAAAATTTAAAGTGTATTTGAAGGATAATACAGAAACTGAAACAGCAGAAACTTCTAAAATGCATATGTGTATGCATCTGATCTAAATGAAATTACAAAATAATGGGGAGACACAGTCCCAGTTGCCCATCTACTCTCACCAAATGGAAATTTTAGTACCAGGATTTGGTTACATATATTTGGGTTGTTGACAAAGGGGGACAGATGGGTAACCAAAACAACCCAGTTTCTCGCTTAAACTATATGCTACTCTTCATAAACTGACAATGAAAACCATTTTGAAGACCACACCTACAAATCATTGATCAGGGAGAATTTGAGCTAGTGCCTACATAGTCTTCACCCCTACATTATAATGTCTTTGGTACAGGAAGATACTCTGCCTGCTACCAAAAGAGAAATGTAAACACCAAGCCAGCCATAAACTTTTGATTTACAAGGGTGTACAGCTTGCAAGATATACTGGGGCTATGGTGGCACAAAGCTTGCTTTGGAGTAACCAACCAATAACTGATTTGACTTAAGATCTCCTCTAAGAAAGGGAACCAGTACCTGACTCTGCTTGGGTGATCAAGTACCAAAGAACAGGGGGTGCAGAGACCTCTGGTAAAGCCAAATAATAATATTCTAAAAAGAGAAAGAAAGAAAGAAAGAGAGAGAGAGAGAGAGAGAGAGAGAGAGAGAGAGAGAGAGAGAAGAAGAAGAAGAAGAAGAAGAAGAAGAAGAAGAAGAAGAAGAAGAAGAAGAAGAAGAAGAAGAAGAAGAAAAAGAAAAAGAAGAAGAAGAAGGGAGGGAGGGAGGGAGGGAGGGAGGAAGGAAGGAAGGAAGGAAGGAAGGAAGGAAGGAAGGAAGGAAGGAAGGGGAGAGGGGGAGAGGAGAGAGAGAAGGAGAGAGAGAGGGAGAGAAGAGAAAAGGGAAGAAAAGGAAAATACATAGTGATAAAATGACTCCTAATGATATTCTGCTATACTCATGGGTCAATGTCTTGCTTAGCCATCATCAGAGAAGCTTCCTCTTGCAGCAAAAGGCAAACACTATAGAGACCTACACCAGACATTATGTAGAGAGTGAGAGACTATGGAATGCCAGCCCTAAATGGGATGTCGCTATCAAAACCCTCTCCTCAGAGCTCATGGAGTCATAACAAAGAGGAGTAAAAAAGAGCATAAGAGCCAGAAAGGATGGAAGATACCAGGTGAACAAGGTCCTCTAAATCAACTGAGCAAAGCTCATATGAACTCACAAAGACTGGAGCAACATGCACAGGGCCTGCACAGGTCTGCCCAAGGTCCTCTGCATTTATATTATGGCCTTTAATTAGTCTTCTTATAGGATTCCTGAGAGTGCAACTAAGTGGATATCTGATTCTTAGGTCTTCTCTTGGGCACTTTTCCTTCTGTTGGTTTCTCCTGCCCAACTTAGCTGTGGTAGGTTTTTGTTTTTTGTTTGTTTGTTTGTCTTTGTCTTATGTTTCATTTTGCTATATTTTATAAATGAATGAATTAATGGGTGAATGAAACAAAATATAGCCACTAGGGTAAAGATTAACAACTGAACTATCATATGTACTTGCTGGGAGAGGGAAAAATCTGTTTTCTCCATTGAATTGATACTGGGTATGTCAACCATCCCAAGGCAAGCTTCATGTTCAGGAATAGTTGACTAACATATAATGGACTCCTCAGAATTTGTGTGTGTGTGTGTGTGTGTGTGTGTGTGTGTGTGTGTGTGTGTGTGTGTGTGTGTATGTGTGTGTGTGTGTGTGTGTGTGTGTTTATTTTGTTACATTTTGTTTTGTTGTTGTTAGTTTGTTTTTCTGTTTCATTGTTGTTTTATTTTATTTTCTTTGTTTGGGGGTTGTTTTTCTATTGATTTTTTGTTAGGTTTTTTGAGAAAGAACTTAATGTTTGGTGGGTAGGGAAGGGGAGAGAATCTGAAAGAAGTTGGGGCAGGGGACAAACACAACTAAATGATTTTTAAATTTTAAAACTGTTTTAAATAATAAAATTTAATAAAAATGAAAAATTTTATAAATGGCAGTTTGTTTTAAAGTAACATATTTTCATATGCATTTGCATTATATGCCTTTACTTATACTATATCAAATATGTTTATGGAGATTTTTATAGCAATGTCCTCTGAAATAACATTTTCCATCATGGAAGGAAGCTTGAGAATATAGGATGTTCTAAAAAAAAATTGAAAATTTCCATCCTGCAGTAGACATTCTTTATGGCAGAGGAAGAAAATGACTCAACAACTTCAGAAAGTCCTGGAAACTGACCAGATTCATTAAACTTCTTCATCCCCAAGACTCTAAAGCTGCAAGAACTACTGAGAAACTTCTTAGAGAAGCAGAACCTCTGAGAGGGTGGGCAGGCTGGGTGTCCGGGAGAGACGCTCACCAACCTTGCACTACGGCAAGCTAAGCAGTGGGTTCTAGAATCCCAGATTCCATGAGAGGGTGGGATTGTTTGACACAGCTGTCTTTTAGTCTCTTCTGCTCCTTCAAACAACCTCTCATCCGAACTCTTGTAAGATAACTCAGTAAAACTCTGTGGTTCACAAAGTTAGATTTTTGACATTGTTATTTTGGTTTTTTTCCCCTAACTTCCCTATGTGAGACTAGTAGGGTTTGTTCATGTATACCTAGAAATGGTGTCACATAGCCATTTTATAAGATGAGCACACAGTGTGTAAGGGTATGGATCTATTAGTAAAGAGTATTCTTAGCAAGTGTGAGAACTTACGTTCTTTTTTGTTTGTTTGTTTGTTTTTGAGACAGGGTTTCTCTGTGTAGCTTTGCACCTTTCCTGGATCTCACTCCGTAGACCAGGCTGACCTTGAACTCACAAAGATCCACCTGTCTCTGCCTCCCGAGTGCTGGGATTAAAGGAGTGCGCCACCACTGCCCAGCAGAACTTATGTTCATAACCCCAGAATCCATGTAAAAAAAATCAGATGTGGTATGGTAACCAAAAGCCCAGTGATGTCCAGGTGGGAGGTGGAAACCAATGGAACACTAGAAACTTGGAGGCTAGTGAGCCTGGACTCAAGATATGATGTTCTAGGCCAAAGAAGGACCTTACCCCAAATCAGAGGTAGGAGCCACCTGAGGACCAATACCTAAGTGTGTTCTACGACCTTCATACATATCCTGTGCATTTGCATATCCCCATACAGGAACACATACACTAAATAATAGTAACATAATTATCATAATAATAAATAAACACTAAGGTTTGCTTTATAGAGCACATTATAATTCTTGTTGGAATGGGTAATAGAAATATTATATTCAGAAGTAAACATTAATGTTCCATAGTACCACATTTAGTTTAATTATATTTAAAGTAAGATTTGTATGAAAAACTTTGACAAGGATGATTGATGATGAACACAGAAATACTGTTTTAAGTTATAGATTCTTCTGTTTTCTTTTTTTATGCGTTGGTGTTTTAGCTCAAGTATTGGTAGCTACTTTGTCCTATGGAAATGATGTACTATGAGAGAAGTACTGCCCAGAATCTTCAAGACTGAGTGGCCAGTAAAAAAACTGAGTGAGGAATCTGAGAAGAAAAAAGTAAGACTTATTACTTGCTGTAAATCTTTGAAGGCTTGGCTACATGTTTTATAATTTACTAAAACTGGGATTTAAAAATATTCTGTGGGTGAAAGAGTAAAGTGAATTTCAGATAATTTATCCTAGAAAAAATCTGCCCCTAATGTTTGTTTACATGAAATCACATAAATAAATTTATGCAATAGCATTTTTCTATTTTCTTTTTTTTAAAGATTTATTTATTTATTACATATACAGTGTTCTGTCTGCATGTGTCCCTGCAGGCCAGAGGAGGGCACCAGATCTCATTCCAGATGGTTGTGAGCCACCATGTGGTTGCTGGGAATTGAACTCAGGATCTCTGGAAGAGCAGTCTTATTTACGTGCTCTTAACCACTGAGCCATCTCTCCAGCCCAGCATTTTTCTATTTTCAATTAAGGTAACGATTGTCTGGCCAGGCGGTGGTGGCAAACACCTTTAATCCCAGCAGTTGGGAGGCAGAGGCAGGTGGATCTCTGTGAGTTCGAGGCCAGCCTGGGCTACCAAGTGAGTTCTAGGAAAGGTGCAAAGCTGTACAGAGAAACCCTGTCTCAAAAAAAAAAAAAAAAAAGATTGTCTGAATCAGCTATGAAGAACTGAAATGAAGCCAACTTGTATTTGAGAAACATACTTTCAGTTGTCTGCTTATACAACCCGCAAGAAAACAAAAACCCCCCACCCAAAAGGACAATATATTGCAGGCACTTTGAAGTTGTCAGAGAACTGATTTTTAAAGCTCAAGCTAACAGTGTGATTTGCCTTAATTTGGCTGAGAAAAAAAAATCATATTTTCTATAAGCTTTGGAAAGGGACATTGTCATCACCCAGCAATTTTACAAGTTCATACTCAAGGAAATCTTGTTAAGAAAAGAAAGCATATTGATGTTATTATCCAAAAATAGATTTCAAAATAAAATGAAAAGAGAAGTTACTTCAAAAATTGATAAAAGGAAAATTATGTTGAGTCAAGCACTGAAATAAATAGAGTTTCTGATGTCTTGAACATTTTAATTTATATTTGATATTTCTTTCCTGAATGTCACATCTTCACCTTATAAGACTAGCAGCATACTACATGTATTCTTCCATTCCCCAGTTAGGATACATTAAACACAACCAATGTAGGAGCGCCCCTCTGTATAAAAATATGGAATGAAAAATTTCATCTTCAAGATTCTCAATCTATAGAATCAAATCCTCAAATAATTAATAACTTTAAGGTATTTTTATTATAATATAGCAGAAGGAAGATTATATCTCCTACTTTCCTTCTCAGAAATCACTCAAAATTATTATAAAGGAGAGAAGCAAAAACTCAATTATCACCTTCTGTGAGATTGATAGATATCCCTGTTCCTGAACCACACTAGCAATAGAGGTCAAGAACTGCATGAGAAGATAATTACTGCTGATATCATAATGTTAGCAGACAAAGCTACTCTGGAAAAGAGGCATACACTTAAAGATGATGAAAATAATTGCAAGAACTCACTTCCTGTTCCTCCTTCAACCCAATAAGTAAGTCAAATTGACAGAAAGTTGATAGCTGAATCATGGTAAAAGAAGTCACACTATGAAGAGAACTATGGCCTTCATTTCCTAATATGATGAAGAATGAATCTTAAAATAATTCTCTTTCCTCCTCACCTTTTCCCCTTTCATTTCTTACAGAATAGACAAATACAGAAAACACATCCATGTCACAGGGAACTGTTAGCACTAGAAAGCAGGTTGAATCTTTTCCTCAGCATAAACATATTGTTTCAGATGACACCACGCACAGAATGGCCAATAGCAATCACAAGGGCACTCAGCAGTGTAGGATGCTCCACAGAAAGGAGAAAGGGAATCGGAAAAACACAATGACAGACATGATCATCAGTCACAAAAATGTATGGAGTGACTGAAATACACAGTCATGAACACAAAAAATTATATTTAATTTTTAAAATTTAGAGGAGGTAAAAACATCATGAAGAATCTCATATTACTAGAAAATGAAAGTAGAAATCCATAAACTAGTAGAAAATAGGGTAAATCCAATTGTCAGAAATCAAAATGACAAACATAACAAAGACAATGGACAGATTGCATTGCTGGTGAGATTGAAGGAAAAACTTCATGATGAGAAAACGTTTGATATGAACATTAAAGGCTCAATTAATATGAAGATACCCAGAAATGAGAAAGAGGTTAAGTCAAGTGATATGAGCAAAGTGTTTAGTGTAATTTCAGAGAAGGAAAAAAGGTTACCTTTGTCTTAAGTGCAGATTATGAGAGGAATGATAAGTGGCCTGCAACTGTGTATAATCACTGGATTTTAGAAGAAATTTTATACCATGTTAATAATACATCTTTGTATGTGTAATAAAACACAGATTCACTCATAGTTAAGGTTGAAGAATAGCATGATCATGAAGATTTTAGAAATTTGCTTTTCCCTCAATAAGAGAAGAGAATTGTTTGGGATCAAAATAGAAGAAGGAAAGTGAAAAAAATCAATCAAAATCCTTTTTAATAATCCAGATAAAATACAATTTTCTCTTACTGTAAACCAATTTTATGATAGAGAATGTGGCAAAAAAGAAAAGAAAAGAAAAACTACTAATAAAGACTCAGAAAACAGCATGTCCAATTGAATACAGACTGTAAGGGAAATGGAGTTGGGAGTAGTGGTGTACACCTTTAATCCCAACACTAGAGAGTCAGAAGCAGGTGGGTCTCTACAAGTTTGAGGCCTGACTGGTCAACGAAGCAAGATCTAGGACAGCCAGACCTGTTACACAGAAAAATTCTGTCTCGAAAACAAAACAAACAAGAACAACAACAACAACAAAATAGCTAAGATCAAAAACACTGGTGACAGCTTGTGTTGGAGAGGATGTGGAGCAAGGGGAGCACTCCTCCACTGCTGGTGGGAGCACTTGTAAGTCCATTTTGGAAATCAGTGTGGCAGTTTCTCAAAAAATTGGGAATCAATCTACCTCAAGATCAAATGATACCACTCTTGGGCATATACCCAAGGAATGCTCAAGCATACTACAAAGACACATGCTCAACTATGTTAATAGCAGCATTATTTGTAATAGCCAGAACCTGGAAACAACCTAGATGCCCCTTAAACAAAGAATGGATGAAGAAAATGTGGTAAATATACACAGTGGAGCACTACTTAGTAGTGAAAAACAATGACATCATGAAATTTGCAGGCAAATGGATGGAACCAGAAAATATCATCCTGAGTGAGGTAACACAGACTCTAGCAGATTTCTGGATGTACTCAAGTAATAAAACTATCATGAGCTCTGTCTCTCAGCAGGACTGTCATCTCAGAGGAGAATGAACACAGAAGCTGCAGAATTTTAACAATCCAAATTTTCTGGGAACCAACTGAAAGTAATAAAATCACAATACAGACTTGGTTAGGAAATATTGGTATTTTCAATAAAAAACATCACTCTTGTTCTCCTTCTAGAATAAAATTCCCCTTCTTACTTTATAATTTAGTTTCCAATACAAGCAAAAATGCTTCTGCTTATTTCAATCTTGTCATCTTTTGCTTTTGCATCTACTAAAGCTATGAATACAAACCATATTTTCTATGTACTATATAAATTACGGATACCTAACAAATTTTTTTCTTTTTTCTTTTTTCTTTTTTTTTTTTTTTTGGAGACAGGGTTTTTCTATGTAGCTTTGGAGCCCTTCCTGGAACTCACTCTGTAGCCCAGGCTGGCCTCGAACTCACAGAGATCCGCCTACCTCTGCCCGCTGAGTGCTGGAATTAAAGGCATGCGCCACCACCACCAGGCCTTAACAAATCATTTAATAGCATGCTATGAAAATCTAGCCACAATCTAAGTGGCAATATAACAGGAAACACAAAGAAGCTGTGCTCAGAAGGCACCACTCTGAAGTGCTCTGTGAAGCTGCACATCTTATGTACCTGCAGTGTTTCTTCCTACTCCCTAAAGAATGAAGCTCTGTATTTTTTTTTCTTTTTCTTTTTGCCTTGAGACATTCTTTAAATTCTCTTCTTTGACTTCAGTATCGCACTTTATGTGTAGAGGTAAGTGAGAAACAAAAATACATAAATAAAATAAAATAAAAAATGGAACATATATGTAACAGGAACTCCTAAATGGTCTTTTATTAAAAACAAAACAGAGCCGATATTGGGGTAAATACTAAAAGATCATAGAGATAAAAGAACAAGCCACAGCCATCTCTTACCTCTAAGACTCCTTAGCCTGAAAAGGTCTTCAACTGAAAAGGGCTCTGCCCCCAAAAAGGGTCTAATTCCTGTCTCCTCACACCTTATATACCTTTCTCTGCCATGGCATTACTTCCTTCCTAGTGCTGGAATTAGTGGCCTGTGTGCTTTCCAAATACTGGAATTAAAGGTGTTAGATCTCAAGTGCTGGAGTTAAAGGCATGTGACTCCCAAGTACTGGGATTAAAGGTGTGTGCCACCACTGCTTGGCTCGGTTTCTGTCCTAGACTGAGTCAATCTCATGTAGTCCAGTGTGGCTTTGAACTCACAGAGATCCAGACAGATTTCTACCTCCCAAGTGCTAGGATTAAAGGTGTGTGCCACTACTGCCTGGCTTCTATGTTTAATTTAGTGGCTTGTTCTGTCCTCTGATGTTCAGGGAAATTTAATTAAGGTATACAATATATCACAGCACATCAATTCCTCCCAGGGACTCTTCTAAGTCTGCTCCAAAAGGCATCCCTGATTCCACAAGAAGACAACCACAGTGCATTTGTGGCCAAACCAGTAAGGGTAAGTAAGATTGAGCATGACTGAGCATATGACTACAGTCCTTCAATCCAATGCTTTAACCAGAGTCAAATATGCTCTAACCATCAAACAACAATCAACAATTTACATGGCTTGGATTGTACTGTGGGAACCAAAACTCAAAGAAGTCTGGTACCCAAGTGAAAATTTCTTCAGCTCACATCCACACACAGGCTTGAACAGTTGGTTATTCTGTTATTACTTTTCTCCCTGTTTTTTTTCAACTTGATAAACTTGTGTTTTTCTTCTTTGATCTGACTTAAATAAGTTCTTTCATTGACCATGAATCCAACCCACAATGTACTGTTCACATTTTTTAATCCATTTTTTTTTTTTACTTTTTTGATGATATTTTTTACTACCTGGTCATGAAAGACATAACTTCTGAACAGATACATATTCATATATTTTTGACATATACCAGGCATGGTGTTAAAAAAACAATTTAAAGTTGAAATAGACATTCAGTAGCCAGTATCATTCACATCTAAAATAAGGTGGAAGGCAAAAGCTATGCATAAGAAAATCATTCCTGTTTGTGCAGAGACCTTAGAAAATGCCTGTGAGACTTACATAATTAGATGAAAAATTCCTAGGCCTTATGAACTTTTTAATGTACTTACCATGAAAAGCAGACACTATTGGCTGGATTATGTCCCTTTCTAAATATGTTAAGGCTGGGGATTTAGTTCAAATGGTAAGAGTACTTGTTATTCTTGGAAGGATAAAGGTTTAATTCCTAGCCCCCACATAGTGGCTCACAAACACTTATAACTCCATTTACAAGGGACCTGACATCTTTTTTCTACCCTCCATTGGCACTAGGTAAACACATGATGCACAGTCATAAATTCAGGAAAAAATACTTATATACACAAAATACTTTAATTAAAATTCATATGTTCAATTCTCAAATTGCAGTGTTAGAGTGTTTGTAGACTGAGCATTTATTGGAGTAATGAATATTAAGTGAGATCATGTGAGTGGAACACTTATCAAATAGCAGTGTCCTGATAACAAGACACATCAACAAATCTATTTTTTCTTCTCAGTCATGAAGACAATACAACCTGAAAGGATCTATCTGCCAACCAAAACAAAAGCCCCCATTAGAGTCCATTTGGACTCTAGATCACTCTGGAACACTGATTTCAGATTTACAGCCTCCAGAATTCTTAGAAATATATTTCTTAACTTTAGACTGTCTTATACAGCCCAACTTATGGCAGCAGTTTATATATACCTCCATATTAGGGCAGTTGCATTGTACTAATTTAAGAGAAATAAATGTATGTTGGAGACATCAATTCTGACATGAGACATAGTAAAAAAAAAGATATATGAATTTTAACAGATGTCTGGGTTAACTTTAACAAAGGCAAATAATACGAGGCACACTTGGGGATTATGTGTAGGCATGATGACAACATCATATGCATATGAGAAGAGAACAGTAGTAGAAAGAATGGAGAAATGTACATCATGCTAAGTCAGAAAAGGTAAGTGTGGGGGTTTGGGGGAATAACATACAATATAATAACATGCTTTTCTCATCAACAGAGTAATTGTAAAAGTAATGTAGAATAGTGAGGTAATTTTTAAAAATTCATTCATTGCTGACAAATCTCATGACATATTATGCTAACAGTGTCTTTGGTAATAAGTATTCTAAGAATGACCTACCCAGTCATAAGTAGGATAAGATGATTAAAGTCTCACCATGCCTAATATTTTGTTAATCACATACCAATGAAAAGAGAAATAGAACACATGCCTTCTAGCAATAGTTAGCTCACAGAGCAGAAGAGTGGGCATGCAGTTTTCCCCATCAAGTTTACCATCTAAACAAATTTGCTAGTTTTTGTCAGTAGAGAATAGAAAAAAGAAGAAATAATAGGATAAGTATGAGGGAGAGTCAAGCTATCCTAAGGTGACTCTAGCTAGAGGTGTTTAAGATGGATCTTCTGTCCAGCATTCAACATCTCACCACCAATGCCACCCATGGGTCAGATTCTATTGGATAACACTATCTTATAATAAAAATGCATAAAGTTGACTTTCACCTTGACCCCTATACTGATGGCTTTCCCAAACTGTGTGCAAGGTGTTGATAATTGAGAGAGATTTTACTATCATCTGTGAGGACGTTCATTCACGTGCCATCGTACCTGAAAGCAATTGTTCTGCCTTCGGAATTTCTTAGCCCTTTGCAGTGTGAAAACTCATTTCCTTGTGCTTTCTCCCCAAATCTTTGCCACTGGAGAAGCTCAACTTCAGAGTTCTTACCCAAAGTTGTTTTGCTGCTTCATAATAATCCAGTTTACCCCGCACGATAAGGTGCCTCTGCCCAGTGCTGCATGAACCATTACCCCCACTTCTGGGACTTGGGTCGTCACATGATTTTGTACCATTTCTGTCATGGATTTTATTTAAATGGTGGGAATAGAGTCCACTGTTTTATTTCATTCCCATTCCTCTATGCAGTTTATGAAGCCTCAGCTTACTTCAGCTTGATGAGATCTGCATTTCTCTTGCTGAAGGTCAATTCTGTGAAGATTAAAATGACTGCTTACATATGATTAAAGCTACCTGCCATGTGTTCAAGTGACATTGAACGTCAAAAACACTTGAACTAAGGTTCAAAATACATTTTCTATGTATTATCAGTTAAATATACTGCTGTAAAAGTCAGCCTCTTAACTGACTGCTACAAATTGTCAGGTTTGCAACACAAAATGTCAGTTCAACAAACATGATCAGTGTTATTAAGTTATTATGTAAATTCAATTAATTAAAGTGAAAAGAGGACTCTGGAAAGAGGTTAAGCAAAACATTCAGAACAACTGAAATAGTAAAGTAGTCATAGATAACAGAAAGAATTTGATATTTATAATTACCATGACACAAAAAGATGGGGACAGAACTCTGAAAGCATCATTCAATGAAAATCAAAGTATGCACCTGAGAAGACCCTGAAGACCACAGCATATAAAACTATCACTTAAAGGTTCAGCAAATCACTTTGTATAGTAGCTGGGATGGATATGTAGAGAACAAATGCCTGGGGTGAGGGGGTGAGAACACTCTATGGTGTCAGATAAGGTTATTAACACTCAGATATATTCTAATCAATTTTATTAACTAAAGAGAGAATTCTTTATATATATATATATATAAAAGCAAATATATATTAATATATATTAATATAATATATATATATTAAAGCAAAAGAACAACAACAAAAACAATAACAGAAACAGGAATAAAAGGAGTTTGGAAGAAATTTTGGAAGAGAAATAGTCAGATCATAAGAAGTAAGGTGCTATGTTCTTTAACTCTTTGTAAAAACAGACTTAGATTCTTAATATTAAAAGTTCTGTTGGAATGAAATGAATTTCACAAAAATAAAAGCAAAAGAGCAACAAAGAGAATGGGAGAGAAATGAGAAGAGAACAAGAAACACCTTGGCATTGCCAGAGAAAATGAAAGCAGGACATCTGGAATGTCTATAAAGTTTCAATGCGTCAAAATAACTCACAAGAAAGAGAATCACCAAAACAGAAAAGGACAATACAGTCCAGAAACGAAAAATAATATTAGAAATTAAGAAAATATTTATTTATATAATGGACAAAATGAATGAATATATAGACACTTCTTTCACAGGTAAAAAAGTAATATATATGATTGAGAAAATGAGGAAAATAATTATGTAAACTTTATAACTTGTCAAAATTATTTTCTATCATAAGCTTTGAAAAATATCAGTCATTAGCATTCAAGGACTCATGAATGTTTAAGTGATAATGTCCTTAAAATCTATTATTAATGACAAGTTAGACAACTAAAATGACAGGCAACACTTAAATAAGCACTTGTGGTCAGCATTATAGGCAGAATGATTTATCATACCAAGAGAATAATTTGCATAAGCTGTATTTCTGCACATGGGTGGATCTGTTTCAAAAACACTTTGTGAATTAAATGGGTATTGTCATTGTAATGACACCTCATCTTCCATCTAAAATAAAAGAGCCTGCCAATTACTTCAGTAAGAAATGGCCTCTTTTGCCAAGCCTGTCCACCATAGTGCTATCTGGGGACCTATATGTTAAAGGAAAGGACCAGTTCCCATAAACTGTCTGATAAATATGTATTGGTACTTACATACAAGCACACAAAAGACACATGCACTCGCTCAGTTATATACAAAAAGAAAAACATTAAATAATCATTATTTTAACTAGAAATTGGACTTGATTAAATGGTTGAATAATTCTAAATCTAAGACATGAAATTTGTAACTCATTATCTTTCTAGATGCATAATGTTCTGATAAGCCAAGGTGGTAAAGGGTTAGGACATGTACTGGATTACAGTGAAAGCTAGATAAAATTTAAGCATACTAGCTTTTCTAGGATTCATAATCTCATTTCTGTCACAAATTGATACCTTATATTTAATTATTGGGAGTGATTCTTGGGAGCCTACTATCATCATCTAAGTAAGATCTGAAGGAAGCTTAGATCAGGCAGGCATAACCATAGTGGAGAAAGGTAAAATTTTACTCTTTTGGTGGTTTGTGTAATTAGTGGTGCATGAGTCAACAATCTGTAGAGGAATGCAACTGACAGGATGAATACATATTAAAAATAATATTTATGAGACTAGCATATACCACACAGGATAAGTAGTACAACAATGGCTGTCAATTTGCTTGATAGGCTACAAAGCCAGTAGTTGTTCTTTCTACTAGGTTATGTTTTCCATCATTATCTTTCTGATGCTGAAGGCCTTTAGAATTCCAGGAGAACTACTGATCTTCAGTCCACATTGGAAGTTCATGGAAATTATGCTCTGATTTTGACAAAGGAGAGAAATAGCAACAATACAACAGAAAGATTTAAAAGCAATAAGAAAAGACGGACAAGCAAAAAGTGTTGTTTTGCCTTATACCGTTATATCTGGTTCTGCTGAATTTTCTTTCCTCTGTAATCCTCTAGGGAATTATCTTCACAGATCCACCCAAAAGCATGTCTCTTAACTGATCCCATATCCAATCAAGATTAATCATTTGTCTTATTTATTTTTCTATTGCTGTGATAAGACACTGTGACCAAGACAATTTATAGAGAAATAACTTATTTGGAGCTCACAGTTTCCATGACTATCATGGCAGGGAGAAAGTCAGCTGGCAGGCAGGAATGGCCCTAAAACAATAACTGAGAGCTGACATCTTAAGATGCAGCTAAGATTCAGAATATCACAAGTCTTTGAAAATCTCAAATCCCACCCCCTCCAACAGGCCAACCCTCTTAATCCTTTCCCAACTACTCAATCAACTGGGGACAAAGAATTCAAATATATGAACCTGTGGGGACTATTCTCATTCCAACCACGTGACAATAGGGTTTGGTAATTTCTAGATGTCTGATAGGAAACAAAGCAAAAGATAAAGGCAACGCTAAGATCCTGTACCTTAACAATAATTACTGATATCATGAGAATTCTGAGTTAGTTTTTTTTTTTTTTTTTTTTTTTTTTTTTCAAGGCAAGGTTTCTCTGTGTAGCTCTGGCTGTCCTTAAACTCTCTGGGTAGACCAAGCTGGTCTCAAACTAAGAGATACATCTGCCTCTGCCTCTCCAGTGCTGGGATTAAAGGTGTACAACATCACCACCAAGCCATGAGTTAAAATTTTGAAGGAGAAAATTAATGCCAACTTTTGTCCATACTAATTATTCATCATTATAATAATTGTTAATCATTTGTAAAATATATGCATCTAAAAATAGTGCTTTCCTCCACTGCTCTATTTCATGAAAATTGTAGTCTGTCTTTCACTGTGCTTCTTTAATGTCAGAGACTTTGTCAAAATAAGGGCAAGTTTTCACACCATCTGACACCTTTTTTAAGTGTGTATCACTGTCACCTCTACATGAGTTGCAAAAAATAGCACCTTTTCAATCTGGGTGCGATAGTTTCCCTTAAGGTTTCAATTCATGTGTGTGTGTGTGTGTGTGTGTGTGTGTGTGTGCATGTGTGTGTGATGTGTGTTACATACACACTAATAACAGACTTCTGCAAAATTTGTCTTGTGGGTATAAATATATAAATTCTGAATATAAACTACTTATTGTTTTATAATAAATTCTAATACATTCATATGAAATGTTCTTTAAAAAACTGAATTAAAACACATGAACCACTTTTGATGGAAATTTTTGAAACACTGAAAAATTGACTTAAATGTATAAAATCCTTCTGACTTTTTCCTAATTACAATTTCTGATTTCACTCAAAATGAACACTGATTCTGATTGAGGTCAATTTTTAGAAAAATGTATTTTATCCAAATTTTAAAAAAGTGAGAAAAGACCTACGAGGAAAAGAACCAATATAAAAGCTGACTCAGGAGGTTACTCCATTTTTATAGTGATAATTATTGGGGGACGACAAAGAATGTATACTTAATAATATAGTTATTTGCTAATGAAACTTTAAAGTTATTCTCTCTATTTTTTAATCTTTGTTAATACATTGCTCCTTTAATGACTTATCAGTCCCATATGCTATGGGATATTTGTACACTGTGTGAAGCTACATTGCTGTGGTTGGTTTATTAAAGAGCTGAATGTCCAATAGCTAGGCAGGACTTCTGAACAGAGAAAGGAAGTAGGAGGAGATAATCAAGGCATGTGAGACACAATCAAGACAAGAAATGAGTTGGACACACAAAATGTGAGAGAGATAAAAGCCACATGGTAAAAATATGAGTAAATTTTGTTTATAAGAGTTAGTGGCACAACCCTAAGCTAAAGCTGAGCTTTTATAATTAATAATAAGTCTCCATGTCATTATTTGTGAGCTGGTAGCCCAGAGAAAGATCCAATTACATATGGCACCCAACATGGGTGCTATGGGATGTTCTGCATGCTGTGAATCTATGTTGTTCCAATGGGTTGATAAATAACATGCTGATTGGCCAGTAGCCAGGAAGTATAGTTGGGATCAGCAGACAAGGAGAATTCTGGGAAGAGGAAGGCTGAGTCAGGACATGCCAGTCGGCCGTCCAGGGAGCAGCACGTAATGGCACACAAGTAAAGCCATGGAAAACATTGCAACATATAGATTAACAAAAATTGGCGGAGTTTAAGTATAAGAGCTAGTCAGTGGTAGGCCTGAGCTAATTGCTGAGCAGTTTTAATTAATATAAGCTTCTGATTAATTATTTTATAAGCAGCTGTGAGGTCTGTGGAGCTGGGCAGGACTGGAGAAAACTTCAGCTACACATGGGGCTATGTATATCCATATGAGGCCTGATAAAGCAAAAAAAAGTTCTCAACAAGTGGCTTTCCAGTGACTGTGGTCTTTGGGTTTGCTTGGCAAACAGAGGCATGGCACTTTTAAGAGTCTCTGCTGTGCAGTTGAGCACTTGAGCAGTCAGCACTGTGTACAAATGCTTGCTGCATGCATACACAATATTCCCAGAGCTGGGTTTGGTAAAAGTGGCTCTGGGCTTGAACCCACCAGCATGAGACTAGGCTGTCACATAACCAAAGGGGACAGAGACAGCTGCCAGTGTGCTCTGTGCAAAACAGAGTTGTGCATCAGTTGCCTAGCAGATTAAGGTTTGATTCACATGGTTGGAGGAGGTTGCAGATGTGCAGAAAATCAGATCCAGACTACAAAGCCTCTAGATAGATATAATATGCTTAAAATGTGCTTAGAAGCTGAAGAAGGAAAAGAATATGGGTATAGTCAGTCAAACAAAAAATAAATAGTTTAAAAATAGTTTTAAAAAAGTCTTTAAAGAAAAAAGCAAAGTAATATTTTTTTTTTAAAAAAAAAAAAGCCATGTAAGAATGGGAAATACACAGGGCAGCTGGATCCTGTATGCTGTTTTGTTGGCTTTGAAATTTTTGAATGCTGATGAGCAAATGGTAGCTGTTGAGAGACATTGGATTATGGAAACTGCTAAATTAAAACAACCTATTTATTTTTAAAATGTGCTAACTTCAAAGTAGAAGTCATAATATATGTTGTGTTTGTGGAGAAGTCATGCCTTTGTTTCCATAGGAAAGAAAAACTTATGGTTCTCTTCAAAATTAATGAAGATCATATTTGATTGGGAGAGACCCCCTGAAAATCTTGGCTACAGACATAAAAAAGAAACCAACAAGGAATACAGGACAGCTGACATATATGGTAAGCCCATTATATGAGAACAACTGTGAAACTGGGTGGGATGATAAACCTTGTTGTATACAGAGTTCTCATAACTATTGCATGCCATCCTTTCATATGACATGGATAGAGGTTTGGTTGTAGTCTAAATGGACATATAAAGTTGACAGATGCCTTTTACCTACTTAAACATGGAACAAAAAATAATCTTTAAGTTGTATACACCACGCATTCCAAACTTGTGCTAATGCAAATATATATATATATATATATATATATATATATATATATACATATATATATATGCATTATATATGTTACCTTTAAAAGTTTTTGTTTTCAGAAAGAAAAAAAGGACCAAACACTAATGAAGGCAAGTAGCGCAGGTGATCCATTGTCTCAGAATGCTTCTGTTGCAGTTTCCCCAAAATTCTACATTCAGAACAGCTTCAAATCTGATGGTCCAGCTTCACAGACTATCCAGCCAAGACTTCAGATAAACTCTATACTTTCCAATCACAAAAGACTAAATAAATGATGATACAGCTATCTTTCCAAGGACATTACCATTACCCCAATTTTCTCAAGGTCCCCTAAAGAGGCTGTTGCCCCCAGACAACTGGAAACAGTCTAGAGAAGACAACACCCACCTTCCCAAGAAGTGGGGTGCATGGTCTTTGGTCAATCAGTGGGTTATGGATATTTGTCAATGTTTAGGGAGGTTATTTAAAGTTGTTGCTGGTCATGGTCAGGAAAAAAGCTGAGCAAAGGAGATTTAGATTCAGGGATCTCTTTCTGAAGAGGAAAAGATGAGATATTGTATAGGAATGATAGGATAAATGGGTAGATTATTGAATCTACTTTAAACTAAAAAGCAACTCCTAATCTCAAATATTTTACATTGGTATGGATTTTTGTGTATTGATACAATATTAAGGCTATTTTTGTTATGTTACATATATGTTTGTATTCTTATTTAAGGTATTGTACCTATGCAGCTCATTTAAAAATATAATATAGCATTCTAGTCTTGAAAGCCTTTGTGAATGATATATAAAGAAAAGTGAATAATTAGTCATCTATAATAATAAAACTTATAGTCATGTTAGGTATGTTTTCAAGGTCAAATAGATATATTTTAAATAGATAGATGGTCTTCAAACACTTCACAGACCTACAGAATATGACATTTAAAATGTTTTAATAACATAAGACTTTTCATGACAGCGAGACACATGTACTCTTGGCAGCACCAATTTACTTCAAAAGAGTATGACAAACATCAGAGAGCCTCCATATGAAATTTGCTTTCAACGAGGCAAACCTAGCCATTTGGAAAAAAACCTGCCCTTGCCTCAACTGCTGACAGTATGCTGTCCAAATTGGACAAACAGGACACAAAAGAAGCAACTGCCCAACTTTACTAAGACAAGGTAGGACAGTTCTTCAAAATTCTTGCTTTAGATATTCTAGGCCTATAGAACTATGTTTGAGTTAAAACCTTTCCTTTTTATTTAGACAAAAAGAGGAAAATATTGTGGGATATTTGTACACTGTGTGGAGGTATATTGCTGTGAATGATTTAATGAATAGCTGAATGGCAAATAACTAAGCTGGACTTCTATGCACAGAAAGGAAGTAGCAGGAGATAATTGAGGCACATGAGAGGCCATCAAGAATAGAATGAGTCAGACACACAAATTGGGAGAGAAGAAAAAACCAAATAGCAGAATAGAGATTACTAAAATCTATTTGATAATTTAAGTTATAAGAGCTAGTGGGGCAAGCCTAAGCCAAGGCTTTCATAACTAATAATATGTCTCTGTGTTGTTACTTGTGAGCTAGCCAACCAAAGGAAAGTCCGATTACACCCATAAGTAAATTATTTATAGAGTAATATGATTATATTTATAATGTATCTTTATAAACAGGAAAGATTTTAAAATTATCAAAATGATCTCAATTATCAAAATGATCTCAGCTAGTAACATCTTTGGACAAGACAGCATAATCAGACAACATCAATAAAATGTAACTTAGATACAAGTTTAAATACTAGTTATGTTCAAGGAACCAATGAAGATTAATTGTCTGGCAAATTTAATTCCTTCTAGTTTGCATTTTAAATGTTGCTACACCAGTTTTACATATTGCTGACATAAATAAGATAAAATAAACATTAATATTTTTAAAAAGATATTTCTGTTTGTGAGAAAAAAATTGTAGTGCCTGTGAAAAGGCTCAGACCTATAAAAGAGGTCGAGGATCATTGACAAAGTTATGCATATTCAAATATTTAAAGGTAAATCTTGATAAGAAAGGGTTAATAACCTGTCCCACTAGATATAAAAACTGTCACAGAGGCCCTGGCATATCCTTCTGCCCATGAAAGTATGGAGTTTATCTAGCAATGCTGAGCATGTCTCCTTTATCATTCTTTTTATAAATTGACTACTAAGAGCTTTCTTTTTAAATGTATTTAACCCTTTCATCCTGATCATGTTAATTAAATTAAATTTTAAAATAAAAAATTAGTAATAAAATTCTGACCTAGTATTAATGGTTAATGGATAAATGCGTGCACAAGGTCCTCTATTTAGCTGCAAAAGCTGATTTTTAAGTCAGCCATTCAGTAAATAAATCATTGAAACTCTATAATGTAATGTGTAGAATACTGAAACAACTCAATACAAAAATCTTAAAGGATTGGCTCTTGTTCTAATGTATCATCTCATAATCTCCCCTTTACATTTTTTTCCTATCAATATTCTTCAAATGATATTACTATTGTCTCTCTTATAGTTAGTTATTCTTGACCTACTTTCTTCTGAATCTACTGCAAATTAGCACTTTAGCCCAGTCTAAACGCTGCAAAAGATCTTATATAGTATTGACTTGTACTTTTGCTTGGTAGTAGCTTAACAAATATGGAAGGGGAAAGCAACTGGTCATCCAATACCAAATGGACTGCCTTTTTAAATTTACTTGACTGCATTCATCTTGCTCATGTGTAAGAATAATAATTTTGAAGCTGTGATAAAGGTTCATAATAAAAGCATGTACAAGGCCCTTGCACCAATGAAAACCACCATGAAAGTAACATGATACAGACTAAGCAGTTTACATTCAGTAATAATATATTACTATATATATATATGTGTGTGTGTGTGTGTGTGTGTGTGTGTGTGTATAAATCTATATATACATACACCTATAAACATATACATATAACAACAATTAAAGAATGAAAGAACAAAAAGGCAATGGATTTGAAAAGAGAAAAAGATGGAATATATGGGAAGTTTTGAAGGAAGAAAATGGAAAAGAGAAAAAATGTATTTATATTACAATCTTAAAAAAGAAATAATTAAAAATTAATATAAATAATTTTAAAGTTAATTAAATGCAAATAGAATTTTAAAATATTAACTTTCCATGCTCATAAAACTAGAAAAATTAGCAGGAAAAAAACCACAGGTATTTCTTGCATTTGTTTTTACTGTTTATTATTATTTTCATTATTATTATTATTATTATTATTATTATTATTATTTTGTTTAGAAGTTAAATGGAAACTAGTCCAGATGCATACACTTCCAGCCCCATCTCTCCAGAAGCTGAGCCTGGAGAATTTCTGGGAGTACAGACTAGATGCCATAGCTATCCCATCTCAAGACAAACAAAAGAGCAAAACAACAACAGAAATAAGATTCACCCACTTAACACTTTAGTGTGCTCTGTTGTCAATTGTAGGCACCATGTTTCATAGCAGCTCTCTGTTAGAATTCATTTCTCTTGTGTAACTGACACACTAATTCTCCTGTACTGCAACTCTTCCTCCACTCCTCCCTTCAAAACCACCTCTGTACTGTTTCTATGAATTTGACAGTTGTAGACTTTTCATTTATGTGGCATTACTCTACATTTGTTCTGAGGTTTGTACTTGTATATAGAAATGAAAAATAGTATGATCATTATACAAATGGAATGTAGAAAATTTAACAAGAAAACATTACAAACAGAACTGCCAAATGAACCCCAATGTGGAATTTGATAATCCTGATTATGAGCAAATATTCATCACAGTTAAAACTAGAATCATGAATTGATATCTTCACTCCAATATTTACTGAATAATTATTTATAACATCCAAGATACAAATCTTAAAGTTCATACAGAATCATTGAACAAATAAACAGTGAGTTGTACACACACACACACACACACACACACACATACACACACATAGAAACACACATATGTAAGGAAATTTTCTGCCTTTAACTGTTTGCTATTGTTAAAACTGCCATTTTTCTGTTGTTTCTATATAACTCTACAGAAGGATTAATTTACTAGTATCCAAAGTCAACTTCTAGTCATCCCTCTTCAGAGCTGTATCATTGTAATGTTAGATTAAGATAAAAAATAACTGATTTGATGATTTAAAAGGAGACATGAGGAGGACCTGTTGTATTTCTCTGCCAAAAGTGAATGTACAAAGAACAGCAGTGAAAAACAGGCTTTATTTGTTCATATGCCATGTGCCATTTATTTGATTAGACCCAAGCTTTTATGAAGAAAGAAAATGATGGGTCTGCTTCCTTTGTACTCATCCCAGTGTTTCCTAGTAGAATGAACTGCCAAGGTAATGAAAACAGTATTTTGATTACCTAATTAATAATTGAATAAAAATTGTAAGTGAAAATTTAGAAATTTCTGAGAATGTTTTATGCAGATTTCAAACATGTAACATAAACACTTTGTCCTTCAGAGCAGCCCTTAGTCATGGTTATTATATCTGAGAAACTACTCTGACATGCAAGGGAATAGTAACTTTACTTCTCTTTAATCTTGTAAATATTATCACAATATACAAATCAAGATTGCAATATCACCTGCCCCAGACTTCCCTTCTGGACCAGAGGTGAGTGTCCTGGCTCAGCCTAGAACCCATCCCTGGGCACCAGCCATTCCAGGGAAGACCTGCCCAACTTGGCCCCAGGTTCTGGCCACCTGGCAGGTTCCCTTCTAGCCCTACCGGGAAGGCTCCCCTTCTCCAAGACCCCCGGCAGATACTGCAATCTCCACGCCCTGCCCCCATGCCCATCTGCCTGAAACCCCAGCCACTTCCTGAGACTTAGAGACCACCCCCAGCTCCCATTCTGCCTCAGACTTCCCTCATGGACAAGAGCACCCATTCTGTCCTGGACTTCCTGTCTGGACAAGAGTTCCCATCCTGCCTCTGAGTTCCCATTTGGACAAGAGAGCTCCCATCTGGACAAGAGAGAGAGACTTCCTGAATCTGTCAGCTCTGTCTGAACCAAGTGCGCTGATAAGACCAAGAACAAACCACAAGGGGATGGGCAGACGTCAAGGCAGAAGTACATACAGCAAAATGAAGAGCAATACAGCATACCAGAACCTAGCCTGCCTCCAACATCTAGACCTGAACATCAAAAATTGAAAGAAGCAGAAGAAAACAGCCTTATGAATAACATCATGAAGAAGGTAGAGGCTTATATAGAGGAAAGGACAAATAAAGTAGAAGAAAACAATAAAGTCCTGGAAGAAAACAATAAAGCACTGAAAGAAAATCATGAAAAAGCAATGAAACAAATGAAAGAAACAGTCCAAGACCTGAACAGGGAAATAGAAAAAATGAAGAAGACACAAACAGAGGGAATGCTGGAAATAGAAAATCTGAGTAAACGATCGGGAACTTCAGATGCAAGTATAACCAACAGAATGCAAGAGATGGAAGAGAGGATCTCTGGTGTTGAAGATATGGTAGAAGAAATAGATTCATCAGTCAAAGAAAACACTAAAGCCAACAAAGTCATGACCCCAAATGTGCAAGAAATTTGGGACACCATGAAAAGACCAAATCTACGAATAATAGGGATAGAAGAAGGAGAAGAATACCAACTCAAAAGCACAGAAAATATATTCAACAAAATTATAGAAGAAAACTTTCCCAACTTAAAGAAGGAAATGCCTATGAAGATACAAGAAGCCTATAGAACACCAAACAGACTAGACACCCCCAAAAAAGTCCCCTTGCCACATAATAATTAAACAAATAAACGTACAGAATAAAGAAAGAATATTAAGAGCAGCTAAGAAAAAAGGCCAAGTGAATTATAAAGGCAAACCCATCAGAATAACACCCAATTTCTCAATGGAGACTTTCAAAGCCAGAAGGACCTGGACAGGTGTAATGCAGACACAAAGAGACCATGGATGCCAGCCTAGACTAATATACCCAGCAAAACTTTCAATCATCATAGATGGAGTGAACAAGACATTTCAAGACAAAGCCAGATTTAAACAATACTTATCCACAAACCCAGCCCTACAGAAAGCACTAGAAGGAAAATTCCAACTGAAGGAAGTCAGATACACCCTTGAAAACACAGGCAATAGATATAACCACAGCAGTAAACCCCAAAGAAGAGAAGTACACATACACTACCACCAAAAAAAAAAAAACCAGGGATGAACAATCACTGGTCGTTAATATCCCTTAATATAAATGGACTTAATTCACCTATAAAAAGACATACATAGACTTACAGAATGGATATGAAAGCAGGACCCATCTTTCTGCTGCATACAAGAAACACATCTCAAATTCAAAGATAGATACTACCTAAGAATAAAAGGCTGGGAAAAGACTTTCCAATCAAATGGCCTTAAGAAACAAGCAGGGGTGGCCACCCTGACATCCAGAAAAATAGACTTCAAACTAAAATCAATCAAAAGAGATCAAGAAGGGCATTGCATACTCATCACAGGAAAGATCCACCAAGATGAAGTTTCATTTATGAACATTTATGCCCCAAACACAAGAGCACCCACATATGTAAAAGAAACATTACCAAAGCTTAAACCACATATAAAACCCCACACATTAATAGTGGGAGACTTCAACACCCCTCTTTCACCACTGGACAGATCTCCCAAATCAAAACTTAACAGAGAGATAAAGGACTTAACTGATGTCATGATTCAAATGGACTTAATAGACATCTACAGAACATTCCATCCTAACAAAAAAGAATATACTTTCTTCTCAGCACTCCATGGAACCTTCTCTAAAATCAGCCACATTCTTGGCCACAAAGCAAATCTCAACAGATACAAAACAATTGGAATAACCTCCTGTGTTCTATCAGACCACCATGGTTTAAATTTAGATTTCAACAACAAAAATTACAGAAAACCTACAATCTCATGGAAACTGAATAATGTTCAACTGAATCACCAATGGGTTAAGGAAAAAATAAAGAAAGAAATTAAAGACTTCCTAGAGATCAATGAAAATGAAGATATCACATATCCAAACTTATGGGACACTATGAAAGCAGTGCTAAGAGGGAAATTCATAGCACTAAATGCCCACATAAAGAAGTTGGAGAAATCCCACAGTAGTGACTTAACAGCAGTGACTCCTGACTCCTTTTCTCTTCCCAGCATTCTCCTAGGCTACTTGTCCCACCTATACTTCCTGCCTGGCTACCAGCCAATCAGCATTTTATTAAACCAGTGTTAAAGAGCATTATCCCACAGCACTAGACAGTTATGCATGGATGGGGGAAAGGCAGACTGGAACTGGAGGATCAATTTTTAGGGGAAATAAAGAGGGAGTCACGGGAGGGAATACAAGGAGAAAAGGCAAAACTTCAGGTCAATTTGAGGGGTAGAACAGAAACCTAATACTGTACATTCCTCCTAAAATATGTACACATGTACAGGCAATCTAAATGAAACTGCCCAATAATAGGGGAGACAGGGTCCCAACTGGATATTTTTGTTAAAATAGGGAGCTTCTATTACCAGGAATTGGCTACATTTAATTGGTTGTTGGCCAGTGGGGTCTCACAGGAACCCCAAAACAACCTAAGCTATTGTCAAGGCTAGATTCTTCTCACAAACTGCTGGCAAGGCTTTATTGGTTATGATAATACCTACATAACTCACTGAGCATTTAGAAGTTCACAGAGACTCTTCACAGTGCTTTTAGTACAGGAAGGCACTCTACATGTTACCAAAGGAAAGATGTAAAACCAACCCATGGGAAAAAATCTTCATGAATCCCACATCTGACAGAGGACTGATTTCCGAACTATATAAAGCACTCAAGAAACTAGATATATATAAAAATCAAATAATCCAATTAAAAATTAGGGTATAGATCTAAACAGAGAATTAGCAGAAGAATCTCAAATGATCAAGAAACATTTAAGGAGATACTCAGCATCCATAACTATAAGGGGAATGAAGATCAAAACGACTCTAAGATTCCATCTTATACCTGTCAGAATGGCTAAGATAAAACACATAAGCAACAGCTCATATTGGAGAGCATGTAGAGCAAGGGGAACTCTCCTCAATTGTTGGTGGGAACACAAACTTGTACACCCACTTGGGATGTCAGTATGATGTTTTCTCAGAAAACTCAGAATCAATGTGCCACAAGACACAGCTATACAACTCTTGGGCTTATACCCAAGTGGTGTTCAGTCATACCACAAGGACACTTTCTCAAGTATGTCATAGCAACTTTTTTTGTAATAGCCCGAATCTGGAAACAACCTAGATGTCCCTCAACTAAAGAATGGATAAATAAATTGTGGTACATTTACACAATGGAGTATTACTCAGCTGTCAAAAACAGGAAATTTGAAGGCAAATGGATGGAACTAAAAAAAAATCATCCTGAGTGAGATAACTCATACTTAGAAAGACAAACATGATATGGACACACTTATAAGTGGATATTAACTGTAAAATAAAGCATAACTATGTTATAATCCACAAGCCCTGAAAGACTGGGTAACAAAGAGAGTTCATTGGGTGGACATACGGGTCTCCCTGGGAAGGAGAAATAGAAGAGATTTCGTGAGTAGCTAAGGGCAGCTGGGAACAGAATTATGAGCAAACAGGTTATGGGGGTTTAGAAGGGAAGAGTACTGAAAGAGACTAATGGAAAGGCAGGGGAGCCATTTCAGGGTCAGGTAAATCCTGGTGTAAGGGAATCTTCCAGGAAACTACAAAGAAGAACCCAGCTTAGACTCCTTGCATTAGCGGATATGTAGCCTCAACTGACCATCTCCTATGACCAGATTGGTGCCTAGGCCAATTGACAGAAGAGAAGTTTCATCTAGCACCTGATGAAAACAGATGCAGACCCACAGCCAAACATTAGGTGGAGTTCAGGGAATCTAACAGAAGAGGAGGAGAAAAGTTCAGGAGCCAGAGGAGTCAAAGACACCACAAGAAAACTCACAGAATCAACTAATCTGTGCTTACAGGGGCTCACAGAGACTGAACCAACAACCAGGGAGCCTGCATGGAACTGACCTGGGCCCTCTGCACATATGTTCCAGTTATGTAGCTTGTTCCTTTTGTGGGACTCTTAACCGTGGGAACAAGGGGCTATCTTTGACTCTTTTATAGGCCTTTGGGACCTTATTCCTCCTACTCAGTCACTTTTCCCAGCCTTAATATATGAGGTGTTTAGTCTTATCGCAAGATGATTTGCCATGTTTTGTTGATACTCATGGAAGACCTGCCCTTTCCTAAACACAAATGGAGGAGGAAGAGACTAAGGAATGGGAACAGAGAGATACTGAGAGGAGAGGAAGGAGGTAAAACTACAGCCAGAATGTAATATATCTTTATCTTTCTGTGTGTGTGTGTGTGTGTGTGTGTGTGTGTGTGTGTGTGTGTGTGTGTGAACTCAGCCACACACCCTTTGATCTACAATGCTGTCATCTCTGTAAGATGTTACAATGCAATGGTGGCACAAAGCTTCTGGGAGTACTTAACCAGTATCCAATGTGACCCAAGGCCAACTCCAAGAGATGGAACCCGTATCTATGCTTGAGTGTTAAGATCTTGAGACTATTTCTCCGTGTCTTTTTTTGGGGTCCCGTTTTCCAGGTAGCCTCACTGGTGATGTGAGTAGCAGTCTAGTCATCCTTGTTCCACATCTAGCATCTTCCTATGAGTGAGTACATACCATATTTGTCTTTCTGAGTCTGGGTTACCTCACTCAGGATGATTTTTTCTAGATCCATCCATTTGCCTGCAAACCATGTGATGTCATTGTTTTTCTCTGCTGAGTAGTATTCCATTGTGTATATGTGCCACAATTTATTTATCCATTCTTCAGTTGAAGGGCATCAAGGTTGTTTCCAGGTTTTGGCTATTACAAACAATGCTGATATGAACATAGCTGAGCAAGTGCTCTTGTGGTATGATTGAGCATTTCTTGGGTATATGCCCAGGAGTGGTATAGCTGGATCTTGGGGGAGATTGATTCCCAATTTTCTAAGAAAGCGCCATATTGATTTCCAGAGTGGTTGTACAAGCTTGCATTCCCACCAGCAGTGGAGGAGACAGTCATTTGGCTTGATCTGTTTGGGAGGCAGCTGTGCATTGGTGCCAGGTCCTGGGCTCGTTGCATAAGTTGGCTGTTTGAATCCTGGGACTTATGCAGGGACACTTGGCTCGGTCTGGGAGGGGGGAATGGACCTGCCTGGACTGAGTCTACCAGGTCAACCCCGGTCCTCGGGGGAGACCTTGATCTGGAGGAGGTGGGAATGGGGGGTGGGCTAGGGGGAGGGGTGGGCGAGAGGGGGAGAACAGGGGATTCTGTGGCTATTATGTTGAACTGAATGGTGTTGTAAAATAATAATAATAATAATAAAAAAAAGAAAAAAAAAAGATCTTGAGACTAGATAGACTAGTCAC
The DNA here is from genome assembly GCF_049852395.1 of Peromyscus maniculatus bairdii. Taxonomy (NCBI): domain Eukaryota; kingdom Metazoa; phylum Chordata; class Mammalia; order Rodentia; family Cricetidae; genus Peromyscus; species Peromyscus maniculatus. The sequence continues at coordinate 19,475,949 of NC_134853.1, forward strand.
CTAGGGTAAAACCAAATACTTCTGTCCTAATAAAAGAATGTATCAATAAAATGACTTCTAATGACATTATGCTATACTCATAGATTAGTCATCAGCCATCATCAGAAAAGCTTCATCGTGCAGCAGATGAGAACAAATACAGAACACCCATATCCAGACAAAATGCAGACTAAGAGACTTTGGAACACTCATCCCTAAAACAAATATCTGTATCTCCATCAAATCTCTCCTCTCAGGGCTCAGAGAATACAATGGAAGAGAAGGTAGAAAGAGGGTAAGATTCAGAGGAGATGCAGGACACTAAGGAAACAGAGCCATTGAGATAAACAGGGTAGATGCAGATATGGACTCAGAGTCTGAGGCAGCATGCATAGGGAACTGTAGAGTCTGTACCAGGTGAGGCCCTAGAGCTAAAGGAAGTGGAGAGATGCCCCTATCCCTAACCCAGAAGCTGTCTCAAAAGAATAACCACTTGCAAAAGGAAATTTAGTTTTCTCCAAGAGAGTCTCACTGTGGAAACAAACCACTCTTGAGGGTGGACTGCATGCCCAGCAGTAGATGGTCAACAGAAAATGAACTCAAGGGCGTCTTTGGTGGTTCCTTGTTTCTTAATTTCCTGTCAGGGGTGTTTTTTTTTATCATATTTTTTAAATTTTTATTTTATGTTATTTACATTTTTTTTCTCTTTTTTGTGCTAGAGGCCCTTTGTGTGTGCATTATGGCTCCCAGTTTAGTGTTTTTGTGGGATTCCTGAGTGTGTGAATGAGTGGTTCTTGGTGGCTGTATTTGTCTCTGGTGCTTTTTCTTGGGCTCTTCATCTTCTGTTTGTTTGTTTTTTCCTATTCCTATATGTTAGATTTTATTTCATTACATTTTATTTTATTTTAAGTATTGCTTAGAAATATGCTTTTTTTTCTTTCTTTCTTTCTTTTTTTTTTTTTTTTTTTTTTTTTTGGTTTTCTCTGTGTAGCTTTGCGCCTTTCCTGGAACTCACTTGGTAGCCCAGGCTGGCCTTGAACTCACAGAGATCCCCCTGGCTCTGCCTCCTGAGTGCTGAGATTAAAGGCGTGTGCCACCACCGCCCGGCAAAATATGCTTTTTTTTTTTAAAGGAGAGACATAAAGGGGGTAGATTTTTGTAGGAGGGGAGGTAAGGAGGAATTAGGAGGAGTATAGGAAGAGAAAACCATAATCAGAATATAATATGTGAGGAAAAAAACCTACTTTCAGTTCCTGAAATATTAAAAAGAATTAAAACACCTAGAGTAAGAGCAATTAAGAAATTTTCCTATCTGCTTTCGTAATGGCCTATTTATTCTAGACTTCTAAAAAGATTCTGAAGTTCTCCAATTATTGCCCTAAACTGACAGTCACTTTGGATTCCAGAAACAGCAAAGCCCAGCCTACAGATTGTCTCATAATGAGATCACCCCATGATGAGATCACCCCCAGAGCAGGAATAATCTTAGAATCCAGCTGTTCTCAAGTCTTAAGGACTTTCCAATTTTTTGCAGAACTGGAATGGGACACTGATCAACTAGACCACACCTTTGCCAAGACTGCTTTTTAATGTATACTTCTGCAGCTTGCCTAACTTCTTCCTCAGTTTAAACCTTCAGTTCATGTTTATGCCCCACAGATGGACTTATAGTCACTGAATTCCTTCATCATTACTTCTGCACGTGGCTGCACTGACTAAATCCCCTTTCTCATCCTTTCAGTGTTAGTGGTCTGTTCAGTTACAGTACTGAAGCAGGTGACTACACTTTGCTTGCTTGGATGAGTAGAGGTATAGGTTTACCTGAATCTCCAGTAACAACTTGTCCCATCCAATATCAATATAATTGATATCAGATTAAGACCTAAGTCTGAATGCGATTGCACATGCCTTTAATCCTAGCACCCTGGAGGCAGAGACAGGTAGATCTCTGATTTCAAGGCCAGCCAGGCCAGCATGGTTAGCTCCAGGACAGATTTTATCTCAAATAAACAAACAAAACAAAACAAAAAAGAAGCAAAACACAATTTTCTGTTCATTACCTAAGCAATGAAACTAGAAAAATAATCTGAATTTGGTTAGTTATTTTATATTAATCTACTATGTACTTATTTCAATTAATGTTGTGAAACTGTTTGCTATTCAAGATAGGAGCTTTAGTTTTCTGTAAGATGTTGATTATACAGTAACATCAATAGCCTCCATTAAGAAATACACAAAATTAACACTTTAAAATGTCTTCAGAAAAGCACACTTTATGTTATCTGGAATGTACCACCCAATTTTAATATTATGTAGTTTATTTTCTTCCTCTTTTCCTTTTTTCTTTCCAAGTGATCATTATGTTGTTTTTATTTATTTAGTTTTTTAACAAAGGAAATGTTAAGGACTTACTTTGAATGTATATCAGAATAATTATTTAATCTTAGTGTAGTCATTAAGATAGGCAAGAAAAACAAAATTTGGAACAACAGTAGAGACAATCACAATATTTCACTTTAACCATGAGTTAGGAAATGGTAGTAACATCCACCAACCTTAAAAATATTCAGTTGTAAGACTAGTTTTTCTCACCTCAATTTTTCTCATTTTTCTTTTTTCATCCAAATATTAGAATTAGAAGAAAGGTATTCCAAAAGATCTTGAAAAGTCCTTTCCATCAGGTTTCCTATTCCTCACTTAACCCTGTTCATACTTCCATTCCTTCAAATACACCCACCAGCATGGCTCTACAGAGAAAGATACACTCACAGGCTACAGAAAGATAAATTGTATTCAATAAACTTCTAAAACTACTAGGGAACAAGAGAAATACTATAAAAATTAAAAGTAAATATCATATACTATTGAAATGTCTGGTTTATAGGGGATTTTTAGAATTTATATTAAATGACAGTAGCATGTCTTATAAAACATGTGTGTTCTATATGTGGTGTGTTTTAGAAACTGTGATAGAAGAGAGAGTGCAACAGAACATAGAAAAGTTTGTTCTTCCCTTCAAGGAAAGAAAAGGGAAATGGTACTCAGTTTTCACATGCCAGGCATTGTGATGAGCACTTAGAAGACATCATCTCATGCAATGCAGCCACATCCTAAAAGCCAGGATTTTCAACTGTCTTTACAAACAATGAAAATGAAGCTCAGAAACATAAAATGGCTTGCCTGACTACAAAAGCTAATAGCTGATGACTTGGGACTCAAGGCCAAATCTACTTGAAATCTTGTCCTTTACCTATTAAGGCACAATTGGAAAAGAAAAATGCATCAACCTAATGTCCTCGTGGATTCTAAATATAGAAAATGGAAACTAGCTCATCATAGATTTCACAGATTACAGTTTCCTTTCTTCCAAAATGAAATTGTTTGGCTTAAATAATCATATGTTATTCATATTAATTAAAAAAATTTGTTTTTCATGCCCAAAGGCCATAAGCAAAGTCATTCACATAAGACATAAAACTAATCTGTAATGCATAAAAGATAAATTGTGTAAAAAGAAATGATTATATTATTGAGAACTGGTACTCATACCAAAAGCCTAAATAAGCACATACAGAGAATATTTTACAAATTAAGGAAAACCAGACAGCTTTCACTAAAAGAAACAAAGTTTCCATGGCCAGTTTAGATGATTATCAATTTCTCTAATTCATAAAAAGAAAAAAAAACATATGCTATTCTTTTAAGGCCTGATGTGTCAGTGGGTCCTTCATTATTATGCTAAAAGCATTGGACGGGAAGCATCTGGTACTTTTGGATGAAGAATTTTGAATTTCCATAATAACACATGAATCAAATTTCAGGCACTACTATGTGGGCATACTTACTGAATGAATTACAGAATGGCAATTAGTATGATCTTTATATATCTAACTATATTAAATTTATAAGAAAGTCTGTTTTGTAAATATGTATAAGCATTCAAAATATAAGGGAAAAATTTGAAAATCCTGGTCACCATGATGATGGTGGCAATAAGAATTATGAAGCAAGATGCTAAAGAGCTGGCTTTTCAGTTAAGAGCACTCACTACTCTTGCACAGGACCTGGACTCAGTTCTCAGCACCTGCATAGTGGTTCATATTCTTCTATAACTTCTGTTCCAGGTGATACAATGCCACCTTCTCACCTTCACAGGTAATGTATGCATATGGTCCACATTTATGCATGCCAGCAGAACACACACACATACACACACACACACACACACACACACACACACACACAATATTTTAATCTTAAGAAAGAAAGAAAGAAAGAAAGAAAGAAAGAAAGAAAGAAAGAAAGAAAGAAAGAAAGAAAGAAAGAAGGAAAGAAAAAAGGAAGGAAGGAAGGAACGAAGGAAGGAACAAAGGAAGGAACAAAGGAAGGAATGAAGGAAGGAAGGAAGGAAAGAGAAGTCAGAGGCAAGGTGATCTTGCAATGTCCTGTCCAAATCTTAGTCCACAGCAGAGTAACAATGCTTCAACATGTGGAGACAAATGCAATAAAATTATAGATGTTTTCAAGAGAGAGCTATGATGATGGTTCAGGGAGAGAAGGCACTTGCTAGCAAGACTGAAGACCTGAAATAGATCTCCTAATTTCACATGTTGGAAGAAGGAAACTATTTCCCACAGGTTGTTCTCTGACTTCTGCATATACAGTGTGGCCCGTGTAGCTCTCCACTACACACACACACACACACACACACACACACACACACACACATACACATACCATAAATAAATGCAATAAAAATTAGAGAACTCAAATGGAGTCTAAAGTGTAATTACTCACTATGTACATATGATATGAACCCCTGAATGGAACATTGTCTCCTGACCTACCTTAGCCTTCTGTGTTCCAGTATACTCGTGTTGATTTGCTTGTACTAAGATGAACTGGTTACCACAGCACATGGAAATGAATATTTTGAAGGTATCTCTGAAAATTAATAGTTATAAACAAATGAAGTTACTAAATAGATGTAAGATTTTTAAATTTATTTTTGAAATTTTTATCATTTTTAATACTAAAATTTCTCCCCAATAGTAAATAATCAGAGAAATTTTTGTTGAATCATTATTAATTACTTAACTAAAAGTACTTACTGTACTCCAGTTATGAATGTAGCACTTCTAGACACTCTGTGATAAGAGATTAAGTTAGAATACTTGTTTAAATAGATAAGGGAAAATAAGTCATTAACTATGTAACAAGAAGATAATATATTTTGAATTAGGATAGGAGTTTTATAGAAGTGATTAATTCTCAAAATGATAAACAAATTTTTAACATCACACATTAATTTGAAAGACTGATAATTAATATTGAAAATAATTTTGTTAAACTCTCTCAACTACTTATTATATAAACTCTTCATAAACATTTCTTCTTTACTTCTCACTAATTTATTTATATAAAATTGTGAGTTTACAACAAAAATAAAACAAAACCACAAATTACTTTAAATATATACTCTGTAATTTAAAAAAATAGCTACAATTATTTCTTGCTCAATAAAATAATAATATTCGATGTGTATTATCAAATGTAAGACTCATGTTGCAATGCTGCAGAGAGCTTAAGTCATGAGATAAAATGCAAAGTAGAGTTAACAGTAGGGAACTTGCCTAAGACCAATAACAGTATTTCACTTGATGCCTCTAATACCTCAGACATAAGCAAGGATATGAAATTAAGTCAAATAAAAAGCACAGTGGGTTTTTTTCTATCCTATATCATATATTATTTTAGAGAGCTCATCTTTATGGGCCATAATTTTCCTTTAGACATAAACATTTGTGAGATAGAGTTGGGGATGGCACAAATTGCTTACTATATTTCATAGACAAATACACAGCATAATAACACTCAAGCAAATTTCACATAAACTTCAGCATCACAAAATAAATATGTCCTCTTCTTATTCAAAATAGACTCATCTTTTATTTAACAAACATAAAAATAGCACTTAATTTTTTCATAAAATTTAATATCATTGAATATTAGTAGCCCATGGTAGAGAAAATCTGTAAGATTCCTGACTCATGCTCTGGGATCTTTAGAGTCAGGACTATAAATGCACAGAACATTTCTAAAGTGGTTTTCTGATTAAGACACACTTTGATCATTGAGAAATTTATTAGCTTGTTGCATTTACATATCATGAAATACTTCTGGTTGATAGAAAGTTTAACATATTGCATAGTGAACACAATACAGGACATATGTGAACCCTAATGATTATTATATTTATCATTTAATAACAGCTACTGGTTATCTACGTTAAGTAGTAAACAGTTAGAAAAGGAGGATGAAACAAGATAACATTTTTTTCTGAAATTTTTTTCTCCCCATCATCTCTACTTATCTGAGCTTCCTTCTTAACAACGTTCTTCTCCATTACCTGCCCAATTTTACCACACCCTAATAGTTACAGGGTTTTATGTTTAGAAAATTTTCCTATGCTTATCAAATTTATTTTAGGTGAAGAACTCTTCTTCTTGGAAGTGGATTCACAACTCCAAGCAAATCTGAAACTTCTTCTAGCTGTGAGGATATTTATACCTTCAAAAGAGTCAATCAAAAAGACATACAAGCCAGCCATTATAGTGTATAAGAGGTGGTGAATATTATAAAGAATATCAAAGCCTGTATGAGAATGAGAATGTTTGGGAGGTAAACCTCTATTTTTAACATGGTGGTGAGCCATGAAACTAAAGAAATTATATAAGTCATAGCTATAAGAAAGATAGGAACAAACTGTAGGATGCTGATTGTGGTCTTAGGCCAGAGGAATTGATGGTTTGCCACATGAATTGCAAAACAAGGAGGAGACAGTTTAATTGGAGGGTGTGGCCAGTACTCCTAATATCTCACAGTCTTCTTAGCACTCCTTTATCAAAGTTATCAACTGTATGCAGAAGATTTTAAATGCATAAAATTCCCACTGTGGTGGTTAGAATAGGAATTCCCCAATAGCATCATGTGTTTGAATGCTTGGCCCATAAGGAGTGGCACTATGAGGAGGTGTGGCCTTGTTGGAGGAGGTTTGGCCTTGTTGAGAGGATGTAGTCTTGTTGGAGGAAGTGTGTCACTGTTGAGGTGGACTTTAAGGTCTCCTGTGCTCAAATTATGCTCAGTGTAGCTCACAGCCTCCTCCTGCTGCCTGAAGACCAAGATGTAAAATCTCAGCTCCTTCTCTAGCATCAGGTCTGTCTGCATGTTCCATGTTTCTTGCCATGACAATAATGGACTAAACCTCCGAAACTGTAAGCTACCACAATTAAATGTTTTCCTTTTCTAAGAGTTTCCATGATCATAGTGTCTCTTCACAGAAACAAAACCCTAACACAGACACATTCATCAATAGGATGTTATTCACCCAGATTAACAAAAGAAATCTAGAAAACTTGGAACAAAATGGATGGAGCTGTTAAGATGTTAAGTGAAAAAAACAAGATACAAAAAGTCAAATGCCATGTTGTTACTTCTAGATAGAATCTAAAATGTTGATGTACTACAAGGAACTAATGGTTATCAGTGGCTATAATTGTGACCAGGATTTGGATAGAATGCAGTAGGGAGATGTTGAGTGTCTCGGGTTGTCTTGTTTTGTTTATTTTGTGATAAAACAGCATGAGCACAAGTAGCTGGAGGAGGAAAGGGTTTAGTTGGCTTGCATGTCCTGGTCACAGTCCTTACTGAAGATAAGTCAGAGCAGAAACTAAAGGCAGGAACCTGTAGGCAGGAATTGAAGCAGAAGTCATACAATATTTCTTCTTAATGACTTTCTTTCCATGGCTTTCTTACCTTGCTTTCATGTACATCCCAGTCTATCTGTCTTAGGATGTCACTATTCCCAATAAGCTGGGCCCTCCTTCTCAATAGTTAATCAAGAAAATTCCCTTCCATCAGTTATTGAATGAAGGCTGTATGATGACAGTTAGGGTATACACCAATCTGATTACCAAGATACACCAGCTTAGGCAACCTCTCCACTATTGTTAGTAGTTTAAGCTGGGGTTATATTTGTGGATTCCTAGGAATTTCCCTATCACCAGGTTTCTGCCATTCCTTATGATGTCTCTCTCTATTATTTTATCTCTTTCATTGCTCTCCCACTAACTGATGAGATCCATAGCCAAGTCTCAGGCCAAGCTCCAGGAGTCCAGTCAAAGAGAGGGAAGAGGAATTCTATGAGCAAGGAACATCAATATCATTATGGGAAAAAATACAGAGACAACCAAATCAAGCTAGTGGGAACTCATGAACATTGGACTGACAGCTGTAGAACCTACATGGGCTAGACTAGGCCTTCTGAATAAGTGAGACAGTTGTATAGCTTATTCTGTTTAAGGGGACCCTGGCAGTAGGATCAGGATCCATTCCTGGTACGTGAACTGGCTTTCTGGAGCCCACTACCTATGGTGGGACACCTTACACAGCCTTGGTGCAGTGGGGAGAGGCTTGGATCTGCCTCAACTGAATGTAATGGGCTTTGATGACGCCCCATGGGAGGCCTTACCTTTTCAGAGGAGAGAATGAGGGGTAGGTTAGAAAGGGAAGGTTGAGGGGGTGGGAGGAGCGGGAGGAAGGATGAGAGGAGGATCTGTGGTTGGTATGTTAAAATGAACAAAAAAAACTTAATAAAGAAAAAAATAAAAATTCCCTATAGTCTTGCCTACAGGCCAATGTGATGGAGGCATGTGACATTCCCTCTTCCTAGATGACTCTAGCTGTGCCATGCTCACAAAACATTAGACAAACATTAGACAAACATAAAAGGAATAAATAAGATGTTTTTGCTAAAAGAAATAACTTTTTTCACTTCAGTCTGAAATTGTTGGATAGATGATTAAAATATACTAGAATTTTGTCAGTATGTGCTTTCATATTTTTTTTTAGCTTCTTTACTATATTAAACTATATGTCAGGCTCATGGTCTACTCTCTATACAGACACATTGGTTATTTAAGGAATAGTCATTAGAAATTAGTGCACTTTTCCTTCAAGACTGACAATGTCGTGAATACATAATTAACTACCAATTTGTTCAAAATCCTGCTTAAAATTGCTAAAGTAGTCCTTAGTAGTTCCAGTCAATGTTGTAAAACTAAAGGAGATGATATGCTTTAAATTCTGTTTTTGTCTTGTGCTTTCTCTGGGTCATTCTTTCCTGCAGTAATCTTGTATTTAAGGAATAAAAGTTCTGGTAGAACACTGTATTAAAAAATAACTAAACTCCAGACATCATGAAATTTCTCATTTCAATAAGAATTAACATGACTAACTCTAGAATAATGATCAAGGAGACCATAGGAGACATGGGAGACCATCACCTGACCAAGTATGCTAGACTATGCATGATTCTTCTCAGCCTCACCTTGTTTCACATGCTACAAAGCTTGGAGCTGTAACATACACAGAAGAGACAAGAAGATAACACTAAGGCTCATAGTCCTTTCCTGGATCTCTGGTTTTCTGTTTCTCCCTATTTTGGCCATGCTGAATAGTTCCTGCTCTAATCTACCAACATCTGTCTCTTATTTTGTTAATTGGAAAGAGTAGTTGAGCATTGTACCCTAGGAACTACAGCATTGGTCATAGATCATGAGATTCTGATAGCAAAAGGATACAGATTTTCATCTTTGAAATAACTTCAAATGGCCCCTTTTACAGTAGGGTAATTATATTTAACATACTATAAAATTTGTAAATTTTACCCACACATAGTTATTCTACAATATGCATATAGTTTTAAATATCACATTAAATGCATATCATTTCATTTTTTAATTGAATGAAATACTACAATTGCTATAATCACAGTAATTGGCAGTCATGGGGATTCAAGTTTAAGGTCATCTTGGCTTACATAGAAAAACTATCAATAAGTAAACAAATGAATAATAAAGTATTTCAATTTAAAAGGAAGATAGAAAGTATTTACAATGTACTGTAAAGAGGTAGTGTCTTTTCTACATCTCTGATCATAGCACCAAATACAGGTGGATTTTTCTGTCCAACCTGCTAACTCTGAAATAACCATGCAGAGACTTATTATTTTGAAAGCTTGGCTGGTAGATTTTGTTGCTTCTAACTAGCTCTTATAACTTAAGTTAACCTGTTTTTATTAATTTATGTGCTGCCACGTGGCTCATGGCTTGTTGCCTCATCTCCTGCATATCTTGCTTATTCTCTGTGAGGCTGGTGACTCTGCCTTTCTTCTTCCCAGATTTTTCTCTGTCTCAAAAATACTGCCTAGCTATTGGCTATTTATTTTTTATTAAACCAATAACTATGACATATCTTCACACAGTGTAGAAGAATACTCCACAACAACCAAGCTCAACTATTAAATAGCTCCATTTATCAAGAGTGTCAGTTTCTATAAGACTAAAGTTTGCCACAGTGATTAGAAAAACTCAAAGTGGGGCAGGGTAGGAAGATGGAGAAACTTGGGAAGCTATGTGAAGGATTGGAGTCCTGTGTAGCAGGAATCTTAAAAGTTCTTATTAATAAAAACAAACCTGAGGCTAGTTATTGGGGTGAACACTGGAAGATCAGAGAGCCAGAACAAGCCACAGCTATCTCACCTCGCCGGATCCTCAGCTTGTCTTGTTTCCTCAGACAGGAGGCCTCTGAGTCTTCATCCAGAATGGGTCTCAGCTGAACTGCTGCTGCTGGAAGCCTGAATGCTTAACCAGGCCAAATGCCTAAGCAGCCAAATGCTTCTAATTTCTGGTCCTCACGCCTTATATACCTTTCTGCTTTCTACCACCACTCCCTGGGATTAAAGGCTTGCTTTCTGGGATTAAAGGCATGATGAGTCACCATCCCTGTCTGTATCCTTGAACACATGGATTTCTGCCTCTGGAATGCTAGGATTAAAGGCGTATGCTACCACTGCCTATCCTTTATGTTTAATATTGTGGCTGCTCTGTCTCTGAACCCAGATAAGTTTATTAGCATGCACAATATTTGGGTGAATACAATACCACAGTCCTGCATCCAGGAGTCCATTTGGAACGTCTTATTGGCCAGAAGCCAAGAATTTAAGCACAATTAAAACACTTGCTGTTGATTTATTAAATAGAGATAATATTCCTTTTACTTAATCATATTTCAAATAAAATGTGAAAAAAATGACTAACCCATGCTTAAGGCCTAAGTGTACAAAACATTCCAGTATGGCCTTAATTTGTAAAAGACAATTCCAGGAAAGAATTGGTTGGTTGGTTGGTTGGTTGGTTGGTTGGTTGGTTGGTTGGTTGGTAGGTTTGTTGAGGCTTCATCATGTGACTGATAGAAAGAGAGAGACCCTCGGCCATATATTAGCATACATTAGGATGAGCTTGGGGAATCCTGCTGAAGAGAATGAGGTAGACTTATAAGGAACCAGAGGGGTCAAGGACATCACAAGAAAACCCGAAGAATCAACTAACTTGGGCTCATAGGAGCTCACAGAGTCTGAACTGACAACCAGCAAGCTTACATGGGACTGACCTAGGCTTTCTGCATATATGTTATAGTTGTGTAGCTTGGTCTTTCTGTGGGACAACTAACAGTAGGAACAGCGGCTGTCTCCAACTCTTTTGCCGGCTTTTGGGACCCTATTCCTCTTACTGTTGCCCAGTCTTAATACAAGAGGAAGGACTTAGTCTTACTGCAACTTGATATGCTGTGTTTTGTTGATATCCATGGGAGGCTTGCCATTTTCTGAAGAGAAAATGAGGAAGAGTATATTGGAAGGAGTGGCAGAAGGGAGTTGGGAGAGGGACTTGTAGGAGAGGAGTGAGGAGAAACTGTGGTCAAGATGTAAAATAAATAAATACATTTTAAAAATTCTATGACTAGAAAGAGTATGGTTATTCCTGCTCTTCAAGCCTAATTTAAACTCATTTGAGAATAGTTTTATTCCTGCAAAGAGCTACCTTTTGCATACCTTTGTGTCAAACCTAATACATTGGCAAACAGATTAAAAAACTTTGACTATTGACTTTACAAAACCTAATTCTCTACAATTGGTAGGGCTAAAAATGCTCAGATAGCATCTGAAGCCTATAGTTGAGTTTCTTCTGTCTGTTGTAATTGCTCACTTAATGTTTTTTATGTATTCGTTAAACGCCTTGATTTGTAACTATCTCTTTTCTTTTGTCATAAAAATTTCATGAAACTGTTTCCATGCTGAATGTGGAACATGAGGTAACTTGTTTTTCTAGGCGTTGGTTACTCATATTTGGCTCCAAAATGAACTATTTCTTACTCATTTCAAAGTATGTGTTTCTTTTTATGTTGAACATTCTTTCCCTAATGTAAAACCATATTTTCAGGCATCTTATACATATGTCTATAAATTTTAATAAAATTAAATCATGCCTTAGCTCCATTTACAACTCCCATGATGCATAGTTTCACCTTATCATCTATAATCAGATGCAATCAGAATGTCCCTTTAACTTCACATACCAGAGTCCCTTGATGTATAGGGGAGTCAGGCATGACATCAGGAACATCCTTAAGACCATTCTTACCAGAATCCCTTGATGGAGAGTGGAGTCAGGCATAACATACCAAGTCTTATCATGATGCTATTGACAATTATTAGCTGCTGGAGAGGTAGAGGCAATTTTCTCTAAGAATGTAACTCCTGGTAATTTCATCATGCTCCACTGGAAGACCACACATCCAAAAATATTTGGGCAGAGCCAGTTGACATCTTTTAAAGGTCACAAAGATGGAAGGGATAGAGAGGAGAAAAGAATTTGGACAGTGAATTAATATGATCAAAACATACAAAACTTTAAAAGAAAATAATAAAAGTTTTTTTTTTTTTTTTTTGGTTTTTCGAGACAGGGTTTCTCTGTGTAGCTTTGCGCCTTTCTTGGAACTCTTTGGAGACCAGGCTGGCCTCGAACTCACAGAGATCCGCCTGCCTCTGCCTCCCCAGTGCTGGGATTAAAGGTGTGCACCACCACATCCCGGCGATAAAAGTATTTTTAAAGAAAAGAAAGTAATTATTTAGCCTGTTTACTTAAGTAATATTATATCCTTCTGAGGTCTTTGATGTAGTTGAAGACTAGATAGTTATAATTATAGTTTTCTTTAGTCATGATAAAAATAAATTAGATAAGAAACTTTAGACTCACAAATATAGGATAGATGATAGAACATTTTCTTTAATTTTACAAAATACAAATAGACTAGATATTGTAACTGTAATTCTTGCTTGATAATTGTTCTATTATATGTAATTTTACTATGTTAAAGTTAAAACCTTCCTTTTTGATTAGACAGAAAAGGGGAGGTGCTGTGGGATGTCATTCTGTATGCTGTGAATATGTATTGCTCTGATTGGTTGATAAATAAAACACCGATTGGCCAGTAGCAAGGCAGGAAGTTTAGATGGAGCAAGCAGAGAGGAGAATTCTGGGAAGAGGAGGAATGAGTGAGGAGTTGCCAGCCAGACAAAGAAGAAGCAAGATGTCAAGGCAGAATTGAGAAAAGGAACTAAGCCATGTGGCTAAACACACATAAGAATTATGGATAATTTAAGTGTAAGAGCTAGTCAATAATAAGCCTGAGCTAATGGCAAAGCAGTTATAAATAACATTAAGCCTCTGAGTGGTTATTTATAAGTGGGATGCGGGACCCCAGGGCCAGCCAGGACAGGAGAAACCTTCCAGCTATACCAAGTACTCTAATTCAACACTGGTATGGTGATGAGAAGGCAATAAATAGGGAAAGAGAAATTCCAGGGCAGAAATGATGCTTTCAATATTCTCTGTTTTTATGCCCATCAGCATGATAATTCTGAAAGAATAATAAACTGCATGTGACTAGTTTAAGAACAAGTAAAATTTGTAGTAGCAAATGCAGGTAAGATGAGAATATTCACACACACACACACACACACACACACACACACACACACACACACACTAACCTTGTGAAACCATAGTGGGGTTCCTTTGAAACTGTCCTTTGTTCTCACTGCCTCTGCTTCAAGCCCACCAGAGTCCTCTTGGCTATAAAGAAGCCTTTTCCGTAGGCTGTGGTTGTCTGGCTTCAGGGGAAAAAAGTCCTTTTTGAGATTCTTACCAGTGAAGAGAAAAGGCAATAACAGCCTTAGACAACCAAGACAAGACCCAGGCCCAGTTACAAATGACTTGCCTTTTTCTTCATTGTGGTTGCCTCCATTAAAGTTCTCTATGCCCTAGTGATAAAGACATTAGAGATTGCTAGTCTTCTTTTTGTTCTTCAGCGTATGGTGACTTTGAAAAAACCTAGTTCCTTCCAACAAATTGGGTCTCCCATGTTTTCATAGAAGTTATGAACATTGGATTCCAGTTTTTTTAAAAAAAATGATAGGTAAGTTAATAGGCTTGAGTATGATGGTCATTTCATAATGAAAAGGTAAATTATTTGCACGTTAATTTTTTGTCAGTGATACCTGAAGAAAATGTAAGCAAAATCCTAAATCAGGTGGAAAGATTGGGGTGGGGGGATTGGGAAGTGTGCATAATGACCAAAGGAGTGACTGAGCAACTTGAACTGGCTAAAACAATCCATATCTTGACTGTGAAGGTTAAAGGGTGACATTCATTGCCAAAACTCATACTGATCATCTAAAAGGAGCTTATTTAAAAGTTTGCAAATATATCTCCAGGAGGCTACTTTCAATAATATATTAGAAGCTTCTTTCTCCCTACTGAAAACGGGGGAAGAAATGAGTTTTTGCTCCTTTTTCTTAAAACATTTACTTTAGAAAGCTCTCCTCCCTTTGGAATATATAAAAATCCCTTTGAAAGAGATCCCTTGTTGGCTTTATGACCCAGGTATGAGTTGGATAAGGAACTGGGGGCCACATATTAGAAAAGCATACATGAAAGGAGAAATAGCACTTGTATCTCCCAGATAAAGGAGGGTCAGAATGGCCTCCTGCTTAAACTCAGTAGGAAATTTCCTTCAAGTTACAAAACTATCCTAGTATAAAGATTGGAGACAGAAATCTCTTTATTCTGTCTAAAACTAATTAGATGACGATCCAGTTGTAGGATGGTCTATCTGTAAATGGTGCTCTCCAGTTTTATTGCTTGAGGAGATGTGTATCATGAGAACCCATTTATGATGCGGTCTACATAACCAAAGGTTTCACTGGCCTTTGGAGCCTCACAGCATGTCTATGATACATAGCTCATTCAGATTTACTCCGTACTTAAAACATCTTCTTTCTAAACTACTTTTCTGATGGAATTTTCTCAGTTGAAAAAATATTTTGTTTTAATTATTTCCACAATACCAGTTAATTGAGAAAGCAGCTATCTGTTATCAGAATGGCATTAAATCAGGAAAGGTAAATAATTCATTTTCTAACAGTACTTGCTATAACAGGAAGACTGCAGTTTATCAACCAGTAATTGTTCTGTTTTTTATTATATATTTGGTCTTTATGCACATGGAGAAATTTACAAAGGGAGATAAAACATTTCCATTGTTTCAATTAAGTATGTACCAAAGAATCATATATAAATAATAGTCTAAAGATTTCATGGTACAAAAAAATGAATACATTGACTATTATGAAGCCAGTTGTGAAATGCTACATGTATCTTTTACTTAATTCAGTCATCTCACTTTTTTGAGTAACCAAATATTAATAAAAATAATTCTGTACTCTGTACAGGACACATAGCAATAGAATAAAACATTTCTAAAGAACCTGAGAATACTGAATCTTATAAGTAGCAAACTATCTCTTGTCAGTGAGGATTCTTGAAAGAAGCTGTCTACCTGAGATGACTGACATGAAAACTTCAGTGTTTATGAAGAGGTTGAATGCTCTTAATTAGAAAATCTAATTATAGTTTCTGTGGGCCTATCTTTAGATCACCCCCCCACAAATAACATCCCTTGTCCACATCTATATCAGACTTAACATCTTGATAAACAGAAAGAAACAAAACAAACAAACAAAAAAGCCTTTGAAATGTATGAACTTAAGAAAATTCTATTCTACATGAAGAGCTAAGAATGTAGCATCTAAGGCCTACAGTTTAGATGCCTCCTCCCAAACTAACTGCCCATTTAGTGTTTCAGCCAATGTGCTTTTTTAAATGTCTTGATTTGTAGTTTTCATTGTTCAGTTACTAAAATGCTCCACATTGGAATATTGTATTTGGGGTGATCTGCATATATGTTCCCAGCCAAGGTCATTCGTGTTTGGTTTCAGGATAAACTATTTTTTTTATTCCTTTTGAGGCAAGAGCTATTTTGCATTGATATTCTCCATTTCACTTGCTTTATCTGACCAGTTCAAGGTACATACCTTCTGTACAGAGCTAACTGATTTTAGGAGGAATACAACTTATAATTAGGACAAATAAATGGCATATATACTTGTATATGTATATGTATTTACTTATATACATATGTATACACACAAAAACACATATATAAATTAGTTAATCAAGAGTGGTAAAACATTGTTAGAAATTCAAATTTAGCATGCATTTTCATTAATTTCTGGAATAACTGAATTGATGTTTTTAAAATGTCAATTATTCTTGTAGCATAATTAATATCATACTGTAAAAATCTTTGCTTTGGATTTTAAAAAAATAAATGAGAAAAAATTGTTTTCACTGTTGAAATTTTTGGAAGAAATAATGTGTAAATATTAATTATTTATTAAAAACTAGAAAAAATACAAATGTTTTATACATAAACACTAGTAGAAATATTTTTTATAATTTTCTTTGGCAGCCAGGCTATGGTGGCACACACCTTTAATCCCAGCACTTAGGAGGCAGAGCCAGGTGGATCACTGTGAGTTTGAGGCCAGCCTGGTCTACAGAGTAAGATCCAGGACAGGCACCAAAACTACACAGAGAAACCCTGTTTCAAGAAAACCAAAAAAAAAAAAAAAAATTCCCTCTGGCTTTTATATTATCTTTGAGCAATGATATGGTCATATGAGAGCATTTTGATTATTTCTACCTTATAAGCTTTTATTCATATAACCATGCTATGTAAGATGAATTGCTAAACAATCTTATTAATAAAAAACCTGGAGCCAGATATTGGGGTGAAAACAGAGATCAGAAAGGAGAAAGAAGCCAGCCACATTCTTCTCGCTAAAATATCCTCCGCCCAAGAGACCTGTCTACTCATGCCTATATACCTTTCTGTGCCTCACCATCTTACTTACTCTCTCCATTCAGCTACATCACTTTCCTCTTTCTGCCCAGCTCTATCACTTCCTGTCTGTCTGTACAGACCTCCAGACCTCTATGGTTAACTAACACTGGGATTAAAGGTATATGCCACCATACATGGCTCTGTTCCCAGTGTGGTCTTGAACTCACAGAGAACTGGATGAATCTTTACCTCCCAAATGCTAGGATTAAAGGCATATGCTACCACTATCTGGCTTCTATGTTTAATATAGTGGTTGGCTTCTTCCTCTGATCCCCATGTAAGGTTCATTTATTAGAGCAAAAATAAAATATCACCTCAAAGCTACACATTTTTCTTATGAATAACATTTTATGGCTTTATATACTATGATAATATATTTTACAAATTTATTTTTCTATGGAATCATTAGTATTCTTTTAGAATATCAATCATGAAGTATGTATTTAATTTTTATGTAATACTCTCAAATAAGTTTGATTTGAAATTGTTCAATAAACATTTAAGACATCAGGATGTCAAGTTAAAATTATCCATATAATTAATTTGATTCATTTGTTCATGCAAAACATATTTTTGAAACAGATATGAGTGAGACTCTTGTCAGTCCTACCTATGCTCCAGTTAAGGTGACAAAGTATAATAGATATCCCTTAAGTCAGGGTTGCCTGATAGAATAGTCAGTTCCTACATCCTCATGTAGGATGACCTGTGCATCACAACAGAAAAGAGAAATCCTTGTAATCTAGTTTCTATTACTTTCCAAGAGAAATGTGTTTACATCTTTGAGAGGAAATACTTTGTTCATACATAACTATAACCTACTAAAACCACAAGAAAAATAGGGCAATAATGACATAATGACTTAAAGGTAATTGCTGGTAGTAACTGATCTAATTGTCTCAGATTCATTCTTTTAGAGATTTGATTCACATCATAACTCATACATCTACAGTCATGACAAAGTAAAGAACTCTCATCACTAAGACAGTTAGCCTGTTGTATTCTACCACCAAGGAGGACAATGGTTCTTGGAGAAGTTATATGAGGGGAGTCTTAAAATTCAATTGTTCTCACTATTTCAAAGGGCATGCCTCTCAAATGATGTGCTAGTCTTTGAGGGAGTTTTCACAGTTCAGTGACTCAATGGAATCTGGTCAAACTGAAGTATTATCACTTGATGGTTGTGGGGTCTTTACTCATTGTTATGAGTATCCATCCTAATGATGTTTTGGCTTTCATTGTCTCTCTCCAAGGTTGTGATTGAAATCCCCATAAGAAAACCTAGCCAGAAAATTTAGGCCAAAAGAGAGAGAGAGAGAGAGAGAGAGAGAGAGAGAGAGAGAGAGAGAGTAATTTTTGTTGTCTGATTATGTAAAGTTACTAATGTAACATTAATCACAATATATACAGCACATTTTTCAGTCTTATTTTCTTTTGAGATCAATGGGCAAAAAAATAATGACATTTATAAAATTTGATCCCTTTCTTTAATGAGTGTAATTTTTTCTGAGACAAGGTTTCTCTGTGTAGCCCTGGCTGTCTTGGAACTCACTCTATAGACATGGCTGACTGGAAACAAAGAGATCTACCTACCTTTGCCTCCCGAATGCTGATGAGGGTGATCTTAAGGATTAATTAATTACCAGAACTGTAAGCATCTTGTATAGCACTGTACAACTGTTCCAAAAGGAAGCTGTCATTGGAAGCTTTCCTGTGTTCTGCCTAGGCCACAGTCAGGACAAAGCTCTCAACCACCAGTCCTGCAGCCACTCAGACCCAAGTAAACACACAGAGGCTTATATTATTTACGAACTGTATGGACATTAGCTCAAGTTTATTACTGACTAGCTCTTACACTTAAATTAACCTATAGTTCTTATTTATGTTCAGCCATGTGGCTTGGTACCTTTTCTCAGTTCTGCCTTGACATCTTGCTTCCTCTGTGTCTGGCAGGCAACTCCTGACTCAGCCTTTCTCTTCCCAAAATTTTTCATGTCTGCTTGCCTCACCTACACTTCCTGCCTGGCTACTGGTCAGTTGGCATTTTATTAAACCAGTATACCATGGCATTATCCCACAAATTTCCCCTTTTCTGTCAAAACAAAAAGGAAGGTTTTAACTCTAACATAGTAAAATTACATATAACAAAACAGTTATCAAGCTAATATTACAGTTACAATAGCTAGTCTATTTGTATTTTGCAAATTCAAAGAATATATTCTATTTATCCTATATTTGTGAGTCTAAGGTTTTATATTAAACTTATCTTTTATCATAACAAAGGAAAATTATACAAATTTAGTCTTCAACTACATCAAAGACCTCAGAAGGATATAATATTATCTAAATAAACAGGAAGAGCATTGTAAGCAACTTCTAAAATCTAGAATGACAGAGAGAGCTGGCTGCCTGGATAGTCACCCATAGTTGTTCTGCAACATGGGGGTATCCATCTTCAGCCTATAGGTCTAGTCTCTCAGTCATTTTTCTCTCTGTCCTGTAGAATGTCTGGCAGTTTCTTTGGCAAAGCAGAAACCTGAAGGACCATCTCACTTTGCAAAGTTCAGTGGTCACCTTCCTATGGGTCCTGCATGTCCAGTTTATGCAACATATTATCAAGCAGTTGACACAGGTACTTTTTTGCCCAGTGGCTAACTTTTGCCACAAAATAGCAAACTCCATAATGAGTTTCTTCAATGCCCATTGTCTTCTCTGAAGTGTGTTGGTATTGCCAGGAGCAGACATGTCTCAATATCCAGAAAGTCAAAGTACTTAAAACATTTTATATGCTTTATCCTGTAGATCTTTGAAGTGTTTGAAGATTACCTATCTGAAATACATCTATATCTAGAAAACTTAACTAACATGACTGTAAGTTTCATTATCATAGATGACTAATTATTAGTCTGTATTTCTTAATTATACATTACAATTTCTAATGAGGTATACAAACATACCTTAAACAAGAGTAGAAATGTATATACATTATAACAAAATTAACTTTAAGTGTGTATCAATAAACTAAAATCCATAACAATGTAAAACATTTTAAAACAAGTTGTTGCTCTTTAAAAGTAGATTCAATAATCTACCCTTTTATTCTATCATATCTATATCTTATATTTCCATATCATATTTCTCCCTTTCTTCTTTTAGAAAGATATTGACTAGGACCAATAACAATTTGTAACTAACAAACTAAATAAAGAAAAACATCCATAATCCATTTTTGGAGGAATGTGGTCATGGTTTTCTAGGCTACTTCCTGTTGATAAAGGGCATTATATTCTTACGGGGACACAAAGAAAATTGTAGGATGATGGCCAAGTCCTGACTGTAGTGGTCTGTGATGCTGTATTCTCTGAGTCAGTTGCCTTTAAGTTGATTTTGGATGTTGGATGATCTGGGCCATGGTATCATTGCAGAACTTTCTGGGGAGTCTTGGCTGGTCAAACCATATTAGCCTGGAAGCAACGACAGGTTCTTCTGTGGAAACAAAAGCCGAACCTCTTTTCCAAAGCAATGTATCATTAGACATAAATTTTGAAATCAAGATATCTTTAAAATATACATATTAATTTAATTCAGCAGCTTTTACAATCAAATGTCTCTCTGTAGTTAAAAATCCCTAAAACAATATAATCTAGACTCTGTCTAATATCCACCTTTACATGGTTTATTCCTTTTCCTCTCTCTTCTAAGCCTATGTATAATTTTATACATATTGTAAACCATTTAGAGGTTTATTTTATCTGAATCTATTTTACTGTGAAACTATTGCTTTAAACTACAGCATTAATAGGACTAAAATAGCAGCTTTGGCTGATGTCTCTGCCTACCTCAGTTTTCCAACATGGTGGAACTATGTTTACCCCCAGCTTTGGGGGAACAATGCTCACCCTTGGACTATGGGAGGCAGTGGGTCTAGCCTTCATCCAGTATATGTAGCCAAAAAATCTTTTCATCTTTTCTTTTTCTTTCTTTCTTCCTTTCTTCCTTCCTTTCTTTCTTTCTTTCTTTCTTTCTTTCTTTCTTTCTTTCTTTCTTTCTTTCCTTCCTTCTTCCTTCCTTCCTTCCTTCCTTCCTTCTTTTCTTTCTTTTTCTTTTTTCTTTTTCTTTAACTAGTAAAAGCTAAATCCACCACGCAGTGCACTGCAAGCTTGGAGAAACCTCTGTGTAACTCAGCAGGAACCTGCCATGCCATGCTGTAGCTCAAGCCCATAAACTGTGAAGGCAAATCTTTCTCTCTGAAATAAATCAGTGTTGTACTGACTGCCAGGAAGTTAGGACACAGGAAATATTGCAACTACAGGACGCTTTTCTCACATATTCACAGAGTCTCAACAACAACAAAAAATTGTAAGCTTATTGAAACATACTACACCTGAGATAAAACACATATGAAACATTCAGGAGGTAAGGCAGAAATTCAAATTTGAAAACAAAGCATTAATTTTGCACATTAAAGTGATAGATTTGTGAGCACATAAGGAATATTAGAAGAGTATATTAGCAAGTGTCCAGTGACATTTCCAAAACCCTTCTGTTTCTAGTGGCTCCTTATCACATTGCCTACTCTATTTCTTTGATTTCTGGCTTTATTATTCCTGTCCTGTTGTTACTTTCTTTAATTAATTAATTTTCATTTATATAGTATTTTACCTTTTCTTATTAAACATTATTGATCAACCAAATTGACACATTTAAAAATCTTGGATTTAGTAAGTGACCAGTGAAAGACAGAATACTGAAGCCAAAAGTCCTCCAACAGTAACATTCTATTTCTGTCACTGGAGAGTAATCCTAACAGATGATGGCCAGCATTAGTACTGTGAATGCAACACTATGTAAGTCCTTAATTAATCTATCATTTGTACTAAAAGCTAATATTATAGCCATTAATAATGTATTAGGATCATATGACCAGTTGAAATCCAGACTGTATGTCCTTGAAGAAGTAATTGCATTTTTATTGTGCTTCAATTTTTTTTCCATTTTCACAGTAAATTTATCATGTATTCTTTGAAGATTTTTCATGGCACCAACTTTTGCAAACAAAGTATTACACTAGTCTTATTCATTATGAATGCACATGGAATTAGTCTTTATTTCTTTAGTTTCTACACTGTCAACTTAAAATGGGATAAATTATAACTTAAATATTAATAAATCACTAGA
The DNA here is from genome assembly GCF_049852395.1 of Peromyscus maniculatus bairdii. Classification (NCBI taxonomy): domain Eukaryota; kingdom Metazoa; phylum Chordata; class Mammalia; order Rodentia; family Cricetidae; genus Peromyscus; species Peromyscus maniculatus. The sequence goes on from NC_134853.1 coordinate 19,498,311, forward strand.
TAATGTGTATGTATATTCAAAGTTTTGATTTATTTCCATAAACATAAACAAACATATGCATAAAAGTGTGTATAGGTTCTAGGTGTATGTGTGTATTATGAAAATATAAAATTGAAAATCAAAATAAGGATTAAAACAAGCATATTTGAAAAGTTCTACTGGGGACATTATACACACAGGCTTTCAAAAACCCTAAAATAAAATGTAGAAATGGAGTACACCCCATAGCCATTTGGCAGGTACATCATCATTTGTAAAAGAGGCATACATTTGTTCAAACATTATAGGAACAAGATGTAATAAGATTTATTAGAACAAGATCTGATAAACTATACATGAGTGATACTGGAAACTCTATGTCTAATAATTTGTATATAGTAAAAGGAGAATAGTCTAGGATTATGAGAGAAAATAAATACCAGTTAATATGTGAACTGAGCTTTGTACATAGACACAATGCTAAAATGCTAAATTTGAAGTAATTTTTTAGTGATTATCTCATGTAACAAGTTAGAATGCAAAATGAAAAATAAATGCAGGAAATGAATTACTTTTGTATTCAACAATTATTAGCGATCATGACAGGTAAGTAAGATTTCTAAGCAAAAACATCAGATAATTTGCATACATCTTCAATTAAAAACAATGTTTGCCAAAATGTAAGATGGTGTGCTAAAAAACACTAAAAATAAATCAGTTTAATTCTTCCTGGGTTGAAAGGCTTCTTCCTATAGTTTGTATTTTTCCTGCAAATTTGTATGAATTCATTTTCTGAGTACTAGAATTATGTCTTCTAGACCACAGCATACAGCAAGAATCTGTCACATTCCATAATCATCAATTACCAAATATATTTTCTCTTCAACTGCAGAACCAGGTACTGCATTTTCAGTACAAGGAATCAGTCAGTTCCTGGAAGAAACAAAACAAAACAAACAAACAAAAATATTCATGAAATGTTTGCTATTTCATGGAGCCTTGTGGATCTTCATTGTGCTCAAAAAGATGATTATTTCTCGTGCCTTTAATGAAAAGGGGAAAAATAACCCTAAAGAGTTAAATAATCCATACAGAAACCTACCTCTGTAAGAACTTCCTAAAATATATCCGTATACATACATACAAAGTGCCAAAAATGTCAGCCAATGCCTCTGCTTGACACCACAGTATAACAAACAAAAATCCCATTACTGGGAGTTACAGTTGTTAGTGAGTGAGATCCCATATACTCCAAAAACATTGCAAGCTTTTCCCAGTGATCTTGGTTACCATCCAGAACTTGATGGTAAGATTGTATTACTGAACATCACTTACTTGGAGAAATCAAGCTGTTAATTACCTGGAAACATCATCCCCACTTTCATAGTGCTAGTTGGTGCTATGCAAGCTACTGAAGGAGAAATTTAATCATCAGTGTTACCTAGGTTTGAGCTCTGTAAGCTACAGTAAGAACTCATGACAAGGCATATCCACTGATGCAATAGTGGTACAAATGTCATAGGAGGAAACAATCAGCTTTTGATTGAACTTAACTATATTTCACAAGATTAAAGTCCCACCCCACAAGATTAAAGCCATGTCTGATACAGTTATTGAGCTAAGAGCTTATGGCTAGACAAATCAAAGATCCAAAGAGAGAATCTACTACTATTATCTTTTAAATTACGTAGTATTTAACTAACCTCTAAGACTTACCATTATTAACTACAGATTATTCTGTCTGGCTGATAACCCTTGGCTCCTGCCCCCATGCCATGGCACAGGAGGTGGTGCAGCCTTCATTCCATGGCCCATAGCTATTGTGACAACAGTCCATTAGCTATCCTGAGCTGTTTCATTCCCGCTGACTATCTGGCATGCTGGAGGTCAGCCTCGTCTCTCTTGCTGTCTGTCTGTTGGGCTCATAACCCCCAGGCCCCCATTCCTATGCGATGGTGTACAGAGATGCTGTGCTTCATTTGGGCTCCTGCCCACTGCCCAGGCTTTTTGGACAATGGTCCGCTGAGCAGCTTGCTCCATTATAACTTATTGTGGAAAGATGCGCCTACCCCTATGCCAGCCCCCTTCACATTGCCGACCCCCCATGCTCAATTACATCACCCCTGTCACTGGGTTCCTTTACACGGCATGTATACCCTTTGCCTCTAATTCCTATTCTTGTCTGTAATTCTATCTCAAATCCTTTCTCTCCACTGCATAACCCTGTTGCCAGTACCGGTGGACTTTGGCATGTGGCCCTGCTCCACTCCATTGGCTGCTCTGCCACTGCTCGGAGCCCTGGCCCACGGGTGGCAAAGCAAAAGGGATGGTGGACTAGCCACAGAAATATATGTTCACTTGACTGTATTTCTGCTGCTGCAGCCACTGCCACCATTCAGGCCAGGTCCCTCCCTTGTCCAGCAGCCTGCCTTTCCTCTGGGGTGGCTGCTCTTACCAGGGACATGAACAAGTGGTCAGGTGCCATGTTTGAAAGGGGGTGATCAAGTGATCAGGCAGCATCATCTTAAATTACGGCAACCAGGAGCTCTAGCCACCATCTTGGCTAAGGTCAGAACAGACAGGTATACGACCTCGTCACCATCTTTGCTGGGGGCAGTGTGCCCAGGGTTCTTGGTGCTCTCTGGCTCTAGCCTCCAGCTGTCTGGCAGAGGGAAATTAAATGCAACCTGGCATTCCTTCCTCCACAGCCTCCCACAGCTACTCAGGTGGGGGCAGAGACAGCATGCTCTTATGCCGGGATAGGATAGCAGCAGTAATACTTAAGATTTTAAATTTCAGAATTTAACATTAATTCAATTCTGATACACTTTGGATGACAAGCTCAGGATTTTAAAAGGATTTTAAATTTTCCTTGGTTGTTCATTAACTGATTTTCTACACTTTGGATTTCAATACTGATTGATAATGCTAATTTATCTTAAACTTTTATGTCCTTTTATGTATTTCTGTCCCTCCTGGTTTTCCTTTTCCCAATTACTAAGACCATGGGCCAAGAGGTTCCAAATAAGTTCATAAATTTTAACTCCCATCTCTAGTCTATATTCCAGCAATTTGGCAGAAACATCAAAGGAGCAGTTATGAAACCCACAGTGCTTTCCCTGCCATGGATGCCAACAGAGACTCTTATCTATGAGATGTAGAACACAGCCAAATGTAATTGTCCCCTGGCCTCTACAAGCAGGTCAGACAACCACAATCTTCTATCAAATACCCCTCTCCTCCACATCTGCACTCCAGTTCAGCTTGAAGCAGCTATGGAGAATACATCATCCTGTGCTCCCTTTCCCAGGTCAGGCTGGAGGACCAGGTTAGGGATGAAAACCCTGACATATCCACCAAGAGTGTCTTTCTCCTTTTCTCAGAGGATCTCTTTCTCAGATTTGGGCTGCACCCTGACTCACAAGCTCCTTTTCTCCTGTTCTCAACTTGGCCTTGGGATCTTTCCCTGTCCCTTCTTTGCCTTCTCAGGAGATGGCTTAAAAATAGTTATTTCTTGATAACTGAGAAACCTATATATTCAGATTTAAGTCATATATATGCTCTCAAAGTTATACATACATCTAACAGATTTTGTTCCCCCTGTCCTCAGACATCTGTAGAGATCTGAGAATATGACATTTACTATAAAATTTTTTTATGGTAAAGAGACATGCCAGCTCCTGGCAACAGCATCCTGTAACTTTTCCAAGAAGATGGGTGGCCACAGAACCTTCATCTGGAAGCTTATGAGAAGGCCAACCATGCAGCAGCATGCTGAGATCCTATCTAGACTATGAATTACTGGAACAATGGAGCTCAATTATCCCCTCTATTGAGACAGGTAGGTCAATACTCCCAAATTCCTACTCCACAAAAAATATCTGTCAGATCTTCTAGGCCTAACAGCTAGACAAATGCTGTCTTTTGGTTTTCTGTTCAAGCCCCCGATGACCACAGAAAGACTTTGGATTGCTACCTATGTAGTGGAGAGCTGCCTCACTTCTTAAATTTCTTATTCTCAGATCTGATGATGTTTCATGACTAGGGTGTATCAGCCCTACATTGGGCACCAATGTTAGGAATTGTGGAAATGGTTTATTATAATGGAGAGATGAAGAGGAAGAAAGACAGAAAGAAGGAGACAAAGGGGTGAGGGTAAAGAGAGAGAAAGAAAGAGACAGGGATATAGATAGATAGATAGATAGATAGATAGATAGATAGATAGATAGATAGATAGATAGATAGATATAGATATATAGATAGAGGGAGGGAGGGAGGGAGGAAGGGAGGGGGAGAGAGAGGGAGGAAGGGAGGGAGAGAGAGAGAGAGAGAGAGAGAGAGAGAAGGGGTTCAAGAGGTGCTTACCTTGTAAGAGGAAAGCAGGAGAGAGGAGAGAAGAAAGAGAAATGGGAGGATATTCCCCTTAAGAATAGGCTTTTAAGTCAGGGCATAGGGTGACATCAAAGGGTGGGATAAGATTATTAACAACATCTCTCAAACTTCATCAGAAAAGCTTCTATTTCCAGAAGATAATGATCAACACAGAGACCAACAACTACCCAACATGCATAGAATAAGGAACTGCAGAATTCTTAGCCTATACTTATATATCACTCACTCCTACAAAGGCTCAGGAATCATTGTAGAGGAAAAAGCAGAGTGTAGAAGCCAGAGGTGGTAAATGACTACAGGAAACAGTGTCTTCAGGTCATAACAGGGCAAATGCACATATGAACTCATCAGCTTTGTGACACCATGCACAGAGTTCCACTCCTAGCTGAGAAGCCATTATCAATTCTTAGCTACTTGTAGAGGAAGGGTCTGTGTGGTGATATATTATGTACTCTAATAAACTTATCTGGGGATCAGAGGACAGAGCCAGCCACTGGATTAGATATAGAGGCAAGACAGTGGTGGCACATATCCTTAATCCTATCACTCGGGAGGCAGAGATCCATCTGGAGTTCTGTGAGTTCAAGGCCACTCTGGAAACAGAGCCAGGCATGGTGGCACATGCCTTTAATTCCAACACTTGAAATCTCATGCTTTTGCTACCAAGTATTTGGGAAGCACACATGCCTTTGATCCCAGCACTTGAAATCTCATGCCTTTGCTACCAAGTATTTGGGAAGCACACATGCCTTTAATCCCAGCACTAGGAAGGAAGGAAGATGGCAGGGCACAGAAAGGTATATAAGGTATGAGTAGACAGGAAGTCTCTCTCTCTCTGGAGGTTGAGTTGATAAGGTAAGGTTGGCTGTGGCTTGTTCTGTTGCTCTGATCTTTCAGCTTTCACCTCAATATCTTGCTCAGAATTTTCTATTAATAAGACCATTTAGCAATTTGTGTTACAGGTTTAGCTTTTGTTAAGTCAAGCATGCTTCTGTGGAAGGCCACAAATCCAGGAATATTTGGGCAGCACAAACTGGCCTAGATGAGAAAAAAAAAAAAAAAAAAAAAAACAAGACATAAAATTGGGCAGAAAAGGCAGAGCGATCAACTTGAGAAGAGTGTACAAAGAGGGTGACTGTGATCACACACATATGAATAACTAATAAATCAAAAGAAAAATAGAAGTGATTTCATTTAATTTCTGAAATGCTATACTGATATATCACTGTAATGCTCATTGTATTGAATTCCTTAGGCAAAACATTCCAACTTAGCTTTTCATCTTATCAAGCAATGTTTATAAAAAAATTAGCCTTTAAACTGAGGCCTTTTGATCTGGCTATAGCCATTGGAATATGGACACAAAGAATGTCTGTGATATCTACTTCCCATTCTTCTTCTCCTTCATATAAGTGTTTCTCATCCTGAATAACCTACTTGTCTCAAATTGACTTTTAACTTGTGGGTTCTATAGGATATATACTTTATGCTGACACTTTGCACTCATTCACTAAATTACTAGCAATCTTAATATGTCTATAGCATTATACGGTATCTCTTTTTGTTGATTTATACTCATGTGAAATGTGAACAAACCTTGCAAGAGGAAGAAATTATCACCACAAGATACTTAAATTATCCATGTTACTTTCAGCAAATGTTACAAAAGAGTCAATATATCTCTGCATGATAATAAAATATTAAGGTTTTAAATTTATTGCTTTTTAGGTATAAAAATTGTCCTAAAGACATTCGATAATTTTGTTTGTAAAAGGGTTAGTTAACCAGCAATAGGGGAACAATCTCTCTCTTAGATATCATAGGTTATCAAACAAAGATAAAAATGCCAGGTATGTGTTAGCTCTTTCCTATATGGTGGTCAGTGGCATCCCATTCGTTGTTCTTTGTTACCCTCCAGAACTTGATTATAAACTCTATTGCTGAAGATGCCACATACTGGAGTCACACGACACTTAGATATCAAATGACTGCCAATGTGGAAACTTCATTCCTGTTGGCTCGCATTCATAGTGCCGGAAGGTGTGTGCATAATACTAGGGAAGAAAATTAATTAACTGTCTTACACATCTGTGAACTCTTGAACAACAAGAACAATCAGCTTGTGAAGACATATCCACTGGTGCAGTAGCTGCACAAATGTTACAGGAGTAGCCAACCACTTTTTAAAAATGATTTTTAATGCACAGGTTGATTTGGGTTATGGCACTTAATCATAGCAAAAGAAACCTAAACTAAGACAATATACATAAAATGATCTCATGCTTTCATGCCCCCCCCAATTTTTTTTTACATTTAAAATTATCCCATCATATGTTATGCTAGAGGCAGAAGCAGGGATGAGTTACATGTTATTGATTAGTTAACTAATTGGTTCTATAGACCCTCCCAAACATTATAGGCTATCGCCAATCCTATTGATTCCCCTCCAAAATGACATTAAGGCCTTGTAGCTAGAGTTTTCCGGCCTTGCCCACAGTCAGGACAAATCTCTGTCACCCACCAGTCCCACTGCCGCTGAGACCCAACCGTCACCCGCCAGTCCCACAGCCGCTCAGACCCAACCAAGTAAACACAGAGACTTATATTGCTTACAAACTGTATGGCCGTGGCAGGCTTCTTGTTAACTATTCTTATATCTTAAAGTAACGCATTTCTACAAATCTATATCTTGCTACGTGGCTCGTGGCTTACCAGCATCTTCACATGCTGCTTGTCCTGGCAGTGGCTGGCAGCGTCTCCTTCTGCCTTCCTGTTCTTTTATTTCTCCTCTGTTAGTCCCGCCTATACTTCCTGCCTAGCCACTACCAATCAGGTTTTATTTATTGACCAATCAGAGCAACTTGACATACAGACCATCCCCCAGTACAGCCAAGTGCAGACCATCTCAGACACCTGCACTCAGGCCCATGGTCCTAATCATCCTCTATGCAAACCTGCTGGGTAACGCCACAAGGAACCCAAGAAGGGCTCCCACAGGACATACATTAACATCCCACAGCACTTCCTGCACTTGGCTGTACTGGGGGATGGTCTGTATGTCAAGTTGCTCTGATTGGTCAATAAATAAAACCTGATTGGTCGTGGCTAGGCAGGAAGTATAGGCGGGACTAACAGAGGAGAAATAAAAGAACAGGAAGGCAGAAGGAGACGCTGCCAGCCACAGCCAGGACAAGCAGCATGTGAAGATGCTGGTAAGCCACGAGCCACGTAGCAAGATATAGATTTGTAGAAATGCGTTACTTTAAGATATAAGAATAGTTAATAAGAAGCCTGCCACGGCCATACAGTTTGTAAGCAATATAAGTCTCTGTGTTTACTTGGTTGGGTCTGAACGGCTGTGGGACTGGCGGGTGACGGTTGGGTCTCAGCGGCTGTGGGACTGGTGGGTGACAGAGATTTGTCCTGACTGTGGGCAAGGCCGGAAAACTCTAGCTACAAGGCCTATTGTTGGAAACACCATAAACTTATGTCATAGAACATGTAGAAATGTAGCTGGTACTCAACTGAAAGTTTCAGCCTTTAATGACTAGCATTCATAGTAATGGAAAGTGTTGTAAATACTACCAGAGGAAAAAAATAATCATCATGTCACCCAAGTTTGAATTCTGTGAGATACAACAATGAAGCGCCTACATGATATTACCTCTGGTGTGATTGTGGCATATCACAGGAGTAACCAATGGTTTATTATATTCCTTAGTTGGTTTTGAAGCCCTCTATAGCAGAAGAAAACTGACTCTGCCAATGAGGCCAAGAGCCTGCTTTAAACCCGATACTAAATTCTCCTATAAGTCCTATAGGAGAAAACCTACTAATAATATTATGCCAGATGAACAAAAATAAAATGACTCCTAACAACATATTACTGTAGCTATAGATCAATGCATTGCTCAACACTCATCAGAGAAGCTTCTTCTTGCAGTAGATGTTAATTAGCACAGAAGCCCACAATTATTCAACATAAAAAGAATAAGAGATTTCCCATCCATTTTTATATTCACTTCTGCAAGAATTCAGCCAACCACATTTTTTTACAATTTTAATTTAAATATAATTATATTACATTTTCTCTTACCTTTCTTCCTTCCAATCCATCTCATATACTCCCTGTTGGTATGGAGGGGAGGACCAATGGCTAGAATAGAATAAACAACTTACCCTTAAAGGTGGCTCAAACACGAAGAGTGTTCATGAGCTGTGTATCTGGAGCTAGGCGTGAGGGTATGGAGGTAGTGATGGGCAGTAGGGGAGGAGTTAAGTAAGGAAAGATGAAACTTACCCTCGAAAGAGAGTCATAAACAGAGGTACATATCATTTTTGATTCTTTGTTTTTACATAAAACAATGTTTCAGAGATTCATCCATGTTGCAGTGTGTATGGCTACTCCATTCTGTTTGAATTCAACCAACCACTTTTCAAAGAGCACATTTTTCTATACAATATAATTTCTATGTAAAAAATCACCAAATTATTTTATTTAAAGGTCATATTAAAAGTATCTCTCTGTGTGGTAGACACGTTAGATGGAGTTTGGCCAAAGTACAGGATACAGTTAATGAGAACAATTTTATGAAACCCATCACCATGGACAGTGAATATTTACCAAAATATTAAAAACAATGAGAAAGATAATCTTAATCAAGATTTTTTTTCAAAAATAAAGAAATCTATCCCAACATTTGATTATTTAAGCATATAAGTAAAAATCATGGTCATCTTGTTTTAGTAGGTTTCTTCTACTCAGGCAGGAATTTTCTTGGTATAGTGTAAACTCATAACTCAGCAGGAAAGTGTTATGCTCTCCTATACCACATTCTTGCACATAACATCCACTATCTTGCTTTTTAAGTCCCATCAGAGAGTTTTCATATGTATATAAGGGGAATGAATATCACATAGTCTTCTGTTAATTTGTTACCCAGAGTACATAGGATACATAGGATTTCTTCAGCACATTTTATTTTTTCAAATATTATTTTATTGAAAATAGATTTGTTTTTAATATAATATAGCCTGATTGTGGTTGCCCCTTCCTCTACTCCTCCCAGTTCCTCTCCACTTTCCCTCTTATTCAGGCACACCCATTTTTGTCTCTCACTAGAGATGGCTAATAAGAAAAAAAATGATATAAAATAAAATTAAAGAAAAATAAATGCATTAAAATAGGGTGAACAAGCAGAAGGGCCAAGAAAAGGCAACAGAAACGGATAAAGATGCAGAGACCCACTCATTTCCTCTTTCAGGAATTCCATAAACCATATTTTGGATTTCCATTCATCTGTGAAGTGTAGATGTAACCAACCATCTTATTAAATAAGAAACACAGAAACAATGTAAAAGAGAAAGCCAAGAGGTCAGAGCTCAGAGCTAAAATCTCACCCTTCCTCCTCTGTGTCCCAGCTTCTCGAAAGAGAGCTACTTCCTGTGTGTAAGTTGATTTTCCAGTCATTCTGCCTTCTCATTGGTTGTAAACCCAAACACGTGACTGCCTTGTCACTGTCTGAATGTACAGCCCCCTAGGTCTTAAAGGCATATGTCTCCAATGCTGGCTGTATCCCTGAACACACAGAGATCTATGGGATTAAAGGCGTGTGCCACCACCGCCACACTCTGTCTATGGCTCTAATAGCTCTGACCCCCAGGCAACTTTATTTATTAACATACAATCAAAATCACATTTTAGTACAATTAGAATACCACCACAGTGAAGTGATATCATGAATGTTCCCAATATTTGGATATTATGAATAGAGCAACAATAAACATGACTAATCAAGAATCTCTGTAGGATTAAGGGTCCTTTGAATATATGCCCCAGAGGTGATATAACTGGATTTTTAGGTAAATTGATCCCCACCTTAAGGAACTGCCACACTTATTTCCATAGTGACTGTAAAAGTTTGCAGTCACACCAGCGATGTATGAGTATTCCCTTACTCCACATTCTTTTCGGCACAAGCTGTCAGTTATGTTTCTGATCTTCCCCATTCTTACAGGCATAAAGTGAAATCTACAAGTAGTTTTAATTTGCATTTATCTGATGACTTGAGGTTGTTGAACATTTTTTTTAAAGTATTTCTTTGCCAGTTGAATCTCCTCTTCTGTGAATTCTTTGTTTAGATATGTATATTACTTTTAGTTGGGTTTTTTGCTTCCTTGATATCTGGTAGTTTTAGTGCCTTATATATTTTGGATATTAACCCTTCATTGGATACATAGTTGGTAAAAATCTTTTCCCATTCTGTAAGCTGTTGCTTTGTCCAAATGATGGTTGTTTTTGCCATACAGAAACTTTTCACTTTCATGAGGTCCCATTTATTAATTTCAATCCTTTTCGTATGTATGTGTTTGTACATACAAAATAATTTGGCCCTGGTGTATTATTGATAACCTCAAACAAATCATAGTTACAATTTTAGGGAAAAAGCACAAAAATTCTTATTTATCACTGACATTTTGTGATGAGTTGTTTACTTCAATTTGACCATACAATAATATAAAACAGTGCCACTATAATTTATAATGTATATTTTGCCTACATTCTTATGTGGCTAATTTTCAGCATCATAATGCAAGTTATATGGAAGATATAATGAATTATAAAAACTAATGTTGTAAAATAAATGTAGACATTTTGTTTAGATTACTACATGGACATCATAATGTGGAATATTTGTATGACATATCAACCTAAATGATAGTTTAATGATTGCTCTGCAAATTTTATTTGAGGGTAAGAAGAGAATTTTAGAAATTACTTTTATTATTTCATAAGGTAGCAAAATTTGTAATTCCAGTTTTACAGTCATATTTTACCTAAATATGTTGCCGATTCATTTATTTTGACAGGATGTAGTTTTCTCTTGATGAATGAGCATCATATTTAAAAGGAGCAGATTTACTTGTTCAAGAGAATTATGTGAGCATTTATATTCTAATTATGTTAATCAGAATCACCAATTTTATATTATATCTACCACATTTTCTTAACATATGAATATTAGTACTGTTTGCAAATATCCCAGGTACAATTTGCATAACATGCATATTCTGTTTTTGAATCTCCCTTTAAAGAAGTGATTTGAGAAACCTGCTCATTTTGCCTTGATTTTATATTGTTTGCTGAAGATTGCATTTAAACTGACTATCAGTATCCTTATAAACATGGAGAATATGCTGCCTTTCTGTTGAGATAAGGAGATAGGAACTAGAAAAGAAAGGAATACATGAATATCAATGTGGTTTACTATGACTTAACATTTTTCTTTAGAAATCCAGCATGAACAATGCACTTAGTGGTGAGCACTGAAAAAAAAAAAAAAGACAACAATATCTTGCTTGTATCTCACTATTTCAAATTTATAGAACAATAACTTTCTCTAAAAATTGATATAAATTTTATAACAACATCCATCTTTGTAAACAACATAGTGTGCTACGTTATTCTTATTTGAGATGTTTATATTATCACCTACAATGGAAAGTTGATAAAGAAAAGAGAAAATTAATTTGAAAACATTTAAATATCTACTTCATATCCTACTCATACCCTTTTCATTTGACTGAAAAAAATGCTTAATGTTTTTTTCTTGAATATTTTTGCATTTCTTTCCTTGAGTTCCCTGCAATATTCAGGTCACCATCTCTTAATTGAGCAGATAAATAACAAGTGATATTATTACAGTTCTTGATCCATGACTTCCTCAAATGATAGTTAAACATGGTCATTGTCCATTCTGTTATCTTACATATCAACCTTTTTCTTCTCTGGGAGAGGTAATTTTGGTGCTGACACAGTAAGAGGCATAGTCTATACATCAGAAAAGACTCATATACGACATGTATGACTTCTTGAGATGCACTTATCTTTGGGAAGTGGAGAAGCTGGGGCCCAACACTTTTAGAGGAATTACAGCAAAGTCCTTCATGCATTATCTCTGTTGCTTTTAACTGAAACTGAGAGCAAAAAATCAGCTGATTTTGATGGAGCTTTAAGGTTTTGTTAGAATATTGAATGCATCTGCATATTATTTCTTTTAATTCAACATAAATATTCAGTGAGCTAAACAAATCTTGGTTTTAACTGCTGATTGTATACACAAAGCTATACTAATACCTTAATACTTCTTTTGTGTTAAAACTGCAAATTAAAAAGTTTAAAGACATGATTTTACTATTTGCAAACTTGGATAAATTAAGTTTTTATTTTGGGTGCACGTAGCAGTTCCTCTTTTATTCTGATTGAATGAACTGGATCATTTACAAATATAATTTACCCTTTCTTGGTACTTTTGGTTTTGGTTTTGCCTTTTGAAACCAGGTCTTATTTGGTAGCCTAGGCATGCCTGGAATCCCCAGGTGCTGGTTTTATAGCTGTGTGCCACCAGCCCTGGCAGTATATACTATTTCTGGAATGCATTTGAAGTTAATTTTGCAAGCTGCCCTGTTACTTTCTAAGAAAGACAGTGCATGCCTTGTTATTCACGCCGGCTTTGGTACTGTTTCAATTATCTCATGGTTCAGGGAGTTGTTGGGTTTTAAATGGATACTCCCGCCATGGGAAATGGCTGCTGTTTTTCACCATATTTTCTCTTATCATCCACAGATAATTAGTTCTGCCTGACAAAGCCCATCACAAGGGACAACTCCATAGCTTTCATAAGCATCTCAGCAGTGTCTTCCTTATGGCTAATTCTTCCTGAACCTGTTTAAAAATGCTTCATGATAATTACAATTCCTTATCCCTGCCCACATTATAAATGTAGACAGTATTAACGGTGCATACTGCAAATATCTCTATTTATCTCTGTATTATTCCTAAATATTTGCAGAGCAAGAAATTGAGGAAATAAACAGTGCAGCTCACTCCTCTGACCTCATCCTTGGTGTTCATTTCCAACTATTGATGTCCTGAATAATTTATTAATATAGCCTTAAATTCCCAAATATGGCAATCTCCTTTTTCTTTACATAAATTGATTTTATGTGGGAAGGATAACAACAGACAATTTTCTTTAGGATGATAATAATTACGAATTAGAAATGAAAGCTTTTAATTATCAAATACATAACATTTTAAAATTTCAAGATAGTGTTAAATGATATATTTAATAAAACTTTTTCAAGAATAGGAGAAACATATTTCTACACACATGCTATGAAATATGACGCGGTCCGATACATTAACACATGAAAATATTCTAGGTATAATCAAAGAGCTACGATAATGGTATTTTTCTACTCAGTATGATCACTGATCACATTCTAACTAATGGTCTCCTGACATCCGAATGCCCTGACTTTCCACTCTCTGACAACTCATTTCGTTTGCTCTTTCTCTTCTCCCCAGGCCCTTTTTTCTTTACCTCTGGACTCAGGACACATTAGGCCCTGTGCTCCCTCCAGGTATCTCCTCTACAGAGCTCATCCATCCAAAGCACTTTCAACTCACAAAATCTATGCCAATTGCTCTCAAGACTCTAAAAGGACAACTGGGAAATTAGTTAAGTTCTTATTACCAACCAAGCAACTCTGTTTGTATATCTTCCTGTCACTGCTAACACAATGTGTCCCAAAGCCATCTTAATAACTTTCTCCAAGCAAGCTACATCAACTTGTGCCCAAAAACTCTTAGTTTTTTGAGGTAATAGTTTCTCCATTTATCTAGGGAGAATGTGGCATCAAATTTTCTTTTCCCCAGTCTTCCAAAATCAGGGCCCAAGTCATTTCAGCTGTTTCTTTAACTACACTCTACCACATGTGAGATGTATTCTGGTAAGTGTGATAGAGGTAATACATTTCTCCATAGCTGCAGATGTCCTCAGATGTCCTTTCCACCCATCAGATATTTTTAGGATCATCCTGTGTGTTTTTCTTTCCTGTATCATCTGCTTCAGCATAAAATATTTCTCTCCCTTAAACACCCAGAAACATTTCTCTCTCCTGAATACTCTTCTTTTATCAAAACTGCCCTAATTTCCATTATCTTCCAGAAACTCCTTTGTATTCTTCTTCGTTGTTTTATCTTGGGGAGGAAACAATGAACTTGACACCACACTACAGATGGAGCTTAACTGTGGACAAGTGACATCACTTCCCAAAGCATCATTCTCCCCACAAAATGAGGATAATAATAGTAACTATGCCATATGGTTATATATTTAGTAGCCCTTTTCTAGATCACTGCTGTGAACACCAGGTATATCCCATTATACAATAGATGTTCTCATTGGAATCTATCAAACATAAGATTCATTATTTACCTGCTCTCTCTCTACAATCTATCAAGCATAAGATTCATTATTTACCTGCTCTCTCTCTCTCACATTCTTTCTTCATACTTCATCCTCCCTTTCAAAATGTCAGATTAGCCTACAATTTCTAGCCTTACTGTATCCATACTTAGGAGATAGAACCTTATGCTGAGAGAGCAGAGAGCAAAGGAGGCAGAGAGGAGTGAAGAAAACAGCATCCCTGGGTAGAAAACTAAAAGCAAAGTGTGAAGCATACTTTGGACTTCCCAACAGCCACAAGGTTGGGAAATCTCACCCTTTTCCAAGAGGCAGGCATGGGTCAGAGCAAATTGCTTCCTCCTTGTTTTTCCAGCACTGAATGAATAGTATATTGAACAATTTATGTCAGTAGTAAAGCTCAGTTCTGAGACTGTACCCACATCAGGGAAGAAACACACACTTAAGTAAATAATTAGAGTTAGTAATGATTGTAAAATTATCTAGTTTTTAGTTATTATCTGGTGATAAGATCCTATCACTGAAGAGACCTCATATTTCAGTCACAGCTGACATGTAGAAGAAGCAGGATGGCAGCTGATCTGGATAGTTCTTCCTTGCTATATAGATTTCGTAGTGGGAGAAAATTCTATGAAAGCTGATGTAGCAGGAATCTTCAAAGTTCTCGCCGGATCCTCAGCTGGTCTTGTCTCCTCAGACTGGAGGCCTCTGAGTCCTCATCCGGAATGGGTCTCAGCTGAATTACTGCTCAAAAGCCTGAAGCTTAACCAGCCACATGCTTAACCAGCCAAATCTTTCTAGTTTCTGGTCCTCACACCTTATATATCTTTTTGCTTTCTACCACCACTCCCTGGGATTAAAGGCTGGCTTTCTGGGATTAAAGGCATGTGTCACCATGCTTGGCTATTTCCAATGTGGCCTTGAACTCACAGAGATCCAGAGGGATTTCTATCTCTGGAATGCTAGGATTAAAGGTGTGAGTGCCACCATTTTCTAGCCTTTGTATCTAGTGGCTGTCTGTTCTCTGACCCCAGATAAATTTATTAGAGTACACAATACCACCACAAGCTGATAGGAAAGGGAAGTAACCAACAGTGTAACCCAACTGTGAACTTGCAAGCTATGACAACAAATTAGCAAGATGTACCTATTGGTATAATGTTGGCATGACAGTTGATAGAGTAACCAAGAGCTTACTGATTTTACTTAAGGCCTGCTCTACAAGAGGAGACTCATGCCTGGCCAAACTATGACTAATGATACCATAGTCTCTGAAGGAGAACTTGCTTCTATTATTTTGCTAAACAGACATGCATCAAACTTCCCTTTAAATATTTTTCTTTATACCCATAGATTAGTGCAACTCTCTACCTTTATCAGAGAAGCTTCTTTGGGCAGTGCAAGGTTATTATGAAGAATCACCACTGGTCCAAATGCGAAAAATAAGAGACTACAGAGTACTCAACCCTAAATAGGACATCTATTTTAATCTCCAACATGGCTCAGGAAACACTGGAGAAGTAAAGGCAGAAAGATTGTTAAGAGCCAGAGGTTAGGAACAACTGCTACAAAACAGTGCCATTTGGAAAAAAAAAACACAGGCAATCCACTCATGAACTCACATCATCTTTGGTTGCTGGCACAAGATTGAGATAGTCAACAGTCAAGCCAGATTAAGTGAGAAGCTCACAAGATCCCACTGCTTGCTGAAGAGCATTCGGTAGCTGATGGTTTCTAGAGGAAGAAGAGTCACTTTTTAAATATACTTTTATATTTCTAAGATTATAACTACATCATTTCTCCCTTCCCTTTTCTCCATCCAAAGCAGTGATCCTCAATCTTACTAATGCTGCGAACCTTTAATACAGTTCTTCATGTTGTGGTGACCCCCAACCATAAAATTATTTTCTTTTTACTACTGCATAACTGTAATTTTGCTACTGTTATGAATCCTAGTGCAAATATCTACATTTTCCCATGGTCTTATGTGATCACTGTGAAAGTGTCATGCCCCCCAGAGGTTGAGAAGAATTAATCCAAAGGATTGAGGCCATCATAGGTTGTCTGTCCTTTAGTGGATGGCCCTATAAACTCGTGAAGGCAGAACTGAGCTCAGTGGGTCATGAACAACAAGAGAACAAGAGAGAAGGGAACATGGGGAAGGTGTGGGAGGATTTGGAGGAGAGGGAGTAGGAGGTGAATTTAATCAAAATATGATGCATATATATATGAAATTCTCAAAGAATAAGTAAATGTATGTTTTTAAAAGCTTCAGAGTACTGCTAGGTGATACTGGGCAGGATTCTTGTATAAATAAGTGAAGTAGTAGTACAGGTCAGGGATAGAGCATAGCATTCCTGCTGTGGAATGGTCTGTATGTCAAATTGTTCTGATTGGTCAATAAATAAAACACTGATTGGCCAGTGGCCAGGCAGGAAGTAGGTGGGACAAGGAGAGAGGAGAATTCTGGGAAGCAGAAGGCTGAGGCAGAGAGACACTGCCAGCTGCCACCATGACAAGCAGCATGTGAAGACTCCGGTAAGTCACAAGCCACATGGCAAGGTATAGATTTATGGAAATGGATTAAATTAAGCTATAAAAACAGTTAGCAAGAAGCCTGCCACGGCCATACAGTTTGTAAGCAATATAAGTCTCTGTGTTTACTTGGTTGGGTCTGAGCGGCTGTGGGACTGGCAGGTGACAAAGATTTGTCCTGACTGTGGGCAAAGCAGGAAAACTCTAGCTACACATTCCCAATGCCCAAGAATGATTTTCCTAGCATGCCTTAGGCCAAGTTTGAACCTCAGCACAGTTCCTACCTGTCTCCCCAAATAATCTAACCAATGTCATTTGAGAGTAATATGGATTTGAATAGTTCTAGAGATGTTTTGAGCTCAACACATGGTCAAATCCTTAAACTTATGATTCTGCTTAAAATCAATGTTATTTTTCCTGATCTGGTAAGTATACAATATACACATTGAAATGTCACACTGTACCCCATTCATATAAATGATTATAAACTGTCAATTAAAAATTTAAAAAGTAGAGTTGTTTTCTGTTTGGGCTGATTATCGAAATACGTGTTGTTAAAACTTCTGTAGAAACATCATTTTGAGAATTCAGAGATTGATATACTCCCACCACTGCCTGTATGCTCAAAATCTAATGCAGAAGGATATCTACAAAGCAATACTCTATCAGAATTGCAGGTACCTATCAAAGAATTCAACATGACTTGACTATGATCTGGTACATCAAAAGAGATTACTTGAATATCTGATATTTACAATGTGTAGGGATTCATAAACTCTTCATTGCCCTAGGTTCACAAAAACTAAACATACAAGAGTTGGAGCGAAGAAAACAAAAAGTGAAACCTGTAGAAATGCCTTTACTAACTGGATATTTAATACTAGCTCCTCAAATTTTATGGAAAAATGACATAAAATATCTGGAAGACATTATAAATCATAAGATGAGGTATTTCAAGGATTTAGAATACATTTCTTTGAGATCTCTGCAAAAGAATAAAGTTAATGTTGCCTAGTAAACAAAGGCCCAGGAATAAATTTAATCTTTGAGAGGAAACCAATGTGTCCTGTGCCTGGTACATTTATTCTCTGTAATTCATACAGAATGTTTTTACTTTATCAGAAAAAAAAAACTTAAGATTATAGTTTAAAAATTAGAAAAATAGAATTTGTAAACAACAAGATGATATTTGTGTTATTATCTAAAATTTTGAGAATATTTGCATGTGAAATATATTCATGTTACTGTAGTTTTACATTTTATATTTAAACAAGGAAACCCAAACATCAATATGAGAGAAGTGATATTGACAACCGGCATGATAAGCTTCCTTTGAGTGCATTTTTTTTCAGTGACATGATGGAAACTTTAGTGATGACAATATTTATGCAGTTATGTATTGTAACTTGCCATCTTTTAAAAAGAGAATAAAGTAAGATTTTTGGTATTTACAGATAATTCTCAAATATTAAAACATGTTAGGATGCTCTAGATAATATTTCTCTAGCACAAAACAGTTTTCCAAAATTACATGAGCATCTTTTCACCAAATTTTAAAATTATAGACAGGTTGTTTGATATTAATGAGCAAATTGCACATGTAAAGCCTATTGTCCACATGTTAAGGGTGTGTCCATTCAATCTACTTCATGATTTGAGTGGTACACTTGACAATTCACTATCATGTCAACTGTTTTTTGTTGTTGTTTATGAAAAAATATGTTGAAAGTCATATTTAAATCATCATGTGTTACAATGGACCATGCTTCACAAATTAATGAAAGTTCTTAGTCTAACTTAAAAATTCGAGCTTAATAAGCAAACACAATTAACTCCAATAAAATTTTGATTAAGTTGTAGAGCTTTTGTCTACTTTCAGGAAATTGTAGCATAATATCAGTTTTTTAGTGAGTTTTCTCTTAAAAAAAAAACATCCTTACACATTGAAAGAAATAGAGTATTTTTGAATCAGAAAGTTTACTTTTAATCAAATTCCTTTCTTTTTTGTTCATTACCTTCAATTTATTATGCTATAATATTTTGATAAAATCTTTTAACTTCTTTCAGGCCTTAAAATATGATAACTTTTTTATTTTGTTACAAATGAAAAAAACATAAATGATATCTACTTGTATGAAAATGTACTAAGTTAAAAAATTGACCTTTTTATACTGGGAGCTCAATGTTCTTGACTTTAGAACCATTAATTAAATCTGCACATGTACATATATACATATACATATAGATTTATATATGTGCATACGTAAATTTAAAGCTCTTTGAAAAGCAAAAAAATATTGATGTGTATTGATTTTTTGTAAATAAGTACATCTCTAACAATAAGACCCATGCATGTGTGAGTGCTCATAATAAATGGAGGACTGCATTGGTGGGATGTGAAACTGGACAGGAGTGGGTGCACACTTATTAATTTAACATTTGAAATATTCATATTTTGCCCACTGGCTTACTAGTAGTTCATTATATCTTATTTGGAAAGCCTGTGTTTGATCTTTGCTCTGGCTCTCTCTGGAGCTTTAAATTAATAAATCAACAAATAATTTACTATCTTGAAGCCAAACACCAAGGGCTGTGATCCTCTCAGATCTTGACAACTTGGAATGGAGGGGAATACATACATACACACACACACACACACACACACACACACACACACACACACACACACACATATATATATATATATATATATACACATATGTACCATCACCTGTACCTATCATTAATTTCTTTCCCTATTATATATTCAAACATATTATTAAAAGTAGAAATTGAGTAAATGTACTAGCATGTCATCTCCCAAAACACACACATACCGTAAGTATGTATTGGAAGATTTAATTTGAATAAATTCTGAGAGAGTAAATGGAGTAGAGATTATTACAAGAAATAGAAATATAAAACTTAAAAATATGTAAACACAACTCACACGTGATTTCAATGAAATCAATAAACAAAGGGTTGATTGCATATCTGCACACACTACAGAGCAGAATTAGTATACTCTCAGTTTGTCCAAATGTCTTGTATTCATACAAAAGCTGCAGATGAGCAAGTGTAGATTACTTAAATAACTAATTCTATTGACAAACACTTGCAGAAAAGATCATTGCATGGCATCCTAAAATTGTTTTGTATATTTGTCTGGCTTTTGAACATCCCTTAATTTCATTACATGAAAAGGAAATTTTATTTTTAAGACATAGGCTTCATATTAATAAAATTCATCCATATATTAAATTCCATGAACATAATAGAGCCTCTGCTTGATGGTTACACAAACTTGAGAATGATGAACTGATTCTGGGACTCATCTCTTGGATGCTGGAATCTTCAGACAAATGAGTCATCCTTCACTCACAGAAAAAAAAAAATTATAACTTTATGTTAATGCTGATACTTGAAACCTGGGTTATCCCTAAGTTCACAGTTTATGAAGTTAAAACAAGGAAACAAGAAAAACAAAACAGGAGAATAATTACTACAATACATTGTGCCTTATAAAATAGCAACGTTATGTTTCTAAGATCTTGGAAAAGAAAAGTAAAACAACAGTTTTTAAGATTTCTTTTCAGGAGTAAAACTAATTTTGCAATGATATCAGATTTGTTATTTTAGAACAACAAATCTCTTGAGTGTTAGACACAAATGATGATAACTCTTTGTGGTTTTATCCTAAAATAAACGTTAATTCTTAAGGTCGATTTTCCTTAACTTTAGGCAGGAATATTCTGTAGAGGTTTTAGGCAATATTCAGACTCACCAAAGCAGCACATGGTAAAGTCTTCAGTGTTTTTCTAAGGTATTTTTGTCATATGTCCATTTAGGACTCATCTGTGTGACCCAAATCTGTCCAGTGTTCGCACTTGTCTCACATTTTCAGGTGTTCTGGGGAAGAATTTTCCAGGCTCTTGGTCTTATATCACCCTCTTTTCTTCCTTCTGCCCCGTCCTCACTTCCCCTCTTCCTTTGCTTTTGTCATTACTGGCACATGTCCCAACATTCCCTGTGCCTCTTTAGTGCAAAGACACAGGTTGGTTACCAAATGACCTGTTTGCTCAGGCGTTTTCAGAAGAATGGAAGCTGCTCAGAAAGATTTTCCCAGCTTTGAAAGCTCCTGCTTAGGGTGATATGGTAGGGTAAGATAGGGTAAGACAGCATGGCTCCTGTAAGAGTAACCAAAGCATAGTCTATCCCTGGAACTGTTGAAATCTCTGCGCTCTTCATGGCACTCAGTAGGTTTTATTATTTCTCTGTTTCCTGGATGAGGGAATTGAAGCACAGAGATTAATGTGAATTTGTCATGATGCAGATACAAATGGGTAGAGTCAAGTGCATTCTGGAAGCCACCAGATTGTACCACCTTGCAGACTTGAGTCTATGCTCCATTGCTTCCTGGCTCCTGGGCTACTTTATTTCACTGAGTCTCACTTTTTTCATCTTTAGGGTGAAATGAGTGGAGATAAAACTTAACTACCATACTGTTGACAGTTCAGCTATGAACTGCCCAAGCCTCCAGTGGTTTGCTTTCCTGAATATGTGCCTCAAACCTGCCATTTTCCAAAGAAATACAAGCTTAAAAAATTTCTTCAATAGAGAGCCATTCTTATCATTGAGACTGAGAATATATTGGTTATATTTGACAATATCACAAGTACTAAAGAAGAAATATTTCTTCTCTCCAACCACCTTTACTTTCTCAGAGTTTTACTGGAAAGGACAGCATTGCCACAGAAGTTGGCACTCACATTACAGGGTCTATAGCCTTCTCAACAGATAAGGAAGGTCCATTGCTGTAACCTGCTAAGTCTGATGGTCTTGGGAGAAGTCTTGCAGACCTTCAGGTTATGATTATAAAAATATCTCTCCTCTCTCTCTCATTTTAAGACAAGGTTTCTATATGTAGTTCAAGTTATCTTGGAACTCCCTATTTAGAACAGGCAGGGCACAAACTCACAGAGGTCTACCAGCCTTTACTTTGAGTGATTGGATTACGAGCATGTGCCACCACACCCAGCCCATAGCATTTCTTGATATCCCACATATCAAGCATCAGAAAAATGAAAATGCAGAGTTGTGGATGGTTTCCTTAATGAGCTTTCTCAATCACATTTTGTTTTGTCTCAAATAAATTCCCCATCTCTTTGATCCCTGAAGGCCTCTCATTTGCTATCTTAATTTATATTAAAGCATTTTTAAATTAGCTTAATATTTTTAACATTTAGAACTTTTTTACATGTCTATGTTTAGCCTGAAGATGGCCATATTTTCACGGGAAAAATCTGAAGAATTATCTTGGAAAAATTCCTAGTTTCTAAATGTATAAAGGGACGTGTTTTATATCCACATTAATGTGAATGACTGTGGGGTCAGTAATCAATGAGTAATAGCACAGTGCTGCATGTGTCCTTTCCACTTTCACTTCTTTATCTACAAAGAAGCTATCAGGGCATTTTTGTGTACATACTTCTATTGCTTAGGTCACTTTGTAAAAAAATGCCTTCAGAGCATTTCATTAAAGTAAATACATTCAAGAAGTAATATTAGTATACACATTAATTTGTTCTATATGTACTTTCTTAGCCATAGACATACTTACTTATTTAACATACAAATACACAATCTTAATAATTTCGTGTATTTCCTTATATATCTGAATGTTTTTGAGTTCTATAAAGTATTGTATGTGAAGAGTAAGATATTTACCACTAAAGTACACATAAATCCTGATACTTACCCCTGTCTTTCTTTATTCATGCTTTGTTATGTATTATGTATATTTTCATATTACCTTGTCATCTTGGGCAATTGGTACACATTTCATGGTGATTTTTGCTATTGGTGCTGTAGTTTCTCTAGATAAGAATATTAGGAAAATTATACAGCACGACTAAATTTGAAATAAATGTCTGTCAGTGGGAATAGAACAAATGATGATGGAAAAAATAAAGAAAAAAAAAGAATAAATTGTGAAAAATATCAATCAGTATTATATTTTAAAGGTAATTTAAGGGCCCTGGATATAAACATATCTACTTAAAGTCATATTATTATATTGCACAAAATTTCCAATTAAGTATATATTCATATGTTTGTGCCCATAAATATTTCATATGTGATGAACATTTTCTGACAAAAAAAGTTTAAATTGTAAAGCATAGATTTCAAAATAGAATTTTCCTCTAGTATCATCAATTACTGGTCTCCTCTTAAATTTAGTATACTTCATATTTGTATGTGCTGCATGGCTGACCTCAGAGGAGAATCAGAATAGTCATTTGTCTATTCTAACCTCTAGAAAGCTTCTGTGTTAACTGTTGAACACACGAGCAGAACAAGACAACACAGCCACTTCTCTGACAGATTTTCTTTTTTGTCTGTTTGCTTTTTGCTTAGGAAATTTTTAAAGATTATTTTCTTCATTTAAAACCTGTTTTACTTTTTCTTTATTCTGTTTGAATTCTATAGTTATTTTATTATACTTTAAATGTTTACTCCCTTCTTTTCCAGTTTTATGAGATCAAAATTTCAATAAATTTATATGTGCTACAACTGTTATTTGTATCTCAGTTAATTCCACAAATATCCTTTAGATATACTGAATTTAAGAAAAGCATGTTTTTGTTAAGTGATATCAACAACAACTCTTGAGAGTTAGTTTCCTTCATGTAGGTTTTGGAGTACTTTATCCTATCTTTAAAACCAATTAGCTGTGCTCCAACCAAGACTCTTCTGTGCAGTAACAGTAGAATCTTGCACAAATGAGTTAAACTTTGACTTTGTTTTCCTAAATCTTTAGAGATGAGGTTAATAATGCTTATGTCACAGAGCTGTATAAGAATTAAACAACAGCCTGTGTTTTGTAAATGCTGTTCCTTCAACCTGACTTCGATTCCTCTTGTTTTTAATGTGGTGGTTCAACCTAAAATGGGAGAATGGCATCTTGGAAGTAAGTGGTAGTGGAATATTTTAAGCACTGGTCTGCAATTATGTAAGTAAATGGAAGAAGTGCAAGGAGGATATTGATGGCTTGCTTTTCCTCAGCAGAGCTGCATTAAACATAAAGGGGAGTCATTTTATTGAATAATAAAAGCCTGACAATCACTGTGATTGGCTGGCGGCCATTACTGCAGTGCAATTCCAAACAGCTTGTTTTTCAAAGTTCTTCTTGAATAATTCTCTCTAAACCCAGACATTGCCTGGCCTGATCTGAAGCTCCCAAACTCGTTTTTAAAGTGAAGTTGCTCACATTCCAGTATTTCTGTAAGAGAAGGGAAAATATGTGCATTAGAAGTGACTTCACTTTAATGTATTTGGATCTGGATATTTTGAAGAGATAGAAAATTTGGAAAATTTAACAAACTCAGGTTGAAATAGTGAGAGCTTCGTGAGACATGGAAGAAAACAGTCATGTTTACAGGGATCTATTAAAAACAAAACAAAACAAAATAAAACAAAAGAATGTAGAGCAACATGGTTTCAGCACAAACCACATTTGTTTGCATTATCCAGATGAAAATCCAGTAGCTTCTGCACAGAACTTAAGGCTTCTTAAGTTCTTCTGGAATCCACTCTGATGCACCCATCTGTCCCTGTCAGCATTTCGAATCCTCTCTGGAAAGTGTGAATAATAAGTGGGTCCAGTTGGCAACTTACCAAGATAAATATTTAATAATTTTAATGGCTATTTTAAATATCTGTTGTTTAAATTGTGGATTAATACTTTATTTGATCAATGAATTCTGCCCAGGATGTTGGAGAAGCATTTGCTGCTAGGTTCTCCATAATGAATGCATACTTAAATGTCAAAACTGTCCAGGTTAGATTCTTTCCTATGCAGACATTTTATCTTAAACGTCAACATTGGAAAGAGTGAGATAAAGATCAGAGCAGAAACGTGAGAGCCAAGAAACTGTATTTATTTTCATTTTAAAACGCAGACGTGGCAATTAATTTTGAGAAATCCAGAGTCAAAGCAATACAGAGAAATGGTTTTGATATGAATATTGCATGAATGATGAAGAAAAATTAATGCGTTGCAGAGCCCAGAAAGCTGATTCTGCAACAGGCAGCAGTAGAAGAATCCCAAAGCAGTCTGTGATTGCCTGATGGAATCTTTGTTCCAAAGGCAGGCATCCCGCAGCAGATGCTGGGTGAACTCCCTGTTTCGCCTCCACCTTCCAAAGCACTGCTCAGTCTCCTGGCTCATGCCTGAGCTCAGGCTGCCTTCTGGTTAGTGGCGCACATCTCCCCCTCTCGACCATCCGCCAGGTGCTTGCTGCCGGGCAAGCACTCACACAATGGACTCACTTGTTTCCCTCTCTCCTCTCCGTGGACTTGCAGCCTGAGAAAACAACTTGCAGGAGTCAAAAAGGACCCTGCCTGGAGCACGGACTCAAAGAGCCTTCCAGACAGGTCGAAGCTGGTGTTCACGCAGACAAAACAAACAATGCCCGGCCCACGAAAGAATAAATTATACACGTCCACGCCCCCGCCCAGCACCATCCAACAAGCAAAAGAAAACCTAGGATGGGAATTTTCCAAATAAAAGATTTTGTTTTCTCTTTCAAATGGGGAATACCCTCAGAGAGCCAAAGGGATTGACGTTGGCTTTGCAGTGACAACGCCCCCCGCATCGCCTAGCACGAATCCAGGTTCCCTGAGAACCACAAGGTGGGAAACAGACCTAGGGGGAGGAAGTGACATAGGCAAAGCAGTTTAGAAGAAATAGGAACTTCGAGATCAAATGAACAAAACGATCGAGTTTTAAACCGGGCTCGAAGAGTGAAACTTGGGGAGAGGAAAGGACAGGAGCTCTCCGCAGGAAACTACCTGGAGATGAAAGCCGAAAAATAAGCAAGTAGCAAGCGCCAACTTTGCAGTGGACAGCAAGTTGTGTAGCCTGCGAGGCCTCTGCTGAACATCCCTAGGCTGCCCTTTCTGGCGGGGCGCCCGCATCATCAGCACCAGCGGCGGTACCAGCAGTAGCAGCGGCGGCAGCGGCGGCGGCAGCTGCGCGCCTCCGGCCCGCCCCGCGCGGTCCCCGCTAGCCCGCGCCCTGCCCGTCTGCGTGTGCGTGTGCGTGCGCTCAGCCCAGCGTGAGCGGCACCTGCTAGTCCCGGCTGGCTCGCCGAGGAGGCCGCCTCGCCGGGCTCCCACCGCCGTGCCCGCCGGAGCGGCTCAGAGGGCTTCGAAGGCTCCGAGGTCGCCCAGCAGCCGCGGTACCCCCGCCGCCTGCAAGTCCGCCTGGCTCCGAGTCACGTGTCAGTGCCCGAGGCA
Organism: Peromyscus maniculatus bairdii; assembly: GCF_049852395.1. Lineage (NCBI taxonomy): Eukaryota > Metazoa > Chordata > Mammalia > Rodentia > Cricetidae > Peromyscus > Peromyscus maniculatus. The sequence goes on from NC_134853.1 coordinate 19,524,788, forward strand.
GAGACTGAGAAAAAAACGCGCTTCATTCCTTCTTCCACCGCCATACTGTATTTTCCTAAATCTCATTTTTATTCCAACATTTTACTCCCGCTCGGTGAGTACCTTCTCAGTGGCATTCTTGTCCTATTCTTTTTTTTTTTTTTGTCCTTTTTTTGTTTTTGCTTTTGTTTTTTTTTTTCTTCTTCTTTTTTTTTCTTCCCACTTCTTTGATTATTGTTTGTATTTGGGAAAGCTGACGAGCATGGTCTTAAGCCTTTTCCTGAATCAAGTTTTCCTAGCATGCGATGGTTCTCTAGACAAGGCGCTGTGTCTGGGAGTCCGCGGTAGCTGTGCCCGCTGCGAGCGGCTCCCAAGTCCAGCAAAATGTGCAACTGGTTTTATGGAAAAAGCGTTGTGAAGTATGATGCCTATTTTTTTCCCTTTGTAAAGATAAGAAAGCATGTTTCTAACTCTTTTTTACATACTCTTTTTCCGATTACATTTTTGTGTAGGTGGGATTTTACAGCAGTATTCACTCACAAGTTTGTCGTCTTGCAATTCGGTGCGCACCACTGAGCAAAGACATTAATTTTGCATTTTTATGACCTTTTTGGAAGCCTGTGAGAAATATTTCGTTTTTTCCCCTCCTGTTTTTGATATCAGTTGATAACATGAAACTTTTCTTGCAGCTAGTTAATGGGATTATTTTTAAGCAAATGCTTTTTTCCTCCTTTACATTAACTATGACTTTTGCACATTTGACTTTTTTATTTAAAAAAACCGAGATAATTTTATGATAGATATCCTGATATCTATATCTATATTATCCCTTCTTCCTCCTTCTCCCCTCCCCGTAAATCAATTTTCAAATGATGGCAGTGGAAGGTTTTTCTGGAAAAAAAAAAAAATGAAGTGCGGTTTGGTTTCCTTGTCAACGGAGGATGAAGTGAACAGCACAACAGCTCGCAGAGAGCAGGTACTTGGCCCCCTCGGTGGCGTTCCCCGGGTGTGTGATGGCAACGCTGGCCAAGAAGTCTGTGTGCGCGCGTGTGTGCGTGTGCGAGGGTGTGTGCGCGTGTGCGCGCCGGTGCCGGGCTGTGTCCTAGCCCGTGATGGGGAAAGCCGCGCCGGGAGCCAGAACCAAAGTGCTCTCCGGGCCGTGATTGTTTTGAAGGTGCGCGCAACCCCCTCCCCCGGCGGCGCCTAGGTTGTGCTGGCTGCAGGGGGCCACAGCGCCACGGGCGGTCCGGCAAGTTGGCCTGAGCCACCCGCAGCGCCGGAAGCAGAGGGCCCCGCGGGGCGCTGGCCGTGGGGCGATTGGGCCCTCCAGGCGCTGGAGACGGAGAGGTGAAGGGGCGGGGACCGCGGCCGCCCCGGAGCTGGCTGCTGGCCAGGCGGCGGGAGCTGGAGGTTTCTAGGATGGCAGCGGTCCCTGAGCGCCGCACTCTCGCCTCCGCGCCCCGCGTGAGCAGTGCTTCGGGTCCTTCCCAGCCGCCTCCGCTGCCTCCAGCGGGTTTACCTTCTTCAGGGCTGTCTTTCGTGTGCTTTCCCGGAGGTGTTACGTTGGTTTTAAGTCCTTGCTGGTGTCGTCCGAGGAGAGGGAATGGTCACTTGTACCGGTGCTCACTTGGGTTTAATGAGACGACGCCTAGAAGGTACAACATTAGCCTTTCTTCATTTTAAATAGACAATGTTTCTCTCTTCTTACCCACCGGATACCGGTTGTGGAGACGTCCCCCTCCCCCCAGGCCAGAGGACAGGGTAGGGCAAAGGGTTACTGAAGGTGGCCACTGTTGTTGGTGCTGAAGTACTCAGTGTTGAATGCTTTCAAAGGTGTTTGGGTGTCCTGTTGCATGCATCTGGTAAACCCAGCAATACTTTTCATTACTATTGCATTGTCTGGCAATAAAAAACCCTTTCTCTACTTGTCACACTAACAGGCTTTGTCCCCAAATAAACACAGGGAAGACAGACTGAATCTTCAAATCTGGAGAGGAATTAGTAGGATTTGAATAGGTTGTTTTGAACCTTTCATTTTCTTCCTTTTCTCACCTTAAATGAGAAGTTCAGTGTTAAATTTCTCATGCACACTCCTTGGGTTATGATAAAATGAAGTTAAATGAAATTACTTTTTACCTCACTAAGTTTTCTTCTATGTTCTCTAAGTAAATAAATAAATAAAAATAAAAACTCATCTTGAGAAAACAGAAGGACCTATAGCTCAAGGGTGAATAACTTGTTCTATAGGATTTTCAAGTGAATGTTTCACTGAATCTCTGTATGCGCAGCTCCTGATGTGAAAAGTTTGGCGTTTTGTGTTTTATGTCTCGCAGTGAAAGAATATAGACTCCAAAGGAAGTTTAAAATGCACTGCTCTCTCGAGGAAGATATGCATACTTGTGTCACATTTGTGTAACTCTGAAGATCTCAGCAAGTGGCATATGTGTGTGGTTGCTTATTTATTCATTTATCTACTTACTTATTCATTTACTAATATGTAGTCAGGCAGCTTTTCATTAAGAAGTCTCATTGCATCTTTAACTGAGGAAAAGACCACTTTGCAATCAGCAAACAACAGTCTTTATTGCTTGAAGTGAATAGTTCTAAAATTTGAAGCTCGTATTATGACTCTAAAGCTAAATATAGAATTTCTTCTTTCGTACAGTGAGGTCATTGCTCAAATATGGCCTTTCCTATGGCTTAGGCAGCAAACAAAAAATACTTTTAAAACTCATTTGCTATACCCTATGCTTTTAAAAAATATTTTAAATCATGTTGTTTTATATATGTAGAACTTTTCACTTAAAATGATGTATGAGGAGATATACCTTTTGTAGGCCTTATGCATGATAAATTTTTTAGTGTTTTGAAAAACAATTCAAAACAAACAGAACCAGAGCAAGGAAGAAATAAGTTGTGTGAGAAAATTGGGGTGTCCAAATTTTGAAGTTCTGTCCCAACTTCAGCATGTTCTCTCCTGAGAAGACAGACAACTATTTAGCAGTTCTGTATGTATTGTTTCCACAAGAGACTGAAACCAGAGACCAACAAGTGTCACCTGATGAGAAGGGGGTTTCTGGTGGAATCCTCTACTTAAAGACCATGGCTTTTGTTATCTTTTGTTTTCATTTAGTTAATGTTGATGCATTATATCAAATGTTTATTTTAAATTTCTATCTGTGACTTTCAAGTCATCCCAATTCCTGCTTCCACTAATTTAGCCGAAATTCTGCAACTACTTAAATGCATCACCTGTACTGGAGTTTGGGACTTTAAAGCTGTCCCAGGTAATCTATTAGAGTTGACACCGCCTACTGGTTTCCTATAGGAAAGCGCAGGCTGTGTTCCTTGACCACACTACCCAGCAGATCTCTCATCAACTTAATCATTTGGTTTTTGCTGGTTTTTTCTTTTTTTTTTTTTTGTTGTTGTTGTTGTTTCATTTTGTATTTTTCTTACAGGTTATTTTGGAATATTTTTTAAAAGGGGATGAATTTGCTGGTTACAAGGCCAGGGACTAACTGGTTGCTGAACTATAAACTAATCTCTAGTATTTTAGTTGTGATGAAGTTTTCACAAACAAAAAACTACCTTTTAAATGTCTTACACTGTTTCTCTGCAATGAAAACTGTGGCTACTCCAAAAAAAATGCTGGATTTATGAATATGTTTATAGTTTCCGTTAACTTCAAACATTGCAGAGAATCAAAAATCTTACTTGATTTTCTGTCTTGTATGTGTGGTTTGTCCGAACATGTTAAAAATAAGCGTTCATTATTAAAATGATTTTTCAATAAAATTTTTCTTTATATTTAAACAATCAGGATGGACAGTGTTGTTTATTTCTGAGTTGGTATCAATGAACCTACATTACAGTGGCGTTATACATAAGACAGGGAAGTTTTCAGCATACATTAGATATGTTCATTAATATCCTTAACTACAAAAAGTGTGTTTCTTTGCTGTAAAGTGATGACTTAATTTTTGGGAAAGATTAGTTATTTAAAATGAATATTTAGGGAAAGATTAGTTATTTAAAATGAATATTTAGATATGAAGTTTTACATTTTAAATAAAAATAACAATTTAAGATAAATAGAAGAATAATTTGAACTTTCAAAAATTTGTATTTTCTCAGTCAAATACAACATGTTATTTGGAGATATCTATATCTATGTATCTCTATCTCTCTATCTATCTCTATCTTTATCTCTACCTTTATCTCTATCCCTATCTATCTATCATCTATCTACACTATTTTTTAGTATTCTGTTGTATTTTGCAGACAGTTTGTCTGCATGTGTGTCTATTTATTGTGTGAGTGTCTGGTGTCCCTGGAGACCAGTAGCAGGTGTTATGGAGCCCCTAGAACTGGATTTTTGTAAATGACCATGTCGGTGGTGGGATTTGAACCTAGATCCTCTGGAAGAGTAGTCAGTGCTTTTAATTTATGGGCCCTGACTCCAGCCTCTGAATATAAATTTCTTAAGTAAAACAGTTATGCTTTGAATAAGTCAGTAAAAAAAAGAAAAAAAATATGTGACGCCCTTGTAGTTGAAAGGTTTCCACCTGAGTGGGGTGTGGTCATGCCTTGAGAACTGATCTTCTAGGTCATGTAAGGCATCAAATCAAATGAGACTTCAAGTCTTCAAAAGCTCTATTAAGGAAGTAGAACACAAGTGAAGGGGATATTAGGAATTAGGTATACAATAATAAGAAACTGTAGATTTCCATGTAGAATAAAAGTTAACTGTATCTCAAAATGTGTTTTTAAAAGAGTGGTTAGTTATGACTTCTATTGCACTGCTATTAAGAAACATATATTGCCTAGATGCCTCCCAAACAGATCAAGCCAATCAACTGTCTCACCTATTCAGAGGGCCTGATCCAGTTGGGGGCCCCTCAGCCTTTGGTTCATAGTTCATGTGTTTCCATTCATTTGGTTATTTGTCCCTGTGCTTTATCCAACCTTGGTTTCAACAATTCTCACTCATATAAACCCTCCTCTTTCTCACTAATTAGACTCCCAGCGCTCCACCCAGGGCCTAGCAAGACCTTGATCTGGAGGAGGTGGGAATGGGGGGTGGGCTGGGGGGAAGGGGAGGGGGGCAGGAAGGGAGAGAAAAGGGAATCTGTGGCTATTATGTAGAACTGAATAGTATTGTAAAATAAAATAAAATTTATATATATATATATAAATATAAGAATATATTTACTCTCCCTTCCTGCCCCCCTCCCCTTCCCCCCAGCCCACCCCCCATTCCCACCTCCTCCAGATCAAGGTCTTGCTAGGCCCTGGGTGGAGCACTGGGAGTCTAATATATATATATATATATATATATATATATATATATATATATATATATATATATATATATTTATATGAAACATATATTGTCCTATGACAAGCTGAGAGAATGATGATTTCTTCCTAGTGCTCATGGGGCTCCAGAAAGTAAGAATTTGGTTTACAGAATGTCTTTACTGATTGCCAATAACTGTTATTACCTCTTACTGTTCCCATTTCTTCCAGTTACCTATAAAAAAGTTTTTAAATTTTCATAATTTATCATGATTCTTTGATTTTACATATTTTTAAATAATTGACACCAGCAGTATAAGCTTTCTCGGTAGTGCGAGTGACAATAGTTGGTTAACTTGTATCTCAGTCACAAGTACAATAGCCAGTGAACAGAACCTTAGGAGCAGGTGATGCTGTATTCCATCAACACGAAGTTAGACTTAGCAGGTGGCATCTGAACACATCAGCCACTGTCTTCCATAGATTATAAACTTTCATTTGCATAAGACATAGATTTAATTCAGTTATTGTCAACTTTTGTTAAATTTACAACATTGGTGAATTTTTCCATCTTTGTTTTGTTGGACTTATGCTAAGCACTAAATGTATTTTTAAAAATTGAGTTTGTGATTTCTAGTTATTTCAGACACTTAAAAATCTTTGTTTGCACTGGATTATCTTCATGTTTTTCTTATACTGACTAAGGATAGTTTCCTTTTTGTTCTTTGTTACTAGCACAGAGATGGAAGTGGGAGAAATTTGTCTAGGATGAGTGTCCTCTGGCATGTCCTTCGAGACTCCTCACCTGGAGTCAACACTGCAAGACTTATTTCTCTTACCATGTATAAATCTCAGTGAGAGGAGAATTCTGAAGGACATTGAAACACTGTCCTCATTTCCTGAAGTGAGCAGTAGAAAGCCTCACCAAGCAAAGTTATAATAGTGAAAAAGTAAAGAGATCAAATGCAGATATAGTTTTGGTTAAATATAGTTTAACTCACCAGTTAATATTATTTTTGTTTAGAATAAAATAGTGGATTTTTTCCTCAACATTTCACAGTGGAAATTAATTGTGCTTACCTGTCATGTATGTGTTTAGATAAAATGTTTATGGACATTTAAATAACTATATGCTAAATATTTATAGAAGTAACATATTCTTGAGCTAGTCTGGATATTTTATTAGTTAGGGATAGAGAAAGGCTATTTGTTCTTTATTGCTGTCAAAGAAAAAAATGGAAGAAATAACATTTTTTTAAAAAAGTTTTTATTAGCATATATTAATACTACATACAATTCATTGACATTTTCTTACATGGACACAATATATTTCAATTGTATTCAACCCAATCAACTTCTCTTGTCACCCCCCATTAATCTCTTCTATATCTATCTATCTATCTATCTATCTATCTATCTATCTATCTATCTATCTATCTATCTATCTATGTGTATGTGTGTGTGTGTGTGTGGGATATTCATCCTAATGAATTTCATCAGGTTGTTAATAAAAACACAGTGATAGCTTGTTTATGGGAGTGTAGGCACCTTACCAGCGACTTACAGCAAAGAAAATTTCTCTCCATCCACATTAGCCATTATGTATATAAACCTTCTGGGGAGAGTTGGCTTCATAAGAAGCCCTTTCAAGATAGAGCATAGATAGTTCTAATCATGTAGAGAGCTAGGCCATGTAATCAGAGCTGCTGAGTTCAAGTCTACAGCGATGTCATAGCTGGAAGTCAGTGTTCCATGCAGATCTTCCTTCCCTCAGCTCTTAATTCCTATTGCCCCTTCTGTGATGGTCCCTATACCTTGGAAGAGGTTGTGGGGATGTTATAGGTGTGTCTTTTATGGATGGGCACTCAACAGTCATTTATTCTTGGTCCTTTAACCAGTTATGAGCCTTTGTAGTCACTACTGACCACTGGGGCATACAAAAAACAAAAACACCACCACCACCAAAAAGCCTCTCTGACTAAATCTGAGAGCAGCATTATCGTGAACAAAAACATAGTTATCAATAAGGCAGTTTGACAGGCATATCATATGCATTTAGCAAACAACAGAAGAAGCTTTCCAAGTAGGGCCTATAACCTTTCCTGCCATGAGATTTTTAGCCATATTAGCAGTATTGCAAATGAATTCTCTACTGAAGTATGAACATTAACTCCAATCAGAAAGTGAATGGTTATCCCAGTAACAGACTTGCCACTATAGGACTGAAGGGCTCATCTTGGCTGTTTGGTTACTACTGCTGTGTACAGTGTTCCAAACTGACTAAGACTGTTGATGACATTTTGTTCCAGCAGCTGGTATAACACCTTCAGGAACTATGAAGGCTACCCTGTGGAGATAAAACTTCAAGTTATTTTCCTGTATGACATTGTGCAAAATGGACCTTTCTGCTTCTTGTTCCCCTACTGAGTAGGAAGTGTATCACTGTTTCACATGTTGAAGGAAGCTAATTGTGAAAGATAAGTAAACTGCCCAGAGTTCACACAGGTGGTGAAGAGTCAGGTAATATGGAGGAAGTCTGATGGACATCGTCTGGCCTACCTTTTGCATATATGTATATTGTGTTTAGACAAGACTTTGAGTTGTTTTGCTTTTCCTAGTATAAAATAACTTCCATGTGTTTACTCTTGATACATTATGGGGACTATAATTTGCCAAGTTTTTATTAATAAGTACCTTTCGTCAGTGAGTACTTAAGTTGGAAATAAAAATAAGTAGTATTACACGGAGAATTACTAAAGAATTCTAAAGGACTGTGTTAGCATATATTTATGTAGAATTCTTGGAGCCCAGACCAATACAGGCAAATTGGTGAGGTACCTTAGCGGATCATCTGATATTGTGATGAAACAGACTGTCATTTGTCTATAGTTGCTTTGTAGAAGCCTATGAAAACCATTTAACATTTGTTTACTAAGTATGAAAGTAATCTACTTCCTTCAAACTATGATGGCATGGTATGGAAAAATATGTCTGTAGGACAAGGTAACCAAACAAGCTACTCTTTTCATCGTGCTACAAGGCTATAAATATAGGTGTTGCCTCTGTCTACCAACATCTCACCACCAACTTCATCTCCATCTCTGATTTTCACTGTTACACCTATTTGAATGTGACACTTTTTTCGAGCTCATTTTATCTGTTTGTTAATAATGTAAAACACATATGACTGCAAAAAGTTATTTTAAGATGCTGTGTTTAATTGCTGTTTCAGAAGCGTGAAAACCTTCCATTATGAAATAGCTTCCTTAGTGCTTTAGAAATTGAATATTATCAAGAATGAGAATCGTAAAGCAGAATGATGACAGGCTGAATGAACAAGAGGAAGTGAAAGTTAGAGATCGTTCAATACAAATGTACATGTCCATAAAGTCAAAAGTTTAAAAGTCAAGGTAAAGTAAGGGTTAAAAGCTTCCATCTTCTGTTGGATCTGGATATCATAGACATTGGTGTTAGGAAACAATAGCTGGGAGGGTATATAGAGGAGCTCCTTGTATACTTGAGGATGAGAGAGTGGCTGTAGCTTTTTGTATATCACTTCAGTTTGAAGTCCCAGCATTAACTTAGGAAGAAATAAGCAATGTGCAACTGAAAGTTAGAATATTCAAGGCTTGGATGATACATTACAAACTGTCTATAAAATATTTAGGAGGAGATAAGACATGCAGGGGCATATATTAATACCTGCATTGTCTTACTATGATGCACAAGGGAATGGTAAAAGGTAGAAGAATAACTGCAGTTGAGAAGGGTGTGTGTCTGTGCTCAATAGACCTAATGCATGAGCTCAAAGTAATGTAATAACTGAAGAATTAGAGTTCCTTGAATCTGTGGTTAAAGTCACTTAATAAAAATGCAAACTAAACTAATAAGATATAATAGAATTGAGTAAGTGAATGAGATATTAATCATTACTGGATATGGTGTGGTAATGTCTTAAAGAGGTATCTTCCAAAGTTTATATTGGTATGTGTATGCATGTGTGTATTTATGTATGTAACATGATCTTTTCAGGAAGGACAGACATTTTCTGGAAATATATAAATAATTCTTTACATGTAGAAAGACAAAGCAAAACCATAAATAAGTAGGACTATTCTAAGGGCAAATCTGTCAGTATTACAATGCACTTTGAAGCTTTTAAAGAAACATACCATACTTTTATTACTCCTCTATAATGAAAATCTTCAAGGCCATGTGTCTCCCTGAACATTCAACACATCTAGTAATACATCATGGCTTGTACGGATCAATCCTCAGCTAGGGAGCCCAGTTCTGGTAGAGAAATCTCTGATTCCAAATCTGAAATGTCTCATGCTGGAAAGCAACAGAAATACTCAAAGGTTAATAAATTATATCAATGGAAACATGAGCTTGTTTGAAGGGTTTTCCTGATGCCAAATTTGGATTGATTTGTGCATTAGGAACAAGGATAATAATAACTTCTAAGATAACAAGTAAAGTAAAATATATAAATCCCTAGTGATATTATAAATAAAACTATATTAAAAGGCAAAATGCTAACGATTACTAAACTTAAGCCATTAAATAGCTTATCTTTTTTGATGAACTCATGCTGCTTTATAAGGGACAGATTTCCTAGATAAGTAATGTGCATTACTCACACTGCCTACCTAAATGAAGCCCACCTTTGTGTTACAATGCAGAGATCTCAGAACCTTTCATGATATACCTAATATAATCTCAAGAGTTTTTCATGATAGAATCACATTATAGACTTAGTCTTGCTAGAGAAAGGGGCTTCACTGCTGATTGGAGTCTATGATAGCCTCTTGTTCATCTGTGGTGATATTTTGTTTGTGATCTAACAAATAAAGCTTGTGAAAAGGTCAGAGGAGCAGAACAGGCAGCCACTGGAAAAGACTTCTTACCTCTAGGAATCCTCAGCCTGAAAGAGCTGAGCTCCTGTCTCCTCCCACCTTATATTCCTCTCTCCACCCAGCCATATCACTCCCTGTCTCCACCTGCCTAGTGCTGGGATTAAAGGGTGAGATCTCAAGTGCTGGGATCAAAAGTGTGTGCCACCATTCTGGTTCTGTTTCACTTTTAGATTGGACCATTCTTGTGTAGTTCAGGTTGGCCTTGAACTCACAGAGATCCATCTGCCTCTGCATCCCAAGGGTTGGGATTAAAAGTGTATGCCACCACTACCTGGCCTCTTTGGCTAACTAGTGACTTAACTCTGCCCTCTGATCTTCAGGCAAGCTTTTGTTAATCTGTCTTCTCAGATATTTAGAAGCACAGTGTTAGCTCAAGATTAACCAGAACCTCTGTGAGGAACTTGGCCAAATCACATTTGTGTCACTTGTAGTCAACAGAAAGGTGCAACACTTGGCCTGTAATCAAAGGGGCCAAGTAAGTATGTGAAAGCAGCAAAGCAGAACAGTGTGAAACAAAGATGCAGGATTGTTCAGGTATCCCAAGTCCTGCAGAGTGACACAAATAAGGTTCAACAAAGAGGCAAGAGCAGCTCAGGTGAATGCAGCAGGAAAGGTAAGATTTGAGGATGGGAGCTTCAGAGGAGAATTTTATGCATTTAGGTTGTTAATGAAGTATAGACAGTAACAAAAACACTTGAGAGTACGGCAAGGCTTGCAGGGAGCTGGGGAAGAAACTGTAGGTGATATGTTAAATTACTGTGAACTCAGCCTTAGTGTAAAAGCTATTTTTTTTAAAAAAATATCTTAATTGGGAAACAGGAAAAAATGTAAAGGAAAGCTATAAATGTCTGCAAAAATAGCAGTGACTCTTCCTTAAATTTATAATCTTTAACACTGCAGTTTTTCCCATTTGTGACTTCTAGGGTTTTATTATTTTCTTTACATTATGAAGAGAATTGTGCTATACAGTCTGTATGTTCATTTTACTTATGTCTACTTAGTATTCCAATAATACAGAAATAAAAACATCATTGGATGTGGAAATATAATCAGTCACATATAAAGAAGTCTTTGATCAGAACTAGGAAATCTAATATTGTATACTACAATTAAATATATTCTTACTATAAAGAAAACAATTTAGATCAAAATAAAAGCATGCCATATTTGCTAATACAGTTTTTACTGCAGTTCACATGTTAGTTTTATTAAATTATAAGTCTAGGTTCCAGAAGAAATGGATAGTATTTGTCATATTGCTGCTCCATCCTCACCCCAATCAATGTGCAGAGTGACAGCCTGGGCCACACCAAGAGATGACACTTAGATATCTTGTTCTTCACTGTCTTTATCCTAATCCAGATCTGAGAGAAGACTGGGGATCAAACAGGTAACTTGTAAAATGTCTCAGAGCTACAAAGTTGCTTGGTGAGATCTGAACCCAAGATGTGTTGATTCTAAAACTTGAGTATGGACTCCTGTGATTTATCCAGAAGGGAAAAAAAGATGCTTTGGTTTGGGCATGAATTATTTAGTGACATTTTTCTATCACAATTAATGTGTTCACATAATTCATCAGCTCACATTAATTTCTTCCACAGAGAAGACAGTTAAGAATGAACTTTTCTTTCACTAGGACTGATAATGATTCTGCTAGAGTCTTCTATAATTTTTCTATGTGGTCTCTGTATTTATTGGGAGAAATTTTTAATAGGTAAGGCAGTATAATTTTAGAGATTCTTTATTTTTAAGCTGCAAAATGTGACAGAAGAAAGTCTACTCTACCTTATTTCTGAGAACTTACTTGGGAAGTAATTAGAGAGTTAATGAAGATGATAATTAAGCATAGATGAGAGTACATAGTTCTTAGGATTGTTAAGAACATGACATATTTGGAATGTAGTGCCATTCTACTACAGTGGCTTATTATGTTTCTCTGATTTATTTTCTTCAAACAAAATATTTGTGTGTGTGTGTGTGTGTGTGTGTGTGTGTGTGTGTGTGTGTGTGTGTAGTTGTGTGTAGAGTGTCTGTGGAGGTCAGGGGTCAAGTTTGTAGAGTCAATTTTTTATTCACCTTATCCAAGGATCAGACTCCAGCCAGCAGGCTTTCCAGCAATCACTGCTGCTTAAGGAATCTCCCTGGCTTGTGTTTCTTTTTTGAGGTATTCTAGAGTCTGTAACATGTGGAACTCTACAGAGATGAGCAGGAGGAACATTAGGGGGCTGAAGAAGATGGTGAACAACATTATGATAATAAAATTGTGAGGCAAAAAGAAATAATATGAATAGGAAATAATTTATGAGGAAAATAAGAAGGTCAGAGTAAAGAGGTACAATAGTTATGATTCTGTACTTTATTTCACACACATTTTGTGTTTTAATACATAACTTATTGTTTAAAAAGAAAATTTTGTAGCATATTTAGAATACATAAAATTTAAGGTATCTGAATATAAACTTTTAGGTGGCATAAAATAAGTGAAACTAAGAAATACTTTTTTCAGCTTTTTAATATGGTTGAAAATATAACTATGCCAATTATTAAAATCGGATTAATGAAGGCTGGTGTGGATATCCATTCTATTTCACTTTAGAACCCTGTCTATCATATTTATGATCTTTTTATTAAGAATTGCTTGATGTTTTCTTACATACTACAGTTCTAACCCCTGAAACTGGTGCAGTTCTTGGATAATAAAGAAAATAAGAAAAAGAGTGGTTTGGGAAGCAGAAGTGAGCACATTATGACAAGCATTCTAGAGTCCAACACTACAGCATAGACTGTAGTGGGAGTAAAAATGTAGGCCTCCCATATCTGAAATTTTCTAGACATTATAAATAATGAGTAAAGTGAAACAGATGAATCTAATTTTTGTAGTCCAACTAATCCAATTAACCCAATGCATCATAAGTGACTTCAACATATCATCAATACAAAATTACTTTAAACATATGTTGCTGCCCTTTCTGTCCCGTCTTTGAAATCTAGTTTTATATTATATTTGAAATGCAGAGATACACATGGTTTACGTGTGCACACTTCTGTGGCACTCACAAAGTCCAGGGCTCAGGGCTTGGGAAAAATCTCAGGACTATGTCATGATTTTAAACTCTTTTAGACATCTTATTCTTTTTGAGAGAATAGCCAAGATAGATTTTTTAAAATACTCTCTGATTGTTTCAATTTCAACTTTCACTTTTTATTAAGAATATAAATTGAAATCCATTCAAACTCATTTTGTACTAAGCAGTAATCCCAAAATATGGTCAGTTGACTAAGGAATATCAAATTTATCTTGATAGTTATTTTTCTTTAGAAGCAAGGTAACCACTTTACCAAATGTACTTTTTTTGATCAGTTCATTTATAATTTGGTTCTACATATGAAGAAATAATATTATTGCCAGGAATGGACATCTTCACAGAGGCTTTTGTTTTAGGAATGTCTCTGGTATTCATGGTTTGATGAGAGTTGTCCAGGGTCCTGAAGAGTCACTCATTCACTATGTATAAACAGAATGATATATTTAATAATTGAATTTACATACAGAGTCAGTGCCCATTGCTGACTTAGTTTTAGAAATTATTTGAAAATGAAATAGCATATTCTATGTTTCATGATCTGTTTTCTGTTTTTTAAAACTGTTACTGTAGAAAAATAAGAAGCTCCCATACTCTGCTTCTCCTTTGCCGCTTCTACTTTATTTGCCCCATGTCTTCTTTTTATGTTAGATAAGATTTTTTTGGGCTTTGCTCAAATACATTTGCAAGTTCTGTGTTAAATGCCTTTTTTTTTTTTTTGCATGATGTAAAGAGGCTAGGCACCTAGCATTTGCACAGCCTGTATTTCAAATACGATGGTGATAATGGCAATGCTAAAAAGGGGCTGGGGAGATGGCGTCAGGAGTACAGCGCTTGCTACACAAGCATGAGGACTTGAATGAGGATCCCTTGCACTATTGCAAAGCAAGGCACAGTGTGTTGCTGGATCCTAATGGCTCCCTCAGGGCAGGGAAGTCTCCCTGACAAGTCACAGCATCAATGACACGGACACTGGGAGTCAATTGAAGGCAAACATCAGACTTGTTTATTCAATAACGGGGAAGGCCTTATATATATACTCTCCTTCCGGCACCCAGGCTGTGTCCCAGTCTGGTGACATTGAATGTTTGTCCCTCATTGGCTGTGCATGATCACGATTACGAACTCTGACAGCCCCTATTGCTAGGCCCTCAGGCAGACTCCAGGCTGGCTCACAAGGAAATATGTTATGTGCATGCTTTGGTAACCGGTTTGAGCCAATTTCCTTGACCCTATGGGCCTGTCCTACTAAAACAATAGTACAGTATGTGTCTGTGATCCTGCTACCCACAAGATGAGACATGGAGACAGAAAAATCCCTTGTGGCTCACATGGACAACTAGCATGATATACATAGGGGAAAACAATAAAGAGACCCTGTCTCAAACAAGATAAAAAGAGATCAACACCTGAGTTGTTTTCTAATCTCCATACTTATGCCATCACATATGTAAACATGCACATGTATAACATACACACACAGGTGCACACACAGACACAGTGAACATTGGTTTAGTATTGAATGTGCATCAGAGATTGTCCTCATTGGTAGATTTAGACATTTGAAGTCTTTTCCAGATATTTTCAGTACTGTTAAATTCTCTGTTCATAGCACCTGAAAGCAAGGAACAGTTACTGCCACAGCCTGCACCTGTTATTTCTAAGTATACATCAAGGAATGCTTAATCTCTCCAGCAAGAAACATATCAACTCCCAAACTGCATGTACTTACTTTGCTAATAATTTGCCACAATAAGGTTATTTACATTACTCTGTGTAAAATTCAGAACTTACATCTGTACTAATTTTAATTTTCTTCTCACTGCCTCATTTATGATTGACACAGCTAGTAAACACTGTGAAAGCACTTGTTTTGTCTCTGTCATAAAAGTCTACCCTGAGCTCACAAGGCCTCATAACTTAATTTTCATCATTCACATAGAATAGTTTGAAAAATGTAACACTTATCATAAATTTTACATGTTTCTTGTGTTTATGGAAAAGATCCAAAGTATTAGCATTTAACATGCCAAAGTTCTCTATATTTCCTTGTTTAAGCATCTATAGCAATCTTATAGGGAATCATGGACTTGTAAGAGTTAATAATAGTTATACAGGTGCCATTATAAGATAGGAATATGCATTAAGATAGAAGAGCAAGTAAAATAAATGTCATAGTATAGAAAAGGCCTAGAATCCGTGTTCCAAGCTTTGCTTTCAGGAAGACAAACTTTATTGATCACTTCATAAGACAGCTTTTATAATGGAAATTAAAATAATTTTACATAGATATTTTATTTTTATCTTATTTTAAGGTACTTTCTATAAGTTTCCTTTAAGCGAAAGTGTTCTGAGGCTAAATAAATTTGAAAATCACTACCTTGGAGAAGTTTTTTGCCAAGAGTTTTAAATATTTGTAAATTTATCCTGAATTAATTTTATTGCCTTATTGAAATGCAGCTGTTTCAATATTTGCCACTTAAAACACAGAAGAATCACCAAATTAGGTAAATCAAAGCTAAAACAAAACAGGATTGATTTTGTTTTTCTCAGCAAAACTTCAACTGTTTTAAAATTTTTCACTTAAAATTCTACAATTATGTCTGATTTAAGGAAATTTAGGTTAAAACAAAATAGTACTGCTATTTTGTTTTCTTAAAATAATCTTACTGATGAGGTCTTTGGGAAGTTTTTGTAGTTTGTGAGTATAAAATGAAAAGGATTAAAAGTCTACTTTTGTTCTAGTAAAGGGTGTGGGATGACAATATTTTGGTGATACTGGCCAGTCAGTAACTTATGAGATTTTCCAGCCTCCAAACTGTGAGTGCAGTATTTACATGTATTATGAAATATGTTATTTTCATATCATTCCTTGGCTGTATAATATGTTTATCTGATAATTTTTATAAAGATGAACTCATTTATTTATTTTACATCCAGATAGCAGTTTCCCCTACCTCCTCTCCTCCCATCCTCCTTCACCTCCACTCTACTTCCTCCCACCCCACCCTAATCCACTCTTCCTCTATTTTTGTTCAGAAAGGACAGGCCTCCCATGAGTATCAACAAAGCATGGCATATCAAGTTTCAGTAAGACTGTGCTCTTTCCCTCGTGTTAAGACTGGGCAAGGCAACCAGTATGGGGCATAGGTTCCCCAAATCCAGCCAAAGCATTAGGGACAGCCTCTGCTCCCACTGTTAGGAGTCTCATAAGTAGACCAAGTTACACAACTGTCACACATATGTAGAGGCCCTAGGTCAGTCCCATGCAGACTCTCTGGTTCTTGGTTTAGACTTTGTGAGCTCCTATGCATACAGGTTTGTCGTTTCTGCGGGTTTTCTTGTGATGTCTTGACCCCTCTGGCTTCTATAATCCTTTCTCCTTCTCTTCATTTGGCACAATTCTAGGTTGTGAGATACTGTATAATATGGGAGAATAGAAGTCATAGTGTAGAAAATCAAGGAATTTTGGATATCTTAGAAATAAAATTGTGGATTAAAATGACACCTTATTTTTGAATAATTTTAATGATTAATTTTTCTTTGTAATTTCAACTCCAAAATATGACTCATTGTGAAGTAAATAAAGCCAAACTACTACTTACAGGTGATATCTAGGAAGAAGTGACTTAAATACGTAAATTATTAAATAAATTGTATGCTTTTTGAGATTAAAGTGATTTAGTGTCTGTGAATAAACTCTTGAAGGAACAAGAATTGAATGAGAAAATGTAGACATTGTATTTCAGTCAATCATATACCATTGCTTGATTTTTTTTTCCTAGCTAAGCATCAGTGAGCAAGCCTTTCAAGGGGTGAAGTAAGTATTCCCTTGTGAGCATCAGGGTGTCTATAAGGCTATGCTTGGGAATCAGTTGCTTTTGAACAATTGTAGGACAAGACATTACATTAAATACTTAGTTGTCACAGCATCATGTTACATTTGTAGTTCTCAATCTTTGGGGCACATTTATTTGACACTGTTATTCTCTTTCTTTAAAATATCTTTGTCAGATGTTAAATTAACTTTTACAGTCTAGCTTTTGGATACACATGGAAGGGAGGATTTTAATGCTTGCATACATACCATTCTGCCTCATTGTGGCTTTTTTAGTTCATTCATTATTTTCTCTTCATTATTTTGAAAAAAAAATTAGTGCTGTTATTTTATTTATTTATTTATTTAAACTTTTTTTTTGTTTTACATACCAACCCCACCCAGTTCTCCCTCCCTCCTTTTCTTCTACCCCCTCCCCAAATCTCCCCATCCTACCCCCTCTCCCATTCACTTCTCAGAGAGGGTAAGGCCTCCCTTGATTAGTCAACAAAGTCTGGCATAGTGTTGTTCATATTTTTCTGGAGTTGTATTCACTAGTATTGTGACATCATATACACTTTTAAATTTTTTATTTATTTAGTGCGCATATATGTGTGCCTGAGTGTACATATGTGTACCACATATTTGCAGGCGCATATGGAAGTCAGAAGAGACATTGGATTCCTGGAACTAGGGTTGTTACAGATGTTTGCAAGCTACCATAGGGATGTTGGGAACTGAAGTCTGGTCCTTTGCAAAAGCAGTAAGTTCTCTTAATTGCTGAGCCATCTCTCCAGTCTTTCATGTGTACTTTTTAATTTATATGAATCCACACACTTGGTTGTGTATTGGTCAAAACATAAGTGTAGCCAGTATTCATCTAAGACTTTGCTTTTTTTATTTAACCCTAGTAGAAAAGTCTGGCAAGTTGGTCTTAGAGATTATTTAAGTCCTACATAATGCCATAATACTGTATAAGTGTGTGGTACCGTAAAATATTTTCAGAAGCAATTTTACTTATTCTCAGCATGATTTCAGAACTAAGCCAGGATTTATGCTATTTAGTCATATTTCATCTGAAAATTCACAGACATGATATTTGAACCCACCTTTTTTCTATATTCTAAAGTGACATCTTGTTTTCTAAACTGTATTAGCATTGAAATCTCTATGTAACTTATAACTATTTAGCTAAAATATTGCCAAACATCTCTTTAAAGTTAGGTTAAAATTGCTACCAGGATGTATTAGCTTTTTAGAACAAATAATTCTTTTTGAGTACTATATTATGTACAGTGCAGTTTTCCTCAAGCATGTAGTGAAAGATGATTAAGTAGAGTAGGTTTCAGTGTTTGGGTAGTTGTAAATTAGTTATTTTCAGCAACACAACAAATGCTGGTTATTTGCAAAATGGAACATATGGACATGAAAAGTATGCTTTCAGCATTTTTTATTTGTCTCTCAGGTGACTTCAATTTCTTCCCTACCTCAAGAAGAGTGCCTGGTTCCTTAAATCCTTTCTGGAAAGGGAAGCTATCCTGCATGCCAGGCTTCCTTTTAAGTCCCATAGAATTGCCAGGATAACAAAGTGTACTGAAAATTGTGAACCATTTGGTGTATTTTTCTCTTCCATCTCTAAGGTGAATCATTATGAAATTCTATAAAAGTGCAGAGAGAAATGATAATTTTACTAGAGATTATTCTAAGTTAATCTTAATGGAACCTTCCGAACACTACACTGTCACTTACTCCTGCGTTAAGGAGACTTTTTCTTCATCATATTGTTTATGCTCTGAGTAAAACACTTGGCTACTGGATAGTGGACTATTGGTTGGAACGTTGGTGCAAGGAAATGAGACTCCTGTCACAATGTTCAGAGATAGCTTTATGTCTTTATATCATTTCCTCTACATTTTTTAAAATAGCTTATTTTAGTTTATTCTATAAAATATTGTTTGTGAGTGGTTGGAAATAAAAAGTTTCAGCACAGACTTCCAGAAAACCACAATTACAAGCTGTAGCTCTGTGCTCTGTGTCAGCTGTTACTTCTAAAGTGTATGAATTCTGTTGCTCACTAACTCATTCTCCGTTCACTCAATAAGGCCCTGGAGTGGTCAGCCTTAGTCACTGATGCATAGGACCTAACTCACCGCTCAACCCTGAAAGGATGTACTATCTCCAAGAAAACTCCATGAGAGCATTTCCTCCAGTGTTTGCAGATTCAGCAAACATGTCTACAATTGAATTGTATTCATTTGCCTATATAAATCACGAGGATGTTTCTTTTTTGGAAGAGATTCTGAGGCAAGATCGTGCTCTGTAGTCATTACAATTGTCCTGTACCTTGGATAGCCTCTTTATTCTCCCACATTCTGGGGTCATAGGCATTACCCTGTCAGGCTCATACATTGTTTTCTTTTCTAATTAACATTCAATGTTTTTGCCTAAAATGGAAAATAAATAATTAGAAATGAATCACACTAAAGTGTTTTTATAATTTGATAATTCCCAATGCAACCCAAAATATCATATAGAGGATAATATTCTCAGTAGGCCATAAAATATGAGAGGAAAAAAAGCAAAGAAAAGTAGTATCACCAATGGGGACCTACTGTATAAATACATGCCTTGTGAGAGACATTCTCATTCTAACTATCACAAAGCTTGTCTCAAAAATGAAAATTTAGTTAGGCTAGGTGTGATGGCACATGCCTTCAATGCTAGTACTTGGGAGACAAAAGCAGAGGCAGAGGCAAGCAGATTTCTGGGAGTTCAAAGCCAGCCTAGTCAGTTTGTCCAGACTGCATAGGGAAACACTATTAAACATTTTGTTTTCTCTTTGGATTAAACTGTCTGGAATATTTAATGATTTAAAATCAATAAGTCATATCCTGAGATTATTTAGGTTTAATACAGAAGAAAATGCTTCTTTTTCTTCTTCACAAGGATTGCAGATGTGATTCAATCTGTTTTATGATGAATGCATCCAAACATGCACTATGATGGAGGGGTTATTACTGACCAATGTGTCTGTCAATGTGCTTTTACCAACTCCTGATCGGCATCACTTTTATCTAAGTATAGAAATTCTGCTGTGTGGATCTACTTGCATTCATTTTTGTTTGTATTTTTAAAAAGCTCTCACCATATCATTTCTCCCTAAGCACCAATGTAAGACTTTGTTCCTTTATAATGTTAGTGAAATTCCTAAACGCATCATTTCTGTATGTGCCATATGTTCTCCTGCTGTCTCCTGTTTCTTTATGAAGCGGACATGAGTATTTATAGAACCATTTAAAACTAATTCACTCTCAATACATAATTGCAATAATCAAAGACTGTTTGGTAATAGTAAGTTTAAAAGTAACATGTAGCTATTATTTGAATTCTTATTGTGAGCAAGACCCATAAAGTATGTTTTTTTGCTGATGTACTTTGAAAGTTGTCCTGGAAGGTTTATCACTGTTATTCATGTTTTACATATGATGCTTTGGCGGCTTGGTGGGAGTGAACTACTTGTCTGTTTGGAAAGGGCTAACAAGTAGTAAATTGAGAGTTTAAGATCATTATGACTCCAGCAGCCTTTATTTTTGACCCACTAGACTGCTCTTGTGTCATCCTATATGTGAGGTTAACTAGGATTGAGTTACTGACAAAAACTGCTCCACCATTTACATTGGTATCTTGTATGTCTAACAAAACACGTGTTGATACTTCCAAATCTCCTGGCCATGGGTAACATTTTCAAAATGCAATTTGAGAATATTTGCTACCTTGGCTCAACCCAAGTAAAGTGACAATATGATGGCCTCCAGAATCTACCCATGTTATTGCTTTTGTCTTTAGTGTTGTAGTATAAAATAACTGAATCAAGATGAGGAAGAGTAGCTGGAGTTTTCTTGTGTCCACCCCACTCCTGTAACCACTCAGACCCAAGTAAACATACAGAGACTTATATTACTTATAAACTGTATGGCTGTGACAGGCTTCTTGCTATCTAGTTCTTATATCTTAAATTAACCCATTTCCATAAATCTATACCTTGCCATGTGGCTCATGGCTTATGGGTATCTTTATATCTTGCTTCTCATGTTGGCAGCTGGCAGTGTCTCCTGACTCAACCTTCCTGTTCCCAGAATTCTCCTCTCTCTTTGTCCCACCTATACTTTCTGCCTGGCTACTGGCCAATCAGCACTTTACTTATTAATCAATCAGAGCAACACATTCACAGCATGCAGAGCGATATCAACAACACTTATCCACCTGGCTGGACATCTACTGCATGAAGCTCTTTTCTGTTCACCAGTGAATCCATGATCAGTTCTGGTTTGAATTAGGAAGTAAACCAAAACTACTGTATCCTTTAAATATTAAAGGACAGAGTAATTACAGGAGATGGTACTGCTTGCATTTTACTGGAAGATGTGATGTTTCAATAATTCTTTACTTGCAATTGGTTCTTCAATTATTTGCCAGAATAAGCTCCTTGGCAGAATGAAGGTAACATTTCTTGGGGAGTGGGGAGAAGGTTAACTAAAGCAGTGGTTTTCTAAAGCAATAAAAAGAACAAAGGGAAAAAAAAAACACAGGGAATTCTCTAATTTCAAGATGTCTGTCTTTGGGATTCGCCATTAAAGTCCTGTTCTGAGAAGTGGAAAGAATCAGAAAATTATTAGCTTTAGTCAGTTCAGCAAGTAAATAACCAATAGTGTCGGCTTTTCAGGTTATCACAGCAACAACACAGATGTAAACCACAAAGGGTGGCTTTCCTGGGTAGGTTAGAAGATACGCTGGTGGGTTTTATCATTGTGAAGCCCCTCTGGTGTTTGAAGCTTCCATGTGTCTTCAATCTTTCTTTCTCCTGGGCTCATGAAGGCTTGGAATCTCAAGCTCTTTTTATACATCTACACTGCATAAACCCAAGGCATTTGGGTTAAAGCCTGTGCATGAGACCTCATTTTATCTCTTTGAAGGCTTTTATATAAAAGCAATTGTATTTTGAGGTACTTGTGATTAGAGCTTCAGCATATCACCTTTGGACCTTTGATCAATAAAATTCAGTAAGGAGCAGCATCTTTCTTAAGCAGTGTGGGGCATTATCAGGGGACAAATGGTTTAGGCTTTCAAGGAATTTGAGGCCTATATGGAACTGTGTCCAACAGCTATGGAAGTATGTGTGTCCTGGTATACTGTTCCCACCTTCCTCATGATACTTAAAGGAAAACCTCATGTGAATAGTTGGGCAAATATTCTTTCCCCATTCAGTCAAAAGCTATTCTCAGGAAGAGAGCACTCGTCCTATTAGAGAACATAATTATTTCATCAAGTCTGTGTACATGAGATCCTGAAAAAACAGTTCAATGAGAGCATGTGATTAAGGACTGAATTAATGGAATAAGTAAATTTAATTAGAGAATGATATGAATTCAGGTTTTTAGGTGAGGAGTTAAAGATGTTAGGAAGTAGTGTAAATGCGTGTGCTCTGAGGAAAGAGTAGGTCTTTAGACTAACCTTACAGGGGAAGATTTCTGGTAGCAGAAGGGAAAGTGGAAGTATCTGGAGATAAGGGATTATAGGAAGGGAGGTGCTGCTGTCATTGTGTTTAATTGCGAGTGATGCTGAAGTTAGCGACTCAAAGAAATGTAAACTATCAAGAAAGCTGGAGGTTATATAACTGCATTAACACTGATGGCAAGACTACCGTAAAGAAACCTCCCTGGTATGGGAAGACATTTTTTTCAGCGAGCATGTCCCTATTTCCCTTATGGTACCTAAAGGACAACCTCATGTGAATAGTTGGGCAAGTATTCTTTCTCCATTTCAGTCAGAAGCTGGTCATACAAAAAAAAAAAAAAAAGCACTTTTCTTATTAGAAAATGTAATAATTTCATCGAGTCTGTGTACCTGAAATCCTGACCAAAAATCATACATTCATAAAATAGTTAAAAAGTATATGAAAAATCCCTTAATGCTGCTGGTAACTGAGGAAAAGTAAATTAAAAGCACAATGACATCCATTAGGGTTTTGATTGTTAAAAGAGGCTGTGGATTTGAAGGCGAGCAGGGAGGGGTATGTGAGAGAGTTGGAGGGATGAAAGTGTAGCTGTAACTTTTCCTGATCCTGCCTGGCTCCTGTGGCTTCATGCTCCCACACCCACTCAGATCCAAATGAACACACAGAGGCTTATATCAATTACGAACTGTATGGCCTAATGGCTCAGGTTTCTCGTTAGCTAGCTCTTACATCTTAAATTAACCCATTTCTATAAATCTATACTTTGCCACATGGCTTGTGGCTTACCCGTACTTTATGTCTTGCTTCTCCTGGTGTCTACTAGCAGCGTCTCCCCAGCTCTGCTTTTCTCCTTCCTCACTCTCTAGTTAGAATGTCCCACCTAACCTTATTCTGCCTCACCATTGGCCAAACAGCTTTATTTATCAACCAATCAGAGCAACACATTTTCACGGCATACAAAAAGACATCACCCATCAGGAAAGGGAGGGAGAAATGCTGTAGTTAAATTATAATCCAGTTGCAAAGGTAGCAAATGCTAGTGAAAACATAGAAACAAAAGAATACTTGCCTACTATTGATGGAGTAGAAATTAGTGCAGTCACTGTAGAAAACTCAAAGGGGGAGACTCAAGTATTAAAAAATTAGTGCTATCATATAATCTAGAAATCTCTCTTTGGTGTATGTAATATCATCCAGTAATCACAGTTCTCAGGATATTTACAAAAGAACCAGTGTGTTGAATAGGTATATACACTTTCATTTCTACTGAAGCATTATACAAAATAGCAAAGATATGGAAGCAATCTAAGTGTCAGATGATGGATGAAATCACTGTAGGGGATGTGAGTGAATGAATAAGTACATACACACACACACACACATACACACACACACACACACTTTTTGATTTAAACAAATCCTGTAATTTGAGACTGTATAGATTAATATGGAGAACATTGCATTACACAGAATAAGGCAGACACAGATGATAAATACTCAACAGTATCATTTATTGTTGGCCAATTAAAAGTCAATCTCAGAAGCAAATAGTGTGATTGACTTTCAGGAACTGAAGGATCAAAGGCACAAAACTTCATTTCTGCAGTAGTAGTAAGGTTTGGAGTGCTAATGTGTGGCATGGCAAAAATAGGTAACACAATATGCTGTAATATAGAAATTGCAAAGATAGTAGAACATAAGCACTCTTAGCCCCCTTAAAATGTTAACTCAGAAATTTATCATATATTAATTAGCTTGATTATGGCAACTGTTTCACAGTGTGTGTCAAAATATTATATTGCATACTTATGAATACATATAATTATTATGAGACAGCTATCCTTTAATACCGCTGGGACTGTGGGAAGCAAAAACCTTATTAAGATAAAATTCGGTTTGCTATCTGAAGAGTTTATAAAAACATTTAATTTATTACAGTGTTAGTAGGAGGGAAGAATTTTAGCTGCAAAATCATGTTCACAGCTGTCAAGTACAGATCAAAGCCACTGCTTTCTGGTTATAATTTGAGTTTCTTTATGTGGTGTTTTACATGACTCCCATGATACTCCGTAAAGTTAAGATTGACTCCTTGCATGAAGCTCTTTTCTTTGAGGATATTGATTTAGGGAACCAGTGATAACACATTTTACATTAGAATTGTCATGACCACCAGAAAGCAAATTTAAGAGCGTTAAAGTATTTTTCATTTTACTTACTAAATACTAGTTTAAGTAAAGGATTTTTTGTAGCTAAAAAGCTCAAATTGTTATAATATTAGAAATGTTATCATGAATTGCCCTTTTCCCCTCAAAATATATTTGATTTTTATACCATTTAAGGAGTACTTCAAGAAGAACCTGGCTGATGTCAAACATACATAGTAACATTGTTAGATGTTTTGGAAGTTTTAACAGAAATAATGAACTAACTGAACTAGACTCTAACTTAACTAGTACTTAATAGAAATTAACCTCTTGGATGTTTCTCAGTCTATTTTAAGTCACTATTAGATAAGAAATGTTCTATGGCATCAATCTATGCATAAACATGTGAATGAATAGAGTTAGCATTATGGTTGGCCCTGTTCCATTCACCACACCAACTTTATATGTGTATACATTCGTATATTGTAATACAATGATTCCAAATGGCAGTTGCCATTCTCTGTATGATGCATTGTTTCTTTGTATTTTTCATCTTCTCTTACTCCTTATTAGTTGGCAACAAGTATAATGTTTTTACAAATTAATATTTCTACTCTTTTCATGGAAAACACATAAAGGCAAAGCCAGTTATTGAAGATGATATGTTGTAGCAGGAATCTTAAACGGTCTTATTAATAACATCAAACCTGAGGCCAGTTATTGGGGTGAATGCTGAAAGATTAGAGAAGCAGAACAAGCCACAGCTACCTCACCTTGACAGTTCCTCAGCTGATCCTGTTTTCTCAGACTGGAAACCTCTGAGTCCTCATCCGAATGATTCTCAGCTGAACTGTTGATCAAAAGCCTAAAAGCTTAACCAGCCAAATGCTTCTAGTTTCTGGTCTTCAAGCCTTATATACCTTTCTGCTTTCTGCCATCACTCCCTGGGATTAAAGGCATGAGTCACCATGCTTGGCTGTATCCTTGAATACACAGAGATCCAGAGGGATCTCTGCCTCTGGAATGTTAGGATTAAAGGCGTGTGCTACCACAGCCTATCCTCTATGTTTAATATTGTGGCTCTTCTGTCCTCTGACCCCAGATAAGTTTATTAGCATGCACATTCAGGGAACACAATACCACTACAATGTGTGGCTACCACATGATAGTGAGTATATCTCTAAGTCAACAATAATGCATTGCTGGTATATATGTCATGGTAGATATTCTGGTATTTTCCAAGTAAATCTTACTTATTGTAGTCTTAGAATTATACAGACAATAAATCTATACTTGTTTATATCTGTGCATCTACTTAAGATACATATGTATTTTTAATTAATTTTCAAGCGACTTAAGACATTTAATAATTTTGTTGTATTGATACATTGTACATTTTAAAATTCTGTATCTTATGCTTAAAAATTGATTTTTTACTTTATTATAAAAAAACATTGCAAACATAAAGCATGACACACCGAAAGTAATCATGGCCAAAGACTCTGGACTTCTAAAAGGTTAGACTTGCCATTCAGAATAGAAGCTGTGGAGCTTCACATTGGATTTTATACTTTCACTCAAATATGCTTAGCTTTCTGAAAAACTGAGTTTTAAAACTTCTTTTTGTTGTGAAGATTGAGCCCCTTGTGAATGCTAAGAAAATGCTGTGACCGTGAACCTTCTCCAACATGGCATGTCCTTACATCGCTATAGGGTTCAGTGACACTGGTCTGGCATCTGCTGCTTCTCTTCCTCGGAGTTTCATTCACAAAATCATCTTTCAGTGGCCCTACAGAAAAAAAAATAAGAAAGCTACTTTGCTGTAAAAGGTATTTGTGCAAGCATTTAATAGTCCAAATAGAAATAAAGCCTGTATGACTTGCTGTTTTGGATCATTTCTTTTACTGGAATAGAAAATTGTGGAAAGTTGATATACACTATATTTGCTTTATTCAATAACAGAATCATACTCTAAGGACACGAGCCACTGAAAATTAGCAGTTTGATATCACAGTGGGCATTCATTCTTGTATGGGATGCTGATATGTGTTCATTTTTCTTTTCACTGTTTCCATGAACCATACTGTGAAAATCCATATCACAATATCTAGTTCTGTGTACCCAAGGTGTGCTCCACTCTGATATAACCCCCCGCATTACTTATATATCCTTCATAGTAACAATGTAGTTTGTGCAATGTTTGATGGTTGGTTTCTTCTCTATTTTTAAAATTTCATGATTACCAACATAAATATAGCTCTAATTACCAAGTATGTAGAGGTCGTCACCTGCTATATTTGCAAAATTTCTGAAAGGTGACTGTCATATAAATCCCATTTTTCATATAATGGAACTAAAAGATGAGGTCACTTAGGTCATTCAGAAGATAACAGAGCAGCAATTTGAAAATGTACCTGGCTTACTGACCTCCGTCTTACAGATGACACGTCATAATAACCCATGCTTCAGAGTGACTGTTACCTTAAGATCATAGGAATTGGAGTCCCAATCACAGCTCTGAGAGCCACTGAGTTAATTCTCTAACAACTGTCCTTGATTTGAAATGCACAGCTACTTGCTTTCCAGTCACAATTTGGACAAGGTCCTAGAATGTTCTATTGAGTGCTTGGTTGTTTAAATGACTACAGCAACTTGCCTGTCTTCTCCCTCAGGCTGCTGAATAGTAATGTAATTACGTCCAGCCCTTACATTTTGCCTCCTTCCCTTGTGTTCTCTATCATTTGGGGATTAGATTACAATGTCAATGATTAACATGCATGGCTTTCCCACCCTAAGCAATAAGCAAGTCTCTGTTCCATGTTTGATGACGGTGGCTGGGTTAATCCACTAACTGTCTGTACCTTGATTCAAAATTATACACTGATGAATTGTGATGAGTTCCATGAAATTCAGGAAATGGCTTGTTGGCTGACACCAAGATTTGATATGGCTGTGCATAAATGTTTGTACTCAATCATAACTGTAGGAAAATACATTTATGATTGTAGTAAAGGGGAAATGTAGAGCAGGTAATCATCCCAAGGGGAGAATCCATGGACTGTGTAATAATATTAATAATGTAACAATACATCAGTATTTATCTACTGCCCAGCAATACTCTAAGCACACTGCATGCATTATGGAACCCTTGGTTTCTCAGTAGCCCATGAGGAAATTGAGGCATAGAGAAGAGCACAACAACACAGTAGAAAACTCTGGGTAGCAACCTGGACGGTTTCATTTTATGTGTTCACTTTACCCTTGCGAATTGCTGCTCTTTTAAAGACTTGTTCCTGTGCTGAGTAAAAGGAGCCGAGTTTTTCTACATGGGGGTTTACAGCACAATGATTAATAATTCTTGATATATACTATGTATAAATCATGTTTTCTATCAATCTCATAGTGTTTTCTGATAAGTAAAAGGAAATTTTATTATTTTACATTGCATCCCATGTATTATTTCTAACATGAAATATTTCACTTTATCCCGGTGAAGATGCTAATGTTATCTTCTATTTTCCCTATTCATCATAACTCATCCA
The DNA here is from genome assembly GCF_049852395.1 of Peromyscus maniculatus bairdii. Classification (NCBI taxonomy): domain Eukaryota; kingdom Metazoa; phylum Chordata; class Mammalia; order Rodentia; family Cricetidae; genus Peromyscus; species Peromyscus maniculatus. The sequence continues at coordinate 19,553,088 of NC_134853.1, forward strand.
TGTTTTCTAGTTCTGATAAAAAAAAAAGCCAGAACAAAGAAACAGAAACGATAATACAGAGACTTGTAATAATTAGTAAAAGAAATGTCACACAGTAAATCTGGGGCTGAAGCCAAGAACAAAAATAATCTATGATGTTATCAGTTTGGCTGAATCATGCTGGTTCTGGTGAAATTGTTAGACATCATGCAGAAGTGAGGTTACTGTAATAGTAGCTGAAGCTATTATTGAGGGTACAGGAAGCACAGGTTAGATAAGGAGCATCTGAGCACTGTGTAGATGGTAATCCCCCCTTAAAAGTAGGACTGGTGTTTACAATATTTCTTGAAAGTACTCTGAATCTGAAAACATGAACCCAAGAAGACCAGTAACTCTTAATCATGGTTTCTTTGGTAACCCTTGCATAATTTGAAAGGAGTTTATTGGGAGATTTTATTGTAAATCAGTTCAAGAGAAGCTGTAGCTACATAATAGAGGAATAGTTCCTTAGTAATAAGCCAATCTTCCTTATTTATGTACAGATTCCAAACAAAACAAATTAAGAGAAATCCAAAATTTCCAAAGCTACCCAAAGGTGATCTTGGTAACAAGAATTACAGATGTCCCCTTTCTAAGTCACTCTCAGTATAGAGATATTATTCTACCTATGTGAAAACACAGTGTTTTGAAAATAATAAACAGGTAATTTATTTTCAAATTTATTATTTTGAAAATATTTATCAGATCCCATGTAAAATATGCTCATTTTTTAAATTATTTTATTTGGAGTAAGTACACTGTCATTTTTCTCTCCAAAATAAAATGTGTGAGAATGCTTATGTGTATTAAAATGTGTTGAAAATAAAGTTTTATAAATCCTACATCACCATGTTAAGGAGGCCATTTCTTCAAATTTGTTTGTTTATTTATTCAGAGCTAGTCTTGAGCTCAGGGGTCTACTCTACCAATTCAACACACTGAAGCAACACTGTCATTAGAAAATAAAAATTTCCAAGGGCTGGAAAGATGGTTCAGCTATTGAGAGAGCATACCGCTCTTGTAAAACACTAGAGATCAGTTTCTAGCATCCATATCAGGTGACTCACAACCACCGGTGACTCCCAGTCTTATGACTAATATCATCTTTTAGTGTCAGCGAGCACCCGAACTAACATGTACAAACATCTACATATGATCTCTGCTGATCTCTCTCTCTCTCTCTCTCTCTCTCTCTCTCTCTCTCTCTCTCTCTCTCTCTCTCTCTCTCTCTCTCTCACACACACACACACACACACATTAAAATACTCCAAAACGAATTTTATCTATTTTCCACTAAATGGACTTTGAGATTAAATAATTTCATTTGTATTCTGTTCTTAGCATGTATTCAAATGCTCAAAACTGACATATATGTTGGAAGTTATTTAAAGCAGTTATCTGCCTTTGCAGTACGACTGCTCACATTGTATCTCGTTATTATAAAAAATAATTCTTTCAAGAATAGAATATGAACTTTTCATTAATATGGGCAGCTGACTAAAGAAAAAAGCTCAATAAGATTTAATAAAAACTATTACTGATGTTCCCTGTTCTATTTATACATCATTAATATTGTGATTTGTTTTGTCATTAGCTAACTTCCCTTGCTGGGGCTCTGGTCTGTTGCTATTGTCAATTGCTGCAACCTGTACCTAATGCAGCAGGCCACTTCACTCAGAATATGCTAAATTAGGTCATAGAACAGTTGTTACTCTTGGGTGGGAAAGATAAAATAAGATAATTAGGCCACATGCAAATCCAGTTTGAGTAATGAAAACTGATCAGTAGTGCATATGGAATTTGCATATTTTATGTGTAAAACTGATACTAGAAATACTGCTATGCCTTATGACCTAACTTGATTTGTAGTATTTGGATGGATTTATACAAATGGATGGAATGTATTTTTGTGTTCTATAAAGTGTATAAACATTAAATAAGTAAAATATGTTTATATATGTCTTCATATTTGTTATGTACATACTCACATATTTACCCCCCAAAGCCTTTTTTTCCTAAAATTTTAAAAATGCCAGATACTAATTTGAAGATTTGGAAGAAGTAGCTGAACATTATTTTACCACCGTGGCTTTGCAGAATTTGCATACCGGAATTAGGTCTGGGGATGGAGCTCGGTGGTGGAGTACTGGCCTAGTGCACCTAAGTGATAAGAATTATTCGAGGCATTTTTATTAGATTTTATATTCCACCTCTTGTACTGCCACTACGAAAATAGTCATCCCATTAATATGGGGTCCCCAGGGAGAAGGCAAATGAAAATGACTGTTTAAGAATGTCTTTAGCACAGAGGAGGTTTTGTGCCAGGGTCTGGTGCATGCTTTGATTTGCCTTTTTGTGTCATGCTTTATTTTTCTAGTAGTTTTTATTTTATCCATCCATGACCAGAGTTTACAAAGTACTAATTTGGGGCTGGTGAGATGGCTCAGGGGTTAAGAGCACTGGCTGCTCTTCCAGAGGATCCAGGTTCAATTGCCAGCACCCACATGGCAGTTCACACCTGTCTGTAACTCCAGTTTCAGGGGACCCAACACCAATGGCAAAAACATCAATGCACATAAAAATAAAATAAGCCGGGCGATGGTGGCGCACGCCTTTAATCCCAGCACTCGGGAGGCAGAGCCAGGCGGATCTCTGTGAGTTCGAGGCCAGCCTGGGCTACCAAGTGAGCTCCAGGAAAGGCGCAAAGCTACACAGAGAAACCCTGTCTCAAAAAAAAAAAAAAAAAAAAAAAAAAAAAAAAAAAAAAAAAAAAAAAAAAAAAAAAAAAATAAAAATAAAATAAATTAAAGTGAAGTACTGATTTATCTGAATCCTGAATCAGACAGTCACAAACCACAAGGAAATATGATGTGTGTTTTAATATTACTGACATGGCTAGAAAACTGTAATATGTGAGTAAATGTCATGTCTGTAATTTTGACAACAAAAATGCAAAATCTGGCATTAAAATTTGAATAACGAAACATTTGTTGAAATGGTCCTCACCACTAAACTACGTTTCTTTTCGGTTTATATAATAAAAATCTTTGCACCTTAAAATGTATTATTCTGAAGAATGCCAAGGACCTTACGTGATGAATAACCCTATGGGGAATATGTAAGCAAACAGGGTTCAATTTAAATTTTAACTGCTCTTAACATACCTTTTCCACAATTTACATTCTCAGTTTTCTCTCTATAAATCTTTCCTTTTCCTACAGCTTCCTTTTGTTGTTTCCTTGTTAACCTTAAGTCCATGAGCCAGCTAATTTTTTTTCTCTAATTAGGAAGAGGCTTGGGTGAGATGTGATTTCTGGGTAATACTACCCACATTAATTTATCCTCAAAATGCACAAAGAAAACAAGATTAATAAGGTCTTTAACAGCAATAATATACAAACATATGTGTGTGCACGTGATTGATTTTGTATGTTTGTGTGTGCTGCATATGAGTGTGTTTGCATATGTATTCCCTTTAAAGAAGTAATGAATACATAAGCCAAACAGTGATTAAAATATCCAAAAAGACAACATAAAGTTTAGACATTTCTTCTCATCATTGCACTACATTTTTAGAAAAAAACTGGGGTTGATTACTTGCATAAAGACATGATTTACTGTTTCCAAAATAATATTCAAAAGGAAATATTGAGTATACTGTACAATTTTAAGCTTCTTATTAATACTGCACCTATTTTTCTCATTCTCGCTGACCCCAGGCTGTGTGATTGTTTCTCAGTAACAATACAGAGGGCCATGATTTCCATCAGTTACCAAAATCCTTGGATGCTAAAGACCCTAGAGACAATGATCACGGCTACATTTAATCTCTGGACACCCCATCATATATTCACCACTAGATGAGGCAGTCACCGAATACAGTGAAAATTCCATGTAAATGAATTCATAAGCTGCATTGTTTAGGAGCAAATGTATGTGCATGTTGAGTACAGATCCACCCCATCAGAGGTCTACCTATTTTGTGCATTTCACCAATAATTTTATAATTGGTGGGGCGTTAGGGGTCTGAATTCATTTAGGCAGAACTACAGAAGGTTATGTAATAGAACAGCATAGAGATAAGAAAGCTGGGTGTAGCATTTTGAGAAAGGCTCAGGATGGCAGATCCTGTAGAGTTTTGGCAACTTCTCTATGATGGCTTAATATGTGATTAGCTGGAAAAAAATCCAGTAGTTTTCTAAATAATACATATAATAAAGCTCCTTGAGGAAGTGACCTAAGCTCTATAAGTCCATGTGACATGATCGTGAAGAAATATGACAGCTTTTACATGAATAGCTCACAAAGGTGTAAAGTAAATGTAAGGTTCCCAATGAAGACACCAGAGTGCAAGGCCAAGAAATATCAGTTTGTAAATACAGCCGGCAGAAGGTGGAGTGGAAAGGTACAGGGAAGGGATGTTAATGTGAGACTATGTGAATGAGCTATGGGGAGAATTCAAGGACAAGTGTATCTTATGCTGTTTGAAGGCTCAGTGTCGGTATAAAATAACAAAGACAGAGAACTCCAAGAATTCCTAGGAGGCTGTGTTAACAGGCCCTGGTCAACTGCATTGCCTGTGGGAGAAAAGGCTCTTGTTTAAATTTTTAAGACACATTTTTTGTTTTGTTTTGTTTTTCAAGACAGGGTTTCTCTGTGTAGCTTTGCGCCTTTTCCTGGAACTCACTTGGTAGTTCAGGCTGGCCTCAAACTCACAGAGGTCCGCCTGGCTCTGCCTCCCGAGTGCTAGGATTAAAGGCATGCGCCACCATCGCCCGCCTAAGACACATTTTATTTTAAATGTTTAAAGTATAAACATCTTAAATAAATAAAAAATATATATTTATAATAAAACAAAGTAAACATCATATTGTGGGGTGTCCAAGAGATGGCTCAGAAGGTAAAAGTGTTTGTCACACAAACCTGAAAACCTGAGCTTAGTCCTGTCACTCCAATGATCAAATAAGAGGACAGACTCCTGCATGCCCACAATCACCTACCCATATTAGTAACCAAGAAAATAGTTTTAATTTTAAAACGCTGCTGTAAGGACACACATATCAATTATTAATGGTTGCAGTGCCATGACTACACATTAGTAGTTTAATTTTCTTGTTTGATTTTGAGGATGGCAAGAACATGTAAATCTACATACTTAGGGGAAAAACCCATTCCATTTCTTCATTTCCTTGAAAGCAATACATATAAACCAGTGATTTGCAGGAAGATGACCCTTGTGCCTGAGAAAGTTTTATGTTTATTCTGTTTCACTTAATTTACATTTAAATAGGTGCCTATAAGCAGTGACTACCAGCTTTCACATCTCCAGATCAAACCAAGAAATTTGCACATCATGCTAAGCACATTCTCACCATCATCAACCTGTGTGAGTTATCTATGTGTGGACAGACAAGCTTTGTCTGAGGACCCATGCTGTTCCTGGACTCTCAAAGTTAAAGTGAAAGGAACTTATCACACCTACAGGGCTGCTACCACCTGTCAACCTCTGCTCTAAAAACAGTGGCTTTTGTGTTTTGGCACACTTAAACAGAAGCCAGCACTTCATTGAGTACAGCTTAGCCTTTGAGCTTGTGCAAATTCTCTGTATCATTGTGATGCAGATCTCACCCTCAGTGATAAGCTTTCAGAACTACCATCCACTTAGTGTGTCCTTGCTTCTCCATAAATAATCTTACCAGGCAAGCACACACTGCATTTTAATTTGTAACTTAGTCTTTTGAAATTGTAAAGGCATTTAATGACAGTTTTTTTATTAAGAAAAAAAATATAATTTCCCAAATGAAATTCATTTAACAAATATACTAAAATTGCTTTTGTAAGCAAATTAATTTTGTAAGTAAATCTCAGAATATTTAAACTAAATAGTATATGTTGGAAATAACTACATGTTAGCTCAACTTGTCCATGCACATAAGACTGTCTTAAACAAAACACTCAAAAGAGTACAAAGATAAATTGTTGTATATTAAGGACATTCAACATTTCATGGCTGGAACTCTGGGGTTAAGCCCATAGGGAAGTAATTATGAGTTAAACTTAAGTACATAAGATATTTTATATGTATTCATATTTATCTCAATTGTCAGTATGTTTTTCAGACTGTGGTCCCTATGCCTTGAGTAGTTTCAAATACAGCTGAGAAGCAAGTCATGAGATATTTCCTAGTAGCTTTCTCTGAGATAAAAACTTCACCTTATAATCTAGCTTTTCATAAACATATGTAATTTTTAATGTTACTTGGTAATTATTCTACCTATAAATTGATTAGGGACAAAGGAATAGGGGCTTCATAAGGTAATCCATTCATTAACTAGTTCTTACTACTCATTCAACAGATAAGCCTTGTTTTAAGTGTGTGTGTGTGTGTGTGTGTGTGTGTGTGTGTGTGTGTGTGTGTGTTGTGGGACTGTTAATCAAGATCATTATCATACCCACTACCTCATTCTTTTTTTAATAAAGGGACAATATTTAAAAACTTTTCTGTTAGCAGTTTTCAAATATACAGTTTGTTTTAACAAGTATTCTGGGGGGGGGAAAGAAGTCTCTTCAGAGGAGATTTTGGAAGATTTAACTTTACACATGTGAAAAGTAAGAGAAGCACTTTTCAGTCATTCCTTATGAGTTATGGGCTAGTCACAAAACTCAAGACACAGTCCAAGCCCACCGCTGAAACAATGACAGGAAAAGTGGTGCAGGAGCCTTTACAGTTGGGGACAGCAGGCCAGCACTTGCTTTGCTGTCCCAGAAGCAGCGCTGGCCAGACGATATCCTGAAAAACAATAGCGTTCTGTATATCATCAGATTGAAAATGCCACTGAGTCTAAGATGTGCTAGTATTTTCTAAGGTGAAATGTGCCATTGAGTCAGCAATGCCATGCTTTCACTGTCATATTATGATCTTTCAGTCTAGTTAACCTAGTTATATGTGTTGATAAATAGATGCTTAAAATATTTTGAAATGCAGTAATCCTCCCACCAGATCCCCCCCCCCTTTTGTTTAATGCTACTGACTGAGATCAGACAAGACCTTCATGCCCTAGAGGGTAAGAATTCCAGCAAAATTTCGCTCCCTCTGGAGAACGTTTCTAACACCAAGTCTGATTCAAATACCCCTTCCCTTAGCTCCCACAATGTGTGTGCAAAGTCACTGAAGCTTATCTCAGCAGTCGATTTATTGATCTTCTGTACCACTGCATAATTTTCAGAGCTCGGAGGACATCTGATAGCTTTTTGCAAGCTTGTAGCATAGTGCCGAGTGTGCTGGTTGGTGCTAAATGACTCTGATGAATGAACAATAAACAAAGGGGCTGGTGATATAGTAGCGACAATACCAAATGACAGTTTTCCTTTAAAATCCCTCAAAGAATGACTAACAGGATGATTTTTCCCATACCAGAATAATGTTTCCAAATTACCCTGAAAACTGAAGAATTTAGTGCTTGCTTTAGGATGATGCAATGACAAATTAAAGTTTGGAGTTAAATTATAGTGATTCTAAATAAAATATAGTATAAGTAAGAAAAACTGAGGTCAAATATATAATTTTTCTGAGTTGTATTTGTGGAATAATGCATTTACTTAGTTTCACTTAAGTTTATTTTGGATAAATTGTGTGTGTGTGTGTGTGTGTGTGTGTGTGTGTGTGTGTGTGTTACTTAACACAACGTAAAGGAAGCACATTTGTTTCAAGGGAAATAAAAGAGTATGCATGGGTGTCACTCTATAATTTAATAATGAAGAATAAAATAATCTGAAAGTTAATAGTGAGTAGTAACTAAAAGTAGAACATAAATGATAAGTAAATAAGGTTATTAGAATCAGAAGATTCCTGCTTCCTTCTAAAAGCAATAATGTCAGAAGGCAGAATAGACAAAAACTAATTAATAACATAGGATTGATCAAATTGTCTTCCTATGCCTTTATACAAAAAAGAACAAATGAGGAAGTGACTCTTTATGCCTCATATCCTGACACATGGCTTGCCTAACTTAATTATGTCAATGAAGGTTTTTGTAGGGTATTGGGAAGGTTTGTAATCCTTTACTTACATAACTTGAGATGGTCAAATTTGTGCATGTGCTTTTTAATACTGTATGGGATTATGCTTGATAATGCATCAATCACTCATATTGATTTATATTATTGTGATTTGAATGCTGATACTTACACAAGCTATAGTCCTGAATTTCATTAAAAAAAAAAGTAGAAATGCTTTTGTGCCGTATTTGTATATTCAATTTTGTAAGTATAGTGTATTTTTGAACAAGTTAACTTGAAATGATGCAGAAAGTTTTGATTTTGCTGCAGATAAAAAGTATATATGTGATGATGATGATAATAATGAAATAGTATTTATTTCTGTTCCAGTTGAGCTCATGATTAGAAGGGCGTGGGATCCCCAGATTCTTTAGCTCTAGCTAGAAAAATTGATGATTGTGGAAAACATTGACATGGTGCTCTTTGTTTTCTCATGTTTTTATTGGATGATGCTAAATAATAAAAGAAAAGAAATCAACTCATATCCAAATATCTTCCTAATTTTTATATTGTGCACATGTAAAAACCTTTGAGTTTCCATTTATGCCAATATATTTTACTCAGTTGAAGAACTAATCATGTATTTGAGATTTTTCTTCAGTGAGTTTTGTAAAATTAATTTTTATAAGAGGTGTGGTTCTGGTAAGCAGAATCTAGAAATAGTGAATAGTATTTGTCCATAAGTCATTAATAGTTTATTATTATGACTAATTTTTAAACTTATTTTATTTTATTTTTCAAATGTTTTCACTGTATTAATGTAGACTATACTGTATTAATAAACATTTCCAAGCTATAAATCAATTAAACACTGCTACCAATATTCTTATGTTACATAAACTGAAATATATTTTGCTGAACACTTCAAAAATATTACTTCCTACAATTTCAGGTGAGCTAAAATATAATTTTTCTTGTATTTCCTCTAATTATATGGTTGACTGTAAAAGAACAATAATCACTATTTCCTCACAGTAAATGGGCTTTGAGACTCATTAACCACCTTAGTTTTGCTTCAGCTATTAATCTGGGAAGGCATTTATTACTTTGCATATTGCAAAGCAATAGAAAATATCAGTTAATTAATTCCACTGGGAGATTTTGGTACCAACATAAACAACATTAAAAAAATAAGTTAACCTTATAGGGAAATAGAAAGTACTCTATATACGTTGTTCACATAAGGAGGATGAGAACGATACATAAATACTATTTTCATGGTCAAAGAAGAGTCTAGCAGCTGAAATTCAGGAATTCTTCACAGAAATGATAGTGATAGGGATAGCCTTTGATGAAGGTGAAGCCAGCATACTGTGCCTCTTAATTGTGCGGACTCTGGGGAAATCTTGAGCTCAAACTTGCTTTATTGATTATCAGTTATGAGCTCCTGCACAAATTACTTCTCTTTTCTAAAGCTGGGTTTTGTCAGCATAAAATGGAGTAAAAACAAAAAAATACCCCAAAGAGAATGCTTAAGGAATTAAGGTGCTGCATGCAATATGCTCCTTGTAGCAATAAATATCTTATCTGAATTATTAGTGTTAGAGGGCCAGTGGCTGTAACTATGTTTCTCCTCCATCTTGTCATAACAGGAAGAAAAATCTAAAACTGAAGGGAAATACATCAATCATGTTTTAAGATCCACAAAGATAGAGGATTACAACAAAATGTAAATACTATGGGATACAGCTCAACTTTAAAGTCTGTTGGTCATGATTCTTAACACACAGTAGACCAATGTTATGTTCCATATATAACCTTTAGTACCTTTTTTGAATATCTATTATTTATATATTCAAGCCTAGTATGACTTTTTTAGATTTTCTTCAGTCAGGTGGATTTTGTGCCTGTGATGAAAGGTAAGTAAATGAACATTGCCAATTCATCCGTGTGACAGGTGAATTAGCGTCAACCTCATCATTACTTTTTAAGGAATGTGTAGCTTATTTATTTCTAAAATAATGTTTTATGAAATATAAGTGTTCTGAAGAGGTAAATTATTATGCTTACAACACATAGGTAAAATTCTATTATAAATGTAGATAAAGTCACCCATGTAAATTAATTAAATTATCAATTATTCATTGAACACTTGAGATGTTTATTCCTCTGTTATATCAACATTGTATTGATTCTGTAATTAACTTCATTTATTCAGAAACAGATATTTCACAACTCTTGTCTGTTGCATTGGGATGCACATGCAAACTGGCATGGCTTGATTCTAGACATGGAATTACAGGGTGACGAATGACATATTAGAATTGAAATAATGTCACCTGGAAACCTGGGAATAGAGCTATCCCATCATATCAGAGGATTTTAACAGAGCTTTGTCAAAGCTCCAATGGTTCAATCTGAGTGGCATATATGCAAAACAATTTTTCTCTCTCTGCTGGATAAGACAGATGACTGAGAGCTGGTGAAAGGACTTGTTCTAAAAGCATGAGAACTTGAGTTTGGGTCCCAGGACCTCAGCAAAAAAAAAAGAAAAAAAAAAGCCAGATATAATGGCACCTGCCTGTCATCCTAGCTATGCGCAAGGGCAAAGACTAGAGGATGTCAGCAGCTTGCTGGCCAGGACATCTTGCAGAATTAGTTCATTGAAAGAACCTGCTTCAAAAACCTAAGGTATAGAGGAATAGCGGAAGCTCCCTGGCTTTTGCATATGCACATAAATGTACATGCACCAGCACACCCAGATGCACACACAAAGACGTGTGCAAACAGGAACACACAAGTATGTACACATAAAAACATGTAGACATACATGAATATTGAGTATTTTTTGTTTGAAAAAAAATTGGTGTTATGACTGTATTGACACAAGAATCTTGTTCAAATGAAGCCTCCAAAAGAGCATGGTTTGAACTCAGGTACCAGAAAGGCCATTCATATAGTGTTGTTGCCGGTAGTGTCTTCCCTTGGAGAATTTCTCTATTAAGATAAGTTGTGTCCTGAAACTTCGAATGAGAACATTTCCCTCTTTTATCCTTCCTGCCATTATCTTTTTCATCTCTCTGTGTCATTTTGATATGTTCTACATTATTAGAATATAACATTGTATGTTCTTGTGGCCAGTGAATTATGTTAGAAAGGTTATTTTCTGCAGCCATGAGATCAAGTACAGGAAAGACATGTTTCTCTTTGGTGGCAATCAAGGATGCAGGGAAGGATGAGCAAAGATGGAGACAAAAGAATGAAATACTTGCTGTAAGAAAAGGGAGAAGAGCTGGGGGCTCAGCAGTTAAGGACACGCACTGCTCTTACAGAGGACTGGGTGAGTTCCTAGCACCTTCATCAGCTGCCTCACTATGGCCTATAACTTCAGTTCCTGGAGATCTAACATCCTCTGCTGTCCTCTGTGGTCACCTGCACACACTTGGTGCCCAAGAATTCATGCAGGCACACATACACATAAACAAAAATAAACAAATAAATGAATATTTGTTTTAAGACAGATAAGAGCTGAAGATTCATATATAAAAAGAATTTCAGAACAGGGTGTTGCACCATGAACTGTGGTTGAACAAAGACATTCTTGTCTTAATTTAAACAATTAAATAGTTTTTCTAGTACTTCTTAGAAGAGGGTATTTGTTACAGGAGTTTAAGGTTGCATGGTGAGTTAAAGGGCCCCATCTTGCTGATGTTCATGAGTTCTGGGAACCTCCTGATCTGTACAGCTTACGAGAATGACATATGAGTGGCATATGATAATTGTTCAAGGCATATTTCTGAAATGAGTGAATGAATGGTAAGGACCTTTATAATTGTGTGCTGGAGAGATAACATGGAAAGACCACTTGCTCTTGTTTCAGAGAACCTAGCACCTACATGACAACTCACAACTCCCTGCAACTCCAGTTCCAGGTATTCCTCTGTGTTTTTCTGGCCTCTGTGGGTACCAGACACACACATGGTGCAAATACATACATACAGGTAAACACTCATACACATAAAGTGAAGCTACATCTTTACATCTTTAAAGATCACTATACTGAGTATGGTCAAGGAAATGTGGTACCAGATTTTCCATCACTTTCTCTACCTAGTATTGCCAATACACAGATATTAAAAGGGTGCTGATACTTGGTCCATGCTTGTTGTGATTTCTTCTAGCTATAGCTTACACTTATTAGTCAGATGGACAGTTTACCGTGTATAAGTATTGTGCTGCATTTCTGAGTTAAGATCAAGGTGTCCATATCTTAGGAACTGTCTCCATACATAGCCAGTCTCCCCTATTCCTATGTTATTCCTCTCCAGAGTAGATGTGATACACACTACAAGGCTCAGTGTGTGCCTAGCTTTAAGATTGTAAAGTAGACACAGCTGTATTTTGAGATATTGGCAGCTGGATGTTGGAGCTAAAATTAACTGTAATGCATGATACTGAAAAGGTGGACATTATGACAATAGCCTCCAGGGACTGAGGTGTGGAAAGTATGGTAAATGGCTCAGGTGAATGATGTGTACAGAATGTGGCAATCGACTCCAGGAAGCTAGAGAGAAGAATGTGGTAATGGGCTCCAGGAAGAGATGTAGACAATATGGTGATGGACTCTAAGGAACAAATTGTAGATACTGAGGTCATGGGCTTCAGGGAGTGAGGCTGGGGAAATATTGCATCACATTATTTATGGGAATAAGTTAAAAAACAAAACAAAAACAAACAAACAAAAAACATGTGCTTACCCTAGGTAGAAAACCAATAACAGATGAAAGTCATGCTACTACCAAAGTCAAACTCAGTGAAACAATGAATTTATCGGGGTCACTTGCAGTAGTATGGTTGAGGAGTTATTTGCAGGGACATGGATGACTTATGGGAAGCTGCATCACCAAAAGCCTCTCCAACATGGGTGACAACTCAACAAATCTGGAACCTGGGAGCTCTCTGTAGGACTTCCACAGGCAGACTTTATTCTCCTTTGCAGTCCTTAATGATATAGTCTTGGGAGTTCAGTCCATTTTAGGGACTCTCTGAGAAATGAGTTGTTTATTTTTGAGACTCCCTGTAAAATTTCCTGAGTCTTAAGAAGTTCCCCTTTGGGATGTGATGCTTTAATACAGAGGAATTTTATTTTTAACAGGTTCTGGGAAGCAAGGGAGATAGCAAAGTCTTGGGTTCCTGGTAGCAAGGTACAGACAGTAAAGAGTTGGGCTGCAGGAAGTGGTATGTACAAACTACTGTGATATGCTATATATATACAGAAGATGAAAGTACAGTGATGAGCCCCAGTTTGTGATGGGACTGGGAATGATGTGTACACCAATGGTGTTGTGCACTATGAAATGAAATGTGGACATTATAGTTATGGGATCTAGGAAGTGAGTGTGGGTATTGCTGTGATGAACTTTGATAGATGAGGTGTAGACATACAGTAAGGGACTCTGTGGTGTATCATATGGAAAGTATGGTGATGGGCTCTAAGAAACGAGGTGTGAAGAGTATGGTGATGAGGTCTCAGAAGTGAGGTGTGGACAGTGTGGTCATGGGCTCTCAGATGTAAGGTTGGGTCATATGGTGATGGGCTCCAGGAACCAGCCTTCATACTACTGTCTTATATAGGTACATAATTTTATGGAGATAAAAATTTTGTACTTAACCTAAGAAGGAATGCTTGTTACAAAGGTATATTTTTGAGGTAAAAAGATATCACATATTATTTCATATGTTACTATTTTAATTTTCAATTTTAAGATATCTTCATTTAGAATATAGCCTGGGGCCTATTGATATTAAAAATGATTCTACCTTCCTGTAATGTAGCAGTCCTCAACCCATGGGGCTTGACCTCTTTGAGAGTTGCATTCCAGATATCCTGCATGTCAGATATTTCATTACAATTCATAACAGTAGCAAAATTAGTTATGAAGTAGCAACAAAATAATTTTGTGGTTGGTGGTCACCACACATGAGGAACTGTAATAAAGGGTCTAGTATGAGGAAGGTTGAGAACCACTGCCTAATGCACCTACTGACGACAGCACCATCTACACAGTAGAAACGGAAAGCCATTTTCCTTGCCTGTCTCTGCCTCTCCTTTACGTTTCGGTGAAAGGAAGTCTTAATCACTCTCTTGCAAGTTGTGCAATGAATTTTCCTATTCATTTTCCATCAGTGTTACAGTCACCTCAGGGCACTCATGCCATTTCTGCCCCCAAATTTTTTGCAAGAGCCTCTTAGCCAGACTTCTGTATTTACACGGTCTAATCCTTTCTCTACATAGCAGTTAGTGATGATCTTTCAAAAATGCAAATCAGATCATGTCACAAGTTGGCTTAGTCCCTTAGCAGCTTTTCATTCTACTTAGAACAAAATCCAAATCTTTTCAGTGGCTTTAAAGGCCCAGCTTGGTTTGGCTTGAGCCCATCACTCCAACCTTGACATGCTGCCTCATGATGTTTCTATCTCATCAACAATGACTGGTGCATAAAGGCAGCTTCATTTCTGTACAGAATATTGGTACTCTCTCCTTCATCTTCCCCTCCCTTTCTCTCTCTCTCTCTGCAAATGAGAATTTTTCTTTGCTTTGGATTCTACTTATTTCTTTTTACCTTTAATGACACTAATTTTATTTTATTTTATATATATATATATATAGTAACTTTTATTGTATATCCATATGTAAACACACACATGAATAACACACACACACACACACACACACACACACACACACAAACCAGAGTCTCCAGCTTTCTCTTTCCTCATTCTTGGCTTCCTTAGTGTCACATTACACAGTCTAGAATGGAAGTACTTGTTTTTCTGGCTGCTCTCAATTTGTTTCTGTGGTATGGAAAGTCAGTGAGGACAGAAGCCATGCCCCCTCTTTCTCCACCCTATCTCTATCATTCCGTACTCTGTGGCACAAGCATATACATGATATGATTTTGAAGAAATGAATGACTGTGGTGATCAATTTTCCATTAGTATAATACCTGAGATAATGAGATTATACAGTGAAATGTTCCTCTTGGCTCAAAATTTGTAGGTTTCAGTCTGTGGTCTGTAGTTACTTTTACTTCAGGATCAAGGAAGGTAGTAATACATCAGGATTTGAGCAGAGACAAGGGACTGGATGAGAAATAAGAGTCAAGCATAGTCGATACCCACCCCTGCCCCATCATCGCTGGCCAGGGCACAGTGACCTGTCTTTCACTCTCCAGGTCTCACACTTCATTAGACCTAACCCACCCTAGGTCCCACCTTTAGCACCAAGCTTTAATGGACCTCTGGGGAACGTTCAAGATCAAAACTACAATATCACCTGAGAAGAAATAAAAAGCAGGTTTTTAGAAGTTATAAAAAACACAATAGATGAGTGATTGCTGTGAACAGCGGCATATGAAATATAATGTTGCTTCTAATTAAAATATACAAACAGTGGTGGTGGCACACGCCTTTAATCCCAGCACTCGGGAGGCAGAGGCAGGCGGATCTCTGTGAGTTCGAGGCCAGCCTGGGCTACCAAGTGAGTACCAGGAAAAAGCGCAAAGCTACACAGAGAAACCTTGTCTCGAAAAAACAAAAACAAAAACAAAACAAAAAACAAAAACAAAACAAAACAAAAAAAAAAAACCAAACAGGATTCATTATTTATTTAGATAAAATGGTTACTGTATTTTGGGGGTAAGAACCTAATGGTTGATATATTTCACATTTGTCATAGAAACTCTGGCCATAAATTTGAATATTCACATGTAAACTCAGGCACGTCACATAGGTGAATCCACATTATTTTTATTTACTTTAACATTATTTCATTCTATGCTGAGTATCAAGAAAAAAATGAAATTCAGTATTAAGTATTACCAAAATATATTATTATGTTCAAGCAGTACTTTCAAACAGATTATGTGAACCTCTTCCATAATTATATTTTTTATATTTTTATTTCATGGCATTTTATCTGCCAGTCTTTTAGTACTATCTGAATAGCATTATGTGATGACATTTCCCTACTCAACTAGTCCTCACGAGTATCCTATTACTGTAATAGATTTGCATAAAGTTTATAACAATTAATTACAATTACAATTGTTATGGATCATTAGATACCATAAATCAAACCTTCAAAATCAGCTTCATTCTTGTAATAATGGCTTAGAAAGCATTTTTCCTCTTTGATTTTTAAATTATTACTATCACATATGCCACTTGTTTATTCTTGAAAAATATTAGTCACATATTGTTATGTGCCCACCAGGACAATTTAAAAGATGCCCTAGTTCAGGGACCATGCTGTGGAAAATGCAAACTGATAATCAGCTAGCCGCAGTACGTAGAGGGTAAGGGCTTCAAGAGGTTGACTGTTCAGCAATCAGGGAGGACTGATGGTGTACCCTCCTGTTGTTGATTCAGTTAAGTGTCTTTGTCCTAAGATGCCATTTAAACTGAGATATAATGAATGAGTATAGTGTATCAAAAGAAATATATGATTGTGATAGCTAATGTTGCAGTCAGAGAAAAGATTATGGTATGTGGAATGGGGACGTGTGAAATGGAGAGGCAAGACTGAGCCAGGTTACAGTATCTAAGCTCCAAACAGGGTAGATAGAAGACTCTTCAGTGTGTGAGAGCTCATATACAAAAGTAGCATCCTAGGAGACATGAATGGCTCTGAAGAGCAAAGATTCCATCATATGGGACTGAGGCAGTGCTTGAGGCTTAAGAGTAAGATTTACCTTAGAAAGAAAAGCTAGCCCTGGAAAACCCCTACTGATTCAACCTGGAGTAAGATTATCAATATTTAGAAGAAAATTATCTAAGCTGCTACATGGAAGAACTCCTCCAAGCTTGCCTCATAAGAGTGAGAAGTTTTTTATATTCTTTCCTAAGGGAGAACATTTGATAGATTTGTGAACACACACACACACACACACACACACACACACACACACACACACACAAATGTACCTAAGAATTTCTATACCATCACCATAGTTCCCTGTTATTTCTATAATTTCACATTAGCAATTGATTCATTCTTTAATTCTTCTACTCATACATGACATCATGAATTTATTTAGCTGGCCAGTCATTCATAGTCAGCCACTGAAGGAGCAGAATATATCAAAGATTATTTCCAATTTATTTGATAGTCATAAAGTTCTGCAACATAGTCTCTGTTCTTGAAAAGAATACTTTTATAAGTCTTGTTAAAAGTGTACAGAAATGGTGCTGGGTCCTTGAAAGACAGAGGAAGACTGCATAAAGAGGTAGAATGAGCAGGATTTGAGCATAGCAATGTATAAATAAGAACAAACAACATCTGCATTCAGAGAGTAGAGACACATAATAGTCATAATAACCAGGCTCTCATACAGCTTCACCCAGGACAGACTTTGGAACTATTTGTTTCAGAATATTAACATTCCATTTGGAGTCTCGAGGCTCATTAACTCTAAGAACAGTCTATATTAACTCACAGCCCTATTTTTACATTCCTATCAGAATTATTTATGTACCTGTTCATATCTCCTACTAAATGTTAAGGTGACTCAAGTTTAAATTCTGAGTAGTTGGTGAATGACGAAGGACTTTGGAGTCAAGAAAGAAAATGGATCTCAGAAGGGAAAAGTAGAAAAAAAAGTTTCATGCAAATGAATCTTGGACTATTTCCTACTGTCTTCCTCGGTTTTTGATGTTCTAACAGAATAGCTGAGACTGATTAACTTTTAATTGTGAAAATATATTTCTATACAGGTTTGGAGTCTAAGAAATCCCAAATAAAATCTTTAACAATAGTGTCTTGAACCTTCACATGAAGGAAGTCAGAAAGGCTGAAGGAGGATTAAGTAAGTCTATGGCCTGACTCAGCAGCAGAGAAGTAGGAGAACCCTTTCCAGTGAGATAAGGCACCAGTACCTGTCAGTACGCATCACTTCTCAACACTGGGGCTCTGGAGAGTAAGTTGCAATATGTAAATCTAAAGGGGGAATTCATACCAAAGTATCTGTGCAACATTGCTGTCTTACAGAAGAAGCCGTACAGTTCTATTCACAGAAATAAAACTGAAAACCCGAGCAAAATACAAATGAATAAAATTTTCCTGAACAATATGTACACATAATTTTATTTGCTATATAGTCAAAATTATTTTCTGAAGTGGCTTAGATAATTTATATGCATCTAAATAAAACAATATGATCCATAAATAATAGAATTGGTGTTTAAGCACTATTAGTGAGAACAGGACACCTAATTACAGAATTTGCTCAAATTCCTGATATCTAATTAAATAATGTAATCATTTATATGACTTTTCTTTTATGAATTAATTATTTTAATATTGTGTGTGTGTGTTTGTGTATGAATGAAAGTTCATGCATAACCCTGCATGTGGGTGGTGATCAGAGAACAACTTTTAGGAGCTGGGTTTCTCATTTCACTGGGTTCTGGGGAGCAAACTCAAGTTGCCAGTATTTACAGACTGAGCAATCTCACCGGCCTGATTTTATATCATTTTCTGTGGTATCTGATTTCATTAAGGACATTTGTATTTTGATGAATAAGTTAATTAAATATTTTGAAATTCATGAGTATGCAGCTATTGATTTTATAATAAATATTACAGAAAAATATGGAGATAGATAGTCATCTAATTTGAATAAAGACAATAACAACAAACAAAGTAACAAGAAAAAAGGACACTCATACCTGAAATTCTAATATATGAACAATTCTGGTGGCTTCTATGGATAATGTGAAAAGCAACTGTCAGTGTTTGAAGCTTATTTACATAAGTCTTAAAAATATCATATTTTGTGTTTTCTGGTTACTCTTAAATATTCTGATGAAATAACACGCCTTTGTCAAAATCCCATCCTCATGTAGGGACCACTGTGGAAACTCACTTTGCTCAGTGCCCGCAGCTATAATTGTCAAGCACCTGCTTGACTCCAGTGTGTTGATTTATTTCTCTCTCTTCATTCTGACAATATTCCTGAGGATTTATTGTCATTTTATATAGATAGAAACAGAGTCTCATGAGAACAAGTTGGTATCCAAGCCACCATGAAGCTGTTCAGGTTGCACTTCATCATAGGCCGCTCTGATTCCAAAGCCCGTGCTTTGGAGATCCTGTGCCACACTGCAATGTTCATTCTCTGTGGATTCATTTAAGCCTTTGTAGTTTAGAGCTTGTTAAGATGCTGGAGATAGAAAGATGTCCAAGCATTTCTAGACATTCTCTATAAAAGATGGCTGTTCATCAACAGCTGCAGTGGTGTCTTGGGCATCAAAGGGATCACACAGTTTCTACCCAGGGGCATCAAGAAAAGGCTTCACTGAAGTGGTCAAGCCTAAGTAGGAAGGTAGGGATGTGCTAGGTGGGTGACAGAAGAAATGGTTGTCTGGGTCTGAGAAAAGATTATGGATCCTAATATAATAGGGGAGAGTCTAACTTATAGAGTCACTGCTATAAGAAGCCAAGTAGAGGAGAATTCAGGCCCACTTTTACATCATATGGGGATTTTATTCAAATCAACTAATACAAAAAATTCTTGACATTTCCACAGCTACATGGGCATTACTGGTGAGTTTATAGTATTAGAAGACAAGTCATTTATTTTCTCTATGGTCACGGAGGATGTTATTAGATGGAGTGACATGAACAGGAGTCACCCCGCAGAAAGAATGGAAAGGCAACTGGGAGCATGGCTGAAGGTGGAGGCAGCAGAGATTCTAAAAGGCCTTGTCCCTTTTCAAATGTGGTGCTTTGGTTCAATGCCCTAAAGTAAATTCACTGACTTCTCCTTTCCAACACAGTAGATTGGGTTTATCTGCAAATATCTCTGTGGATTTGGCTTGTCTCTAAGATCAACAAACTCTCCAGCTGCAGGTCTGCTGAGTGAGAAGAAGCCCAAAGGACTCAGAGCTCAAGTGGGACTCCTCTGCCTATTCAGAAAACTGAAGTGTCCATCAATAAACTGAGAAAGACGAGCATCAGAAAGTAACCTGTCATAACACACCTGGACCTAAAGCATTCAGTGTCTGACAGTGGTGGCGTTTCAGTCCATCAGGGAAAGAGCAGGTTACTCAGAAACTAGCCACCACAGAAGCAACACATTATTGGGGGAAAGGAAAAGCCAGTTCAGTGCTTCACGACTTATGCTAGTATAGATGTCAGACTTAGATGCTGGAAGATTTAATTGTAATACCAGAAAAGATAAGAGCCCCAATACAAAATCTGGTGGCTTGTGATATGCAAAGATTTTCAGTGAAAGATACCAAAGACAGAAAGAAAGGGTAAATGTACTACCTTAAAATTGAAAAGCGTTCTACCATGAAAATAACACACATACTGAAAGAAAATTGTGAAAATGGTTTTCAAATGAAGTGAGAGATGAATATTTCATGTGAGCAATAAAATATTCAAATGTATTCATATTAGATGATCTATAAAATGCAAATAACATGATAACGAGATGTCATTTTTCTACGTGGTCAAAACTATTTTTTAAAAGTTAATATTCAATGTTGCCCTGAGAGAGTGAACTGGGCACTGGAATATTCTATTACATGCACATAAATTAGCATAATCTTTACAAGTACAGCTTAGTAGTAGGTATAAAAAGGTTTGAAAATATATATATTGAAGAATATAGTATATTCATAATTTCATTTACCTTTATGATACAATCATACAATTCAAAGAAATATTGTTCAGCAAAGACATTTTGGACAGTATCTAAAAGATAACCACAGTCTCATTAGAAAGTCTCACTTGATGTCTCATTAGAAAGAAAGCAGTTAATACTATGATATAGAAATGATTATATTACTACTGCATAAACAATTTATAAGCATAAACTGTTACAGTTGAATACCATATTGGGCCATTAAAAAGTAATATAATAATGTTTGTGAACATTGGAAAATGCCTTAACACAGATATCTTAGTAAAGTGTAGGTTATTTATTTATTTTCATCATTTCAATATTTATTTTTGATGCATTTTCATGTTTAAGAAAAAAATCAAACTTTCATAGTAAAAAGGTGGCTGCATTTGTGGAGGTGTTTTACTCTGAGGCAGGGCTTTGGTGTAAAGGAGTGAGCCCAACTTTGAACTCAAAGAACTACTTTACTTTGAGAACCAGACAGTGTGAACTGGGAATGCACTTGTAGGTTTCTAACAACAGAGAAGAAGGAGTGCTGTTGATCGTCACCATATCATCACCTAACTCATCCATGTCACTCAGAACTGCCTGCACTTTCCCTTGAACTTTTCTTGGTCTTGGTCATCCTCATTGTGTATGAAGTCCCTTTAATTCTACCATTCAAGAGCCTGGGTTTATGGATTAACATCATTGCACTGAAGGGGAGTAGAGTGTCATAGAGTAAGGCAATCATTTCCCAGTGGTTTTCATTTCCTTCTGTCTTTTATCTATTTTAACATCACTGATAAAATCTTTGATCATGAGATGTTTCAGATCTCTTTCAGTCACTTTCTGGGAACTATTGTGAGTTAGTTTATTGTTTTTCTTCGTTTTTGGTGCTTCAGTTGCTGTTGCCCATGGGCTGCGGCCGCCCTTGCAGCATCTGCTCCGTCTGCCGACAGCTTCATCTCCTAGCCTTTCTTTATTCTCTGTTCACAGCTCTTTTACTGCTTATCATTTTGTACCACTCTACAAAATAAATTATAAAAGGAGATATCATAAAAGAAAGCCAGATAACTCCCTAATTTTCAGTGCATTAGTGATATTTGGAAAAAATCCACAGCTAAATTGCTCATACACTCTCAAGAGACTGGTCATTGCTAATTATCCTCTCAGCCCAGCCATTTCTTAGCTTTGGCAGGCTGTTCCATTTGCTCATTTGTCTTTTGAGTCATCTAAAAAATGGGAATCTTATTTTTCTAAGAGTTCGATTAAAAATTCTTTTCTCTATTCCTTATCTAATCTGTCTGGTAAGCTAATGCACAGTCTTCATTTGGAAAATGTACCATCCTTCAAGGCATCTTCAACCTGGAACCTTCAGCACATGAGGCCAGTATTCAAATGCTGTGGGAATTAACTGCTTGACTGTCATGATTGTACCAGAATTAGGTTAAAGCCACCCTTCCTAACTAACAAAGCCGGGTGGTGCTGGGAACGTTGACTACTGTTTATACATTTGCTTATTTGCTTAACCAGTTTTTGAAATAGAGTCTCACAATGTAATCGAGGCTGTCATTGAACCAGTAATCTCTGTGCCTCACCCTCCTAGCTCTTGGGATTCCAGGCTTTTGTAACCACAGTTGTCCAGGTTTTGAGTTGGGGCTCTTATCTTTTCTGGTTTTACAATTAAATCTTCTAGCATCTAGGTCTGACATCTATAATAATATACGTCGTAAAGTGAGTCCTGTAAGTCTCAGACATGTTAGGGACAGACAGTATTTTCAGGTCTCAGTTGTTGTCCCTGAAAAGCATTACCATTGTTGAATGATTTGCCTTCATTAGAATATTCTGTCCTTTCTTTCCACCATTTCAATTTGAAACACCTCAACATCAATTTTCTAAGATGACATACAATTGAATTTTTTAAAAAGACTTTAAAGAATTCACGAGTTTAGAGATAGCAGAATCTTGTTTTGTTCTTAGTGATTTCTCTTGCTTTTTCTTGTTTTGAATATTTTATGAAATTCCTAGTCAAGGTTCCTTTTTTACTTTCCACAATTTAAATTTTACTTTGCTATAATGGAAAAGTTACTTTTAGATGAGTGTACTGATGTTCCCTTTTCATTTTAAGGACTTGTAGAAATACAGATTATCCAGTTGAATATAGTGCAGATGAAGCCAGCCAATTGACCTGGTTTGTGTCTGTTCCCCACTTCTCTTCCAGAAAGCACAAGGCTTTGAAATTTGCCCTTTTGTCCTGTTACACAACAAATGGCCACTTGTGATTCCTGTAAAAGGTCATTCATCAGGCAGACAGATGCCTTTCATCCTGAGCTGGAGCTTATTCTCTGAAGTTTATGATAAAATTTATACTAAAATATTTTACGTTATCATTGGAAGACAACTTGAAGTTATGATGACCAGAAGAAAATGTCAGAATGTTTTTCAGGACTTTGATATAAATGTTATATAAATCATTAGAGAAATGCAGAAAAAAACTTAAGCATTATTAGTAAACTTTGTCAATGATGCTTATTTTTTACCGTAGCAGCTGATAATTGACAGTATATTTAATTAAATAATGAATTATAAATTCAGAGAGGATAAAGTTCAATTGGTATAAGAGCCAGATATTATCTGAACAATTTCTTAGTGGCCACCAAATGATTCTAGGTACAACTGTCCTTTTGAATGTTTTTACTTGTTTATTATGAGAATAGTTAGCTTAATTTTATAACATCTAGCATTGCGTCTTGTGTATGTGTGTATGTATGTATGTATATGTTTGCTTGTATGTGGCCATCAGCATACAGAGGCAAGAAGCATCCTTCATTGCTGTTCCACTTTATATCTTGAATCAGGATCTCTCAGTTAAACCAAATGCCCACAGATGGCTGGTGTCTATAGCCAGCTTGCTCTTGGGATGCCCTCCCCCTGTGTTTTGAGCTGGAATTAAAGGTGAGCTACCAAGCTTACCTGACCATAGTGTGGATTCTGGGGCCCCAAATTCAGGACTTCCTGCATGGCTGGAAAAATCTCTTAACTACTGAGCAATCTCCCCAGGCCCAATTTTATCAACCTTAATAATACAATATATTGTGTATAATATGTAATTTTACATATTTGTTTACAAAGAAACTATAAAGAGTTTTGAAAGGATGAAG
The DNA here is from genome assembly GCF_049852395.1 of Peromyscus maniculatus bairdii. Taxonomy (NCBI): domain Eukaryota; kingdom Metazoa; phylum Chordata; class Mammalia; order Rodentia; family Cricetidae; genus Peromyscus; species Peromyscus maniculatus. The sequence continues at coordinate 19,576,936 of NC_134853.1, forward strand.
AAGCTGGTGCTGATACTTGTGATTTTTCAGGTGTGTGTGAGTAATTTGGCAGGGGAAAGTTGAGACAGGGTTTCTCTATGTAGCTCTGGCTGTCCTGGAACTACCTCTGTAGACCAGGCTGGCCTCAAACTCACAAAGATCCACCTGCCTCTGCCTCCTGAGTGCTGGGATCAAAGGTGTGCACCACCACCACCTGGCTTAATTTTTTAAAATATATTTTATAATTGTCCAATTATAAAGTAATTCAGTGCAGTAGAGAAAAACCTATACAAAAATCACTAGGGTTGGTTTGTTTGAGACAGAAGTTTACTATCTCCCCCTTGGAAGGTCTGAAATCTACCGTGGCTCAGGCTTTTCTCAAATTTGTGGTAATATCCCTTCCTTAACCTTGAAATGCTGGAACTGTAGGTGTGATCCACCACTCCTGTATCACAGGTCATTATGAAAGTGTGTCCTGTTATGTTCAGGAATCATGTAAAAATGAGTTTCTTCACTGAAGGAAGAGTTATTCAGAATCTACATGCACAGTTTTGGTTGGGTGGCTCAAACCCAGCTGTTTGGGTTGGTTGATTTCCTTTCAGTGGTATTCAGTTGAGATGGGTGAGACTTCTGCTCATCATAGTTGTCTTTACTTCTGTGTAGTAGCAGCCCTTCCTTGCTCGTATGACTCAGCTACAGTTTTCATTGCAAGAACCACAGGACTCTAGGGCTTGATCTAAAAGGAGAGAGAGATGTTGGAAGAGCCCATAAGAATACATTTCCCCTCATCACGCCATGAATGCCAGAGCAGAAACAAGGACTCTTGCTGCCACTCAGTTTGCTTCTAGTCAATATTTCCACGCTGTCAGTGAAGTGACATCATTTTCCTGCAACAAAATAGTACAAGTAATTTGGTAAAAGTGCAAACGACAAGGCTGGAAACAAATATTATTTCAGGCTTCAAAAACAGATGAAGTATGTCAAAAGGATGAGAGATTACATATATTTAAATAAAAGTTTATTGACCTTAAACAATATGGCATGGTGTAATGTGTTTAATTTGTACCTAATTAGTGTACAAATTTACTTGCCTCTGAGATGGTAAACTATCTGACAATGGCTGCCTATATTAATAAGGAGAGCAAATAAAACTGCTTATAACCAGGGCTACAGAAAAAATAGGTGTCTTAGTTAGGGTTTCTATTGCTGTGAGGAAACACCATGACCAAAAAGCAAGTTAGAGAGGAAAAGGTTTATTTGGTTTACACTTCCACATTTCTGTTTATTCCTGAAGGAAGTCAGGACAGGAACTCAAACATGGCAAAATCCTAGAGACAGGAGTTGATGCAAAGGGTACTGCTTACTTGCTTGCTTCCGCTGGCTTGCTCAGCTTGCTTTCTTGTAGAATATGGGACCTACTATCCCAAGTATGGCACCACTCACAATGGCTGGGCCCTCCCCTGTTGATCACTAATTGAGAAAATGCCTTACAGCTGGATCTCGTTGGAGTCATTTCCACAGCTGAGGCTCCTTCCTCTTTAATGATTCTAGCTTGTGTCAAGTTAACACACAAAACCAGCCAGTACACTAGGAGACAAAATACTGTACACATCAAAGTACTTCTAAATGGGAAATTTTGCCTGTGGGAAATTTGCTGATCCAATTTCATGGCCTGTGCTGGGAACATGTGGAGATAGTAGCAAACAAGGAAGGCAGAGCCTGGTACTAAGAACAGTCAGATACAAGGTATTTGAGAGAAACATTCTTGGAGGCAAGCAGAAGCAGATGGTCCGGTATTACAAGGTGCTGCTTCTGAAAGAAGAGGTCAGAGGAGAAGTCTTCAGAGGTGAAGGAAGGGGAAACAATGGTTTGGGAAAATAGAGAAAGAAAAGAGATTCACAGAACCACATGGTTTGACCACTCTACCATGCTAGCTGTTAATTTTTTAAAGTGCACTTCTTTAGACCAAAGTCAAGGTCTTCTTGACAATGACAATCACATTGTTCAGATTTGATTTTGGGGTAGATCATTTTCATGGTGGTGAGGAAAATCCCAAGGAAACCTCAAAGGACTGAGAAGATTTAGGCAACATCTGAACCAGGTTGGTAGGAAAAGAAAACAAATAGAATAGTCTATTTTTAATCTGATGATACTTCCAAAATATTTCTCCCTAAGGAGGAGAAATGTGACATTAAATAAATGTTAAACCATCATTTGCATATAAAAAGAATATTTCAAACTGGAAAATTAAAACTGGGCTGATATGAAACAAGAGTGAAAAAATGACAATCTGAAATAAATCCAAAAAGAATAGTTTCTTCCAAAATAAATTAGAACAGAAAAATAACTTATAACATGTGTCCCTATAAAGAGCCATTCATTATACCCATGATGCTCATCTGAGATTGCTTGCATAAAATTTAGTGAGCAATGTATTTTACTAAGATGAGTGATTTATCGTTCAAAAGCCTATAATGGTCTACTACCAGGAGTACACTGCATATTTTTTCATACACTATACATTCATCTATAAACGAAAAATTGGAGAAACATATAAAGCATCTTTGTGGGAACAGCCAGAGGTTGATTGCTGTTTGTCACTGGTGGAAGTACTTTGATCTAAGTATTCCGGCTGTTAATATATAATGTATATGAACTTTATATTTTAGGTTTTCTTCCAAGGACTAAAACTTTCTTGAGGACAGACTTTGTTTTCAAAACTTTCATGATGGCAAATATGCCCCCAGAAGCCCAGATAATGTTCTCTGCTTAACTGTGATAGTGACTTACACTCTCAGGAAAACACATGGTCAACTCAATGAATATGGGTGGAGAGAGCTATGACTGAGATGACAAGAAGAAAGCACAGGCCATAGTGGCAGCTGCTGACTAAATTATTGACAGATGGCAAATCTGTTAAATTCTCTGACCGTCTGTAGCATGTAACTTGCTTCCCACTATTGGTATGGCTCAGAGGCCCTCCTGCGCGGTATACTTAGGCTTCAGGGTACTAAAGGCATCTTAAATTACATAATCGACTCCACACTACCTATAATAGGCAGCAACTGTCTATCTTACAGGAGCTGATGAACACTGTTTTTAAAACGACATGAGACCACACAATCAGGCCTTTGGGGCTTCTTATGATCTGACCATTCCATAGTTCAGCTGTTCTCAACATGTGAGTAGTGACCCCCTCCACAAGGGTCTCCTAAGACCATTGGAAAACAGATATTTGCATTAAGATTCATAACAGTATCAAAATTGCAGTTATGAAGTAGTAATGAAAATAATTTTATGGTTGGGAGTCACCATATCATGAGGAACTGTATTGAATGGTTGTAGCATTAGGAATGTTGAGAACCTTCTACTAAGTGCTATAGTTAGTAGCTGTAAATAACATTTCCTTTAAAATTAAGATGTTTTCTGATGAAATTAAGAGAAAGAACAGAACATATTCTTTCTAATGCTTCATTATGTTGATGAAAATAATTAAATTCTTTATGAATTGTATCTAATTAGAAAATTTGATCATTTTCTAATTTTATGACGACCTAAACTATTTGCACTATTATATAAATACCTGGCCCCATTAAATTTCTTATAGGGCTGGGAGATCACTGCCTTTTACATGGGCCAACTCATCAAGAACTAATGGCATGAATAGTCAATGGTTAGCATCATTCCCCTTGTGCAGATGAAGTAACTGAGGTCTCACAATGGTAACAAGTTCCTCCAAATCCTTCAGCTTGCCACTTTCTATATTCATGCTGAGACTCATGTAGCAATTATTTTCCTCAAAATAGTTTTTCATTATAAATATGACAAAGCAAAAATAGAAAGCTGGTGTTTTCATTGATCTCTGGTGCATTAGTTGTGCTGGTGGCTAAGTATTCAAACATGATCTATTAGGATTTGTTAATATTTTCTAGACAGATGAAATTTCTATGTTTGATAAAGCAGAAATGAGATAAATAAATAATAGGAAAAATCTGCCTTGTATGTGATCTCAAGTAAATTCTAAAGGCATAAATTTGATAATGAGCCAGGCGGTGGTGGTGCACGCCTTTAATCCCAGCACTTGGGAGGCAGAGGCAGGCGGATCTCTGTGAGTTCAAGGCCAGCCTGGGCTACCATCCGTGGCCAGCCTGGGCTACCAAGTGAGTTCCAGGAAAGGCACAAAGCTACACAGAGAAACCCTGTCTTGAAAAACCAAAAATAAAAAATAAATGAAAAAAAATTGATAATGATTATATTTTAATTGATTATTATGTGTTAACATTTAAGTGAAGTGAAATTTGGATTCTGTAAAAAATGTTTCAGGTAGTATTTTATAAAGGATATAAACTTCCATAGTCTAAGTTATGCTCCTTGTAGAATTGTAATTAGTGTCAATCAGGATTTGCTGATTTTGCTCTCCAGACTTCTTGAGATCCAGGGTGTTAAGAGACTTGGCCTCTTTCCTAAAATCAATTCTGATAACTGGTATTGATTGAGTGCCAATAAGTACAACAATGTTTCTAAGAAATAACAGTACAGAGAAGAGTCTTCATAACAGGGAAGTTAATTCTCTAGGACTAAGGAACAAATGTCACAATGTGATGATGTGAGTTCATAACCACATAAATAATAAAGAGGCAAAACTACATTTCTAAGGGAAGAGAAGGCACTTTCTGATTTGGTCTCATAGATGAAGATGTTCTCAAGGAAGACAAGCTTGAATAGGGGATTTTCAGGACTTTTGAAATTAGTAATGTTAGAAGATTTTCCAGCTTAGTTACAGATTTCTTTTTTAATAGGGAGCAATGAAATGGGTATGGCAGGGCCTGATGAGAGATCTCAGTCAGTAAAGTACTTGCTATGCATGCCAATAATCCCAGTGCAGGGGAGGCAGAAACATGAGGATTCCTGAGGTTTGCTAGGCAGCCAAGCTTGTGGAATCAAAAGGCTTGGGTTCAGTGAGAGATCTGCTCTCAATACATAATGTGGAGGGAACAGAGGAAGACATATGACAATGACTTTTGGTCTCCACATGCATGGGCACACACATACACACACACACACACACACAAATACACAATGATAGAATAAAGAAGTTCAAATAAAAATACACTATCAAAAAAGCAGCATTTTATATTTAAAGCAAAAGATAAATGTTCATATCTTAAAATTAATTATTAATAAGCTTATAGCAGAAGCAAATGCTAATTTCTCTATTTTTATGGTAAGTGGGAATTTTTAGTGTTTACTTTGGTACCTACCTGCATATGTTAAAACAACATAAGTACACTGCCATTCTGAAAATATCTATTGTTGTAATAGGTGCATACTATATTGTCTTAAATATTTCTCTACACCTGAAACTACATACGTATACAGGAATGTCTGCACATCACCTGAGGACTGTAGCTTTCCCCATAACACTCCTACCATACTTTATGGTGGAGTGCATTGTCAAAAAGCCTGCTAATGTTTTTATGGGATTTTCTTGTCTCTTTTCATGATCTCTTTTTCCTTTGGGTTCTTTTCTTTTCTTTTTCTTTTTTTTTTCATGGTCTCTATTTTTCACATTGGAGGCTTCACATCATATCTGATAATCTTGGTGACATTCAAATTTAAGGGCAAGGCACTGAAGTCTCTTTATGTTCTTTATGACTGTTGGAGAATGATGAGATGACAGTGAGCTGGACACCTGGAGATTTCCTAGAGTGTTCCCATTGGCCAGGACTGAAATATATATGGAGGAGGTTTTTCCAAATGTTTCTATAGTGTCTTATTTCTGTTACTATATTTTCTCAAGTGTAATGTTGTGGTCTTCTGTTTGGGAGGTCTTTTTCTGTGCATGTTCCAGTAGTCAAGTGTAAACTGATGGGAATACAACATTCAGCACATAGGTACCACTTTGTCCTCCCTTCCCAGCTCACCATTAGGCTTTCCTAAACCATTTTCCACAGCCTTCCTCTAACCTATGCAGTCTCGTGGCTGATGAAACTGTTGTTTTGATAGGGGGATACCCCATTTCTAGGTCTTAGTTGTCTTTGTTACTCATCCAGTTACCTCAAAACATACCCACCTCAGACAGAAATAATCATTTTATTTGTTTTTCTCTCTCTTCTTGTCCCCATCACCTCCCTCTCTACTTGTCTCTCTCTCTAGGGTAAATCATAAATTGAGATACAGCTGAGGTGCTGTGGCTTGACTCTGATCACCACATCCATTAAAGGACAATGGGGTGGAGTTGGGCTTATGAAAACTCTTTCAGTTATATCTGAATGTGAGTTCTTGTTAGTCCTTGAGACCCATGGAGACCTGCAAATGATCTGAGATGTTAGGTGTGTTCACATTCACATTTTGACTTTTGTACTTAAGCCCCATGGGAATGTGGAATTGCTTGGGAGAACAGACCTTGGAGAGGATAAGTTCCACAACTGAGTTTTTTTTTTTTTCAAGAAACTGTCAACAAACTTCCCCAACTCTGTCCTGAAAGGCTGTGTGACTTTAACTTGACCTGTCTTTTTACAGCCTAACCCTTGCTCTATTGGGAACACTGGTTCAAGAGTTCTCTACTAAAGCTAGCTTTGAAAGACAAGTTGAGTTTCTGCTAGCCATATATGCTATCAAACACACACACACACACACACACACACACACACACACACACACACACACACAAAACAAAAACACCCCATTGAGAACTTTCTCACAACAAAAAGGAGGCAATAGTGATTGCCAACAGTAACACCTGATCTGGTAGGATAGCCTGAGATAATGACAGTCTTACTGGAGTGTAATTAATATGGTGGAATTTGGATTTCTTTTACTGGTGGGCTAAATATAAGATAAATTCTGCTTGTGGACCTTGATTAAGAAAAGGCTGCAAAGAAGAGACCCTTAAATGGTTTAAATTTCCTACTGAAAAAAAAAAACAACAACAAAATACAAATAACTTCACATCTTCCATTGCTGTTCTTATTGTTCTTATCATCAGCTGGTTGAACAAATAGAAATGACTCATCACTTCAAGCTGCTTAAATAGCTGTGGGTGACATATTTTCATCAGAGCATTTATTAATATTAAAGAAAAATATTTAACCTGAAGAAAGATAGGCTCAAAGTCCTTCATGTCTGCATGGTACCATGTTTAAATAATTGGAAAGAACATAGAGTGGGTAGGGATATGGTTTAAACTCCTCTGGAATACAGAATCAAGATCAATGAAAAAGAGTTATGAAGCAAACAATTCACTCTCACTACAAAGAAGAACTTTTTAATAATTAAAGCACAGCTTGGGATGAATCCTAATTGAAAAAGGGAGAGTACGGTCCTGAAAGCAAATATAAAGAGTTCCCTGCGAAAGAACCTGTAGAAATCAAGCCCTTAGAAACATCCTCATGTGTTGGGACTCAGAAGCCTAAACTGGATGCTAAATGGAAGGGGTGACAGGGTCCCTGCAGAGAACAGCTCCTCTGAAGAGAAGCTCATATTTGTTCATTTTACATTTGACAGTGGCAGGATAAAGCCCATGTGCCTGGGTAAGGTGGCAAGGACATGGTACTCTAACCAGACATTCAACATGCCAAAGGAGAGCAACAGAGCAGACCTGAGAAATGAGCTCTTTCCTGCTTCCTTCCGCTGAGCTTCCTTTCCTCTGTGCTCCTCTGATCTACTGTCTTCTTTTCTTTATTCCTTTTAAAGAAAAATCAAATCAACATGTACTTTGTCTCTCTCTCTGGTACTGTGCTCAGATCTGAACACAGGTAGTTATATCAGATAAGAGAAATCATGGTCTTTTCCTTTAAGAAACTTCCATGCTGCTAAGAGAAACACATGGTAGATGAAAATTTCTGAGAAGTGTTATTGAGTGAAACCATAAATCTCAATCAAGATAAGTGTTACAAGAAAAGAAAGAAGACCTTATCTTGAAACACAGGAAGAAGACGACTTCAGCACAGCTGGAAACTAACAGAAGGTCAGTGTGGCAGAAGCCAAGTTCCTGCAAGCAAGTGACATGGCATACTTGGAGGTTGTAGCATCCGGAAGCTGAGCCAGGCTTCTGTGTGAAGATCTGAATGATGGAAAGTCACTGCGAAGGACCTGAACCTCCTGCCATGCTCCAGACAGGGCATGTGCTAAATACTTTGAGAATAGGAGGCTTGCATGGATCCTTTTCAACACCATTCAGTAAAACTGACCCCTCTTTAAAGCAAAAAGATAGATTATCTACCATTATTATTTTGTAATTGTCATTGCATATCTGTCGTCTCAGAAAGCATCATAGTAACAAGTCGCCTCTGGAGTGACTCTAGCCTTGTCCACATCTTAGCTTCCTTCCTTACTGTCTGCATGAACATGGACAATCTTGCCTCAGATCCACTGTTTGTAAAATCTGTAAAGGCATATCTTACAGTTATGTAAGACTGTTAAAAAGAGTGATGGTCCTCTATGAGAAGTGACAACAAAGGACAACTTATTTTTCTTTTTATATTATATCAAATAACAAAAAACACTTACTCCTTATACAGTTATGGGCTAAGATGTGATACTTTAATTAATATGTGCATTTTGTGATGACTAAATCAGCATCATTAGCATATCCGTCCACATTTGTCATTTCTTTGTAGTGAAAATTTCAAAATCTTCTGTTCAGTTGTTTAGAAATAACAATACATTATTACATGTAGTCACTCTACTGTGCTACAGAGTTGGTTTCTTCTACTCACTGTGACCTCTTGCCTGGTGCCTAGCCTCTCCAGCCCCCTTCCCTACATCCTCAGCCTTTGACAACCACCATTCTACATCCTATTCCTCCGAGACTAGTTTGTAAAGATTCTGCATGTGAGTATTTGTGTCTCTGTGCATAGCTTAGCTTATTTCATTCAACATAGTGTCTTTCGAAATGCATGATGTTGCATGTGTCTTTGAGGAAGTGTTTAAAGAGTTTGGGTGGACATGGCTATAGAGAGCACAAGACTTTCCACATTATCCTCATTAGAGTAATCAATGTCACTGGCTCTGGTGTTGCACATGTGCCTCAGCGTTCACCTGGCTGTGAGAGTTCTCTTTGCTTTTTTTTTTTTTTTCTGATGCTCTAAGTCTGTTTCAATATTTACATGTTCTTTGTTTGGATGTACACATGACTAATAGCAACACACATATGATGCCACTGAATTGTTCTTATGGAAATGTCAATGCTTCATAGGCAGTATTATATCTATTTGAAATCTGTTCTTGAAATTTTTGCAAAGATTTAATGATATAATTTGTATTAAAAAGGTAAGATGGCCTATACGTGGTGAATTATGTATACATAATAGAATGTAGACTTCAATTATTAGTAAATTGTTCAATAAATATGTGGTTTATTGTTAGTTATTCCAAATTCTATTCTAACAAGAATTTATTTTATTATTTTTCAAGAGCCTTTAATAAAGTACCTCTTCAAGTATAATAACCCAGACATGTCTAATCAAAGTGAACCAGCTCACCATCTGTTCACAGTTCTGCTATTTAGACAGGAATAACACTAAAAACAGCCTGTCAGACTTTCTTTAAGGCAAATAACATCAAAAATGGTACCCAAGTGACCCTTGCATTGCATTTAACTGCAACTCTTACAAATGACACCCATGTATAGCTACATGTAACAATAACAATTAATGAAAAGGAGAAAAGCAAAAAAGAGGACAAAAGTAGAAGTTGGGAGGTGGGTGGGTGGATCTTGAAGGATTTAGGGGGAACAATGGGAAGGTAGATATGATCAAAATATATTGTATAAAATTATCAAAGGTTTAATAAAATTTTTAAATTAAAAAAGTAGTATCCATATAAAAATGGTCCTCCTCTATTATACCAAATGATATATTTAATAAAAGTCTTTTGTCAGTTGAAAAGATATTTCATAATTAAAAACAACCATGTGCTAAAGTTTACTGAACTAATGAGTTAAAATCCTTATAAAAGGTGCTATAATATGTAAGTCTTGTATACCTGTGTTATTTCTTCATTATCTCTGGGGATGGAATCCTTTTTGGATCTAAAAGGAAGAAATAAGAAGGTTACCAATTTATAAGCTGGATACAAAATATCTGACTAGGTTTTGTCGAGCATTTTAGGCTGTCACGAATGCCTCTTCAGGATGCACATAAAGAAGCTGGCCAAGCTTGGGCTTACAGCTTGAATAATGGTTTAGGAATCTCAAGGGGGTAATTAGAAGTAAGGATTAGTCAGTAATAATCCTGTTCATCAACTATATGAAGCCTGGGCCAAATCACCTTTTGATAGGGAAACAATTCCATGCGTTTCCCTTTGGAGAACACCTGATATGCACATTTTAATTCACCCAAGAGTCATCCTTTGTCAGAATCATACATCATTAATGATTGTTCTAACATTGTTTTCACAAGAGATAACAGTAATGTTTTAAATCTCCTTCCTTTGTTAGTAATGTAGTCCACTCATGTATAACCCTTAGTCATCTTGTATTCTCTAACCAAACCCTCCTGGTTGTACATCTACATTGTGTTGCTGCAGCTGGGAAAACACACTTTCTTTTATTCGCTTCTCCTCTTATCCCGATGCCACTGGATATTCTGAGATGCAAATCAATCATCTTGAACATTGTCTAGAAATCTCTACATAAGTCAGGCTCATATTTATATGCTTTCAAAATGAGAATATAAAGAAGCAGCAGTTTTATTTTATGGGAAGTTTTACATTTTCCTTTTGAGTTATAGAATATAAAGAAGACATAATCAACAAATTCAGCTTCGGGGACTGAGTCTTTTAAAATTAGCTTGATATAATACAAACATAAATTATCCAGCTTGATTATCAAAGAAGAAAGAAAAAAATGTCACTTTGTGCTCATGTTTCCATTTTTATATATTAGTTCATTTCATAGTCATTGAGAGATTATATTTTTAAACCAACGTAGTTTTCCACTGTGATAGAAAAAAAGAGGAAGTTATAAAAAGCTGTGCAGACAACACCAAAGCAGGTCAATATAAAATAGAATAAAAATATATTCAAAAAAACAGAATCTTATTTCACCTCACTAGCATAAGGAATTAGAAGAAAATAGCCTGAAAAGTGGCAAACCATATCAAAAAATGACTTGAAATCTTTACTTACCCCATGAGAAGTCACTCCATGTAGCAGGATGCAGCTCTCTGATGTCCATTAATAAGTATAAATTTTACAGATGCAATTGTGCAATAATTTATATGAATAACAAGACCCAGGGTTAATTCCAATAGTGGAGAGGCAGAGGCAGATGTTTGCCAAGTTAAAGGGATGCCTGGGCTACACAGTTGGATTTTTCTTTCACAAAAGAAATAAAACAAAAGTGTTTAAGTATTCATTAGTAACCTATGTGAGGTCAACATTCAGGAGAATAAATCATTATGCCTCTTGGTGAAATTTTCTGTAAGATAAATCAGTGGCACTAAATCAGTGGCACAGTTATTCCTTCATCTCTAAACTATGAAATTATATGTTTGTGAAATCATTTCTGAGAAGAACAGTGATACCTTAATTTTACATCTACAATTCTATTTTTAATAGCCAATACAATAATAAAACAACAAATGAGCTGAGGAAGCAAAATGTCTTAAAATGGAAAAAGTTGAGTAAATATTTTTTATGCATTACATAAAAGTTTTTAATATATATTGATATGTTGTCAACTATAAAAAGTATCAAAATTTAAAATAGTTGGTAATAAAAATGAATAAGAGCTTACACTTTTACAAATATATTGTACAGAGTTTATAATTTGAATTTTTTTTTTCCGAGACAGGGTTTCTCTGTCTAGCTTTGCACCTTTCCTGGAACTCACTTGGTAGCCCAGGCTGGCCTTGAACTCACAGAGATCCGCCTGGCTCTTCCTCCCGAGTGCTGGGATTAAAGGCATGCGCCACCACCGCCCGGCTTGAATTTTCTTTTAAATTACTGTTTAATAATGCTTCATTAAATATCAGAGGTAACATCAAAAAATCCTAGAAAGTTATGATAATTTTTTTTTTACTCTAGGAAAACATATTTTCAAGCATTAAATGATTTTAATAGTATGGCAATCAAATAGAAATTCACATATTGTTAAAAATTCACATATTATTAAAAAATTCACACACACACAAATTATATATATATATATAAAATTTAACTCCAAGTCCTGATGCGAATTAGCAAATGACATGAAGCAGAAGTTCAGGTGTGCTGCCCTTTCCTACAAAGTTGCATTGTGATTCATACTACAAGTCATGTGTTCATGTTTTGTGATTCATACTACAAGTCATGTGTTCATGTTGTGTGATTCATACTACAAGTCATGTGTTCATGTTGTGTGATTCATACTACAAGTCATGTGTTCATGTTGTGTGATTCATACTACAAGTCATGTGTTCATGTTGTGTGATTCATACTACAAGTCATGTGTTCATGTTATGTGATTCATATGACAAGTCATGTGTTCATGCTATGTTCCAGTCTTAAGTGAGTTTTCCTGTCACTACAGAAAAAAGTAATAGCCATTTTTGATAATAATATGGACAAAGTTTTATGTGAATAAATTATGCTAATTACATGTAACAAGGTAGAAATGTAGGTGTTTATGGGCTTTTGCTTTAGAACTAGGGAGAAACAAATAGTGTACACATGCTGTAAGTCTCTTCAGAATTCACAGACAGCATTCAGTGCTGCCATCTATGCTGACTCTCCTTATAAAAGCCTGACTTTACAGCCTCTTGTGTGCATTTGTAGAGGTTTTTCCTACAGGTTTTCCAATTAGTTAAATGAAAAATGAAATGTAAGTGTTAGAAAACAGCCAAACAGCCCAGTCTCCCTCCCGCAACCCCGTGTCTCACAGAGTAACTCCTATGTAAGTCCTACCTCAGAATAGTGTATTTCTTGGTTGGCCTTCCACTCTGGTTTTAACATATTAGTTGGCTTCTGTGATGTCTTTAATAAGCCATTTCTGCCTAGTTATTAATATTAAATATATTCCTAATGTTCTAAATGAGCTGATATTAAAAGTGTGTTTTCTTTATGCATCATGACAGATAAGAAAGTACTAGGAAACATCTATAACTTCATATTTACTGAGTACACCATTTTCATTTCACTGTAATCTCATAAAATGTAGGAAGAGAAGGTAGCATTGCCTTTTTTGTAGAACTGAGAAAACTTATTCCAAATGAAATTTGGATTCAGCTTTTGTGTGCTGGAGGCTCTTGGATTGACAGACACTGCCAACTTGGACCAAGAAGTCTAGTGGTCCCTGTCAAGTTACTGTGCTACTTTGGGGAATGAAGAAAAGAATGGAGAACGTTAGTATACTTGTTTTGAGTTTTTGTAGTATCTTCATTGTTAAGCCAAAATTTGCTGAAATGTTAGATATTTTTAAAAGTTACTCAGTAGTCTTCTCTTAATATTAAAAGAAAATCATATCTACTTACTATATGAAAATTAATGAAATTATCACTCCTCTCCTATGCATTCACTCATCTAAGTGTTATTCATGTAATACCATATAAAATAAGCTGCCATAATTTTATTTTGTTCTTACGCATTTTCCATTTTATTCTAGTATACTTTATTTATGAACACTAAGAGAAATTTATATCTATCACTACTTTTGATATTGATTAACATTATTAAGAAGCCATATCTTAATTATTACTAATTTTTTTCATTTATATTCTCACTTTTATATATATTCTTAATATTGGCATGAAAGTATTATATCAGAAAACACATTGTTTTGCTACAAATGCAAATTAAATACTAAGCAGTTATAAAATACACACAAAATGAGAAAAATAGTAGAAGAAAAACAGCTCCATAAAATACTGTCTTAACAGTGCATGCAGGCAATGTAAATTGTCAAGTGTAAGTCATGAAGGAGCATGCACAGAAGAGAGCTCCCACACAACCATATTAAGACAATTGAGTAAGGATTTCAGATCAAAGGATGCATTTAACTTAAATCTACAGAATTTGGGGGAACCCTCCTGATCAACACAGGGGGTGTGTTATCTCAATGCAGTGTTTCAAAATTGAGAAAAAAAAAAAAAAAAAACACTTGTGTATAACCAGGACTTAGAATCACTGACACAGGTCATGGTATGTCCATGTAGAAAGGCCTAATAAAGCTTTTATGTGGATTCTTTTGATAGTCAGACCTAGGAACCTGCTTTCTGTAAACACCTGGATTTAAAAAAGAAAAAACAACAACAACAAAATCAAAGAACCGTTGATTTTTTTATGTCCAGTGGAAAAAATTCTCCTATAAAATGAAAACATTCAATAAAATACTTGTGTAAAAATGAATTAATGAAAATCTAATTGTAATTATACATCTGAAAATACTCTCTGTGTTTATGTATACAACATGACCCATGAATTACTCTATACTAATTTTATGGAAATAGGGAAATATAATATTGCATGTATTTTTACCATAGACCAATTTGGAGTATTCTTTAAAAAAATAACCAGAAACATAACCAAGAATGACACTGAACAAAATTATTATCATTATGTGCAGGGTTTCACTTAGAGCTGTTTTGAAAAGCATGGCTGAGTATCATGTGTTGGTCAGTGTCATGGCAGAGGAAGCAATTTTCCACAACCATGGGTCTTCCATAGGTCAGAGCTGTGCAGGGTCACTATGATTACTGGGAAAACATGATTATCGCTGAGGCTGGCAAGGGTTAGAGGTGTTGACTTGTTTGCGAACATCTGTCAGCTGTTGCTGAGTACCGTGTTTTCAGTTATAGTTTTACAATAGAAGGTTTTCTAGTATTCCAGGCAAGATAGGAGTTAGGTATAAAAACATATTCAGATAAATCTCCTAACATAGTTTTCTTGCACAAAGAATGGCATTTCCAGTTTCTGAACAAAAGTTTCACCATTTTTGAGAAAATCTTGTGCTTTGCCTCCTAATAGTTTTATTAACTCAAATGTGTTCTTCAACCAAATGCCAGATAAAAGAATTCCTATCGAATAAGTGGGAATAACTCACATTATCTGACATCTCCTCACATAAAACTATTCCCAAGGGGTGTGCTTCCAGTCTTGATGTGCTGTAGAGTGGTCTCTGCTCTATTTGACCTCCATATCTTGCTTACGTGATTAAAATAATAAGATATTTTTGAATGTTTTTTATTTTTTATATATATTTTTTGAGACAGGGTTTGTCTGTGTAGTTTTGGTGCCTGTCCTGTATCTCACTCTGTAGACAAGACTGGCCTCAAACTCACAGAGATCCACCTGACTCTGCCTCCCAAGTGCTGGGATTAAAGGCATGTGCCACCACCGCCCAGCTTGAATATTTTTTAAATATTTAATTTAAAAATTAAAAAAATAAAAAATTAAATTTATTTATTTATTTATTTATTTTACTATCAGACTGCAGTTTCCCCATCCCTCTCTCCTCCCAGTCCCCTCTCCCCATCTCCCCTCTACCTGCCCAACCCCCCTTTCCACTCCTCTGTTTCTATTTAGAAAATGGCAGGCTTCCCAATGGATATCAACAAAATATGGCATACCAAGTTGCAGTAAGACTAAGTGTCTCCCCCTATCTTAAGGCTGGGCAAGGCTACCCAGTTTGAAGAGTAGGGTCCCAAAGTATTTTACAGCAGTAGACAATGAGAACTATACTCAAGTAACAGAAAACCTTTTGACTCAGGAAATGCTATTGCCTAAACAACATTTAGCAAATGACTTTAACCTTTGTATGCTTCAATTCACTTTTCTTTTTCTAAGAAAATCAAGTTGCTTAATTTTCAGACAAATATAGGGAGTAATACCACAGCACCATCCGCATTTCCTAAAGTAGGACACTGAAGAAGGCAACTCTAAGACATTTGCACAAACAGCAAGTATGTGAACTTAGGAACTGACCTATGTTTACCCACTTCTGCTTCTGTGAAATACTAGCAATTCTTGGGCATTCTTTTGAGAATTGAGATGATAGCTGAACATATATTTATTAATGGTTTTAGGCTTTGCAACTAAATTTTTATAATGTATAAATTTTATAGTTAATTTTTAATATAGACAAAATTATTCTGGATAAAGAACATTTAGTAGGCAAAAAAAAAAAAATCTAGGAATCATCTGGCCAGTAAAGATAATTAGATGTTCAGAGAGTTGTTGGAGCCCCACATTCCGCTTGAGTTATTTTATGGAACATTAGGTCACAGATAATTGAATCTTAGAAATTACAGAAGAAAATTTATTCAGGATTTCACTGTTTTTGCACACCTAAATTTGAGTTTCAGCAGACTATGCTGGGAGTGGAAGGACCATATTGGGAACAGTGACACCTTCAAGAACTGAAGGTCCTGTTAATTATTTAATGGGACAGGAAAATGCCTAGTGCAGCCATAAAAATGTTAGAAGTTCATAGCAGGAAATCCATTTCATTTTACAAATTTTCATAAATATTACCATGGCAATAATAACATATGCCTTCTGATCCCGGGTCAGAAAATGGCATCATGCTTGGTTTGTGGTCATCCACTGTCTAGCAGGGAGTAATTCCAGGGCACTAGGCAGTGGACAGCTATGCCCACAGCAGATTCCCTCTTCACCCTCAAGCTCTCTGCTATGTGGTTACATATTGTGCTTATGATTAATCTCAGTTTTCAACTTGATCAGATCTAGATTCACCTGGAAGATGAGTCCATGCATATACCTATGAGGGATTATCTTTCGTATGCTGATCAAAGTGGGAAGATCTGTACACTGTGGGTATCACCATTCCCTGGACAGGGATCTTACATTATAAAAAGGAGAAATTGTGCTGAGTAAACGCATATATCAGTCTCTGCTTCTTAACTACAAATGCAAAATGACCAGCCACCTTTACCTCCCACTGCTTTGAATTCCTCATCATGATGGATTATATCCTGGAACTGTAAGCCAAAATAAAGCCCTTCTTTAAGTGGCTGTCGTCAGGGTATTTTGTCACAGAAGCAGAAAAGTAACTGAGACTTTGCTTTTTAGTGAAATAGCATTTTTCTAGTAAAATATTCTGAAAGGGCAAGAATGCTTAAGGATGTATGGTTTTGTGTATTTAAAATAATTCATTTGGGGTAAATTTATTTTGAGAAAAAAATTAATGAGCTGTCATTCCTAGATGAGTGTGTTATGGGGGACAGTGTCTAGGAAAGATAAGCAGTAACTAGAAAAACAGATTAACATTACAACTGCTGATAACACTGGTCATTTCACTATTCTGAGAGTCAATAACCTGTAAAAAAACATTGAGGCTGAAAAGTAGGCTCCATCAAATACCTGTTGATTGTTCTCAATGTATTCAGAGTTCTTGTGTCTGTGTATAAACACTGGTAGATAACTAGATAAGTAGCTCAAAAACTCAGTGAAGAACTGTGGCAGTGACATCATCATCTTATTTGCTGGTTGAGCAGGGACCCAAGATAGCTACATTCCCAAATCTATGCTTGCAGATGCTCAGTACATGTATATCATGACACTGGGATTTGTTTATGGTCCCCACACACACTTAAAAGTAATCATTGATTTATATGAACCCATAAAAAGATGTGTTTCCCTACAATCTCAAGTATCTCAAATATCTAAAATTAGTGAGATAAGTAATATGTGTGGTGATAAAAATCACATGTCAATGCATTTCATTCATCCAGGACCACTGTTTGGAATCAAAGAAAGTGAAAACTTAGTAGAATAAACACTCTATTTAACGTGAAATATTAAATAAAGTGCAGAATGGACCATAGCCATGCTGTACAGTTTCTAGTTCAGTGTAGAACTGGGTGTTTGCTTATGTTTGTTTTCAGAGTTTTATAAAACACTAAGCTCCTCTACAACTTCTCTGCCTCCAAAGAGTTAAATTGCATCAAGGAAAGTCTTTCTCAGTATATTATATATCTAATATTTAGTTTTGGTTTTACTTTTATTCTTCTCAACACCAACAATACATTTAAAGAAATGGCATCAGTGTGCATGGCAGGGAAGTAGATACATAATATGTCTAAAAGAAAAGGCACTGCCAGTGGGTAAGAACTGTTTACTAGCATAATACTGGAAACCTGTCTTTGAAGGACAATCAGTGTTTACTTTTTTCAAAAATTCCTTCCTTAGTCCTTCCCTGCATGTACATAAACAACTTTCAAAGCTCAGTTCTAGAGACACTTCGTCTGTGAAGAATCCCTTGATGCTCCCAGAAAGACATCTTGCTAGCTTTTGTGTTTTATCTTTGGTGCAGTGAAGGACATTAATTTATTGGTAGAAATGTCTGCTTTCTTGAGACAAACTTACTAATATGCATTTTCATTTCTGTGATCAGGTCTTTGTTTAGTTCAGAGAAGATGTTTTTGTGCTGAATTGAACAAGAGGAAGAATAGAAATGTCCTCTCAGGTTCTGGATAAAAAAAAAAATAATGGGGCCAAAGAGTAGCAATGACAAGGGCACAGATTATTTAAGTTCATTACTAATAATTAGAGCTGTCTGAGAATGGAATGACCTGCTTTTACAATGTAGGTCAAACACAAGTGGATGATAATGCAGGGGAAATGTAGCATAGCCTGACCTCGGAATTCCCCTCAACTCCTGTATTCTGTGTCTTACATTTTTCTCTTGTGTCATTTACTACCCTCTGAGGTAGTCTTCAAAAGCACTTTCATATATATTATCTCATTTATTTGAACCAGGTTCCTGTGGTGCATGTAGGGAAAGGTATTATCATTCTAATTGCTCAGTAAAATGAGGCATAAAGAAGTTAAGTGACTTGAACAGGGATACTCAGTCAGCATTAAATTTGAGACCAGAATATAATCTTATTCCAGGTAGTTTTGTAACTTATTTATAGAAGGAATATGTAAAATTATTATTTTGACATTTGAGGGAATATAGTTATTGATTTTGCATTATGAAATGTGTTTTTCCAGATTATGCATTTATACGTGCTTAATTTGTTTTACTAATGAAACTGATATTTGTAATTTTTATGTCACTTTCAATTTTCATATTTATCACTAGTTCACAACAGTTTATAAAGTATGTAATATAGAACATTGAACCTATAATGAAGCAGAGATAAGATGCTATGTGTTTCTGCTGCCAGGGTGTGGAACAGAATGACTGGATTCTATGTTGCTGAGTGTTTATTTCCTATTTCATGTCCAGACTCCAAGAGATTGATATATCTGATTGCCAGTTAGCATTCCGTTTAGACAGAGCTGATGTATTTCCTAAAAGAGCTGGACACAGAACAGTCACTCATGTTGAATTAAACACCTGCCATTTTATTTTATTATAGACTCTCAGTGTTCTAATCTTGTAAGTGCCTAAGAAAGATTGCATTAATGAATTTAATAAATTTGGAGATAGTTTGAAATTGAATGAGGGCGGTGAGCTGATCATTTCTGTTACCTCTTTTTGTGTAACACTCCAGCCTAGAAGATACTTTCTCAATACACTGCAATTTCTTTAGCTTGGGATTGTGATCGCTGGCTATCTCTTTTTTGTCTCATGTGTGATCAGTCACTAATTAGTTGTCAGCAAGAGGCTTGCTTGCAGCTTCAGCTGGAACCATTTTGTTCTTCTCCATGTGGCCTGCTTAGTAGATGACTCACATGGTTACTTCATAGCACAGGGGCCCATGACTTCTATGGAAGAGAAGGTAGGAGCTTCCCAACCCATTTCAACTGAACTCTCAAGTCTAAGATGATTACTTCATCTTCATTGTGTAAATTGATACATGTCAAGTCACAAGGCTAGTTCACATAGAATCATAAAAATTTGCCTCATATAATAAAGGGAAGAACACTGTATAAAGAAGAGGTGACAGGAAGTTTGGGTGCTACTCTTGGTGGCTACTGTTGTAAGCAACTTACAGTGATTCACTAAGGTGGTGACATCTTCCAGTGGAGATGGAATTCTGGAATTGCTTTGCTGAGTTTCAGAATGATACCAAACAAGCATGTTGATTAAAAGTCTTTGTAATCATTTCACTTTTCATAGAGTCAATCATTTGACACTAGTGATGAATAATAGCTATGCTTTAGCTGTCCATGTAGTTGTCTCTTTAGATTTTAGATCCCTATAAATATACATTTCTTGATATGTGGCAGATCATCAGTTTGGGATCCCAATCTCTATCTATCTATCTATCTATCTATCTATCTATCTATCTATCTATCTATCTATCTATCTATCTCATACACACACATCTCACACACACACATAACTTTTATAGAAGTGGTTTTTTTTTATTATGAGTTTTCAATGAGCGTGATTTTTTTTTTTTTTTTTTTTTGGTTTTTCGAGACAGGGTTTCTCTGTGTAGCTTTGCGCCTTTCCTGGAACTCACTTGGTAGCCCAGGCTGGCCTCGAACTCACAGAGATCTGCCTGCCTCTGCCTCCCGAGTGCTGGGATTAAAAGCGTGCACCACCACTGCCCAGCCTTTTTTTTTTTTTTTTTTTTTGGTTGCGTGCTTTTATCATACTAATTTCCCTAGAAGCCTTTCCTGTTCCCCTCCTTCCCACTTATGCTCATTCCCTTACACTTCCTCCCTAGTCCCTTAGTCTGTTTTCATCTTTATTTATTTTGTTAGCGGGTTAGTTAGTTTGGGTGACCTAGTGAGAGTGATTTTCATTAGGGAGTAAAAGGGTATGTTGTTGATAGCCTCAGTCTTAGAGAGAACTTGTGCCTATGTATATCATTCATATACTGATTATTTATCTGTGTTGTAGCCTCAGATTGTTGATTTTACACAAACAGAATTAGCCCCATTCATTTTTGTGTAAATGAAATAACTTGTTTGTATGTCATTTATTTTTTTAAATATAATATTTAAATTTAGATTGAGTATTGAATTTCACTCAGATGAAATAGGTTTATTTTAAATTGATACAATAAAAATGTTAACAAATAGCTGAGCAAAGGCAAGAGTTATATCTTCTATCTTTAATGCATAGTAATTGATGTAGAACAAAAGTTAAATTCTTTTCTAAGTAATACCATTTTAAAATCTGAAAATATTCATCTAAATGTCTAGGCTTTTATTAATTAATTCTGCCTTAATTTATTCATTTTAAGGCAACTGATTACAAATTTAATTTTTAACATTCATCTTATTGTTGTGTTTATGACGACATTAAAATAACAATTTTGATGAATGTAAGGAGTATATCTGTGACTTAGTGAATTTTACCTCATCCATCAGGTACTCTCATTTAAACACAGAATGAACACATATAAGTGTAATGTAAGTCACACAATGAATATACATGACAGGGAATATTTGGTCACATCACTTTACCAATTTAAAGTTGACTGGCATAATAATCCTTTTAGCACATCAGCATTGTACTATGAGTAGTTTGTAGCAATAAAGTCAACCATTATCCTCTAATAGAATCTTTTACAAATCTGATGAAAGTTGAAGTCAGGGTTCTGGAAGAGAACTTTTCAATAAAGCTTTCTGTTATCCATTTTGTGTGTGAAGTCTAGCTCTCTGATTGGACCTTTTATTCTGGCAGCCATCATCTTTTCACTACAGAAAAAAATACATTGCACATTTTCATGGCAGATTTTATACATGGAAGAATTTTTGTTGCGATTCACACTGGAGACTGAAAATAGCAGCTCAACTTGCCAATGAGTATTTATTTACAAAAATAAACTGGAAACAGACAATCTTCCTATATGTAAATCAAAATATTTACAGATTCTTTTTCAGGCATAGCAAAATAAACATTAAATAGAATCCCAATCTATTAATATTTCTAAAAGAAAACAATGAACAAATCTCTCTAAAATTTATTTTTATAAATGTTTTATAATGAAATAGTGTGCTTAATTATAGTTTAATAAATTATTTCCTGTTCTGTAAAATATTATGAGTTCTTTTTTTCATCATTGTTTGAACTGATTTAAAAAGTTTCTAATTTCTTACATAAACTGTATAGAATATTCTAGAATAAAATTTGACTTACCCATTGATACTATGTTAATGAGATCATGAAGTCAGTTTTGTAGGTCAAATTGCTTATTAATGAAAAATAAAACAAAGTAAACATGATATAGTATATTATAGAGGTATATTATGAAGGGTGCTGCTTTATCAAAGAACTGTTTTCATTTTATGTGTTAATGTATAGTTGGTTGCTGTCACAGAGTTGGTGTTCTCTACGGCTGTGGTACTCAGCCTTTGGTCACAACCCCTTTCCTAGTTGAATGACTCTTTCATAGAGGTCACGTCAGATATACTGCTTTTCATATACTTACATTATAATTTATCACAGTAGCAAATTACAGGTATTGAAGTAGCAACAAAATAATTTTATAGTTGGGTGTCACCACAATATGCCCAACTGTATTAAAAGATCACAGTATTAAGAAGGTTGAGAACCATTGCTCTAGAGGACTAGGACCAATGAGATTCATATGTGTGTGTGTGTGTGTGTGTGTGTGTGTGTGTGTGTTTGTATAAGTATATATGTAAATAGGTATGTGTATATGTGAAATATATGTGAATATATAATGTTATATGTTCTACAAAATTATAACGCATCAATATATCATATGAATATATAATAATAATTGATTAATTAATAATACATTATATATGTACATAATTTTTCAGTCAGCTTAGGTTAAAATAACAACAGCTGCATCACACCTGGGCAGCTGAGAAAGCAGCATTTTCTAGGTCTTGAGCCTGGGTGGCTCAGCAGTCCCAGTCTGCTTCAGAAACCTGAAGGTTTCTGGAATTTTGCTGATCTTTACTCCACCATGGAAGTCTGGAAATGTCAGCAGCAGCAGTAAAAGGGGAAATCAAGTCAGTGTCAGGAGGGAGGGAGAGAGAGAGGGAGGGGAGGAGGGAAAGAGAGAGGAAGGAAGGAAGGAAGGAAGGAAGGAAGGAAGGAAGGAAGGAAGGAAGGAAGGAAGGAAGGAAGGAAGACATTACCTGTAAGCAAATGTCAGGTAGTCTTCCTTTTGCCTGTCATGTTTATCTGAACACTATAGAAGGTGCAATTCAGGGTTGGTATGCATCTTCGCACATCAGTTGAGACAATCAGGACCATTCTTCAGGTGAGGCTTTCTACTTAGCTTTTTCTATGTTGTAGGAAGTTAACATTAAAGCCACCATATTCATTGCCATAATTTCTAAGTGCTGTGGTCAATCAATCTAAAAGCTACCCATTAGAAAAACAGACAAACTGCAGTTTTTCAGTAAGAAGATTAAAATTAATTCATAGCCATGCTTGATAAAGCTCACTTGTAATCCTAGTTCTCTAGAGGCAGGATTGGAAGTTCAAGGCCAGACAAGACAAGATCCTATCTCACAAACAAAGCAAACAACAGAAAACCTAAAGTTCCAAATCTTTTCATTGAGTCAATTTAGTATTTCCAATTATGATTTGGTGAGCCACTGACTACTCTAAGAATGGGCACTTTTTACTCAAAAAAAAAAAATGTGTGTGTTTATTGTGTGTAAAGTACTAAGTGACTATTTGATTCTTCTATTAAATGTTTATCTTTATTATTGAAATGACTGGAGCTTAGCTATTGATTTTCCCTGATTTCCCAGCTTCTTGTTCATAACCTTAGAATAATTGTCAGTGATTCTTGGTTCTTGAAATATTATGACAGGAAACTTCCTATTCCTAAGAGTAAGTGTGATTACAAGACAGAAACAGTTGTGAAATTAACATATAAGATGCTTTTAAGAACTTTGCTTTCCTAACTTGGCAAGTGCTTTGGAAATAAGGTAAAATAAATAGGAAATAAATATGACAATTTCTTTTATTCTGAATCTAATTTAAACCATTTCTTTCTGCTTAAAAGATTAATATGTTATCATCAGGGTATTAAGTTGGTATAAAAAACAGGTACCTTTTTATTATTAGCTTGTCAAGCATGTATTTAAAGACCATGCCTTGGTTTAGTATTATTCTTCTGTCATGAAGAAAACAATTTAGTTGAGAAGAAAAAAAATTAAATGCTTATGGAATGCTAGCAGTATTGAAGTCCGTTATGCATATTTATATTTATGACTCAGACCATCAGTAATTTCCTCTGCAAGCTCTCAGGAAGCAGTGGAGTATGAATGGGTAATGAATGAATTAGTTTAGATGATATTGAAAAAAACTGTGACCTTGCCTTTGAGTTCAACATGGAGCTAGAGAATGGCAGTACTATGATATAAGAAGTATTTTATGCCCATGAACCTTGTGATATGTTGTACACTGAGCACTGATGTTTCTGAAGACTTCAATTGGGAACTGAATAGGAAATACTTGCTATTCATAGGCTCATGTGTTGGAGCCTAGGTCCTCAGCCTATGGTCCTATATTGAGAAGCAATGGAAACAATAGGAGTTGGGGGCTGGGATAAAGTAGGTCTGTGGTGCTTTAAGGGATGTATTGTATTTTTTTTTTTTTTTTGGTCTCAGTCCTGTTCATCATGAAGGGAGTTGCCTTGCCCTCCTACATGCTGCCAACCCTATGTTTCACCTTGTTTCAGGTCCACAGCAGTGTAACCTATAGCCTATGGAATGACACCTCTGGAATGGAGGCAAACTGAGTCATTCCCCCTTTTAAGTGGTTTCTCTGATCTATCTGTCTGAGAATGAGGGAAAAGTCAGAATAACAATTTCTGTCTTTAACTAGATATGATAACACAGCCTTTCTTCCACAGCCTCTTCTGTATCTATAGAGAAACAATACCTTCCAAAATTTGACTATTTAGAGATAGAATCATGTCACCCAAAAGATGTCTACATCTCAGCACTAAGAGTTTATGAATGGTACTTTACAGTCAGCATTGATTTGGAAATATGGCTATGCATATGGACTTTGAGAGGAGCAATTTTCTAAGAATATTTGGGGGCCAGATGAAGTGTGTGGGGAGAGAACGTGCAGCAAATCCTTTAGCAGTGTTCAGAGTACTCAGAGAGGAAAGGCTCTAACTGCTGTGAAAGATGTTATCCTGTTATCCACCATTGTTGACACTAAAGGTAGATGAAGACATCTGCAGAGGGAGAATTCGTGAGAGATGGAATCCACCATTGTTGATATGGAAGGTGAATAAAGGCATCTGCAGAAGAGGAATGCTTGAGAGATGGAATCCACCATTGTTGACACAGAAGGTGGAAAAAAGGGTCTGGAGAGGAAGAATGCAGGTAATGTGTAAAGGCTGGACCAGCCCTCAGCAAAAAGCCAAGATGGGGACAGGCAACTCAGTTCTGAGCTCACATGGACCTGGATTCTGTCACGAACCTGGAGAAATAATGATATAAATTCCTCTTTGGAGTCACCAGAAAGGAAGAGACTAGGTGACACTTCTATTTAGCCTGATGAGATTCATGGCAGACTTAGCTGCGAATCGATTAAGTTTTGGTTTTTAACCTACTAATTTAATGGTATCCTGCTTCAATTTTCTACATCTGATATAGTGATGGCATGGTTTGGTGTAACATCTCTTCTGTCAAGTCTTTTGGGAACAGAAATGTGTTACTGACCAAAAGATATTTAGCCTGCAGTTTAATAAATTATCATACAAAATCTAAATTAGCCAGTAATAAACAAATCTGTCTTGGCTCAAAACAACATTGACCAATTAAGTTCTCTCCTTTACATCAAACTTTATTCTAGATAGTAAAGAGAACTAGAAAACTTATAATTTGTAATACATTCTGTATTCCAAAGATCAGGACTTAATCCTGAGCCCCTGTGCAAAATCAAGTAACAAAAAAAAATGAAGTAGCAGTTGGAGGAGAGCAGGAAAGTACCATTTGAACAGGTGTGAAGAGAAGAACGGACCATGAAGCTCGTGACTTAAGGATAAGATGAAGCTGCCCCTTTGCCATTCCATTGCTGTTGTAGTTTCTAAAATTCTTCTAACACACCTTAATGCTCCAGATGAGTTAAAGGAGTCTTTTGCATTTAAAACATAAAGTATAACTAAAACATGACTATTGTCTGAAATGAGTCTTTAGTAAAGCCCGTTAAAGTGATTTAATACAGCATATTCAGAGAGAACGTGAGCCAAGAAGGGAGGTAGAGAGGACAGAAGGGAACAAAAGAAGACTTGGGATTTCTTTTATGTCTGAGTACATGGATAATACTGCACAGGCTTGTGTGTTAGTCCAGCATCATTTACAGGAATTATGAAAGGACTGAGCACAGCTCTTCTCCATGTTCCAAGATCTTGATGTAGCTTTAACAGTTCATTCATTATTCAGATAATTTGAGAGGTCTTCCTCTTCTCTAGTGGAGCAGTATTAAACCCAGCCCATCCCTAAATATCTGTTTATTAACTTTCAATGTTTCATGAGGGTCAGAAACTGCAATCTTTATGTGTTTGCAGTATTCAACTTTATCCCCTTCTTTGCTTCTATTAATTACAACCAAGATCCTGGGCTGGTCACATCTATATTTCTCAACAGCATTCCATGCTTTCTTTTGTCTTTTTTTCCCTTTCTACTCTTGTCTAGACTCAGCTCCACAATGATCTTTTAAGTCTTCTTTTTTATCTTGTTGCTTTCCCGAGTCAAAAACTTTAAATGGTTCCCTGACATTTATAGGCTTCTCTGTGGTGCATCTTTCAATGCACTCTGCTGCCTAGTTTCAACTTCCATTTATTATGCCTCATATCCCATTATATTTCCGCAGAAATCATCTCCTCGAGCCAAGCTGGCTCATTCAGAGCCCTTAAATATACCTCTTGGTTTTTTGCCAGTATGATTTTTTGACTCTCTCATTCCTCTCACCTTCAATGTACAGACTCCTCCCTGGCACCCCTTTCCTATTCAAACCCTGCCTCTCTTTGTTTCAGTGTCTTCCAAATTAGCAAATGCTTTGCCTAGAGAATAGATTGTACTCCTACTCTTCAAATGACAATGAAGTGGGAACTTCAGATTTCTAAGTGAGTCAGACCAGATTTTTCTTCCTTATAAAATGTGTTGTCTGAAAATCTTTGATATATCATCTTCCTTTCTGGTTTTGAAGGTGAAAATCTGAAATGTCTGCTTATCCTGGACTTCAAAGCTGGGTCGTACAAACCAGGCTGGCCTGTGGCAATGGGTGTTTGACCCTTTGTTTTTTTCATTATGCTCCCTGGACAGAGATTGAGAGTTCCTGGTAAAATCAAATTACAATCTCAGTAGGGAAATGCCACTTTCTTCAGTTGATGTGAGAAACAAAAGAACTCCTATCTGTCTGATCTGCATTCAGGGATTTAGCTGAGAGAAGGAAGAAGAGAAGGTCCTTAAATACAAGATTATGTGTGTAACCTGCTTGCTGCTCAGCGGGCCTTTGGGGAAGAGCAGAGTGAGCTTTCTTGCCACACTGCCAAGAATCTCATTCTTTTCGTTGTATAAGAATGAAAGCCTCTCTCCTGTTGCTTTGAGCTTTAGGCCTTGTTGATTACATCTTAAAGAATTATCAAAAAATATCTAGATTGTACTCTCAACACTTGGTCCCACAAAATATGAGTCTTTGTAATGTGTGACCTTCTGAATCCTCTTTATACCCCAAAGCAGGTGTTGGAGTTGTTGAACACTTGACTAACAGCATACCCACTTACTTATATTGTATGCATTTCATATACACTTTTTTTTTTTTTTTTTTTTTTTTTTTTTTTTTTTTGGTTTTTCGAGACAGGGTTTCTCTGTGTAGCTTTGCGCCTTTCCTGGAGCTCACTTGGTAGCCCAGGCTGGCCTCGAACTCACAGAGATCCGCCTGGCTCTGCCTCCCGAGTGCTGGGATTAAAGGCGTGCGCCACCACCGCCCGGCTCATATACACTTTTATTGCTTAATAATATTCTTTTTGTTGGTTTGTTTGTTTTGATACAGGACCTTGCTCCGTAGTCCACAGTACCTGTAAATTAATATGTAGCCCCAGCTAGCTTTCAGTTTGTGACATTTCTCCTACCTCAGTTTTCTGAATACAAGTAAAATTTCATTCAGGCATGTGCTACCACACACAGTTGATGGGCGCATTCTGAGTAAAGCATTCTTCTGAATACCAGTATTTTTCCTCTCTGAGGGTCTCCTCTGTTCCAGAATACTATCTAAAATACCTACCACTGAGAAGTTTGTACTGTTTCAGCAGACTCTGAGAAACCCAAAAATCAAAGAAGCAGACAATAATTTAAAAATTGACTGTATTCCATTACCTTCTGTCTCTAAAAGACTCTTCCCCTTTACCTGACCCTGAACTAATGGCCTGATTCTAGTTTCTTAGCTTCATATACTGCTCAGCATTAACTGAAATCAGTGTATTGAAATATTACTAAATACAAAATACAAGAAGGAAGACAGATCAGTCTTAACCAGACATGAAACCTGATAGCTACAACAATGACTGGCCTGGCAAGGTATGCCCACTAACTAGTACAATATTGGCACAAATATCATGGGAGTAACAAGGTACTTTCTGTGTAGACTACAGTCCCACTCTACAAGAAGAAACCCAAACCTGTGACATGATTTGGCCATGAACCTATGGCTAGTCAGGTCACAGCCCCTAGGAGAAACCCTACTACTGTTCTGACAAGTGGACATAGTATTAATCTGACTGTTAATGAATAATTCTTGTGTTCATACATTAATGCATTTATCACCCCTCATCAGAGAAACTTCTATTTTCAGTAGATGGTGATTAGCACAGAGACCCACAACTGCGCAAAACACAAAGAATACAAGACTATAGAATGCTCAGCCCTAAATAGAGCATATATGCCATACACTCTCTCTTCTCTCTTCTAAAGGCTTAGGTAGCACCATGGAAGGGGGGATGCTGCAGAAAGAATGTAAGAACCAGAAGTAATGGTTGTTTACAAGGAAACTGTCATTTGGACACAGCAGGAAAAGTGCACAGATGAATTCACAGGGGTTGTGACGACATGCACAAGGTCTGTGTAAGTCTAAGAGAGACCAAATCCCAGCTTGGAGAGAGGAGTTGAGCATGAAGTCACATCTGCAGCTGAGGAGCTATTAGCAGCTGTTAGTAGTAGTGAAAGGAGGGGTCAGTTTTCTCTGACAGTATAGTCCCTTGTAAGCTCATTATGCTCCAGGTGGAAGCTGCACATCCAAGCATCTCTGACCAGCACAAATTGGCCCTGATGGAGTGTGTAGAAGGACACATGGTTGGTGGATAGGGAAGTCACGGGGAGGATGAATATTATCAAAAAATGAAATTCTCATAAAGAAAGATGTCATTGGAGTCCTGGTGAGCCGAGGAATAGGAAAGGGTAATTATAATCAGTGTGAATAGGGTACACTGTATACACATATGAAATTTGTTTAGAGTATATTTAAAAAAAATAACAACAACAATAGTAAAAAAAAAAAAAAAAAACACCTGTTTCTTAACTGTTCACGGGTACTTTAGCACTGGATGCAAAATAACTTATACAATCCTTGACTGGGCTAAAAGTTACAATCTTGGGGCAAAAAGTGAGAGTGTTTTCTTCAAGATACACATAACTTAAACAGAGCAATTGAAATTGATATAGAGTGAAACCTAGGCATGTTGCCTATACTAGATTTGTAACAGAGGAGCCTGTAGTAGGCTGCTAGTTTTATTACTTTCCCAGTGTTTAAAACCACTGCTTTCAATGTTTATTGGTGCTAAACTTGCTTCATTTTCCCCAAGTTAATAAAAGTAAGAATATAGTAACAAAATCAGAATCATTTCAAGTAAGAAGTATAGGAAAACTACTCTGAAGATCCATGAGAAAAATCTAGGCAATTTGTGGTTGCTTTGAGCGATGGAATTAACACTATGTGTCAGAAAGCTAGCAAAACAAGTTCTACCTCTTTTTGCAAAATGCTTTAGTATGTTGGAAACTAGGAGACAACCATTGGTGATTCCACATATAGTGGCAGTCATGACCCAGTGACCATAGGTGTCATTTTGAAGGTCCTTAGCTGTCTCCTGCCCTTTCTGGCCACACATGCAAGGTTAACAAACTGAACTGCTACTAGATTTGTCATTCTTAACTACCATCAACAATCACTCCCTTATGTTTAAACACTGGTGTCCCACACCTCCCCAGACCATAGTTGGGGAAAAGCTGATTTAGCATAAAATAACAGTATATTGAAATATAATGATAAGTGATATTGAGAGAGGCTAAAATATAATAAATAAATGCATAATTTTGGAGTCATCTTGTAGTCTTGTTCTTTCTGTATTTATTTCACTAAAACATAGGAATATCACTTTTAAAAATCAAAAATGGTGAACTAAACTAAACAGCAGGGTAGCCACAATGTTGAGTGTTAATTGAAAGTATAGAGATAGAGAAACCTAAATGTGGTTAGGTGCTCGAGTTTTCCAAGCACTTTCTGTGGCTGGGTGTTCACATTTCTTCCATACTGAATGCAATGGTTCCTTTGCTCCTTCACATCTTGATAGATTTATTGGTTTTCTGCAGCATGGATATTGTTTGAACGGAAAGAAAACATCATTCAGCAAAGTTCTGGACAAAAGGAGGACTGGTTATGTTATCTATTAATAAGGAACAGATGTTATGGGAGGAGAGACAGAGGGAAAAGAGAGCGCAATGGGATACATATAACATGGGAGCAGAAAAGTAGGCTCTTTGGGAAGATGTAGAAATGGGTAAGAGAACTGGGCCATGACAGTGATGAAGGGAGATGAATAAGAACAAAGTAAAATGAAATGTATGCATAGACATACCATAATTAAACACATTACTTTGTATTAAACAGTGTAGATTAAAAGTGAGTACCAAGTTTGCAGTACTCATCAAAAATGATGGGATCTCATGGCTTGTCCCATAGCAATAAAGTGCTGTGATGCTGCTTTTGGGTGATGGCAAGCTTCCAGGTGATGGTGATGCCCTTACAACACATTCCTTCTTAATGGCTTTGGCTCTTTTAAGAACAAGAAATCTTACTTTACCCCATAGGAATTATTTACTTAATATGCTGAAGATTGAGTCTGCCTCATAATCAGATCAGCATTATATTTGTGAATACAAATAAATTAAAAACTATTTAATTTGGAATTTATGGACTGGTGGACACTCATGACATGACACAGTGAATACTTTAGTAAGCAATTGCATTATTTGAGAGATGTCATTGTGGGACTGTTTGACAGATCTGTGGAGATAGGACCGACCCCTGCCATGAATACAGATGGAGTCCAAGGTAGTTTTTTTTATTGTTATTTATTATTTATGATTGCAACATGTAAAATACATTACTTGTTGTTTGACTTAAATCTATATCACTTCAATTTCTGTTATTCAGGATTCAATTCTGTTATTTAATTTAAGTTTTTTAGGAATTAAAACCAAATGCTGGCCGGGCGGTGGTGGCGCACGCCTTTAATCCCAGCACTCGGGAGGCAGAGCCTGGCGGATCGCTGTGAGTTCGAGGCCAGCCTGGGCCCAAGTGAGCTCCAGGAAAGGCGCAAAACTACACAGAGAAACCCTGTCTCGAAAAGCCAAATAAATAAATAAATAAATAAATAAATAAATAAATAAATAAAAATTAAAAAAATAAAACCAAATGCTGTCAGAAATAGGAAAATATTGCCCATTAAGTTTAATTAATAATTCATACTGACTATTAGTGGCTGAATAATATCAAAGTGACTTCTGTAGTACATTTAAGATATAGTAATTTTAATTTTCATTTTTAATAAGAATAATTCACTATTTTCATTATTCAGAACTATATTTATGATCAATATTTTCCCTGTCTTTAGCAAAATTTTCCTGGAAACATGAGTTTTAATACTCTGGATTATTAACAAAAATCCAAATATATTATATTCAAATTATTTTAAGGAAGATATTAATATTGAATTTCAATTGATGCTTGCTTTCTTGATCATTGACACAGGAAAATTTGAGCTTAAATATTTGCAAGTATTATTTCCAGAAATCTTAACAGGAAATAAAAGCAAATAAACTAGCAGTTACTTGTTTGATTTTATTTAATGTTCTAATTATACCAAATAGCTCTTCATTATTCGTAGTAGTATTCTTGTAGAAAAAGCTACCATAGATTTGAGGCATTTCTATGAGCAGTGAAAATGAGGCCGGAGGAGAGTCCTTGTGTTGATGCTCTTCCTGGCACTCAGCCTTGATTTCATGCAATGTAATGAGTTTGACATCAGACTGAACTGCATATGGAAACTCTGCAGGAGAAAACAAAACAAAACAAAAAGCCTGGACTGGCGTTCCAAGTCTGATATCATGTCTCTTGGAGAGGTCAGAACTTGCTCTTGTTACAGAGTGAGTTCAAGACCAGCCTGGACAATTTAGTGAAACCCCACCTGAAGCTAAAATGTAAATTTAAATGGCTGAGGATATAACTCAACAGGATACTTGCCTGGCATGTACAAGGCTTTAGGTACTTCTATGCTTGGGAGCATTATTAATTGTAGCTGGAGTTTTTCTGTGTCCTGGCTGGCTGGCAATCGTGACACATCTCTCACCCACAGTTCCATAGTCTTTTATAAAATAATCGCACAGAGGATTATACTATCAATAATTGCTTGGCCATTAGCTCAGGATTATTACTGACTAGCTCTTTCACTTGAATTAACCCATAATTTTTATCTATGTTTAGACACATGGCTTGGTACCTTTTCTCAGTTCTGCCTTGTCATCTTGCTTCTTCTATGTCTTGTAGATGTAACCAATCGTCTTTTTAAAATAAGAAACACAGAGCCAATGTAAAAAAGAAAGCCGAGAGGTCAGAGCTCAGAGATAAAATCTTACCTCCTGCAGTGCTCCTAGCTTCCCCGAGAGAGAGGGAGGTACTTCCTGTGTCTCTGTTTAAATAATCTTTCTGTTCTGCCTTCTCATTGGTTGTAAACCCAACCACATGACTGCCTCATCACTGCCTGTAAGTACCGCCCTCCAGGTCTTAAAGGCGTATGTCTCCAATACTGGCTGTATCCCTGAACACACAGAAATCTACCTAGCTCTTCTAACCACCATGCTCTTGCTATGGCTCTAATAGCTCTGACCCCAGGGCAACTTTATTTATTAACATAAAATTAAAATCGCATTTCAGTACAAATAAAATATCACCACATTTCCCCTTTTTTATTTTAATAAAAAGAAAAAAGGCAAAAGATTATAACTAACAAAAGAAAAACTATATACAAAAGTACAATAACTATATACAATATATACAAGTAACAAATACCTAAACGATGTCTAGTCCATTTGTATTTGACAAATCAGAGAAAATAATTCCCTTATCTATCCTATTTTAGTAAGTCTAAAATGTATCTAATTCACTTTCTATCCTAATTAATCTTCAACTATAACTAACTAATCTTCAACTCCCTCAGAGACCCAAGAAGGAAATAGTATTAGCTAACAAAAATAAAAACAGGAAGTACACAAAAGCAACTTCCAAAAATTTTGTGAGTTGACAGAAACAGCCAGCTGCCTGGACAGTCACCTGAGGTTTCTCTGCAGTGTTGGGGCATCATCTTCAGCCTATAGGCTTATCGTATCTGACAGACTCATTTGTGAAGTAGGTTGTACACAAGGTCAACAGTTCAACCTCACATTGGGTGAGAGCAGTCCATGTACCAGAAACACCTGAATTCCACTAGTGTCATGTCATGATTCAGGATTTTAAATTCTGGAAATTGTTGATGGTTTTTGAATTTAGCTGTCCATTCTTTTTGGCTGTGTATATATGGCTTCATCTAAGCATCCCCTTCTCCACATCCCTCTATTAAATGCCAGTCTACTATTGAGAGGCGTGAGCTTTCAGTTGCTGTTCCATTGCACAACAGAAGCCATCGGCCCACTGCCTGTTCAGCTGCCTTCTAAGAAAAGGGTACTGTACCTTTTCCAGATCGTGAAGGCGACTTCAGGGATGGTGCCATATTGTCCTGGCCTCAGAAGATGCCTTTTGATAAAGCCATAACCACATTTGTTTTGGCAGGAATCGGTAGTCCTTTGTTTCGTGTTCTGTCTGTCCATTTTGTCCTGTTGATTTGAGGATACTTAGTTGTCCAGTGGCTAACTTTTGCCACAATGAAAATTAACTCCATATGCAGTTTCTTCAATGCCCATATTTTCTCTGAAGTAGATTGGTACTGCCAGGAGCCGACATGTCTCAAAAAAGAAAAATTTCTAAGTTATTAAAACATTTTAAATGCCATATTCTGTAGATCTCTGAAGGGTTTGAAGATGACCTGTCTAAAATACATCTGCTCAATTTTTAAAACATATCTAATATGACTACAATTTCTATTGTAATGTCTAACTACTAACTTTCATTTCTTTATATCCTAATAGTTGGTAATAATGTAAAGTATTTAAAACTAGTAATTGTCTTTTTCTTTTCTTTTCTTTCTTTCTTTTTTTTTTAAACAAGAACCTTAAATCTAATCTCTTTTGTTTAGCCTTTTTTTTAACCCTTGACAACTTGTAACCTACCCCCCTAAATAATGAAAATTATCCCAGACCCAAAACCCATTAAAAAGAACCAAAAAAAAAACCAACTGCCCCACACCACCTCTTTGGGAATGTGGGCGTCATTCTTAAAATTGTTTTTTGTTGGGTATGGGCGAAGTTATCTTTATCCTGAAAGAAAAATTTAAGTTAATTGTCAAATTCTAGGAAAGGTAACTATATCCTTCATTATTATCCAGTCTGTGTATAATGCCAAAGTTTAGGGTTTATCTCAAGTCCTTATTTAAGTAGTCTTTGAGACTGGATCATCTCAGCTAGTCATCTCAAAATTGCTCTGAGCACCTTGTAGTTTAAAGCTGATCTGTAGATGATGTTTGTCAGTTTAGTGATATTATTATTGTCCACGTGGAATTGTTGTTGTTGTTGTGGGGCCCCATTTTTTTCCTGGAGACTTTAGTTGATGTTAGGCCTGGCCATGATTTTTTGTAGAAAACTGATAAGAGACTCGAACACAAAGACATATATATGCAGCTAATTGAAGCCTTTTTTTTAGAATTAGTTAGTACTCTATATGACCATTTTTATCTTAACAAAGTTTAAAATGTATATATATATTAATCTTGTAAATTTTGATATAAAATTTATACTTTAAGAAAAGTTTAAAGAATCAGAATAGAATCAAAGAGTTGAGATTAGTAATAGAATAGTCCCTTAATTAATTTGGCTTTTGTCCTGTCCCATAGCAGAAAATGGCTCTTTTTGGCATGATACAGGGAGTTTGTATTTTTCTTTTAACAACATGCTTGAGTTTAAAGAAGGAGAGAGCCATTCTCTAACTCCAAAGTCTGCTTTAAATTTTAATTGAACTGGGACTATTAGAAAACCAATAGTGTTAAATCTTTAGAGAAAAGCAGAAACAAACATTTAAGAAGACATAAAATTTTTTAGATAATATATACCCATATGTCATACATTCCCATATACTCTGTTTCCTGGGATAGATGATTTGTCTCTTTTTTTTAGTTGTCTCATTTGTCTTGTGTCCTTTAGATTCCTTAACCTTTATTTTCCTAAAAGACAAAAACAAAAACCTTCCCCCAAGACTAATTTTGGGGATGTTTCTTTTTGGCAAGTTATTATCTGATTAAATGAAAAGACATGTGTTATAGGTACAAGTTAGTTTAAATTGGATGTTCATGCTGGTTGATGAACTATCACCTCCTCTAATTAAGAGGTTTCTCTTGTTTAAATCGAACCTTTATCAATTTTGATGGTACCCACAGCTTATCTTTTCCTGTAGAAACAAAAGTAAAACCTCGTCCCCAACGTAATACATACCCTGGCTTTCATTTTGAGGTCAGCACATCCTTAAAGTATATAGGCTGATTTAATTTTGTAGTTTTTTTTATTATCTAATGTTTTTTTGTAGTTGTTGTTTTTTTTTTTTTTATTGGCATTTAGAAAATTTAAAGTTAATAGAGCATTATGTAGTCTATTTTTGGGGGTTTTTGTTACTCCTTTTTGTTTATTTAGCATATCCTTTAGAGTTTTGTTTGATCTTTCTATAACTGTTTGACCTGTAGGATTATGTGGTATACCTGTAATATGTTTTATTTTGTAATAATCAAAAAAACTGTTTTATTTTAACAGAGACATATGATGGAGCATTGTCAGTTTTAATTTGTGTAGGTATACCCATGATGGCCATAACTTTTAGCAAATGAGTGATTACAGAATCAGCTTTTTTAGAACTCAAAGCAGTTGCCCATTGAAATCCTGAATAAGTATCAATGGTGTGGTGTACATATTTTAATTTTCCAAATTTTGTAAAGTGAAACACATCTATCTGCCAAATTTTATTTTTCTGAGTACCCTTTGGGTTACATCCTGTTGGTAATGGCGTTTGATTATAGAAAGAACAAGTAGGACATTTTTTTACTATTTTTTTGGCTTGTTGCCAGGTTATGGAAAAATCTTTTTTTAAACCTTTATTATTGACATGATGTTTTTTATGAAATTTTGAGGCCTCCAGCATATTTTTTTACCAATAATTTATCAATCTCATCATTGTCTTGTGTTAGAGGGCCTGGCAGACCAGTATGAGATCGGATGTGAGTTATATATAAAGGATGACTCCTTTTTTTGATTGTATCTTGTAATTGAATAAATAGTGAAGTTAATTCTGAAGCATCAGGGATAAATTTTGTAGTCTCAATATGTAATACCATTCTTTTAGCATACTGAGAGTCAGTTACTATGTTGAGAGGTTCTGAAAAATCTATTAATACCAACAGAATAGCATACAATTTTGATTTTTGTACTGAATTATAAGGACTTTGTACCACTTTACTTAAATTTTTTGATTTGTAACCTGCCTTTTTTTGTTTATTGGCATCTGTATAAAATGTACGAACTCTAGATATGGGTTTTTGCCGTACAATTTGAGGCAAGATCCAATCAGCTCTCTTTATAAAATCAATTTTGTTGTTTTTGGGATATTTGTTGTTAATTTTTCCCAAAAAATTATTGTAAGCTCTTTGTCAAGGTTTACTTTTTGTCTATAATTTTTTAATGTTCTCCTTAGTTAAAGGTACGACAATTTTTGTTGGGTCCATTTCTGTTAATTGACGAAGTCTCAATTTTTTTTTTTAAATCAAGTCAGAGATTTTTTTTTTTTATAAGTTTTTAATTTTTTATTTGGTTTATTTGGTAAAAATATCCATTTCAATATAATATCTTTTCTCTGTATTAATATTCCAGTAGGGGAATGCCTAGAAGGTAAAATAACCAGAATGCAATCCAGCTTTGGATCAATACGATCCACGTGCCTTTTATGTACTTTTTTTTTTACCAAGGCCAATTTTTTTTTAGCTTTAGGTGATAATTCTCTTGGACTATTTAAGTCCTTGTCACCTTTTAAGGTTTTGAACAAATTAGTCAGTTCATCATTTTTTACCCCAACAATAGTTCGTAGATGAGAAATATCTTTAAATAATCTTTGAAAGTCATTAAGAGTCTGTAGTCTATCTCTCTGAATTTGTACCTTTTGGGGTCTAATTTTTTGTAGCTCTATTTTATATCCTAAATAATTAATAGAATCTCTTCTTTGTATTTTTTTAGGAGCAATTTGTAATCCCCAGCAAGGCAAAATTTTTTTTACTTCTTTAAACATTCTTTCTAAAGTATCTGTATTTGAGTCAGCTAGTAAAATATCATCCATATAATGATAAATTATAGATTTAGGAAATTTTTTACGTATCACTTCCAATGGCTGTTGTACAAAATATTGGCACAGAGTTGGGCTATTTAACATTCCCTGTGGGAGGACCCTCCATTGAAATCTTTTAACCGGTTGAGAATTATTATAAGTAGGCACTGTGAAAGCAAATCTTTTTTTGTCTTTTTTTTGTAAGGGTATTGAAAAGAAACAGTCTTTTAAATCAATAACTATGAGAGGCCATCCTTTTGGTAACAGAGTAGGCAAAGGAATTCCAGATTGTAGAGAGCCCATCGGCTGAATTACTTTGTTAATTGTTCTAAGGTCTGTTACCATTCTCTATTTACCAGATTTTTTTTTTAATAACAAATACAGGAGAATTTCAAGGGCTGGTTGACTGTTTAATATGCTGAGCATTTAACTGTTTTTTTATCAGTTCTTTTAAAGCCTGGAGTTTCTCTGTTGTTAAAGGCCATTGTTGAACCCATACAGGCTTGTCTGTTAACCATTTTAAAGGTAGAGCTGTTGGTCTTTTTGGAGGATTATCAGTTGTTGTGTCCTGTTCTTGTATAATATGGATGGCTGGTGACCACTCAAAATAATGTCTTTTAATATTTCTCTCAGAAACATGTGTTAGTTTATGATTTGTTTCTGAGATTGGAGGGATTTTAATTTGAGTATTCTATTGTTGTAACAAGTCTCGACCCCACAGGTTCATAGCTATGTTAGCGACATATGGTTTTAAATTTTCTCTCTGTCCTTTTGGACCTATACATTTTAGCCATCTTGCATTCTGTTTCACTCTAGATAATGTCCCAATTCTTAACAGTTGAACGTTTACCTCCTGAAGAGGCCAAGCTGGATGCCAAAATTCTGGTGCAATTATGGTAATGTCCGCACCTGTGTCTACCAGACCAGACAACAAAACATCATTTATTTTTATCATTAATTTTGGTCTCTGTTTATTAATAGAAGTTTGTCAAAAAAATTTTTTTATGTTTTTTCTTGAATTTTTTATTTTTTTTTTTATCATCCTGACCAGCATGATTTATTCCAATAGTCATTTGGTTATTTAATCGCTCAGAGCAGGGATTTCCTCTATAGCTGCAGGAAAGGTTTGAACTGGTTTTGTTATGGGGGCCTGCATGAGGCCCCTCCGGGAGTTTCCCGAAAACTGAGGCAAAGGATTACCCTGTCTGTCCTTTGTTGATCTATATTCGTTGGTCCAGTGTTTTTTCTTACCATACCTTCTGTATACTCCAGAAGGAAGGGGCATTCTGTTGTCATTGTTCCTTGAAGAAACATTGTTTTTAGGAATGACCTGTTTACAGTCCCTTTTAAAATGTCCTTGTTTTTCACACCCAAAACATCTAACATTCCTCAAACCTTTTGAAATTACTTTTTCTACCCACGTATCATCATGCTCATCAGCCTCAACATTAATTGTTTCTCTAATCCAATCTTTTAAAGGTGCAGATCTTGCCCTTAACGGCCTGATTATTTTTTTGTATGTTGTATTTGCATTCTCAAATGCCAAAGCTTTAATTATTGTCTTACTAGCTTCTGATCCTGAGACCATTCTGTTTACTGTTGAAGCCAGTCTTTCTAAAAAATCTGTGAAAGATTCTTTTGGGCCTTGTATAACCTTTGTGAATGACTCAGGTTTTTTTTTTTTGGTTTATCAACTCTGTCCCATGTATTCAAGGCTGCCATTCGACATAAAATTACGGTTTGAACATCATATAAATATTGTGTTTGTATTGAAGCATATTGGCCTTCTCCAATAAGCTGATCCTGACAAACTTGTATTTCTTTATCTGTCCATTGTTTTTTTATGTTTTTAGCTTCATCCTTAAACCACGTTAGAAATTGAATTCTTTGGCTGGGTTTTAGAACAGCTTGTGCAAGGTCCCGCCAGTCCTGTGATATAATCCTATTATATGTTGACCAAGAGTTTAACATTTGTTTTACATATGGGGAATGTATGCCATAAGATACTATTGTCTTCTTAAACCTTTTAAAATCTATCAGTTTAATTGGAGCCCAGATATTTTGTGTAGCCATTTGATCAGGCATCTGTTGTACGGTTACAGGATAAATTAAGGATGACTGTGTGAAAACAGGCTTTTTTTTTGTAACCTTATGATCCAAACTTGAACCAACTTTACTGTTAAAATTAACAGGTTTTTCTAAAGCTGTTATCCTGGCACTTAAATCGACTATCTTTTTAAATAGTAAAATGAGAATAAGCATGGTGATAAACTGCATAATTTCCATAATACTAATCTTTTTATATAGTTGTTCCATTGTCAGACTGTCTATAATTTTAAAAACCCATTTTTTTTAATGTACACAGAAAACCCATTTTTTTAAATGTGGAAAAAATTTGTCTTTAAATAGTTTTCTTTATGATTTACCAAATCTGTGTAGAACAGTAGAAATCCGAGCGAATTTCAAAAGAGCCACCTAGTGTCCTAGGTGTGAATCCAGAGAGAGAGAGAGAGAGAGAGAGAGAGAGAGAGAGAGAGAGAGAGAGAGAAACAGAGACAGAGAGAAAGCAAAAGCGAAAGTGAAAGTGAAAGTGAAAGCGAAGGGGTAGCCGGCTAAAGCTTAAAGCCAGCCACTTGTTTTTTTTTTGAGCCGAGTTAAGGCTTGGCTTTACAGGCAGGGGCCCTGTTTAGCAGGGCAGGCCTGAGCTGTTTGTAGCACTGGCTTTAAGCAAGCAGCTCACAGTCCAGCCTGAGCCCAAGCAGACCTGGGCCGGGGCTAGGGAGCCGGCTGCTCCGGCTAGGGAGCCGGCCCCAAGCAGTTTTTAATGGATTCGCCCCACGTTGGGCGCCAGATGTAGATGTAACCAATCGTCTTTTTAAAATAAGAAACACAGAGCCAATGTAAAAAAGAAAGCCGAGAGGTCAGAGCTCAGAGATAAAATCTTACCTCCTGCAGTGCTCCTAGCTTCCCCGAGAGAGAGGGAGGTACTTCCTGTGTCTCTGTTTAAATAATCTTTCTGTTCTGCCTTCTCATTGGTTGTAAACCCAACCACATGACTGCCTCATCACTGCCTGTAAGTACCGCCCTCCAGGTCTTAAAGGCGTATGTCTCCAATACTGGCTGTATCCCTGAACACACAGAAATCTACCTAGCTCTTCTAACCACCATGCTCTTGCTATGGCTCTAATAGCTCTGACCCCAGGGCAACTTTATTTATTAACATAAAATTAAAATCGCATTTCAGTACAAATAAAATATCACCACAATGTCTGACTGGTGACTCCTGACCCGGCTCTTCCTCTTCCCAGCATTCCTTTAGTCTGCTTGCCCCATCTATACTTCCTGCCTGGCTACTGGCCAATCAGTGTTTTATTAACTCAGTGTACAAAAGCATTGTCACACAGCACCTCCCATTTTCTGTCTAATCAAAAAGGAAGGTTTTAACTTTAACATAGTAAAATTACATATAATAGAACAGTTATTAAGCAAGAATTACAGTTACAATATCTAGTCTATCTATATTTGGCCACCCATAACTCTCCTGGAGCAGTAATCTGAGTTATTTGCTACCAAGTTCATGTACCTATAGAAAATGGTAGGCGTCAGATCTTTCCTGGTTGTTAACAAATGGGATAGAGTTACATGAGGACCTGAATATCAAAAGCTGTATTAGAGAGCTCATTCGGGATTCCTATTACATTCATATCTATAGTTTAGAGAAGTTTTACTTTACCTGTTAGCTTCCTTTTCAATCTAAATAGTGCTTTCCCAAAGAAAATGTGAATTCGATATGATTCTTTTATTAAAAACCAATAGAATAAAATTTTTTCCTTGAAAACCAGAACAAACGTGGATAAGAAAAGGTAGAACCATTTTGTTGCTCTTCCTAATTAGCAACTATTTTGTCTATGAAAACAGGAGAAGATAATCATTTATTTTGTTACTTTTTATTTTTTAATTTGTGTGTCTGCATGAATGTGTATATGGGTACATGTGTATGTCTTAGTAAATGGATGTCATGTGTATGTAGGTGTGTGTGTGTGTGTGTGTGTTGTGTGTGTCTGTCTGTCTGTCTGTCTGTCTGTCTGTGAATGTATGTAATGTAAATGTGGCTGCCTCCAGAAAGGACCATAAACCAGCAGATTCCCATCTCATGAACCTGGAATTACAGGAGAGTGTGAGAGCCCTCACATGGGTGCTGGGCACTGAACTCTCGTCCTGGAAGCACAGGATGAGGTCTAACATCAAGAGAAGATAATCTTAAAGAGATATCTCTGTCTTTCTACTCTACTGTCTCTTTGTTTCTTCCTTTCCTCTTCATCTAAGCTTATAATTTTTGGTTAGTCATTTGGAAAGAAAAGGTTTTAATTTTTTAAATTTGTGAGTATGTGTATTTGTTCTCCTGGTTTTGTGTGTAACAACTAGAGTGCAATACCTGAGGAGGGAGGCCATTAGATCCCCTGCAACTGTGGTTCTTAGCAGTTTTGAGACACCTAATGTGGGTATTGGGAACTGAACTGGATCCTGTACAAGAACAGAAAGTGCTCCCAACCTCTAACCTTTCTAGCCAGCCAGAAGGAAAAAAAAATTCAAAAATATCTACCAAGGTCATGATCACGTACTGGGAATGATATTTGCTGAAATACAAGAAATGAAAAATGAGGGACTGAGGAGGCGCTTCAGTGGTTAAGAACACTGGTTGTACTTTCTGAGGTTTTTGGTTCAATTCCCAGCACTGACATTACTGCTTATCACCAGCTATTACTCCAGTCTCAGGGCTCCAACATTCTCTTTGGGTCTTCAGGGACACTTCTGGCATATGGTGCACAGATATTCATGCATGCAAACCAACTATATGCATAAAATAAAAAGAAATAAAATTAAAAAAATATTTTAAGTAAATTTAGTAACATCATAGTACTTTGATTTGCAGTGACTCTGTGGGTGTTACATGGGAGATTCTCAGTTTAGGAAGCCATTGGTAGATGTGATAAGTCTAATAAGATTATTTTTCTTTTCTTCCTTCATAATATATTTTTAATGATACTGTATTTACTGTATCATTAGCTTTTGCATTTGACGTGAGTTTTATTAGTATATAATAACCAAGAGAAAATGTGCATTAATGTTGTCTTGCTTGCCTTAAGGTAGTCTAGTCCCGGGGTATGAGAATATGGAGTGCTACCTATATTAAATGCCCAGTGCCCTGAAGCTCAGACACTCAAAATAGACAATGAATAAACAAAACCAAAACAAAACACACAAATAACACAGCATTTTCATCCTTTAAAGTAAAATCCAACATTCAATATTTTGTACCTAAAATTTCATTAAAATATACAGCAAATTAAAATCTTAGAAAATTCTGACTAGTGAGGATACTATAAGCAAATATTATTTTAATGGAGACATACTGGTATAATCCAGAAAGTTTATATCTACAAGGCAAAGATTTCCAATGCAAATCAGCATATGAAAAATTGCAGTGTTATTGGAAGGCATTTTCTTACCACAGAAAGGATTTAAAATAAGCTGGATGGCTGTCTATAATTCTGCCAAGACTCTTTTATCACTGCTTCTCACTGCAGATTTTCCATATGGCACACAAGAGAAGCAGCCTTCTAGCCTCCTTGAGTCCCAGGTTTAACATAGCACCACAAAGACCCTGGAGACATGCTCTGAAGGCTCATGTTTGCACCAGGGGTCTAACTTGTGGTCGCTCACTATATCAGCATGACCTTGGCCCTGTGTTCAATCATAGCTGGGTCTGGTGTTTCTCCTTTTACCAATCAGGCATGCAGGTGACATGATATACACACATCTTGATATCTGCCCACTCCCCTTTGTCCTATAAGTCCAAGTTTTGTTTTTGCATATATTACAAGAAGTTCTACACAAATAAGAGAAACCCTCTGTGAATTCACTGTGCATCATTGAAAACTATAGCACCGAGTGAGGAAAAATGAAGAAGTCAAGGAAAGCAATGCAATAATGCCACAGTCACCCCCAAGCTGTCACACATTTGAAGAGTTACAGCGCACATTTTGGGTAATTTTTGCAAGTGTATTAAATCCATGTCAAAATGCTAAGATACTATCTCATAACTGTATTTGGAAGTGGCAAGGAACATGTGTGGAACAGCAATATAAAACGCTACATTTATATTTATAAATAGCAACTCAAGTCCCCAACCTGCCCACAACTTTCTTCTATTGACATTCATTTCTTTCATAAGGAAAGCCTTGAAAGG
Source organism: Peromyscus maniculatus bairdii (assembly GCF_049852395.1). NCBI lineage: Eukaryota > Metazoa > Chordata > Mammalia > Rodentia > Cricetidae > Peromyscus > Peromyscus maniculatus. The sequence goes on from NC_134853.1 coordinate 19,620,801, forward strand.
GTGAAATTTCCAAATCAAACATTTTTTTTCTAATGTCTTACTAAGTTCCTTACAAATGTCCTGTTTAAAATGAGATAGCCAGGTCTCAGTGGCCTTGAAATAGTCATTGAATCTGGTTCAAAAGGAAAGAATTGTTTGCTTTGAAAAACTAACTTTACAAATCATGTCATTAATCTACTGATACAACAGCCTACACTTAATGGCATATGAAGTTGGAATCACTGCCATCACTGTGCCTTTATTGTGCTTCTTAAATTGTAACAAGATAACTATGTACCCATAACTATAACTACCCATAACTATAACTACCCATAACTACCCATGCTATTTGATATGTACCATAACCTTGGTAATCAGAGAGCCCGCTGATAATAAGCTGTATTGTTTTGTGTTTCTTCGTTAATAATATATGATGTTTTGGAATAAAGATAAGTTTTGGAGACAGGCTTGGATCCCAGCTGTGCCACTTGTTTGCTCAAATGTATGTGGCGCCTTCGACTGTGTTTGAATCTCATGTTGTTTTGTACTGAATTATGCTGTTGGAAGGTGAAGTACTGAAAGACCTGTGAGGTGCGTTTGCCAAGCATAATGAGGCTCAGTTAACATGATGTCTTTGGTCTGTCCTCAGTGAATATTTTTCACTCTGTGTTTTACATCTCACATAGCACTTTCCTTTAAATTGTGTGTTCTGAACCTCAGTATCATCCCGTGGTAAGGGAGAAAAGTCTTCCTTCTGATGTGCATTCAAACAAACTTGAAAATGGAAGATTGGGTAGACACATTTGCAAGTTCACTAAAAGGCTTCAGGATTAGACATGATACAGCAACAGTGACTTTATAAGCAGACAAGGGTGAGGTGAAAAGGGATTTAAGGAGCATTCCCATGGATGAGGGGAGACCAGAGCCAAATGAGGTATTTAAAAGTCTAAATTGGGCTAAATTTGAACTGTTCTACACAGACTTCAGGGGCATGAAGTATAGTAGTAGGTGGTTAAAGATTATTTAATTTTAGTTCTTTGATGACGTTTAGACATTTATTTAAAAGATTGAATATTATGTGATATAATGTTTATTTTATTTTATTTTTTATAAACAGACATACTGAAACCAAGATTTTTTATTTTTTTTTAAAGATTTACTTATTTATTTGCTATGTATACAGTATTCTGCCTGCAGGCCAGAAGAGAGCACCAGTCCTCATTACAGATGGTTGTGAGCCACCATGTGGTTGCTGGGAATTGAACTCAGGACCTCTGGAAGAGTAGCCAGTGCTCTTAACCTCTGAGCCATCTCTCCAGCGTGATATAATGTTTTATCTCACCATTCTGTCTTCAAGTTACTCAAGACTTTGTGTGTGCCTGTGTGTGTGTTTCTTTCTAATGAATTTCTGAATTTCTTGCCCCACTCGAACCTCTTATTTCTATCGACACTTTTTTGACTATAGATAATGACATATATATATATATATATATATATATATATATCCAGATAATTTAGAGATTTTTACCATCTCAACATTCTTTATTGCACTTGTAAAGTCTCTTCTGTTATATAAATCACTGTATAGAAAAGTTCCAAGAATTGGGGCATGGTTACCTTGGAGACACTTTTGGTTTACTTAGTAAAGGAATGTTAAGGTAAAGTAGTCAGGCCATCTTCTCATTGAGTGTTCATGGGTGATTTTTCTGAGGACAAAGCAGTACAGCTGAAATCTAAATACTGAGAGAAGTAACTCATTTTGCAGTGGATTTCCTGAAAAGAAGTCATGGTTGGTTCATAGGCTATGATGGAGCCTACTGATTCCTTATGGTTATGACATTGAATTTATGTCTCCATAGTGAATATAGAATAATAAATACTCTTTAAGTTTCCCTTGAGAGGCTTTGACAATAAATATTTACATTAAATCTCAGCAGATAGTATTGTTTCTGAGGTCTCTATATCAGAACTGCTCATAGTTCATAAAACAATACAATCCACTTTCCCACATATACTTATGGATATTTCTAAAAACTTTTCACTGAAGCTTAAAATATGATAAATCTAACTACTTTCACAGTAACATTCATAGTGCAGTGCTGACCTTTCTATCAGATCTTAAAGACCTTATCTATGCATTGATCACTTGGCCCTGAGAATTGTGTAGCTCAGGTATAAAGTCACAATGCCCAGAAATGTGCTTCCATTTTCAAGAATATATACTGTTTCTTTGGTGAATATATGGGTTGAGGTTTCTTAGTATTATATATTCACATATTAATGCATACAAATATTTGACATATTTATATGCAATAGACCTTATTCATAAATATACTCTGGATATATAAATGTGTATATTTAGGTACAAATGTATATATGTGTGTGTAGGTGCATGTGTGTATATTTTAAACTAAAAAATGGGTGGATTCTCCCCCCTAATATGATTATTTATTATAAAAGAATATCATTTGGGAACAGATAACAGTGTTTGTTATTATCCCAAGAGAGAAACACATAGAGAGTAGTCCAACTGGTTGTATTCACTTGTTTTTATTCTCCAGTTTTAAGACTTCAATTCTTGTGAGCCTGCATTTCTCAAATAGATGTGTAGAGGTGTGTTGCTACTCCAACCAGACTGGCTGATATCATACAGCACTGTCTTTAACACCAACAGGCATGCTAGCATGCATGTGGAACTCTTTCTTCAACCTGACTCCTAGCCTGCATTCTGGGGGTTACTGTGAATTGAAGAATACACTTATGATAAGTTATAATAAGCTGTGGAGCAACTTTCTAAGACATCTGGGGCACTAGAGTATTTTAAATATTCTTAGATAGTTTACAGTTATTCGAATAAATATAAGGTTATTTTATATTGGTTTTATTATCAAAATTATGCACTGTCTCTTAAGGACTGTGTCTTGTAGGAAAAGTGAGATGAGTATTTCATGTTTCTTTGCTTACAAGACATTCAAATGAAGTATAAGCTTTATATTAAAAGTATATAAAATGTAAGTTTTGTAACATAGTTAAAAAACACTATATAAATTATATGTTACTTGATGTAAGTAATTCTTTTCTGGACACATGCCACTATTTAATTTTAGTCCCTGACACTTGTTTCAGCCTTCCGTTTTCTAGAGTAATCTTCAAATTCCAATGAATGCATTGACAAAGAGTTTTGTGAAGAGTTAGCAGAAGAAAGCCATTCCCATCAATCGGTCTCCAACCTTCCTTCTGGAAATCCATCCATCTAAAACAAGAAAATATGAAAGAGTATACACATATATAATATAGACATTCATTAACCTTCACACCTTGGCCTTTGCTTTCCTTAAGTAGCTGCCTGGTTCCCTTTGTATTTTCTCCGCTCCTCCTACTTTTCCCACGTTCTCATGTGGTATTCTTTTCTCTGTTCCCAGCTTTAGCCAAACAGCAATCCTTTCCACTTTCTGAGCATGCTAACTTTTGTTGCCTGATGAATTTGCACATGGGCTTCTCTTCTTGTAATTCTCTCTGCACTGTTCTGCCTTGTCGGTCTTTTTGTCATGCATGGATTTGTGAGATACACCTATAGAAGACTCCTCCCCTAGGAATCATAAACGCCTCCCTCTCATATCCTTTACTGATATGGAGTCTGTGGTGCACACACACACAAGAGTCCTGAAAATCTGTCTCCAGGTATGTGTGCATGTGTGCACAGTGTATTTAGTTGACTGTGTGCTTCACAAGTCAAGGGCCTATCACCCATTCTCAGCTACATAGACATTCTTTAGCAGTTTGATTAGTATAGAGTATAATGACTGATAAAGTTTGTTTAAATTAAATTAGTAACTAAATGAAAAGTTATAGCATTTTTGTTTTAATCTTATGTTTGTATAAAATGCAAAGTATATATTCTAACTTATTTGAAATACAAGATCAGACAAAAGTGGAAAGGGAAGTGCTTCCTAGTTAAAGATCACATTTTAAAAGCTATATAATGTCTTACCTAAAGTTTTGTAAAATTCCCTTAATATTTTTGTGTTGCCATTTTGTTGAAGTTTTGGCTTTTATTAAAGAATAATATCCTCTGAAATAATTAAAGAATATATATATATATATATATATATATATATATTCAAGAATTAAAAATAAAATACCTTATATCAGTAAAAGGAGTTATGTACTATGGCTCATCTTCTTTGTCAACTTGACATACCTGGAATGTAGACAACTCATTTGAACAATTGTATCCATTAGATTGCCCAGTATGATATGTCTGTGAGGTGTTTTCTAGATTGCTAATTGATGCAAGATGACCCAGCCCATTGTAGGTGGTACTTCCCTTAGGCAGGTGGGCCTGGGCTACATAAGAAAGGTAGCTGAATATGAGTTTAGGAGTAAAGCTGTAAGATGTTTTCCAGCAAACTCCTGCTTGACCTCATGTCCTAGTATCTTCCTTGGTAATGGCCTATAATGTATAAATTGAAATGAACACTTTTCACATCAACTTGATTTGGGTTATGGAACTTGTCTCAAAGACAAAAAAACAAATTAGGACAGTAGAACACCCAGTCCATAAAGGCTAGAACAAATACACAAGGGGAAATTACACAATGGCTATACTGTCTCAGTTTTCAAAAGTGGCATAGACTATAGAAACCATTGGAATTTGGCAAGTGGTACAGAACCTTCTGTGAAGAGTGAAGTGTGCATTTTATTCATGGCTGACAAAAAGGGTGGACCATTAGTTTCTTTCCACTTTAATGCCATTAAAATGAGATAATATACAAGGAAATGAGGTCAACAATAAGTGCAGCCTCTTAAATTCTTGGGATTTCTAAAACAATAACAAGCTATTTAGAAAAGGGATGTTCAAAGGGGTAGTATCACAAAGAGTAAAGTAATGATGTATAGAATTTGACATATAAATGAATTACTCTGGCTAGCTATTGGCTATTCTCCCTGGACACCAGTGATTATATTATTTTTTTTATTATCTTATGTTTATTTATATATTAGTTTGTTTGTTTTGGTGTGTGGAAAAAATCTTTTTTAATTAATTTCACCCTTTAAGATATCTTAATTGACTTACCAAGTCTGTCGACTGTGTAGAACAGTGGAAGTCCAAGGGAATTTGAAAGCAGTTACCTGATATGGTGGCAGTCTGAGATGGGAATCCAGAGAGAGCCCACCACCAACCAGGAGAGAGAAAGCCAAAGAGACTCCAAGTGCAGCTTGGCATGAGCCTTGCAGCTCAGACCTAAGCCTGTAACAATCAGCTTTTTAATGAATTTTTGCCCCACATTGGGCCCCAAGTACAGATGAATTTCTAATCAGTCTTATTAAATAAAAAATGTGGAGCCGGATATAAGGGTTAAAGCCTGAGAGAGATCAGAGGAATAGGAACAGCCATGAGCTAACCTCATCTCACCAACTCTACAGCTTCCAAATGTGAGCAACTTCCTGTCTGCCCATACCTATATGCCTTGTTGTTCTGCCATTTGATTTGCTCTCTCTGTACAGCTACATCATTCTAGGCCCTTATGCATGCAATACAATGGTTACTTGTGTTGTGTAATCCTCTGAATAATGCATATGATGGGATTTGGGTTTGGGTTTGTTCTGCTCCCTGTAATTTTCTATTGCTGCATGAAACACCATGACCAAGGCAACTTATAGAAGGAAGAGGTTTTTAGGGGCTTGTGGTCAAGGAGGATAAGCACCCATTACCACATGGCAGGAAACATAGGTTGATATGGTAACTGGAGCAGCAAGCTGAGAGAACACGTCTTAAATAGTAAGCAGGTAGTAGAGATGATGTTCTGAAAATAGTCTCAGGCTTCCTCCAGCAAGGCCACACCTCCTAAGCCTTCCTAAACAGTGCTAACAAGTGGAGAAACACATGTTCAAATGCCAGAAACTATAGGGATTATAATTATCATTCAAATGACTGTACTTCTATTGATCACATATTGCTTTAATTTTTTAAATTAAAATATAAGTATATAATTTTTTCTCTTCTCTTTCCTCCCTCTGACCACTCTCGTGTTCCTCATTCCTTAGATTTATTGTTTCATTTTTTAAAATGTGTGTATATGTGTGTGTGTAAAGGCATAAATATATAACTATAACCTGCTCTGTCTACTTAGTGTTACTTGTATGTATATGATTTCTGGGCTGAGTACTTGGTATTGAATAACCACCTATTGGGTTCATCCCTCAGGAATACTATTTTTCCCCATTCTCAGTACTTATCCACCTGTATTTCTTTGTCTAAGAGTGGGATAGCAAGACTTCCCCTTTTATTTTAGCACATCTATTGCTGTTATATTTGTCCAGATCTTGTCTAGGCAGTTATATTCTTGAGATACCATAAAGGAAGCTTAACTATGATTTCTAGGAGATAAAATCTCATATTACATTTTCTGGTCCTCTGGCTCCTACAGTTGTTCTACCTCCCTTTCTAAATGTTTTCTGAGCCTTAAGTACAGGAATTTTGTTGTATACGTATCAAATGGGGATGGACATTCCATAATATTAGTTTTTTTTTTCCTTTTGACCAGTTGCGGTTGTTTATAATTGTATCTACCTGTTGTAAAGAGAAGTTCTTTGATAAAGGGTGAGAGCTACACTCATTTGTGGGTAGAGAATAATTATTTGGAATGTGGTTAGGAATTATATTGGTTTATTAAAGTGGTTCTCCTATAAGATTCATGACCTCACTAATCAGTTGGCTAGATTTCCAATACCAGGCACAACTTTACCCTAGCAATCAGGCTTCAGATCAGCTTTTAGATAGCTGTTGGTTATCACCAAGATGGAAGTGCCACTATTACACTCTTGAGGGTATATTACTATACTGGTCATTGTTTTGGTTCATAGGTATCACAGTTAGGTGGGACTACTAGATGCTTCCATACCTTGGAAGCTTGAATAACACCTTTCAATACTATGAAATGCTGGTTCTGAGGAAGGAGATTTTCAGGTCACATCCAGATTGGCTCTTCCAAGTCTTAGGTCTCAAATGCATGGTGTCATAAGTAATAAAGACTCACTATTAATATCTGTATGGTAACCAAATAGCCTATATTTGAGAGTCTCTTGAACTCACCTAAAAATAACTGTAAAAGAGATTTCTCATGCCCTGATACTGGAGGTTTAGTCAGATATTATATGGCTCCTGAGGAGAAAGCATAGTTGGAGTCCAACTGGCATAATTTAATTTAAACTATATATACATAACTACAACTATATATACATGTATATATCATATGTTATTTTAGGTAAATAAAAATAACATGATTCCTTCTTTCTTTTTAAGATATCCTTAGCATTAATTTTCCTTTCTCTCCCTTCTCCTTCTGTATTGACTTCCCACCTACCTCCCCAATTAGGGCACCTCCTCATTTTCCCATCACCCCTTTCATATCACTTGCATCCTGTTTTACCCTTTATTGAACCCCTGCCGTGCTCCATTTTTACTTCCTGGCTTATGTGGTTGCTCTAGGTTATATACTCACCTCTAAAAATTTGAAGCTAAGGACCAAAGGTACAAGAGAACATGTACTGTTTGTCTTTCTAAGTCTGGGTTGCCTCACTCAGTATAGTATTTTCTAGATCCATCCATTTACCTGCATATTTTATGGTGTCTTTTTTTTTACTACTGAAATTTTTTATACAACATTCTAATTTGTGTATGTACCACATTTGTGTGGTTTTTCATTGCTCTGTCTTTCTCCTTGAGTATTGATAACATGTTGTTTCTGACCTCAGCTCTTTCCAAATCTCTAGGACAACTCCTGTCATTGCACATCCGTGTTTTCCACTTGTTGTGCTTGTCCAAAATCAAAGATAGGAAAAGTAAAAGTATCATATTAAAGGACAGTTACTAGAAGAAAAATAATTTCCCTATTCCATCTTTACTTATAAACTGAGGATATTATTCGGTAGATTTAGAGTACATATTGTAAACAATTAGATGAGATAGAAATTCCAACATGCAATTACAATTAGTTAAAAGACACTAGGTCCTCCCTAATCAGTGAATTAACCCTAGAATAAAACATTTTATATATAAAATTGTTCTATGGTTTATATCAAAAGTAACATAGCAAAATATTTTAATCTATTTTATTATAATGTAATATATCCCCTACAATTTCAAGCAAATACACTTGGGATAACCAAGTGAAGGTGGTTGCATAGCTACAGTATTGTGTCTAAAGGATTTAGAACTTCCTTAAAGGAAGAGACCCAAAGAAAAAAAATTTCATATTTGATTAAATGGACAACACTAAGAAGTATATGTTTATTCTCATTGACAATCAAAGTTGTTCCTGTGTTTATTGAAGAGAGTATTACTCTATATAAATTAAAAATTAAAGAGAGATTTTAATACAGAAAAAATTTGAAAACTCAATATCCAACATACATTACTTGTGTGTGTGGATCTACTTGACATGACTCCATCCATCTTAAGTTATAATTACCCAGACTGCTGGTCAGTAACCCTGTTGATTTTTCCTATATAATTTTCTGGCATACTAGAATAGGTAAGGCTATGATAATTACATATGGAGCTTTACAGTCAGGCTCTAGTACCTAGGATACACCTGCTTCTTTAATATTATCTTATACCAAGTACCTTTTGGCCAGAATAAAAGCAATTTTGGCCTAACCTATAAATATGACTCTCTTTTAACCCAGACTGTAGATTTAATTCATCTTGCTAACACCTTGAGCTATATTTCTGCCAGTAAGTTCCCCAGTATATGTGATCTGAGGTCTTTTTCTTAGATTTCTCTTTCTTCAGACTCAGGGCATCTTGAGGCCCATCCCCATACACTGGCACTGGCTCTTCTAGAAAAATAATTTCATTGTAATTCTAAAGAAAATATGGAGCACCTGGTTAAATAAGAGGTAATAGTTGACAAAGGAAATCTCATTCAATTGTCCTTGTGTAATAATAAATTGTTGCTAAAGAAAGTACCACGAAGTAAAATATTTTCATTCAATAATAGATGCTAAACTACCATTCCCTATTCTGGTGAGCTGGTATGAAAATATCTTGTTTAGTAGACTATTTTCTTTCAATTTTCTATTATGTAAAAGGCAAGTTGTTCACAGAAAGTCAAGCAGTAATGCAGAAAATTGCTATGTTTGAATGATTGTTTTTTAGCTTCCAAAGTCATTTGTGCTTCAACATGAGAGAAATTCATGATATTAAGCTATATCCAATTCATTTTTATTCTCACCTAAGGGTGACACTGGTGTTTTGTTAAACACATGTGCATTTCCAGGTAAACATTGAAATGTTTTGATTCTACAATAAATCACTTAAAAATGTATAAAGTCGGGTAGTTAGTTAGGTAGCTTCCAATAATTTTTGTTTAAAAGTGTTTCATCAATCAATAACAGAGTTGTTTACAAGAAGAACTGTTCAGGAATTCACAGTAATGTTCAGTGCAGACAATTTATAGACCATTACTAGTTCTTGAACTTATCATATTTAAAGTGGACATCCCATAGAGAAACGTGGATTAAAGGAGCTCAGAAATTTATCATATGCAAAGAGGCTTTCATTGAAACTTATTTGCCAGATTGCCTAAATATTCTTTACTAAAGTAAAAGACAGTCAGGGCTGCACTCTTTTTAATAACTAGTATTTTTCCATTATTTTAAAATATCCACTTTGAATTATATTAATTGCAGTGGAAGATATGATAATTTGGAAACCTAAAATTAGTGTCATTTCTAATGAGAAGCATATTCAACATAAAGTCTGCTTGAGTATCTGTTTTCAAACTGTAACATTTAAGTGACTTCTATTTCTCTGTGTTAAAAATAACAGAAGGAATGATGAGAGAAAAGAAATACAGCTCTATACAAAATTATATGGATTTAAACATCAAGTGTATATTCTTGGGACAGAAAATATTTAGTGACTTTAGTTACTAAATCATAATTTATAGATGGCTAATTAAGAGATGATAATGTTTTCTAAGTTCTTCATGATCCCCCATGTTTTAAATATACTTACTAATGGGAGAAGTTTAGGAAAAGAATCAGGTAATATGCTGTGGAACACAGAAAAGGAATGGGTATCGGGGTGGGGCTTATAATTATAAGTAAAGTGTTGTGGAGAATATGGCATTTGATAAAAGAGTAAAGAAGATGAAAGAGTGTGGGGAGGGATATCTTAAGTGGATGTTCTAACCTGAAGGCAAGTGTGAAGCTGTGGAGTGGAAGTTTGCAAAACATGTAGAGAAAGGCCCAAGAGGCAAGAGTCACTAATGAGAAGTTTGGAAGGTGTCATGGGAGCAGTAAAAACAAATGAGTTCAGACAAATTAGAAGCACTTGAAATCCTGCTGAAAACTTTGTTTTTCCTGATAACAGAAGTCATTGGGTGGGTTTTACTAGATTTGACTTAGATTTATTTATAGAGAAATCTTATGTAACTCTGGCTAGCCTTGAATGTACTGTCATCCCAAGGCTGTCTCTCATGCCATCCTGATCCTTATACCTCCAGGACTAAAGCTCTGGGATTGTAGTATTAAGCCATCAGGCCTGGATTTTGACTTGCGTTTCTAGAACAACAACAGCTCTGGATACTGTGTCAATGGAAATAGCAGTGAGACACCAAAGGGGAACACAGGAGTAAAAGCCATGAGAAATCATATTGGTTTTCTGATTAGTAAAGGAGTAGGTGGAAACAAATTATCTGATTCTAGAAAAAAATATCAGAGATTGATTAATAGAATTTTCTGTAGAGAAAGTAATGGAGAAAAATCAAAAGTCACTTCAGTTTTCTCTGGCAAAGTTTAGTTAGCTGCAGTGAGAAATAAAGTACAGTAAGACTTTGATAACCAAGACTGACATTTTCGTAGTATGAGTATAACCTGGTCTGATAGGTATTTAGAAGCTGTATGTATAAAATGAAGAGTTATCTGTTTTAGGACTAGGTCATGTGACATGGGTGAGTGAAAAGGTGACACTGGGATGAGAATAAGATCAAGAGAGGTAAATGGAAACAAAGGGTCAATTCCATATTTCATTGGGAATCATTTTACTTCTATGTTTCTTTAGTAGAATAATAGTATGGGTTTTTCCAAGACCAATGACTTATCTAGTCTCAGCTTCTTGGCCATTTTCGTAATGTCAGGTATGACTTCCATGTTACGGACTGAATCTTAAAAACCAATCAAAACCTGGTCACTCCTATAACAATTGTGCCATTACTTTGTTTTGTTTTTACCCTGTTCTTCTTGGAAGTTTCAGATTGTTTGTTGTTTATTTGTTTGAGAGAGAAAGAGAAGGGGAGAGGAAGAGAAAATGAATATGAAATTCAGTGGGCAAGTAGGTTACAAAGATAAGAAAAGAGTTGGGGAAGGGAAACAATATGATTGAATATATTGTATAACATTTTATAGATTTTTTTTCGAGTGTGGGATCATGATTACTAATAATCTAACAATGTAAAGAGTGACACCATGCCAGAGTTTGATTGGTGGCTGGTAGATGCATAATACTGCAGAGAGCTCTGAGTGAGAGATGGTAATTGATTACATGGGATTCGGAAGAGATGATTTAGCAAGATTGGAATGAAATAGACTGGAAGTAAAAAGAACAATCCATTATTTCAAGAGATGCTTGAAAGAAGGGAAATCAGCTTAATTGGTTTGTGAAGGTAATGTCCTCAGTGAACAGATAAGGTTAAAGATTATCAAATTAATTCAGAGAGGGTGTATGCTAAAATAATTTCCTGATAATTGAACATATATTTTACTGTACAAGATCTCATGTATCTAAGAATGAAGAAAGTTAGGAAATGAGATAGGTGAGTGGAATCTAGGAAAATCAAAAATATTTTTGTTGTGATTGAAAGATAATCATGGATTCTGGGTTTCTCATGGTGATGCCCATATCATCTGGTTCTGTATTTACTGACATAAAATACATCACCATCAAATATCAGTTAATCAAGAAACTGTGCAAACAAGGAGAGTCTGGAATGAAAAGAGTAAGGCTTTTTTATACCAGCTCCAGGAAAAAGTGACTTCAAGTATAAATCTGACTGATGAAAACAGATATCTTGGCATTGTGAGGCATATGTAGGTGACACAGAATATTGTTTACAACAATGGTTCTCCAAATCCTCTGCATATCTGACCGCTCTAAAATGTTGACTTTTGGGCAGTACTCCCAGATCCACTTTTGATTCTTCCTCACACGGAATCCTATGGCAGCCAAACTGGAGGGCCACTGTGCTGTGGGCTGTCTTAGACCTCTGCTATTCAAATCACTGAAGGCATCTGTCATGTCATCATTGCTGATTCTTTCCTCTTCAGTTCTTATCTGCTCAAACTGTAACAAAGCCTCATTTTTCAATGGCTTAGTTTGTCACATAAATAGTTGCAGAATGTTGCATCCATCAATTACATGGAACACTGCAAAAGTAGAAGATTTGTAATGCCATGGTGCGTTCTTTGAATTTTGACTTTTTTTTATTTATTTTTTTTAATTTATTTATTTTTATTTTACAATACTATTCAGTTCTACATAACAGCCACAGATTTCCTTGTTCTCCCCCTTCCTGCCCCCCTCCCCTTCCCCCCAGCCCACCCCCCTTTCCCACCACCTCCAGATCAAGGCCAACCCCGAGGACTGAGATCGACTTGATAGACTCAGTCCAGGCAGGTCCAGTCCCCTCCTACCAGATTGAGCCAAGCGTCCCTGTATAAGTCCCAGGTTTCAAACAGCTAACTCATGCAACGAGCCCAGGACCTGGTACCACTGCCTAGATGCCTCCCAAACAGATCAAGCCAATCAACTGTCTCACCTATTCAGAGGGCCTGATCCAGTTGGGGGCCCTTCAGCCTTTCATTCATAGTTCATGTGTTTCCATTCGTTTGACTATTTGTCCCTGTGCTTTATCCAACCTTATAATATAGATCACATTTTTTCTGTGTATCTTTTGTATTCCCATCATTTTATAAATAATTAATTGTTATTCCTAAATAGACACTGTTGTATTTGGTTAACAGGCTGAAATAATGACCTGAAACTTATAGATGAGACAGTTCTATAAGCATATTATTTCCATTTAGTATGTAAGAAAAAAAGGCTTCAACAAATGTATAAATAATGAAAAATGAGGAAAGAGTAAGAGGAATCACGTGGTTGGCATTTTTTAACAGTGTACTTTTAGCCTCCATTTTTAATCAATAAAATGTCAGAATCTTGTAGAACCTTAAGGGAGAAAATAAAATATTAATTGTGCCTTTTGTGATTAGATGTTGTTTCATTGAGACTTTATCTCATATTTATAGTGGTTCAATTCCCAGAAAGTAAATGATGTTATGAGGTTTTATATGTAATCAATAGAGATTATGTATAACATGCATGTCAGAACTACATTCTGTATCTATAATATATGACATACATGTGCATGTGAAACATATGTAAACTTATGTTATTTATATTTTTAATTTAATACACATGAAATATAAATTTAAAAGATATAAGTCAATGTTATTTAGTTTTCCTTATTTGCTGCATTGATGTTTGTGTTGAAAGGTTTTTTTCTTACTACCAAAATGGAATTAATGAAGATTATATAGATAAAATAGCTGGCCTCAAAAGTCGGTGAAATAGGTTTTCATACATTTTCCAGTTTACACATCATTCTTCTGTCATTGAAGTTTGTAAGGAAGGAAACAAATTGCAAAGAATGAAAGGAGGAAATGAGGGTAGGGAAGAAGAGATGGGTAGAGGAAGGAAGAAAGAAAAGGAGAGAGGGGAGGAGGGAGGGGAAGGAGAGAAGGAAGGAAGGAAGATTGGTTGGCTAGAAAGGTAGAAAAAGAGGAAAGGGACAAGAAATGATAATTTTGATGTGAGTATCTAGTAACCACTATCCATCAGAATTATGTATAAACTAAAAATCAGTTTTTGAAGGTTCCTCAGCACTCCAACTTCCTGAGTGCATGTATTCCTTTGTCAATATGCACATGAAGTTTATGCCTATTTCCATACCAGTGTTAAAGGAAGTAGTCCTTTCTCCTCTCTGCAGCAATACATAAAATCTGCATTTCTCTTAATAATCTCTTGGCCTGATTTAACATTTAAACTGAAATTCCCAGTACTTAGATATTTTTTCTATATTTTATAGTGATTCAAACATCTATATAGTTATCTTTTATTCACCAAATTATTTATGATTACAAAGCTATTGAATGTAGCACAATTTGTCTAAACATTTGGGTAAGCTCACACAGAACATAAGAACATGTTGAAAAGTGGAATGTGTATGATTATTATTAGATTGCTATTATCAACCTTCTCTGTAATTCCTGCTCTGGAGTCATCATGGGCTGCAATTTTGTAGCAGACATATCCATCCCTTCCTTCCCTGAAATTTCAGGACCAGTGCTGAACTCATTATGTGCTCAAGAAACATAGAGTCCTCCCTCACCCACCTTCCTCCATCCTGTTCTCATTTGTTTCTTCAAATTCTGTGACACATGAAATTCCATTTTCAATTTCTTTCTTTTAAAACAAGTTCTTGTGTTTTTATACTAAAGCAACCTGAAACAGTCTTTGAGTAGTCATTCACCCTGAGGAAAAATTATGTACTTCTCCTGGGAGGCACGTTGTTTGTTTCTTTTGCACAGTGTGTAAAGAATAGCAAGAGTTTCCTCCCTCTCATGTCTATATAAGAATAATGAGAATTTTTATAATCTTATTTCGCCTCTTTGATTTATTCTGTTGTTTGTTCAAAACTAGGTACTTAGAAAATGTCACTGACATATAAGAAGGTGAAAAAAGCTAATGAAATTGACAATTTTGTATTGTTGTAAATGATGCTGGAGTAGAAAAGAGTAAATTATGATTATGAAAATACATGATGGCTCGATATATAAATAAAAAAATGAAAATGCATGTAGAAATATATGTATGTATATATTTCCATTTTATCTGTCTATATGTTATAATGTCAGGAATTGAAGGTTAATCTTGTGTTTGATTGGTATGATAGTCAGGAGTGCTTAACTCTAGACAAATTTAGTATTTCAAAAAGATACCACCAGTATCATAGCTCTACTGGCATTGAAACTGGGTGAGGAAAGTGTTTACTACCTCCTATTAAGAGCTTGACTGGAAAATTAGTTCTATGCTACCAGCTTATTCCTATAAGGAAAATTATATAGTAAAAAAATAAGAAACAAAGAAAGACCTGACAATATTTCAGTTGTTTTTTAACCATTGGAGGATTATTTTTCTGGGTTTTTCTTTTTCATGCTGAAACTCCAGGGCAGCTGTCTGTAGTGGGAGTACTAGAATGTTCTATATCAGAAGTTCAGGACAGTTGGCCATGCATCATCAATCCTGCCCTGGTAGATAGATGGCTGGAGAGGTGTGTGGTAGGATTGTATAGTCATAAACATTCTCCTATCTAAACATTACCAAACATTTACTATGACAAAACTGAACACTTGATTGCAGCTTCAAGCCAGCAGACTTAAAAGTCAGAGATTTTCAAGAGCCAAGTGGAAAATCTTGATTAGAATTGGGTAAGATGTGTCTATAATAGTTTAGAACTTGTTGAAATAAGTCAAGGATATGGAAGTTATTCAATTCCTTGTTGATTCTTCTAGTTGAAGACATAATTATGAATTGTTGCCCCAAAGAACAATAAAAATGCTTCAAGTCAGAGACTTCTGAAATTTAAGAGCTATTGCATTGTTTATTGAGGTAGCAATTGCATGTTACTACAGAAACTGATTGGTGGTGGGTTCTCCATGGACAAGTGCTACAGTAGAGAGTTTCTGATCTCTTCCTACATGGACCATATCCTTTGTCACTGTGTTTAGGTGCCATTTTTCTATACTGAAACCTGCACATTACATGTCATAATGAGGTTAAATTAATATATTTACAGGAAAAAATTTATCATAATTGTGTACCACCTTTCATTTCCTAGTACTGTTATCTGCAAATTTTGTCTACTCCACCCAATGCTTTGCTCCATGGCAAATCTTGTGAGAATCTTGAATTGACATAATGTACATCTTGATCTTGTCTGGTCTTGAATACAGAGCTTCTTCTTCAGGATAGAAACAAGTCTATGAAGTTTGTGTGTTGTGGGATGCCTTTCTGTAGCTGTGAATATGTATTGCTCTGATTGGTTGATAAATAAAGCTATATTGGCCTATGGCGAGGCAGCTTAGAGGCAGGCAGGAAATACATGCAGATAGACAGGAAGAAGAAAGTGGAGGAGAGAGAGACACCAGCCTGCTACTCAAGGAACATGCCAGCAGACTGGTAAGCCATGGAACATGTGGCAAACCATAGATTAATAGAAATTGGTTAATTTAAGATATAAGAGCTAGCTAGCAAGAGGCTTGCCATAGACTATATAGTTTGTAAATAATATAAGCCTCTCTGTATTCACTTGGGTCCCAGCGGCTGTAGGACCAGAAAGGATACAGAAAAACTTCTGACTACATTTGCGTCTGAAATGTGGTGGCAAGAACTGTGCTTCTTTTCTCCAACTCATTTCAGCAGATTTAAAGCACATAAGGACAAGTTGCTTAAATGAGGGAGTTGTGCTGGGGTTGGTGGGTGGATTAGTCAACAATATAGATGTTGTTTGGCGGGAGGACAAAGAGCTTCAGAGTGCCTATGAAGGAAGATATTTTTAATGAATGCATAGCAAACAAACATTTGTTGTTAATGTACATACCATTCAAGGAAGTCAGTGGTAAAAGTTCCCTGAAGAAGTAACTATTAAAGCCATGAAAATTCCCCTAAAAATGAACTTAAATGAGATTATTAACTCAGATGAGAGAATTAAGTTAAAAGATTCTTGGACAAACAATTATCTCAGTGAGTGATGTTTTTAGATCACACACAAAAATCCCATGGCACCTATTCCCTGTGCCATTGCCATCTAACCCTGTTCATCAATTCCTCTCCCCTTGCCTTGAAAATTCCCTGGGCTCCATATGCTAATTATTCTATCGAATTTCCAGAGCACTGGATGGTAAGATGCGATATTATGAGTAATAAAAAAAGACCTTGCTGGGCGGTGGTGGTGCAAGCCTTTAATCCCAGCACTTGGGAGGCAGAGCCAGGTGGATCTCTGTGAGTTCGAGGCCAGCCTGGACTACAGAGTGAGTTCCAGGAAAGGCACAAAACACAGAGAAACCCTGTCTCGAAAAACCAAAAAAAAAAAAAAAAAAAAAAAAAGACCTCTTTCACCCAATCCCAAGGGCAGAGGACATTTTTTCCCTAACAGTTATTGTACTGAGAGGCATATCACTAGGCATGTTGGAAATTTAAAGCTCCTCTAACACATCTGGTGCTAATCAAATCTGGGATAAATATTTGTTTTTCTTAGGTTAAATCCTTCAATTGATCAGTTAGGGACACCTATACTTTACTTCATCAGTAAATGCTACATGTAGTGTTAATCAACAGAAGGTTAAAATTTGATTTTTTGCCTACAGAATTTAAAAAAGTGTTGGCATTGTTCCTTTTTTTGGAGTGCATGTGCATGTGAAAAAAGGTGAATATGAACTTTACATTTACAGATGCCAGCCAGATTGATCATGGAAGAAATTTGTGGAATATAAAGGT
The DNA here is from genome assembly GCF_049852395.1 of Peromyscus maniculatus bairdii. Taxonomy (NCBI): domain Eukaryota; kingdom Metazoa; phylum Chordata; class Mammalia; order Rodentia; family Cricetidae; genus Peromyscus; species Peromyscus maniculatus. The sequence goes on from NC_134853.1 coordinate 19,638,403, forward strand.
TACTGTTTACAGGTGGTAGGAAGGAGGAAATGTAGAAATTCTAAGTGGGGAGAAACTTAACTGTCTATGCTAGATGGAGGGAAATACAGAGGGAGAGGAAAGGACAGATAATTAACACTAAGGATGTTTTAAAAAGCCATAAAGAAACATTATTTTATGTTTACTTAAAAACATATAGAGTCTCTGTCTGTCTGTCTTTCTCTCGTGTGTGTGTGTGTGTGTGTGTGTGTGTGTGTGTGTGTGTGTGTGTGTGTGTATTATATTGAGTTATGCTACAAAGTAAGACAACAGTATCCCCAAGAACCATAGCCTTACTGACAAAAGTCCTGGTTCCAGGCATGGGAAACTCCCCTTTGCCTTGTACATCACGGAAGTTCAAGAGACTTCTAAAACAATACAGACCATCTTTATTACCCACAGTTGCCTCCCAGAACTTGAAGATATGACTGTGTTGCTGAAGATACAACACACTTAAGACAGGGTACTGAAATAAATTGAGTTATACCTTACTTGGAAGCCTCCTTTCCGAGCACTAGCTCTCATAGTACCAGGATGAGCTATACAAGCTGCCAAAAGAGTGAAGCAATCAGTAATCATACCCAGCTGGAAAGGCAGTAAATGACCAGCCCACAATAGTCCACAAGAGTGCAATAGTGCCATTTTTATCTTGAGGTAATCAACAGGTGTCTAATTGAACATAAAACCAGAAAAATAAAAGAGAATAATTCATGCCGAGTACTTTAAACTTAGCCAAATATCTATGGCTGGAGGGGCCAGAGCCTATAGTGAACATCATCCTAGTCACATTTTCACATTTTTCTTAAACCAATGTAATTTTTAACTGTAATATAAACACATACCCACAGATAATTGTAGCTCTCACACATTGCCATGTAAATTATCATTATCAAGGAAGGTTTTTTTCAGGAGATGAAGTCTATTGTACAGATTCACAACTGGTCAAAATGCAGAGAATAAGTGACTAGGTGCCCATCACCTTGATGATAGATCTATAAGATAATCACCATAATTAAGGCAAAGGAAAATTGTGGAAGATGGAGTGAAGAGATGATAAGAACCAGAGGATCAAGATGTCTGCTGAGGGAATGAGTCTTATGGAAAGGCCATGGAAAGGGCCCACGTGATATGCCAATAGTGTGGTTGTTTAAATAAGCCTTGCATGATAACAACACAAGCTGACAGAGCAATGTGAATAGGGAAAGTTTCATAGAGCCCCACCCTTAGATGAAAGCTATAGGCAATCAATGGCTATTCAGAGAAGGAAATTGTTTTTCTTCAAGAGTAAATCCTTGAGAGGTCATCCAATTCTGACTAATCAGCTCCAAGCATATGTACACTCAAGCAAGACCAAATGGACTCACATATGCACATATGTATGACAATAATAATTAAAAGAAGAGATGATAAAAATTGAGAGGAAATGGGGGGTACAGAACATGTTGGAGGTGGAGAAGAAATGTTGCAGATGATCTAAATACAGTACTCACTAATGGAACTCTCAAGGTATTTTAAATTATAAAATTGTATTATAAAACTAGAGTTAAGGTATTTTTAACTTTATGGTATACCAAGAGAGTAAAAGCCACAACAAGGTAACCTAGGTAAGGCATCTTAAAACCTGTGGCAATTTATTATGGCTGCCCTGTGACATTTAAAGTTATAAAAGTTGAATTTTAAAAAAATAATTAGTCTATATGGGAAATCAAGAATAGTAGGGGTCATGCTTATTAGGTCCATTTTATATTATATATCTAAAGCATCAGCAACACTAGGAAACTATTTGGTTTCTTGGGTATTTGAGTTATAATTTTACTCTTTCATAGTATTGGGTTTCTCTGCTAATGTAAGAAATTTTCCTGAATATTTGTTCTATGTATTGGTGAATTTTCATATTCACTTTTAACTCTGTGTCAGGCTCCAATATTTCACCCATTGCATCTTTGATGACATGTTGCATATGTGATTTTTTCAATTTTCTTTGGTTATTTGCAATTGTCACTTCACTGAGATAGTTTCAACTGCTTTGTTTCTATCCATATGTTCATCTTTAGTAGGTTTGTTCAAATATTGTGTAGTTGCTTTAGTCTCTTGAGGGCAATAAGACCGACATTCCTGGGCTCAGCTGTTTCTACCCAAAATAACCCACACAAAAGTCAAATTTAATGAGAAGCTTGCCTACCAAAAAGTCACTTTTTGATTGCTTCGTATACTATCATCTGAGTTGTCCCATTATCTCTTTTGAGTGTTCATTCTCTAACATGTCAGATAGTTTTATTGTTGAGAAACAAAGAAGACACACCTCCGTGTGTTATACAGTCTGTTAGAACTAATGAAGAGGGACACCATGACAATTGAAAGCAATCTTATTACTCAATGATCATGACGCATGTTGGGTACCCTGGAACAGGATTGACAGCACAGAATCTTGTCATTTATATGCTATGGAATTATGCTTAGTTAATAAAGTCAGACACTTGACATTAAGTGTTCTCAAGCAAACTATTGTGACTGGAATTTTTGCTCATTAGAAGACTGTAGAACAATGTTCCAACTAGGCTAAAGCTTCTGTGTGTGTGTGTGTGTGTGTGTGTGTGTGTGTGTGTGTGTGTGTGTAATAAAAGGAAAAAAGTACTATTACTCAGGATCTTCCTTATAGAAAAAGAAATGCTGGTTCAGTCCTGATTTTAGGTTTTACTGTCAACTTATTTTAATTAGGGAAAATTGTAAACAAAAAGATAGAATAGAGATGAAAATGAAACTATAATTTGATGAGCCACTAGAAAATCAAGGAAATTTTTTTGTGAGGAAATGCCACGAACTCTTGGTATACTCTTCAAGGTACAACTCTATATATTTATGAATATTTTGATGTGTATATATAGATATATGTAAACAAACTAGATATGCATAATTAAATAGGCAAACATTACTAAATGATTAAATCTAATAAAACATATGTTTTACATATTCAGGAATACTATGCATACTTTTAAATAATCCAGAGTAAATACATTCAAGAAGAAGACAGTGGTACTGGGAATATGTAACATTTCAGATAACATCTGCAGCTAAGGCAAACAAAACACCAAAGATTGCTAATGTATCACTAAGGCCATGAAACCAGACTTAGTGGTTTTGGTGTACAGTTAGACAAATGAGTAGAAAATGGATTAAATATCTGTAATTAATTCTATTGATTTATAACATAATTTATATACTTATGATTCAAGATTATAACAAAAAAATTCACATTTTATGTAAGTTTAATTGACCTATAAGAAAACTGAAACAGGCTTGAAGAAATGGTTCTGCATCAAGAACTAACGCAAGTTCAGTTCTCAAACCCATGTATGGCTGTTCACAACTACCTCTACATCCAGCTCCAAGGGATCTGACTCCTGGGGCTCAGAAGGACATCTACAGTCTCATGTTCATATACAAGTGTGTGTGTGTGTGTGTGTGTGTGTGTGTGTGTGTGTGTGTGTGTGTGTGCGCGCGCGCGCGCGCACGTGCGCGCGCTCACACATCCACACATCCACATGCACCCTTTAAAAATAAAAAGATAATTTTCTAAAACCATAAGTTTTAGGCTTGAGAGATTCAGCAGAAGTCAAGAGTACTTGCTGTTTTGCAAGTACTAGGTTCAGTTTTCTTACTTTGCAAGAGGACCTGGGTTCAGTTCTTAGCAGCTGGTGGCTCACAACCACTTGTAACTCAAGTTACTGTAGATCTGACACCCTCTTCTGGCCTTGACAGGCACTGTATGCTCATGGGACAGGTATATGTAGATAAAACATTCAGAGACATAAAATAAACAAATATTTATAAAAATGAAGTTAAAAAATAATTCAAATGTAAAGATAAAAGCCAATTTTATCTGTTTAAAAATATGTCATTTTAAATTGCAAATTTGGGTAATGAAATTTAAAATGTCTATCTTAATTATAAGCCCAATTTTCATGTAAATCAATAGATTTCCAAAATATGCACAGTATTCACTGAACTTTTTGAAATATTACTGTCCAGTGAAATACTCGAAATTTGGATCCATTAATGGAGTGAGTCAAAGGTTACTATACAACAGGGATAATGAAGGTTCACATCAGTAACTCTGTCTTTCACTCAGAGCAGGGGTTCTCTATTTAAGATCTCATCACATGGGAGATTTGGTGCCATTTCTTTAAGAGAATGAGACATTTTTAGGAAAATAGTGATTATTGAGAAGTTATTCTTCCTGTTGAGCCAATGACTTCCCAGTATACTTGTTTCTTTTTATTTTTCTCTCTAGAAGCTAAAGCTTAAACTCATTCTTTGAACATGAGAATGCACTTCACATAGGGCTGCCTCCTTATATTTATTCTTTCTCCAGACTGTGTATCTTCACCTCTGACTTCTACAAACTTCATGAGGTTCTTGGTTTCATCTTCACACTTTTTATTGTGCAGCTACCCAGTGGAGATTATTGGTAATTTGGTGAGTTTGGTTACTTTTGAGCTTAAGTTCATTGGGCACATCTTGGGAGGTGGAAATGAATTTTGTCCCACAGTCAATGAGGGCTTTGTGTGGGCAATTTCTCAATATAGGGATACATTCAATAGTTTTGCATTTGGAGAGAAGACATGTTTGTAGTCTTTCAGAAAAAAATAGTGTAAGATCTTGAGGGTGATTAATTGTGAATTCAGAGGGAACATTCTTCAGATCCTGTCTGTTAGAGAACATTTATAATGATCTGTAACAGAGTGATATGTGGTTGGCCAAGAACATTAGACCCTTGAAATTCTCCCATAAATAACAAGATAGACCTTGTGATAAAAAAAAAATCTTAATTTTTTTACACATCTGGGAATCTGGGAACTAGGATACTTTAATATTAAGGTTAATATTATTATATTTTTACCATCATGCTGTTAAAGTCAGTGTTTATTCAAGATAAATTTAACTTATCATAATAAATGAAGTTCTTCTATATGCCTGTCTCACTGAACAATGAGGACTGAGTCATTGGCGTTGTTATGTTTCTGTGTTTATGAGTAAAATGGCATCTGCAGCATAGTATAAACAATGTAAATATATGCTAATCAATGAATACATTAATGACAGACATAACCATCCGTTATTCTAATCATGTTCCAATGAATTGGATAATATTTATTGTTTATTATTTTGCTTAAAATAAAGTGTGAGTTAAAACTTACTAATAAAAAGCAGTTATAAATAGTATAGAAACATTCCCAGATAAGATTTAATAGCTTTACAAGTGTGTCTGTAATGAACTTTAAGATATAGCTTCCCCTGTAATTGCTGACAACTGTGTTGTTGTAAGTTGAAGATCATGCATGCTTATCAGCAGTTCTATTGACTTATACCCGTTCTGTTTATTGATTACTTAATTAGTTTTCTGAGATAGCTAATCAGAGAGAGATGTAGGTATTTAGGAGTCTTTCATTAAACCATGCTAAGAAATTTAAAAGAGAGAAATGTGTGACTTGAAACTAAAGCAAAGTAAAGGCAGAGCTCCTGTGAATCATGGATAGAGTCTCATATTCTATCATGATTAAAACAGCTAAAGCTTAATTTCTATTTTCTTATTAATAATAATATTTTGGTCCATTTGTTACAGAAACCACATATATACAAAAGACTATAAGAGTATTTCTACTTGTTTCTGAATGTAGCTTAACAGAATTAAAGTCACATTTTCACTTTTTGTTAGAAATCTTATAATAAAATATAAAAGTTATCAGCACTTTTTATATTTTAAAGTTAATACACATTAATTTTGCATATTTTTGTTTAATTATTCACTATTTTGTGGTGTTAAATTCATACACAATCACAGTTTCAGTAACTTTCAAACTGAGGTTTTTAGCATTCTCCCTTAAAAATTAATGAGAGGACCAGCACATCTGCAGCTTCTCTGCATTGTCCCATGTCAAATGGATTCTTATAAACACCACACACTATTTCTCTTTCTTAATTCAAAAGATTGTACCATGGGCTTCAACTCGAAAGTGCCTTCTGCCACTGGGTTACACCCAGACCATATACTATAATTTAAGAAGAATGGCAATTTCATGTTTTTTCAATGTTACATCAATATTTTTAAAAGCTTGTTTCTTTGCTTCTATATATCTTTATTTATGTTTGGTGTCATATTTCTTTTATGTTAAAATTGATTTCAATAAAGTAAAATGGATAGGCTTATGTGTATGAAAGTTGAATGCCAATGATGTATGAGTAACTGTGCCCTGATCTATATGAAGACAGATGAAGTGTGTGGTACTATTGTGTTCCCCAAAATATTGTGCACCCTAACAAACTTATCTGGGGTCAGAGATGGAACAGCCACAATATTAAACATGAGGATAGGCAGTGGTAGCACACGCCTTTAATCCTAGGATTCCAGAGGCAGAAATCCATGTGTTCAAGGATACAGCCAAGCATGGTGATTCACACCTTTAATTTCAGAAAGTGAGCCTTTAATCCCAGAAAGTGGTGGTAGAAAGCAGAAAGGTATATAAGGTGTGAGGACCAGAAACTAGAAACATTTGGCTGGTTAAGCATTTTGGCTGGTTAAGCTTTTAGGTTTTGAGTAGCACAGTTAAGCTGAGACTCATTCTGGATAAGGACTCAGAGGCATCCAGTCTGAGGAAACAAGATCAGCTGAGAAGATGACCAGGTGAGGTTAGCTGTGGCTTGTTCTGTATCTCTGATCTTCCAGCTTCACCCCAATACCTGGCTCACAGGTTTGATTTTATTAATCAAATTAATAAGAACTTTTAAGATTCATGCTACAGAAGTGTTACACTCTAGAGGGTTCTAGATACACATTAGAAAGGATTTTGTTGTCGTTATATCCTTTTAAAATTAATAATATTTAATTTTTAAATGAAAATATGGTGACCATAATCATTTTCCCTCTTCCCTGTCTTCACTTAACCTCTCCCATATAACTCACCCCCTTAGTGCTATCTCAAATGCAAGACCTTTTTTTCATTTTTTTTTATAAATGTGTCTTCTCATATGTCTTTTAGGAACAAATTTACAAAGATTTTTTATCAAAAGTATTCACATCTAAGAGAGTTAAAAAACCTGATATGGTAAGCTCTAAGTCAGATGTAATTCTTTTTGTTTTAAGCTCAAAATATTGGAGATACATGAATGAATGTCTAGATTATAAAAAAAAGTTAGCTACTCACTTATTCATTCTTTCACTCAAGCATATAACTAATATTTATTAGGCATACAACATTTGTTCATGTAAAAATTGAACCAGAAAGCTTTTTTGTTTCAGGGCAAATGGTTTTCATTAAAAAATGTTTTCTAAACATAGGGCAATAAAAGTCTTATGTGTATCTTCATCTCCCACCATTCCTTTCTTTAGTCATTTACTAGTTATTTAGCTGACATTTATTCATCAGCCACTGCTTATTTATATAAAGACAGTATACTTAGGACATGAGGGGTATCAAAGTTATTCATGACCAAATTCAATTTAATGAAATGAATATATAGAGGGACACATAGGGAAAATAGGAAAAAAATTAGTGTCTGAATGTGGGAAAAAGAAATAGCAATTGAAAATAAGAAGATAACTTTTTAAAGTTCACAAATTTTCTAACCATTTTGACTTGTGTGGGTTTATTTTCTAGTGCATATAATTTGGGGAATAAATCTAGTTAAACATATATATGAAAATTAATATTTAGCTTTTGATCCCATGCCTTGCATACTCTGAGAAATGGGAAGAACAGCAAGGTGTCCAACGAATGTTATTGTAGTCGTCATCACAGCATCATAGAGTTCCATTTACTGCAATAGTTTAACAGGACCTGTGAGATTTGGATTGAGGCATGATGTTAACATGAAGTAGTAATGAAAAGTGAAGAATGGCGTGTTATCATGTGTTTAGGGTGAAGACACAGAAGATGGCTCAGTTGATAAGTGCATGCTGTGTAAGCATGAATTGGAGTTCTGACCCGTAACACCCTTGTCAATCCCCAGTGGGTATGACAACCCAGAACCAAAGAGACAAAAGAAGAGGACAATTCTGACTATTTGGATCAGCAAGCTCTGTGTTGGAGTGCGAGGAGACTCTGCCTCAGATTATAATTTTCTTTTCCTAAGATTATGTAAAGAACTCTTTGTATGTAAGTTGATAAGAACAAGTTGTTTTTATTAATTCAGTAGAAAAAGTAGACTGAAGAAAAGATCAGACAAAACACACACACACACACACACATACATACACACACACATACATACATACATATACACACATACATACATATACACACATACATATACACACACACAGACATCATACACAAAACTAGAACAGCTCTTGATCATATGAAATGGACTTAAAATGACTCTCTGACAGACAAGTTTGAAATTGCATCTGTTTATTCCCTACAAGTTCACCAACAATGATTGAAGTTACCATATGTACACTCACTTCCTTATATATACAGAATTTTATGTATAAGAAGAGGATACTAAAAAATTCACTCAATGCTATTTATAACAAAATATTAGAAACAAAGGTTATTTTCTTCAGTATGCCAGGAGGAGGAAAAACTTATTTTTAAATCACACCTCAAAAGAATTTTCTTATGAGCATACTTAGATTATTCTCAGATATATTCTTCTGCACTAGGTAATTACAGGCAGCCTTAAAAGGATTGCAGAACTTTTGTATACTACTTTGAAGTAATCTTCCAATTAGTGTAACTTATGTGCCAAGAGTCTGTTTAATTTTGCATCATCTTTACAAAATTAATTTGTATAAAAAGGATGTTTCCCATATTTGTTGCATATGAAAAACATACCTAAATTTGTATGCAAAACTGAAAATTTCTAACCTGTGGGTCGGAGAATTTTGGGTCTGAGAATTGTGTGCTAAAGGCATTTTCCCCCTATTTCCTAACACTTTAGCCATGTGATGATTTTTATTTCCAGAGGAATATATCCGTTGATCAAATGAATGAATAATCTGTTGAATTGTTTTTTAATCTCAGACCAGCTGATTATATTTCTATATTAAAACGTAGATGGGCCATGGCTTTCTGTAACAATGCAGAAAGCGTAAGAAGATACACTAGCTGCATGCATAAGTTATACTCAAGGTGGAATATTTAATTGGAGGAAAAACTGTCACTCTGCCATGTCCTTCCGTAAATCAAAGACACAAGTATTGAAATTGTACTGAATATCTCCTTGGATATTTCATTTTAATGACAATTATAGACTACCTTAGCAATGGTGCTTAATTAAAAGTCAGGATCAGATTTAGCTCAGATGGCCCAAGCCCATCAGAGTAGCTCAGTGTAGAACACTAGCCTAGCACACACAGGACCTGGGGTTAAATTCGTAGTACAGAAAAAAAATTTTTTTTTAAAGTCAAATAAGATTTAGCTTTAAGTAAAATCTGATAATATTAAGTCTCAGTATTTGGGTGAAATGTAATAACCTAATACTGTTTAAAATTTGTGACTAATGATATGTGTAAAATTCATAACTTGCTTCTTTTAAACAGAAGTAGGTAACCACACACTTAGGATGACCTTAAAGTTTGTGCTTCTCTTCGGGTTTTGCAAAGCCATATTTACAGTCACTTTCTGGAAAAAGCACATGTGACGGCCTTGCTGATTCATTTATTCTTTAATATCTCTGTCTAAAGCCTCCCTAACTCCTTTCTTTGCAGCTTACATTCAGTTTAGATATTCTGCCTATGAAAGAAATGGAAAATTACTGGCAGGGCTCCTTTCTCTAACTTCTCTTGTGCTCTAAATCATTTACGAGGCTTTGCTCAAAAAGTATTGAGCAATATTGTTCTTGAAAATGAGAAAGATAAGTTGTAATTTCATAAGCTAAGTGAAGTTAATACTTATATTAGTAATTGTATAAAAATGTTAGTTGATAGACAAAAATACAAGAAGAGGGTATTTCATTGTTAGACAAATAATTTTTAGACCTGATTAGATCTTGGTGATTTATTGTTGTGTTTTACATCTCTTCTACAGACTAACAGCTTCACCATTGTTTAAATAAACTGCCGTAGTTTCCCTGGTGGGTCTATTTATTGTTATCTCAGCATGTCCAGCTGTTTGTTCCCATTCAGTACCTATGGAGTCAATGTTTGAACCAAGCAGCTTTCAAGAACTAGAAATTTAGAAGACTGCGTTTCTTCACATGCAAAACCATATTAGTGACTGCTCTGAGGAGGAAGAAAGAGGAATGTTCTTATTTTAGTAGAAAAAATCATATACTGAGCCTTTAAAAAAACAAGTGGGACTGCCAGAGAGCATCAGCTGTTTTTGTCATCGTTGCAAGGCACAGATATAGTTATGGATCTGATTAATTCTGAATAGCACACATTAATTAAAATTTAATAACACTTCATTTAATTAGGTTAGGTGTTCTCAGAAGCCCTTGGAATCTAGATTTTATTATTCATAGAAGCGAAAATGCCCACTTCTTACTCAACATAGTGATCCCATGTGAAAAGGAATCTAGTGAGAGAGCTGCAGGGAGAAGCACGTGAAAATCAGCATCAAATACGACCCTGTGAGGCTCTAGCTGCTCAAATCTTTAGCTTCTAAATTAACTCATCTTTCATACCACATGATTCAGCGGAGGGGCTGAAAACACCGTTAGATCCCTGGGCCAATCAGAGATAAAGAAAACAGCCTCTAACCTCAAGGACATGAAATCTAGTAGGATTAAACAAAAGGATTTTCAGGATGATGCATTGGAATTTCGGAACCCGCTGACTAGAGCCCAGATGTGGACTGCTGCTGATGTGGGCCTCGTCTGCTGGCTGCGCTTTCACTCTGAGCTTTCCTCTTTCTTCAGGATGTCAGTGGTGCCTTAGTTACAGAGTCAGGCAGGACCTTGTGTTAAAATACTTCAGAAAGGCAACCACAGAGCATGACGGCAAGCACAGCCCTGTAGAACCACATAGGCTGCTTTACGGTCGAACTGGGCCCTGCTGTGTAAGCTGTCCTTCTTCCCCGAAAGACCTCAGATGAGGAGCCACGTTCCTGACTTGGATGAAATGTTACCAATAAGATTGTCTAGCTGCATCTATACTGCACCTGACCTAGCCACTGGCATTCTGAGCTCCAGCCAGCTTTCCTTTACAGGTTTCTCTCATGACCATCCATAGCATTTGCAGTTTCTGTTCTGTGCCCATACCTCTTTCCCTGTTGATCTTTCTGATCACAAAGTTCATCATGTTCCCTTAAAAACCCTGACCTAACAATGGAAAGCTATAATATAGTAGGTTAATTTTTTAATATAGCAGTTACAATATTCAGAAATGGATTTACATTTTGCATGCTTTTTAAAAATCTTGGTGTATATATTTGTGTATGTGAAGTGTGCATAGGTGTGCATGCTTGCATTCAGGTTTGTGAGTGTAGGTGTGGACATGCCACAGTGCTTCTTGAAGTCAGAGAGCATCTGAGATGTCAGCCCAACCTTCCATCCTGTTTGATACAAAATATCTTCATTGATTGCCATTGCATATACCAGAAGAAATGGTCCATGCCCTCTGGGGATTCTCTGAGCTCCATCTCTCATCTATCATCAGGGACATTGGAATTATTATTTAGATACTGTATGTGGGCACTAACTCCAGTGCTTACACTTTTGTAGCGACTTCTTTATTCAGTTAGCCATCCTCAGCTCTTATTGCACATTTTTTAATTTTTCTTTCCTTTCTTATCACTGTCCATTTAGTCACAAAGAGTAAAGACATCTATTTGTTGGTTTAAAAATGCCTACCATGTAAGCAGGCATGTGTGTGTGTGTGTGTGTGTGTGTGTGTGTGTGTGTGTGTGTATCCATGTGTGTATGTATGTATGTATAGTCTAGAGAACACCCATCAATATAATAGCAATGAGGTAATGGAAAATGAACCAAAGATATGTTAATATAACACTTTTTACCCAAAGGTTACAATATATTCTAACTGTAAGACTCTATGAAGCTAGCATATGTTTTGATCTGAGTTAGTCTTAAAGGGTTTCTGTATAAATAGATACAAACTCTAAGGTTATATGGCAAAATGGAATTCAAATATGCAGGTAGATGTGTTCCCTTCCTTGTATTTCAACTTATTTTTAATAGATATATGTGGAAAAGTCCTTTATTTGAAATAGGTAAATTTTGTCAGCATATATAATCCCTTAAGTAAAATGTTTGGCATCTAAAAATATGACCTTTGTAAATGCTATCTGTACATTTGAATTCTAGTTCATGCAGTTGGAATTCCAAATTTCTGTAATAGTAGTAACTTAAGAATAAAGCACAAGCATCTCCTCTAATCATTTGACCTTTCACATTTTCAGTTCTTAGCTTTGTCATGAAGCACGTGACATTGAAGGCCTGCATTGTTCAGAGTTATAGGAAGTACAAATCAGGGTATAAAGGAAGCACTAAGCTGGACACTTTCCTTGTGCAGCTTTCCTTCTGTGTCCATCCCTTTTTCATTATATATGTACCTGAATATATAATATGTATACATGTGACATATATAAGCAGCAGGTATGTATTGCATATAATGTATATATACATTTATATATGCTTACATTTATAAACATGCACAAATAACAACTTTGATATGGATAAAAACATATAAAGAAGTTTATATTCTGTTCTCAACTTACTTTAATTAGTGAAGTTTCATTTCAAATATGGTGGTAAATCTGTGTGTGTGCGTGTGTGTGTGTGTGTGTGTGTGTGTGTGTTGCCTCTTGGCTACATAACACTTTTAATACAATTAAACACAGATACAACAGACAAAATCTAATCGATATTTATAGTTGCTTTTGGAGTTAGAATGAAAGGCAGACATTCTTTCTCCACTCATCAACTGATTATATAAAAGCTGCTGTACATGTGAGTACAACATATTTTCCTGTTATAGTTTTGATGTTTTCTATACTTTCAATGCCTTTCTGAGTATCCTATTCACCTTTTTAATTGGTGTACATGAACTAAAATTTGTAAGCTGAAACCTAATACTAAATTTGTCATGTTTCTTACTGAGATTAGTAGTGAGGTTTTATGGTGATTTTAATTACTGGCCAATTTAAGTATTTTAGAAATAAAATATAAGGCGAATCCTTGCCATGAACGTAATTCTCAAGTGAACTTACTGTGAGCTCTACTTTGACATCATTCTTCAACCTCTTACCATTTTTGACACATCTCAAAATATCTAAATTTCCTAAAACAAAGTCAGTTTTTGGAAGAAGACCATTTGCATGGTGGTAAAAGCTCCTACTTACATAGAAATAGAAAGAAGAAGTGAGATAAAAGGACAATGCCAGTGAACAGAGAGTTTGAAAGGCAGGAATTAAACAGATAGGTTTTAGCTTCCACATGCAAAACAGATATAAATTATAATTCTTGCAATACAATGAGAAAAACTCAAACAAGCTGAATATTGATGACCTTTGTACATCACAATCTGTGTTGAAATCTGGAGAAACGGACTTATCTAGATAGGAGATATCCAAAATATATGTTCTTCTCAAGTGGAAGCCACTGGAGCCATAAATTAACAGACACTTTTAAAGGTGAGTTTGCAAAATGATAGGATCCTGAGGCAGAACATTAGAGAGAGAAAATTCCCTGAGCTTCACTCTCGGAGGAGGCTATATATATGCATGGGTTTTATCTTCAGAGTTGATCATGGGTCTGAAGAAATAGGAGAGTAATAATGAATGTAAAATATTTCCAGAATGTTCTTCATAACTGATTTGTTTCATGAGGAAAAGAATTTTCCAGAAATTTCTTGTTTCATCTTGGATATAGTGTTCTTTAATCAAAGTATCCTTTACCATTTCTGTTGGTATGAGACACAAGCTATCAGACACAGGGGGCGATCACAGCCAGTGGTGAAAGACCAGTAGAAGATGGAATTTAACATAACAAACCTTCCCCCTCCCCTTTTATCACCACTGAACCATTGTGCATTCAATGAGTAACAGTGGATTGACTGAAAGGCCTTCAAGACACAGAGTTAAAGTAATAGGGAGAAATATCATGTTCAAGAGAAAATGAAATGATTATAATCAAAATAAAATAATTTTAGTTTTAGATAGAATGGATAATAGAACAAGGAAAATCAGAGAGAAAGAGAAGCTTAGCTTAATGATGTGAGATTAAGTTCTCTAAAACATAACCATTCTTAACATGAATGTTCCTAAAAAGAAACTATGAAAACATGTGACAAATAATTAATAGAAAATAAAATAGCAAAAAAAAAATTTTTTTTTTTTTGTTTTTTCAAGACAGGGTTTCCCTGTGTAGCTTTGTGCCTTTCCTGGAACTACCTCTGTAGACCAGCGGGCGGTGGTGGCACACGCCTTTAATCCCAGTAGTCGGGAGGCAGAGGCAAGCAGATCTCTGTGTGTTTGAGGCCAGCCTGGTCTACAGAGAATAATTTCTTATAGTTGGAATCTAACACATGTATCTAAGTACATTGCAGAATGGACACACTCAGGAGACAAAATTCAGAGGATATCAGTGATCAGAGAAGCAGTGTAAGTCATCTCAACTTGATAGATATATCTATAATGCTCTACAAAATAACTGGGTCGTTTTACTTAGGATCACATAGAGCATTCTTCAAGATAATGAGTCCCCCAGAAAAGTAAGAATATGGTAGGGAATGGGATGAAAAGTGAAGGAATTTTATCTAGAGATAATTTATGAAAAAATACAATCATAAGCAGAAGAGAAAGAAGATTGAGAGAAAGGAAAAAAATATTTGTTTTGCTCTTACTTTGTGTATGTGGGTTCTTTTATAAATTCATTACATAGAGTATCTCATTTAATCTGGTGTGGACATTACTCACCATTTATAGATGAAAAAAACAGATTCAAAGTAGTTCTTTGGGAAATCCATGGCAGAGCCAATATTTAAAGCCTGCAATACTACTGAAATGAAAATTTCACTTTCTTGACTTTCTAAATGTAGAATTGAGATTAGCTTTGTGAGACTAGTTTGAATTGCCAAACCTAGATGTTTATTTGAACATTTCATAGAGCCCCACAGCCTCAGAATGTCTTTCTATGCTGCAGATACTTTGACTAGGCTTTCTACCCTTAGCTAATACTTCAGTTGCTCACATCTTCCTCTCATCCACTCTAACTTGTTCTCCTCTACTGATAAATTTAGTGTCATTCATATGCTTTCCTTGGGTACCCTATATCCATCACTTTATACTACTGAAAATATGTGAAAAGGCTAACATGATAATCTTGGAGAATCTGTCTCCATAAATTAGAGGTTGTGTTTATCTTGGTTAACTGCAACTAGAATTAGTTTATAAAGTCAAACATAGGAGAAATTGGGAAGAAGGGGGATCAGGAGAAAGGAAGGAAGGAAGGAAAGAAGGAAGGAAGGAAGGAAGGAAGGAAGGAAGGAAGGAAGGAAGGAAGGAAGGAAGGAAGGGAGGGAGGAAGCATTCTTTTATCTCTAAGTACTGACTTAATAGTTCTCAAAGATACACTATCTTACATGGCAAGCATCTTAAGGGCAATGACTATAGATTATTTACTTGTAATTTCCTCCAAATAGAGCTTTGAAAATAGAAATTGTGTTTTTTTCCATTTTTGTAAAAAGACATTAATTGTAGTATTTCATAAATATTTTAAGGAATATAACATATCAAGCTTTAGGCAAAGCTCGTAGACACATAATAACCACAGTGTATACAAAATTATATATTATAATATAATATAATATAATTATATAATTATATATTATTATATAATATTATATATATTATACGAGGGAACGTAATATGCTATTCATATAATATATGAATATGCAGTTCATACAACATATTTGGCTAAGTGTAAGAAAATAATGCTAAAAATATTTTTATTTTCTTATTCCTCTAAATTGAAAAAAAAGTTTGATGGAAAGATTTAGATAGACTAGGTAACTATAAAAGCTGTCCTTGGAACTTGCAAGTTTTTCCTTTGAGAACAGTATATGTTTTTCAACAAAATCACTCCATTTCTTGGGCAAGAGATAAGTTCTTTAAAAAAGTTAAGTGTTTTATTCTGTGTTATACAGAGTGTGGAGTGAAATCTGTAAGCAAAGACATTTCTAGGTAAATGTGCTTGAAAGTAATTTCTAAATCAAGTGTCGTCAAATAAGTCAAATGAAGACAATAGTGAATTGCTTATGGCTACACTGGGACTTTCATGGTGAATGTGAAGTTTCTTTGGAGTTCTGATTGCTATCATCCATCACCAAAAAAGTGTTTCGTCAGTTAGAATGTCAAACATGCCATCTTACAACTGAAGACTTCCTCAATACGACTCAATGCAGCAACTATTCCAGAATACTAGATATACTAGAATATCGAAGCACCAGAGAGAATCTTCCTCAAATATTTTCTTTTTCAGCCTCTTATGGAATGTTTGGATTGAACAACCTATGTGAAAACACATGTGAACTATTAAAACAATGTTTTTGTGGATTCGGGTGTGTGTTTGTGTTAGTGAGAGGGTCTCAGGAACTTTACATAATACATAAAAAAGACTACTGAGTTAAAGGGTCTCCTTATTTCACTAATTGGTGATGGTTGCACCCATAATTTGTGATGGACAAGGAAACAGACTACTCTAAACTGTCTAAAGTATTTTACCATTAAATTGATTCAATACTAAGTAGAGTTAAGTAGCATTACTTCTCCACTTCCTCCACACTTCCTCCTTTTTTTTAAGCTTGTGACCAAAGCTTGCATTATGTTCAGATTTATTGCTTGAAACAAAATGAACTTTGAGTAGCTTTGAGGCTTGGCAACATTTACTGGTGTTGTGTGCTTTGCTTCCCTCATTTAGAATGAGCCTCACCAACTAGCCCGTGGCCCTTAGTGTGGGGCCTCACTTTTTCTTATTTAATGGGGCTGCTCAGGGATTATTTCAATTTCTCTAGTCCCTGCTATTTGTCTTCACTTCCAGGACAGCATAGATAAACTTCTGGAGACTTTCCCACTCAGGGAATCTGGCTTCCAGCCAGTGTGGCTGCTATCTTGATTATGAGTGTGTTGAATCCATAATTCCATTACTGACATGCCTATCCATATAGCCTATAATGTGATTTCAGCAGAACATGTCCTGACTCATGAACGCTCTAGTTACTCTGTACCTGTCACTGTCATGTCCTCCAGCAGTCTTGATTCTATTAAGCTGAAATTCAATGTGCATAAGTACTTCCCCCAACCTTCACTCTTTTCATTGTGGTGTGAGTATTGCTGTCGTAGTAGGAAAGGAGATCTCTTTCCTTTAATATTTTCTATGTCAGATTTGTGAGGGACTTTTCAGTGAAAGTGACCAAGTCCCTATTGATGGATTTTTCTGTCAGGAGAGGTTATTTCACATTCTAAATTTAATTACCATTAAACAGTATGACATCTTTTAATCATCAAGCCTTGTCACTATCCTGTGCTCTTGATATCTTAGCCAATTTCTTTTGTTGAATTTTAGATTTATTCTCTTCTTACATTAAATAAGATATTTTTTTCCTGAAGGTCTGCATATGATGATAATCACTACTTGGACTATACTAACTGTCTTGAGACTAAGCTCAGTCCTCTGATGGTCTCAATTCCTCTGGCTTTTGACATTTCTTCATATCAGCATTCCAGTAGTGATTTTGGTCTTGGAAAATGTCATCACTCCAAAGTTCTGAATTTCTAAGTTGACAGTTTCAAAGACATTCACAGACTACCTCTCTATTTGCTGGACATCTGACAAATCCTTACCTGCCAGTGGACAAACCTAAAACTGAATTTCATGCCAGGCCACCCCTTTTCTTTTTTCTGTCGTCTCTGTTACTAGGCTGGTGATGAGGATAACTTATTTCAGTACTGCCCATTTAGTATCCAAGATGGCTTCTACTTCTTGGATGACAATTTTGCTTTTGTCAAAAGCCTTCTACACAGCCAGCAAATGATGTTTAATCTTTGGGTTTGGGTGAAAATTCTCCACAATAAAAATAGTGAGGCCATTTTCTTATTTTTAAGTACTTAAATACATAATGAACTACCATAACAATTCAGTGTTGTCAACTGAGTAAACTATTTAATAGACCAACTCTTTTTAAGGACACTGCTCGAAATTTACATATACTCTTCTGTCCTTTTCCTGATTTTATCTGGCAAAACTTGACTGCTAGGCAGGTTTGAAATGCAGTTCTTCTTCTATTTATCTGTGAACATGACTTGAAACAGACACGTGTCCGTGGTGTTGAGTATTGGTAGGAAAATGCTCTTGTATTCATAAGATTTCTACTGCCATGTTTTAAAATAAATGTTGACATCACATGTCATGTTGGATTTAGAGGACATGAAATACGTGGAGCATTGCCAGAGGTTATAAGCAATCCACAGTGAAAGGTACAGGGAGGGTAGAAGTGTGGTATAGTGGAAGTCCTATCGTGACAACATTGTATTCAGTTCAGGTAGAAAAAGTTATGCAGGAATTTGGCTATTGTAAATGCCAGATTTATAAATTTTACAAATTTACAAATTTAAAATTTTACCCAGGTAAAAATTGGGTGAGATTCTAGATGGTCAGATATATGGGATGAACAAGCTGAGTGAACAGAAGCAGGTCCAATGTCATGCTACTGTCGTCTATAAAGGGACTCATGAAGAGAGAGGCTATGGACATAGTCTCTGAGGAGAATATAAAAGTCATGCATGATTTTACTTCATTCTCGGCACTATGGGTCTTCTCGGGATGCTCGTGGGCCTAATTGGCCTGATGCCTGTTTATGATGCCTATTTATGAACATAGATACATCCATTGTTTAACTTGTATATCTATGATTGCTCCCCTACTTCAGTGACTGAGTAGAATAGTTGCCACAGAGACTGTTGGGGCCAACAAAGCAGAGGGTACTTTCTGTCTGATGCTTCATAAAATGGAATTGCCAAGCTATCTGCTACACAATGACTACTTTTGGGAAATTTCATAGCAATTGAAACCCATTAGCAGGGACACTTTAAATCATGTTTCTGGCAGTAGCTTACTTATTTTTCATATCTTGATGGTATATATGTCTATGTTTTTATTTTTAACATAGAATATGCTTAGAGATTATAAGGAGAAAGACTTGGGAATGCAAGCACTATGATAGTTTGTTTATCACAACCAAAAAAAGTATAACAAAAGAGAATTTCAAAGGTTTGTCCCAAAGGTACTATTAAATATATTTATTTTTACTCCTTTACTTCAATAAATTTTATACATTTATATAGTAAATTTTAAACATCCTCACCTTCTGCCATCTTTCATCTCACTTTCACCTACATAACGACCCTAACCCTTCCACCCTACCCAGTTCCTTTTCCACATTCATGTCTTTTTGTTTTATTTTGTGAAATTCTGAGATTTTTAAGTATCTATTGGCATGTTGTGGGTTTACCAATACATATACACTAAGGACATGATCATCCCTCCTGTGAACAGTAGAGCCCCATAAACCCTTGCTCCATTAGTGACCAACTAATGCCAAAGACAGCATTGGGCTAGTTCAATGCATGCACCAAAACAGCTGAGAAATCATGTTTGTTCAATGGCTGGCTTGCCTTGAATAAAACTTAACAGCCACCGTCCCTTTATTCTCCTCCTATATTTCTTCTACTTTTTCTTTCATGTTCCATGAGCCATAGAACAAGTAGTAAAAATGTCTTGTTTAAGGCTGAGCATTCAACTATCATATATTTTCTGAATTTTGAGCAGCCACGAGTCTCTATACTCATTTCTATTCAGTATTAAAAGAAGCTTCTTTGATCAAGGCTGAGAACAGCATTTGTCTGTAGGCACAAGCATTGAGAATGTAGTTTGTTGTTTGCAAATTTGACTAAAAAACAACATTCCAATTTGCCACAGGGTGTGAGATACCCTCCTCCTCCAACACTGGTTCTTGACTAAATCTATAAAAGTTAAACACAGAAGACATTAAAAAATGTAAGTAGAGTCATCATAAGCAAAGGTATTTCTGGAGAAGGGAAAAGACAAGAACACTTAGTCATGGAAGGATGAAAGGGATTTGGTTTTTATTTTAGTGATTTCATGGGTTTGTCTTTCATTTAGAACTCATCACTGCAACATTAATTATGGAGAATTAGGTTGGCTGTGTGCATTGACATTCCTTCCCAATAGGAAGTGCGACAGGACAGCTCTCTGGAGGTTGAGAAATGTTGAAGAACTGCACAGAACATATGCATTGGTTCATCGTTTCTAGAAGTAGTAATCTGTCAGTTTTCAAAATGACTTCTTTTGAAAACTGAGTCATCTCAGGTTTTCTTAAACCAGAAGCTTTTGAAAAGCTCTTCATGAAGTTGTCATATGGTCTTAGTCCAAAGTGAGTACCATTCATTAAGTCTACATGAATCTGACACACATTGTGCTTCAAATAATTACTGCCTACTGCATTTCCTTTGTCCCCTGTAAGCTTCAATTTCACCTGTCAACAGCCATCACTTGGAATGTTGTATTTGTAGATTTAAAAGGGTAAAAAAAGAATTATTGCCTTGGCAGATGTGCTCTTGAGAGGTAATGCCTTAATTCCCATACTCTTCCTTTTCTTTGTTTCTCATGTTATCATTGTTTACTAAAATACACTTTAATCTTGTTTTCCTCATGTGACTCCTTCTTTTTTTCATTGTTAGGAGATCATTTCTCTTTTAATACTGAAAAGTGTGACTCATTAAATGAGCAGACTCTGTTAGAACTCCAAAATTGCCCACAGTGACTTAACTGTACATCAGTTCAATGGGTTTTAAATGACTACTATACTATAGAAAAACCCTTTTCTTTGCATATTGTAATCTAATGCCTTTAGATTACAGATGTCTTTACATGCAGCGCTATTCTTTCTGTTTTCAGGAAAACTCTTCTTGATAAGAAAATGCTGAATCACTTCAGGACAGAATTTAAAAGCACTGCTTAATAATTAAAATATGAAAGATAAATTAGCAAATCAGGAAAAAGGGTTGTTCTTAAGACTATGTAAAGATGTCATGAAAATGATGAATACAGATATCTAAAATTACAAAAAATATATGTAGGCATTCAATCCATAGTAAAGACACAAGGATTAATAAACACATGAAGAGATGTGAGCCTCATTAGACCAAAAGAAATAAAAATACAAGGTATTATGACATTCTAATGGTCTCCTTTTACTGCAAAGTGAATAAAATAAACATTATTTCCACTAGTACCGAGGGCTCATGAAAGCACTCACATACCCTGTGCACATTAGTATAATCTTTCATCTTTCTGAAGAGAGATGGGCTAGAGAAATGATCTACTTTAAATATTATGGTATTTACATACTCACTTCAGTAATTTTGCAGTGTTGATGTTAAAGAAAACAAAAGAATAAAGATGCTCTCTTTTTTTTCATTTTTCTTTATTAAGAAATTTTCTACTCATTCTACATACTATCCACAACCCCCTCCTCCCTCCTCCCACCCCCCAGCCCTCTATTCCAAGCCAACCCGCAACCCCACATCCCCCAAATTGAGGTCTCCCGTGGGGAGTCATCAGAGCCCAGCTCACTGAGCCTAGGCTGGTCCAAGCCCCTTCCCACTGCACCAAGGCTGTGCAAATTGTCACACCACAGGCACCGGGTTCCAGAAGCCTGCCCATAGAGCAGGGACAGATCCCGATCCCCTTGCCTGGGTGCCCCCCAAACAGTTTGAGTCAAACAACCGTCTTCCGTATCCAGACGGCCTAGTCCAGTCCTATGGGGGCTCCACAGCCACCAGTCCACAGTTCATGGGCTTCCACTAGTGTGGCCAGTCGTCTCTGCATGTCCTCCCACCATGATCTCGATGTCCCTCGCCTGGAGTATCTCTCCAACCTCTCATCAATTAAATGCCGTTATCCCAGCACTACCGCTACTACAGATAAAATAGGAACAATAAAGTTATCATCTGCTGAGGGCTGGCAAATACAACATGGCTCACATGATACAAAGGGCATGAGTTGGTTGCTACAAATGACAAACAAAAATAACAGCTTTTTCAATAAATTTCTTTCTAAAAATTTGTGCTTCCTGTATAACATATGTATATTTTTCAACAGTCTCTTATTTTTGTGTGTCCCTGAAGGCTATCATCCCACAACTAATTTTCTGAAAGTTTTTCCCAACATTCACATTTTTTTCTCATGGTCCCTTCAGGCTGTGGCTAATGATTCATTTGTGTCATGAAATCAATAGAATGGGTGGTAACCAGCAGTTAAAAATTGTGGTGAAAAGGAAGCACATGGATAAGAAGTCAGAAACTAATAGGTGTTTGAGGAATTTCACTGAAGTCTAGGTAATTATAAACTGAATTTTATTTGTACACAATTAGGATTAGAGTTCTGTGAGACTAGCCAAGGAAGACTTCCTATACTTCTAAAAATGAACAGTGTGGTGGACAACTATTTGATGTGCTCTTCTGCAAGAAAGACAACCTTTCTCATTCCCAGCTTATTCAGTTACCTGTAGTTTATTTTTGTAGGATCAAGTCCTCATGGGCTTTCCCCTGTTCACGTTGGCATGTCCATTGATGTCATGCTTGTTCAACTCAAATTTGGGAAGTCATGCTGATGAGACCATTGGTATAGTTTTATATTACTAGAAGACACGATCTTAAACAAATTACCTAATCTTCAGGCTTTTCCAATCTTTCTATCCCCTCTTCTGCAATGTCCCCTGAGCCTTAGGTGTGGAAGTGTTTTTTAGATATATTCATTAGGACTGTCAAAATGTGAGCCCTAAACACACATACACACACACACACACATACACACACACACACACACACACACACATACACACACACACACATACACACACACACACAAACACACACACACTGTGTATATATATATACATATGTATATATGTACATATATGTATGCATGCAATCACAATTAGTCAAACATAGGTCATGAATTTGAAGGAAAGTAGGGAGGGTTATTTGGGAGGGGATGGAGGAAGGAAAGGGAAGGGAGAAATGCTATATTATATTCTTTAAAAGATAGTGGACAGAATATTTAAAAATAAACATGAACCAATGAAAAAATTAAGGTAGATTTTATTAAAAGATTAATGTACTCAATCTTTTATGAGCAGAAAGAATAGTATACATGTATTATTGTCAGAATAAAAAACACACATATCATATTCTTGTACGTTCTGTTTTAGATTGATATGCAGACTTGCATAACATCTTCACAGAACTTAGTATCTCTAATGTACCAGGATATATTTTAGCCATTATCCATTGTGATACTGATTATTATACTTGAAGAGTTGTTGCATTTATAACAACTATGTGTGGACTGAAGTACGTGTTTGAGATTACAAAAAAAAAAAGAATAGAATGCATCTCATTTTGTCCAGCACTATATGAAACTCTAAATATCGTGACTCCAACTATAGCATTGAATTTATATAACAATCCACATATCATTTAGATCAAATCAAGTTTAGTGGTTCCTTTGAAAATAATTGCTGCTTGGTTATCATTGCACACTTTGTGACTCAAGCTATATATCTTCCTTGAAGCCATCCTCAGATAGTTCATAAAAGTTGATCTTTGAGGTTCAATCAACTTTACAGTCTCAGCAGTCAGACTGGAGGGCTCTAAGAAGACATTCTGAATAAGAAAATTTTATCTCATGGCCTTTGTTGATTCATTTTTTCCTTATTTGTTATTGAAGTTAATTCAGCTATGACTAAGCTATTCAGGATAAAATTAGTTTGTATATAACTATTTTATTTTCCTGGTACAATGACAATTTTCAAAGAAATGGTTGGGTGAATTATCAAAATATCTGTAATCAAACTCCTACCCTTCATTTTTATTTTAATTCTGAAATCAGAATTGCTGTTATGCAAATCATAAGAAGTTTATAAATTTATTGACTATTCTAAATAGGCATATGCTATCTATTTGAATCATATGAAACTATGCTCCTGTCTTGGAGCTTTTTAAGTAGCTCATTCTACACACACCCCAAATAACAGCCCTATTCTAACAATAATTTGGGATTCTTAGCTTGCATTGATTTCTGTACTTTCACATCATTTGGGGGTTTTCTCTCTGCCTGTCTGCTTCAGGGACTGAAGCTTGGTGTGGAACAGACAATGATTTTTCTGCATAAAGAAGACAGTTTGCAAAATTGTCATTCTGATGTATCATATGCCACTTCTTTGAAATTTAGATACCTGGTGACCTATCACACACCTTTACTTTCTGAATTTTTAGGCCTCAGTTCTCAACAGAATAAAGACACATGGGAAGTCAAAGAAATGGAAACGGAAAATGAAAGGGTTACAAATTATTCGGCTCATTTTCATATATCATGCAGGATCTGGCTCAAAATTAAAAGCAGAATACAAAGGATAGGACTTATAAACATAAAAATTAGAAATGAAAAATCACCTAATTTTGTATATTTAAAAAGGAAAAGAACATAAAACAAATAACTATCAAAAAATTGCCTACCAATTTAAGGATAAACTATCAAAGAGCAATCTTGTTCATATTCATATTTATATCAGGTAAAGAAGATCATTAGTGACAGTGTTTTAACTTAAGATTTTCTTTTTTGAAGTCTTCAAGTTTACTATGTTTATAGCTCTATTTGAATGTATTGCTTGGTGCTGTCTTCCTGGTGACATTAGCAGAAGATCTCACAGTGGAGAAAGATTGATGGACTTTGTGCAGTTAATGGCAGCAGAGACAAGTCCCTTCAGGGCATTCTCAGCATTCAGAAGAGAGCTAGATGGAGGGAAGCTGACCTCCAGCTAGCCAAAGATCCAGACGTCAACTCTAACCCTTCAAGCTTAGAGAAAACTCTTGGGTATTATGACTTATACCACATCATCATCATGTTATTTAAATATGTTTGGGCATTCAGGTAGACCTACTGTTATACATTCCTGCTAAAGCCAGGGCTTCCAAATGTGCACATCATGCAGAAGCTGATGATATGACAGACTAGTGAGTATTTCACATAGGAACAATCTGCCTCTTCAGATTTCTTTTCTATTTGGTTGTACATGTCCTTCTCTTTCTACCTCCACTTGTTGGTTTGAGAGACAACCTTTGACTTATTCTATCCCCAGTTTGCAGCATGTTTTCCTGACAAGAGAAAGGCCTCATAACTAACTAAATTAACATGTGCTGTCCCATCGTAGACCCTTGTTATTCTATGCGTATGTTGTACAATCAACAGCATTGTGTTCATTGTTAACTCACTTTTTACATGATGATTAATGGTGAAAGTATTTTTGAAAAACTCTGAGGATATATCTTTGTGGTATGATGGAGCATTCCTTGGGTATATGCCCAAGAGGGTATAGCTGGATCTTGAGGAAGATTGATTCCCAATTTTCTGAGAAACCGCCATGCTGATTTCCAAAGTGGCTGTACAAGTTTGCACTCCCACCAACAGTAGAGAGTGTTCCCCCTGCTCCACATCTTCTCCAACAGAAGCTGTCTTCAGTGTTTTTGATCTTAGCCATTCTGACAGGTGTAAGGTAATATCTCAGAGTCATTTTAATTTGCAATTCCCTGATGACTAAGGATGTTAAGCAGTTCCTTAAATGTCTTTCGGCCATTTGAGATTCTTCTGTTGAGAATTCTCTGTTTAGCTCTGTAACCCACTTTTTAATTGGACTTTTAGGTAATTTGATGTCTAGATTTTTTTTGAGTTGCTTATATATTTTGGAGATCAGCCCTCTGTCAGATGTGGGGTTAGTGAACATCTTTTCCCATTCTGTAGGCTGTTGTTTTGTCTTATTGAACATGTCCTTTACACTACAAAAGATTCTCAGTTTCAAGGACACATGCTCAACTATGTTCATATCATCATTATTTGTAATAGCCAAAACCTGAAAACAACCTAGATACCCCTCAACTAAAGAATGAATTAAGAAAATGTTCTAGCCGGGCGGTGGTGGCGCATGCCTTTAATCCCAGCACTTGGGAGGCAGAGGCAGGCGGATCTCTGTGAGTTCGAGGCCAGCCTGGGCTACCAAGTGAGTTCCAGGAAAGGCGCAAAGCTACACAGAGAAACCCTGTCTCGAAAAACCAAAAAAAAAAAAAAAGAAAATGTTCTACAGGTATACAATGGATTACTACTCAGCAGAGAAAAACAATGACATCATGAAATTTCCAGGCATATGAATGGAACTAGAAAATATTGTAACATAAATCCTAAAAGGTCGTATTAATAAAAACAAATCCCAAGCAGGTATTGAGGTGAACGCTGAAAGATCAGAGAAACAGAACAAACCATATCCAACCTCACCTTGCCAACTTCTCAGCTGATCTTGTTTCCTCAGACTGAAAGCCTCTGTGTCCTCATCTGAATGGATCTCAGCTGAACTGCTGCTAAAAGCCTAAAAGCTTAAAAAGACCTCTAGTTCCTGGTCCTCACACCTTATATACCTTTCTGCTTCCTGTTATCACTTCCTAGGATTAAAGGTGTGTGTCTTTTCCAAGCAAGATATGAGATCTCAAGATCTGTGATTAAAGGTGTGTGCCACCATACGTGGCTTCTATGTCTATCTAGTGGCTGTTCTGTTCTCTGACCCCAGATAAGTTTATTAAGTTTATTGGGGAACACAGCATATTGGGGGACACAATATAGCAACCACAAAATATTATCCTGATTGAGGTAACCCAGACTCAGAAGGACAAAAATGGTATGTACTTACTCATAAGTGGATACTAGAAGTAAAGCAAAGGATAACCAGACTGCAACGCACAGCTCCAGGGAGGCTAGCTAACAAGGAAGACCGAAAGAGGGACACATAGATTGCCCAGTGAAGGAGAAATAGATGAGACCTACATGAGCAAACTGGGGGTGAGGGGGTTAATGGAAGGCAAGGGATGGGGGATGAGAACATAGGGGAATGGAAGGTTCAAGCTGGAACAGGGACAGAGTGGGAGAGCAAGGGAAAAGATACCATGATAAGTGAAGACATCATGGGAATAGGGAGAAACAGTGCTAGGGAATTTCCCAGAAATCCA
This sequence comes from Peromyscus maniculatus bairdii, assembly GCF_049852395.1. Taxonomy (NCBI): domain Eukaryota; kingdom Metazoa; phylum Chordata; class Mammalia; order Rodentia; family Cricetidae; genus Peromyscus; species Peromyscus maniculatus. The sequence goes on from NC_134853.1 coordinate 19,665,513, forward strand.
CAAGGATGACCCCACCTTAGACTACTGGCAATAGTAGTCTGAACTGGCCTACCCCTGTGATCAGATTGCTGAATACCCTAACTGTCATCATAGAGCCCTCATTCAGTGAAACAGATGCAGAGATCCATGGCCTGGTGCCAGACCAAGCTCCAGGAGTGCAGTCGATGAGAGAGAGGAGGAATTTTATGAGTGAGAGACATCGAGATCATGATGGGAAAATGTACAGAGATGACCAGCCAAACTAGTGGAAATGTATAAACTGTGGACCAATAGCTGAGGAGCCCCTATTGTACTGGACTAGGCCCTCTGGATAGGCAAGACAGTTGTTTAGCTTGAACTGTTTAGGGGGCACCCAAGCAGTGGGATAGGAACCTGTCCCTGGTACACGAGCAGGCTTTTTGGAACCTAGTGCCTATGGTAGGACACTTTGCTCAGCCTTGGTGCAGGGTGGAGGGGCTTGGACCTGCCTCAACTGAATGTACCAGGCTCTGCTGACTCTCCATGGGAGACCTTGCCTTGGAGGAGATGGGAATGGGAGGTGGGTTGTGGGGGAAGGCTGGGAGCCAGGAGGAGGGAGGAGAAGGGAATCTATGGTTGGTAGTTAAAATGAATAGAAAATCTCTTAATAAGAATTTAAAAAAATAAAAGAAAAACCCTGAGGTAAGTGCCCTGCTATTTCAGTGGTTTTCTTGCAAATCAAAATCAAATGCATGTTCTTAGGCACCAAGATAACTATTTTGATAAATTAAAAATTGTACCTATCCATAACAAGTTCTCAATAACAGAAAAAATACATAGATATTGACACTATTTAAAACAGAAAAATATAGGAGGGACTCAGATAAAAATTTATTGAATTTGAGTTTAAAATAATTACCAATTACCCATTCTCAGTTTCCCATTAATAGCCCCAGGCAATTTTCTTTTCATTCTATCTGGTAGGATGAGCAGTGAGGGCCCCTCTAATGCAAGAGGAACGTGTAGAAGTTCATATATGACACACTTTGTATCTGATGATGAGCAGGCAATGTAGGAGTTGGAGACTATGATTCCTTTTTCTGGAAAATTCACTGTGTATTTCCTGATATAGATAATCCCCCAGTGTACACTGAAAAATGGATTATCTTTATTTTTAGAATTTATATTTGAGTGCTGTGCTACCTCAAAGGAGTCCATATTTAATTTTTCAAATCATATATTTTAAATCATGTATGTATCTAATCACCAGGAAAAATAATGTTGATACATAGCAAGTTGAATGTGTTGTCTGGTGTAGTGAGGATGCTGGCTGGCTCTCTGGAATCTTAATGGTACAGCTCTGATTTTCTAACTGCATTTTATCCTTGTCAAACTATATATGCCTTTAACAACTTTTTACCAATAATCTGCCTTTTATTTTTTACTTTTTCACGTATCTTTTTGCTTTTATTTTTGATAATATAATTACATAATTTTTCCCTTTCTTTTCTCAAGACCTCCTTTATACACCCCTTTGCTCTCTCCCACGACCTCTATTTTCATTTCATCAATTGTACTTATATGTATATATGTATAGGCATATACATATGTATTCGTAAATTTAACCTGGTTGATGTGTATAATGTTGCTTACATATTTTTTGAGAGCTGACTATTTAGTATTAGATAACCAATTAATGTTCTCGTTCCCAGGGAAGACGATTTCTCCCATTGTGAGTTTCCTATAGTTATTTGTGTAGGGTTGAGGCCTTGTGGGCTTTCCCCCATCCACTTTATCATGTATATTGTTCTTGTCCTTGTTCGGTTCAGTTCATATGTAAACAGTCATGTTAGTGAGATTTTATAGATGTGGTTTCTGACATTCCTAGGGGACAATCTCACAGCAAACTCCCTGATCTTCTGTCTCTTACAATTTTTCCACACCCTCTTCCTCAATGTTCCCTGAACCTCAGATTCAGGAGTTGTTTTGTAGATTCATCTACTGGGACTAGACTCCACAATTCTGTATTTTGATTGATTGTTGTCCTCTGTGATGGTCTCCATATTGAAAAAAAATTCCTTAATGAGAGAAGGCCACACTTATCCATGGGTAAAAGAATAAATACTTAGTTTATTTTAAGGATTATTCTGTTTTAGTAAAGTGGTGTTTGTAGGTTCTCTCCAAGATCTATAACTTTTTTAGACCTGGGTAATTGGCTAGGTTTTTAATACCAAGCATGATTTTCCTTGTTGAGAAAATTTTTATGTTTTAACTATTTTTTATTCTTATTTTTTGTGTTTTGTTGTGTGTGTGTATGTATGTATGTGGCATGTGTGTATACATCAATTTCTTGCCCAGGGAGGCAAGAAAATCTTGGCTCACATGATGCTAGAGTTACAGGCAATTGAGAATTGCCTGGTGTGGGAAGTGGAACCCTTGACTTAAATCTTCTGTAAGAGAATTACACATACTCTCTAAACATCTGACCCATCTTTTCAATCCTTGTCCAGCCTTGTATTCATGTGTTCTGTGTGGACAACAACAGGTGAATATGCAATTGTTTACATAACCTATCTCCACTTTTCTAGAATTAGTTATGCCTGTGTCAGCTCTTAATACTATGAGGATATTCAGATATTTTAGGAAGACTGAATTACTTCTTAGGTGATGAATGTAAAGTCATCAATTCTAATTTAGGATTGAATCCTAAATTCATTTGATTTTTTAAATTTTAATTTATTCAATCCTGAAATTATTTGATTTATTTTTAAATAAACAGTCTGTGATTGTTAACACATATAATTCAAAGAGAAGTCTTACAAAGTCTCTGTTATTGATATCAGTATCACAAAATGTATTGTAACTCTGTCTTTCCTATATATACTTCTATTCTCTAATTATTACTATGGTCAGGTGAAGTTTGATCTTTTCAGCATGATTTCTATTCTGAAGTAACTATTGTCCAGTGTGATATGTCTCCAATGACCTAAAAACCTCTCAGTGGACTCCACCTCTCAGAGGTTCCTCCAATGGTGCTACCCAAGAGAGTGAGAACTTTGGGAGACATTGATGATACAAATGACAACATCTATTTGGATTGGATGCTGAACTTGGAAAGAGAGACACTTTAGAATGCTGTCTGTTCCTTACTGTGTGCTTCAGAATTACTCTTCCCTTTAATTCTCCTCCTTACCTTGGTAGTCTTGGTTCTGAACTCTTTAGGGTCATCAGTGAGGAGACTGAGAAGGAAGGAGGACAAAATGCAGGAAGCATGGGCTATGACATCACCACCAACCTTTTCTTATAGGTCTAAACATCTTCTATGCAGTTGACAAATAAGCCACTGCCACAGAAGCTTCTGGTTCTGAGAGTAGATAATGAGGAGTGCCCATTATGAAGGCCATGACTGACCTCGGCTTGGGACCTGAGAAGCTAAACAGAAATGATACTCACTGAATATTCAGATGAGCTCAGGAAAGCAGGCTCTCCCAGGACATGAACAGGAATATCACTAAGTTAAAAGAGAATTAAATTTGACACTGACACATGCACACTGATTGCTCTTTGACAGCATAATCCTTTTTTTAGGGTGGATATGTCTTTTATCCATACATTTAATCACTATTATCTATCTGTCCATCATCCCTTTAATTGTTTAACTTAGCTCTTATTTATCATAGACTAAACAATTGTTTGATTTTATGAATTTGAAAGGGTTAATTCAACCAATTATTTCATGTTAAAACTATTATTTAAAATTTTTCATATAATACATTTTGATTGTATTCCTACCTCTCTCACAGCTCCTCCTAGATTCTTCCCAAATTCCTACATACCCAACTTTATGTTCTTTCTCTCTTTCAAAGAAAAAAAAACTAAAATGAGAATAAAAAAAAACAAATGAGACAAAAAATATACAAAAACAAAATGCAAAAAAAAATCACACACAAACATGGAGTCCACTTTGTGCTAGTCAATTACTACTGGTCATGTGACCTGCTGTAGAATGTAGTTGATATACTCAGTCTTATTTCATTGGAGAACACTGATTTTACTTTTCCCAGCTGCTATCACTTGCAAATAGCTTCTTTGTTAGGGGTGGGAGTTAGTGTTTACCTTACCTTTCCAGTGATGGGATTTTCTCTGCTTTGAACTCGTATTATTGATTTGTGTGCTGTCCCCGTCTCTGTGAGCTCATATGTGTATCAGCCCTCTTGTGTCTGGAAGACACTGTTTCATTAGAATCATCCAACACCCCTGGCTCTTACAATATTTCCACTTCTTCTTCCATATGGATTCCTGAGCCTTGGGAATGGGGAGGAGGGATTGATAAAAGCATCTCATTTCTGGCTCAGTGCTTCAAAGTCTCTCACTTTCTAAACATTTTCAAGTGTGGGTCTTTGTTAATTACTACCTCTCGTAAGAGGAAGCTTCTCTGGTGAGGGCTGAGTGGTGAACAATGATCTATGGTAGTCATTATATTGTTACTTTCTTTTACCAGAATATTTGTATAGGTTTTATCCCTTGGGCCTATGACCTATATAGTCTCAGATTCCTAGCCATTTTAACAGTGTCAGATTGGGGCATTCTCTTCCCTATTATATGGAAATTCCATTTGAATTCTTGTCATATATGTATATATTTTCAGAAGTGTCTGGAATAGTAGGTTTCAGTATAGCATTTTAAAGGTCTTTAATGTTGGTTGCCCCCCATATTCCATTTGTGGGTGTCTAATGGAGAGTCACAAAGGAATGGAGATGGTGTAGACGGAAAGGCATAAAGAGTGTAGAAGAAATATTGGGCCTGTTTCTACACTGTGGATGCTAAGGATATAGATATTGACTAGAGGAACCAATTAATTGCCATTTAAAAAAAACTTGAACCTCCTATCACAGCATTAGAATGGAAAGCTGGACTCTTACTATGTGATTTTCACAAATGTTTGAGTGCATATTTGATTTAGTTCAATGTTCTTAGGAAATTAAAGTTGCATGATTTTTCTGATGATGTTTCCATCCCATTATGTCACTGTAGAAATTGGGCTAATAATGCTTGCTCATTCAGGGAACATAGCTTCAGAAATGAATGTGGTTTCCTGACTTTGTGTTTGAAATAGTATTTTTTAACAGAGATACTGAGTGTTGTGTATTCAAATATCTTTAAAGGATTATTTAATTCAGTATTGAGTGAAAAGAAGCTACAGAAGATCATTCATCCGTGTAGACACAATTATATTGTGGAGGATAATGGATTTGTGTTATTCTTAATGTCTATACATGGCTACAGTGAGACTGAAATTGTTTTTATAACTTTTCAGTACATTGAACGAAAGAAAAGTATGACAGCAGAAAGCATCTGATAAATTAAATGTGACATGTTTTTTATCCATATAAAATGGTTTCTGAGCAGCTGGTAATTGTGAATATTTCAGCAGTCATTTTTGATGTGGAATGCTTCTTGTGTGTTCAACACTAATGAGTTGTGAGTTGTACTTCATCAAACTGACAGTTTCCTTACTTTTGTAAATAGGCGTATGATACACCTGGTAATCGCTGGGGAAACATTCTCCACTCACCTTCTCAGTGCATGGAATACTCTTTTTTATGTATTTTTGTAATCTGGCCATCAACTTTTCCTTAAGAGAGAATAGTATAAAGAAAGGATAGCACTGGCTAGCATTTACTAAATTCCAAGTGTCATGGTGGATTCTGTAATATCTTATATACAGTCTGTAACGATCACAACTAACATGTGCACAAAGGAAAATGAAAAACTATGCCCTGTTAGAATAATAAACAGGAGTGTGGAAATGCTAGGGATTTTATTTACTGAGTCACTATTAAAATTTGTGTTTGTTACTCTCACAAGTTTATTTTAAGGAAGGCATAATACCTTCAATTCTTCCATCATTTGCAGCTTCCATGAAGATGTTTACAATACAAGTGTGAACTCTAGTCGCCTAAAAAAAATTTAACCCCGTTCTCATTTTAATTCTCGGGAAAGTAACAGAGAAGATTCCACAGAGTGGGGTGATCACTTTTATTTTGTTTCATTAGTTTTCAAATGAGCATACAAAGCGATAGGTTTCATTATGACATTTCCATGTGTCCTTTATGTTGGTTCTCTTCCTCTCCCATTCTCCTCTGCCATTCCTCTACACCTACTAAATGGTCCCTATCCTCTCTCTGGGAGCTCCCATAGTCCCTTCGTGTTCAGTGTATGTCATTATGTTTGTCTCCTCTCTTACCACTTAAGACTTCGTTTCTGACATGGATCTCTCCCAAGTCTCATGACTACCCTCTTCTCACATATATAAAATTAAAATTTAGGGTCTGCATATGAGAGAAAACATGGTATTTGTCTCTCTGAGTCCAAGTTATTTTTATTCAATATCATGATTTCTAGTTCCATCTGTTGTCTTGCAAATGTCATGGTGTTATTTTCCTTAATATCCAAGTAAATTTTCACTGTCTCTTTGTACCAGATTTTATTTATCCATATATTTAGAGATAGACATCTATTGTGAATAATGAAACAGGAAACATAGATATTTGAGAATTTTTGTTTTACATCAACTCAGAGACCTACATGCCCAGGAATAGCTGAGCATAGCATAGTTCTATTTCTCATGTTGTAAGATACCTCCATGCTTGTTTCCATAGCATCCAGCAGTTTATATTCCTTCCAAATTGAATAAAGATTTCCCTTCCTTTCATCCTCTCTAAAACTTGTCCCCACCCCCTTTTTTATGTTGACCATACTGACTGTGGTGAGATGGAATCTAAAACTAGTTTTAATTTGCATTTCACTCATGGCTCTGGATTTTGAAGTCTTCTAATATTAACAGGCCATTTGTATTTCTTCTTTTGAGTACTGTCTATTCAGTTCATTAGGGCATTTATATTTATGTTTAAGTTTTGCAATTTTGTGGGTTCTAGTTATTAACCACCTGTTTTAATTATAGCAGCCAAAGGTTTTCTTCTGTTATTGCTGGACATTTTCTGTTTGCTTTGTGCAGAAGATTTTTAATTTTCTGTAACCTCATTTGTTAAGTTTGTTTTCTGTGTTATTGGAGTCCTTTTTCAGAAATTTCTTGATGACTCTATCTCGTAGAAGTTTCTGGAGATGTTTCAGTAGCTATGAGAGCATTACAGGAAGCTGTAACAAGCAACTTTTATAAGGGAGTAGATGAACAAAAGAATATTCACTTATTGTCTTTTTCTTCAGTTTTCACATCTGCAGCAGTTAGAAAACAATGGTTAAGTGTGCCTTATAGAATTGTAGTAAGAAAGGTTTAATTAAGATATACATGTAATGTGAATTTATTTTCCTAATGATCATACAGACAAGAACAGTATTATCAATAAGACTGAACCCTACCATTTAAAGAGAACATAAACACAGGCAGATATAAACACTTACTGATGCAAATACACATATACACACACAGGTATAACAAAATTCTCACACCAGTTGATTGCACTTTACTTATAGTGTACTGGTCTTTACTTGGGAAATCATTAAACAAAATGTCAAAGAGACAAACAAATGAGGCTATTATGGACAAAATCAAAGAAGTAGGAATGTTAGCAATACTCATAACTTAGTCAATGGCCCTGTCTTCCCCAGACATCCACTGTAAGAACAGCAAATGCCTAACTCATGAATTAGGTGGTATCAGCACAGCAAAACACAGGCCAAACAATTGTCTGTAGATTCTATTTTCTGAGATAACACAGAGATATTTAACACATCACACAAAATCATTTTAGAAACAACCTGAAAACATTGGTGCTGAAAAATAATACGAGTTTCTAATATTTGATAAATCACTGAAGTAGATGTTTATTTTCAAGTGATGATGAAAAAGCCAAAGCCTTTGCATTTTCTCACTGTATGGACAAGCACTTGGCCTGGGCTGGATATCAATTGCAGCTGGCTCTGGCACAGAGGTTCTAGCCAGCCAGAAAATGTGGAATCATGGTATTACTTCTGTATATTTGACTGATATTTTGTGAGGTCTGGTAGTACATTCTTCTGCTTTCCTTTTCTCTATCACTCTTACACAGATAAAGAAATTTATCAGTCTATCATAGATTAAATACAAGGGGAATTTATTTATGTGGGTATATATAGCTCCTTGTCATGATTCTCTCTCTGTCTCTCTCTCTCTGTCTCTCTCTGTGTCTCTCTCTTTCTATGTGTGTGTGTGTGTGTGTGTGTGTGTGTGTGTGTGTCTTTGTGTGTGCATGTACTATATGGAGATGCACAGCTTTGGTAAGGCATTCAGCTTTGGCTGCTATTGAAAATTTGAACTAGAAGTCATAGCAGAATTATGCAAATTGTTATTCTCAAGTGCACAGAAACTATGCAAAGTAATAGGACACTCAGACACTGATCAAGTAATGGCTGTCAGAGAAGTGAAGAATGAAATTATTCTACAAACAGGGAAACCATCATATTGATACTGTGAATCCTGATGTTAATGGCATAATTTCTACCAAAGGTGTGTGTTTTAAAGGCATAGTTCTGTAGGCTACTTTACAGGAAGAATTCAAAGAAAATTCCCTCACAGAACTGTGCAGAGGATATTTCCTGTCAATAGGTTTATATTCCTAGCAAATAGTATTCACACTGGTATGATATATTAGTTCTATCAGCGTCTTACAATTTGTGGGATTTTAGCAGACCTTCACCAGCACAGATAAGCTCTGCTCTGCTCCCTGAGAGTGTCGGATACAAATCCTTTGCACTTCGCAAAGCAAATAGAGTACATATATTTATCAATTCTGACACTGAGACCTTTCTACCTAGCTCAGGAAGAACTCACCCAAATAATATAAAACTGGAAAAACAGAAGTCAGGCAGAATAAGCAATCTTAGATCCTACAGCAGAAAAAGCTGTCTGTGAAATAATTCTATGTCTAATTATTATTTTTTCCTCTTCTTAATTCTCCATTTCTAGAAGAACACACTAAATAGAAAGCTATCTACAACCAGAATTATTTTTAATTAAAGACAAAACAGAAATAAAACTTAAATTAAAAGGTGAAGATAAATGTATGTGACCAACACTGAGATATAACAGTTGTTTAGCTGCTAATATATAGAGAAGTCCCAACTTGTCGAATTTGATATTAAATTGTCTGACACTTTAGTATTAAAAATCATTATATTAAGATGTCTTATTGGAAGACTTTTAATGTAATATGTTTTGAGAAATTTATATGATAGTATTGCATCAGCATCACTCCAAGTTGCCTGGTGTCCTCTCCCTTCCAAATTCATAACCTACTTTTCTTTCTTTCTTTTTTTTTTTTTTTTTTTGATTTTTTGAAACAGGGTTTCTCTGTGTAGCTTTGCGCCTTTCCTGGGACTCACTTGGTAGCCCAGGCTGGCCTCGAACTCACAGAGATCCGCCTGCCTCTGCCTCCCGAGTGCTGGGATTAAAGGCGTGCGCCACCACCGCCCAGCTCTTTAATTATTTTTGTTACACATATGTTACATAATATATGTACATATGGATTGGTATGTCTTAAATTTTGTATGATCATTAATGTATTCATTCCTTGAACAAGAGGAGTTTTACTTTATGGAAGCATTTGTCATAGTGGGAGAGGCCTGGAATAGAAGTTCCTTCCTCTCTAATGTATATTCTCCATTACTTTCAAACCATGATCTCAGAGGAGTGATAATTAAGTATGGTGCAAAGAAAGTTGCAGTGAAATAGCTATAAATCTCACAGTTGATGATGATTGGTTTTGTTGCATATCAGGTAGAGAACCTTTTGCTTATTAGAATGATTCTGAATTTAGTTTTTAATTTTATAATTTTGCTTTTTTCTTTCTTTAAAAAGATTAATTCATTTAAGAGTTAACACTCTAAATACTCCAAGGGCAGAGGCAGCAGGGGTGAGCAACTCGCACCTGGTCAGTTACACTAATGCTTTAACCTACTCTGGTTTGGTTAGAATAACATGGACTTTGCCATTTACATATTAAGGACATATTTTGTCTTTAATATTCAGATTAGTTTTCATAAGTATATTCATACATAATTACACAATGCATAGTAATGTTAGAATGGGTAAATAGTTCAATATGCTCATTGGGATATCTATCACCTTAAATATCCATCAGTTATTACTCCTGTCTCTGCTGTTCTCCACTGTCATCAATATGGCTCTACATCCACCCCACATCTTCAAGACAACTACTGTACCCTGATATTCTTGCATAAATTTCTTCAGATTACACATACGCTAAACCACTGTGTCATTTTTGTGTCTAATTCATTTTACTTAAGACCCTCAAGGGTTATTCAAGTTGGCACAAACAGCAGCATTTTCTTATTTCTCAAAACATGGTTGTGCTTCATCACTTATGCACACACCACACCATTTTCCTGCATTGTTCACACCAGGACATTTAAGAGTGATGGCTATCTTGGCTACTGTGAGTAATGCTTAAGTGAACATGGCAACTTGGATTACACTCCAACACAGAGATTTAATCCCCATGAAATGACTCCCAGATCATGTATGTCTCATTTATGCTGTAGAAATTCTACGTAAAGCTATTACATTCTCACCCATAATTTTCAAGCCTTCATTTTCTATATTTTTATGTATGAGGAAAAGAATCAGAACATATTTATGGGACATGTTAAGCAAAGAAATTCACCATAGCCATTTTCCTCAGGATGTTAAGGGGGATTCTCCTGTCATTTGGTGCTCCCTTCTTAAACATTGTGTTAGGCTCACTAGCCACTCCTATGTTTATCTCTTCAATAGGTGCTCTTACATCCAAGGTTTGTGTGCTAGAATGTTTCTGTACCAGGCTGTGAGCACCTGGAGACAAAGCCCCATCATCACCTTTCACTCCAGCCACAGCTGTTCCTAGGGTGATTAGCCCCACCCACTGCAAGTGTTCAGTGAATACTGAAGGGTAAAATACTGCACTGCTGAACTTTCAGAAGGTATATAACAAATCGTTGCCTGACTGGCTTTCTTCCAGAATAGGTTAAGTCACTTGATTGTGCATCTTTAGAGGCTTTTACAAATCATGACAAAGATTGACTGACCACCTGGCCTTTGTTAAAGCAGTTTTATTATCTATGTCAAGGCTAAGGATATAAGTAGTTACTCTTTATCAAGAGAGTATACTTTGATTAATAGTATGGATTTAATGAATATTAATTCATTAATATTATTTATTTCTGTTTTTATTATGTTTTTTTGAGAATTTCATATATGTATATAATATATTTAAATCATCATTAACACCCACACCTCCAGCTCTTCCTGAGTTTCTTTTCATATCTCTTCTCAATCCCATGCCTCCCCCCGCCCTTTTTTTGGTAGCCGAGAAGTATAATTAGTGCTCCTACTGCCCATATATTCCTGAATGGTAGGCCATTACTTGAGTGTGTTTAACCCTTAGGAACCACACCCCTAATGAAACTGATTGTTCCTTCCTTAATAGCCACAAAATGTCAACTTTCAATAGCTCCTCAGCTAGGAGTGGGGACTCATGTACCCTTCTTGTCCATCCATGCTATGAGATTCCCCCTCATCCCTCCTCCTGCTCCCTGCCCCCAGCCTCCCCCACAACCCACCTCCTATTCCCTCCTCCAAAAAGGTAAGCCCTCCCATAGGGAGTCAGCAAAGCCTGGTACATTCAGTTGAGGCAGGACCAAGCCCTTCCTCCTGCATCAAGGCTGCACAAGGTGTCCCACCACAGGTAATGGACTCCAAAAAGCCAGCTCATGCACCAGGCATAAATTCTGATCCTACTGCAAGGGATCCCTTAAACAGACCAAGCTACACAACTGCCTCACTTATGCAGGGGCCTAGTCCATTCCCATGCAGGCTCCACAACTGTTGGTCTATAAAGTTCATGAGTTCCCCCTAGCTTGGTTCAATTATCTCTGTAGATTTCTCCATCATGATCTTGATGCTCCTTGCTCATATAATTCCTCTTCTGTCTCTTTGACTGGACTCCTGGATCTCAGCCTGGTGCTTGGCTGTGAATCTCTACATCTGCTTCCATCAGTTGTAGCTGGAGATTTTTTGGTCCTGCCTGGCCCACAGTCAGGACAAATCTCTCTCACCTGCCAGTCCCACAGCCACTCAGACCCAACCAAGTAAACACACAGAGACTTATATTATTTATAAACTGTATGGCCGTGGCAGGCTTCTAGTTAGCTGTTCTTATATCTTAAATTAACCCATTTCTATTAATCTATAATTTGCTACATGGCTCGTGGCTTACTGGTATCTTAACATCTCATGGTGGTGGCTGGCAGCATCTTTCTGCCTCAGCCTTCCTGTTCCCAGCATTCTCTTCTCTGCTTGTCCCACCAATACTTCCTGCCTTGCTACTGGCTAATCAGCATTTTATTTATACAGATTGATATCCACAGCAATCAGTTACTGGATGAAGGCTCTATGATGACAGTTAGGGCATTCACCAATCTGATTACCTGGGTAAGCCAGCTCAAGCACCCTCTCCACTATTGCCAGTAGTTTAAGCTGGGGTCATCCATGTAATTATCATTTTTATCTTCCTTTTTTCTTCCTCTTTTTAGAATTTGATTTCTTTTGCCAATAGCACAAACTTTTTTTTGTCCCAACATAAATAACATGGAATGTTAAAATGTGTGTTCAGAATTATTTTTAAGCACCAAGGACTTTTCAGAAGACAGAGTGAAGGCCCCTGCATATGGGCACTGGCGACCACATTCAGAACCCTATAACCTCATATTGCCTATATTTCTTCCTTTAAACAATGTCTGTTCCAGCAATTCCATCACAATGGTCTGAAATGCTCATCAAACTTCAAGTTCAAGTTCAATAGCAGTTCTATAGCAAACAAAAACAAAAAACCAAACAAACAAATAAAAATGAATAAAAAGTTGTTTCGAGCAATACTTTTCCAGGCATTTTTGAGGCTGGAGAGCTTTTCTTTGGGTCCCGCCAAGCCCCCGCAGTCCCGCAGCCCACTTATAAAATAAACACACAGATGCTTATATTATTTAAACTGGTTGACCTAATGGCTCAGGCTTCTAGCTAGCTGTTGTTATATCTTAAATTAACCCATTTCTATTAATCTGTAAGATGCCACGTAGCTCATGGCTTACTGGTATCTTAACATCTTCTCATGGCTGTGGCTGACAGCGTCTCTCTGCCTCAGCCTTCCCATACCTCTCCTCTCTCTTTGTCCTGCCTATACTTCCTGTCTGGCTACTGGTCAATCAGCATTTTATTTATCAATCAATAATCCACACATTTTATACAATGATATTGTATCACAACATTTTTGTGTGAATTCAAGTTATTTTTGTGGCTATATAGTGTTTTCTTGCAATATGTATTGTTCATCATTGACTTGATGCTAAATTGATCTATTAGGCATAGAAATATAGAATTTAGTAAACCTACAAGCAAGGAAATAAGTAAAATCAGGCTTTGGGCATGTTGCTTTCAAACCACAGCACCAGTAAAGGTCACAAAGGCATGCTAATAAAAGTGCTATTCCATCCATAATGACAAGTAGCCCCTTGTCATTAGAATTATGACAATACTGCCAAATAAGCAAAACACAAATAAAACTCTCCAGCATAAAGTAGAGAAGAGTAATTAGGGGCAAATAGGTTTGTGTAGACTGAAATACTATAATTAGGGGGCAGGATCTGGAGGACTATTTGAAGGAGAGGAATCAAACATGAATTATTTCTATGCTCAAAGGAGCTTTGCCAGCTCTCTTTGTTCAGTGGTAAAATGGAGTTCTTCTGGAAGGGGAAGTAAATGCATTCTGAGAACTCCTGGTAAGGCCATGCCAGGATGATTTGCTATAAGCAGTGGAGCAGGGGTTGTAAAAAGGTACTGTTTATTTGAAAGTATGTCATAAGTAGGAAAACAATGATCACAAATGATTTATTCCCTTTTGTTTGAATTGGATATTCATGTTTTGATATTAAGTATCGTACAATATGGCACTAAGGTAGAGAGTTCATTTATGATGGGCCAGTTAAACTGCTCCAAGACTGGATGGTTATTTAATGTCACTTTGAATCTGATTAGCTAGTTATTTTGTTAGAACATGTTTAATTAATGTCTTAGACTGAAGATAAAGCACTTGCTTACCAAATAGGAGGCTCTGGGTACCCCACCCAGCATCACTGAAATTGTTCATGGCCATGTACACTTGTAGTCCCAGGACTTGATTCATAGAAGAAGGATTTGGAAGCTCAAGGTTATTCTCCAATGCATAGGCAAATCAAAGCTATCCTGGGCTAGAGACCTTGCCCCCTGGGGTAAAAAGAATTATAAATTTATGTCCCTATTGTCATATTTCTGAAATAAATAGTGATGTTATGGTCTTTTTTAAAGTTCACTGCACCTTGGAGTATTTAGTGATGATGTTTATTATTTTGATATAATTTTATTTATTGAGAGTTTCATATATACATGCAATGTATTTTGATCATATTCACCCACCATTCTCTGCTTCACCTCCTCTCCAATTTGCCCCACATGTCCCTTACCCAACTAAATATCTTCTTTCTTCCTTTTTAAAATACCAATTAATGGTACCATTGTGCCTATTGTTATGGGGCCATCCACTGGAGCACACCCTTAAAGAAAACTGCCTCTCCCACTCCCAACATCCATCAAATGTCAGTTACAACTCAGTCAGCAGTGGGGGCTTATATTCTCCTCCTCTACACATGCTAGAACATGAAGTGTCTTCATTTTGTGCAAGACTTGTGCAGACATCCCCAAGTTGCTCTGAATTCATGAGTACAATGGTTCTCTCCAAGTAAAAAGTCATTGTTTTGCTCCAGCCTTCCCCAACCTCTGCCTCTTACAATCTTTGTCCCTCTTCTGAGAGATCTTTAAGCTTTGGTAGAAAGAATTATGGTATAAATGTCCCATTTAAGGCTTAGCTCTCCACTGATATTTATTTAAAAACTGTAATTTTAGTAGGGAAAACTCCATTTCAAAAATTGATCAATGATAGATTATTGTGACAGAATTCCTGAAATTTTGAAGCACACGAGGACACTTGCAGTCCTTAGTGATATAAAAAATTCCATTATACTGCATTGGTAATGAATTGACAACTGAAATATCCTTAGAGTGTGACTCACTATTTCTGAATGTGGCCTATTTCAGCTTTGAAAAGTATTCTGTAACAGTCTTTTGTAGATGAATGTTTCCCTGTGTCCTGCCCAGTTCTTCAGCCTCTCAGACCCAAATAAATACACAGAGGCTTATATTATTTTCAAACTATATGGCCAAATGGCTCAAGCTTCTCATTAGCTAGCTCTTACATCTTAAATTAACCTATTTCTATAAATCTGTACTTTGCCATGTAGCTTGTGGCTTACTGGTACTTTATGTCTTGTTTCTCCTGGTGGCTGCTAGCAGCGTCTCCCCAGCTCTGCCTTTCTGCTTCCTCTCTCTTGAGTTGGAATGCCTCACCTAACCTTATTCTGCCTCACCATTGGCCAAACAGCATTATTTATCAACCAATCAGGGCAATATATAATTACAGCATATAGAAAGACATCCACAGCACCTCCCCTTTTCTGTCTAATCAAAAAGGAAAGTTTTAACTTTAATCTAGTAAAATTACATATAACACAGCAGTTATCAAGCACGAATTGTAGTTATATCTAGTTTAATTGTATTTGGCAAAATTAAAGAAAATATCCTATCTATCCTATATTTGTGAGTCTAAAGTTTCATATCTAATAAATTTTTTATTGTAACCAAGGAAAACTATAATTATAACTATCTAGTCTTCAACTACATCAAAGACCTTAGAAAGATATAATATTACCTAAGTAAACAGGAAATGCATTGTAAGCAACTTCTAAAATTCTGGAAATGACAGAGACAGGTGGTTGCCTAGACAGTCATTCAAAGTTCCTCTGTAATGTTGAGGCATCCATCCTCAGCCTACAGGCCTTGAGGTTTTTTTTTTTTTTTTTTTGGTTTTATTATTATTATTATTATTATTATTATTATTTTACAACACCATTCAGTTCAACATAATAGCCACAGAATCCCCTGTTCAACCCCTCTCGCCCACCCCTCCCCCCAGCCCACCCCCCATTCCCACCTCCTCCAGATCAAGGTCTCCCCCGAGGACCGGGGTTGACCTGGTAGACTCAGTCCAGGCAGGTCCATTCCCCCCTCCCAGACCGAGCCAAGTGTCCCTGCATAAGTCCCAGGATTCAAACAGCCAACTCATGCAACGAGCCCAGGACCTGGCACCAATGCACAGCTGCCTCCCAAACAGATCAAGCCAAATGATTGTCTCACCCGTTCAGGTGGCCTGATCCAGTTGGGGGCCCCTCAGCCTTTGGTTCATAGATCCTGTGCTTCCATTCATTTGGTTATTTGTCCCGGTGCTTTATCCAACCTTGGCTTCAACAATTCTCGCTCATATAAACCCTCTTCTTACTCACTAATTAGACTCCCAGTGCTCCACCAGGGGCCCAGCCGTGGATGTCTGCCTTCAGATTCCTCAGTCCTTGGATGGGGTTTATGGCACCACTATCTGGGTGTCTGGCCATCCCATCACCAGAGTAGGTCAGTTCCTGCCGTCTCGCGACCATTGCCAGCAGTCTTTTGAGGGGGTATCTTTGTGGATCTCCATGGGCCTCCCTAGCTCTCTGCTCCCTCCCCTTCTCACCTTCTCATGTGGTCTTCATTTACCATGGTCTCCTATTCCTTGTTCTCCCTCTCTTTTCTTGATCCAGCTAGGATCTCCCACTCTTTCCCTCGACTGTCGCCCTTCATTGTTCCCACTCATGACCAGGCTATTCATGTAGATCTCGTCCATTTCTCCGTGTCTTTTTTTGGGGTCCCATTTTCCAGGTAGCCTCACTGGTGATGTGAGTAGCAGTCTAGTCATCCTTGTTCCATATCTAGCATCTTCCTATGAGTGAGTACATACCATATTTGTCTTTCTGAGTCTGGGTTACCTCACTCAGGATGATTTTTTCTAGATCCATCCATTTGCCTGAAAACCGTGTGATGTCGTTGTTTTTCTCTGCTGAGTAGTATTCCATTATGTATATGTGCCACAATTTATTTATCCATTCTTCAGTTGAAGGGCATCTAGGTTGTTTCCAGGTTTTGGCTATTACAAACAATGCTGATATGAACATAGCTGAGCAAGTGCTCTTGTGGTATGATTGAGCATTTCTTGGGTATATGCCCAGGAGTGGTATAGCTGGATCTTGGGGGAGATTGATTCCCAATTTTCTAAGAAAGCGCCATATTGATTTCCAAAGTGGTTGTACAAGCTTGCATTCCCACCAGCAGTGGAGGAGAGTTCCCCTAGTTCCACATCCTCTCCAGCATAAAGTGTCTTCAGTGTTTTTGATCTTAGCCACTCTGACAGGCGTAAGGTGGTATCTCAGAGTTGTCTTGATTTGCATTTCCCTGATGATTAGGGAAGTTGAGCAATTCCTTAAATGTCTTTCAGCCATTTGGGATTCCTCTGTTGAGAATTCTCTGTTTAGTTCTAAAGCCCATTTCTCAATTGGACTGTTGGTCCTTTTGATGTCTAATTTCTTGAGTTCCTTATATATTCTGGATATCAGTCCTCTGTCAGATGTGGGGTTGGTGAAGATCTTTTCCCATTCTGTAGGCTGTCGCTTTGCCTTGTTGACCGTATCCTTTGCTCTACAAAAGCTTCTCAGTTTCAAGAGGTCCCATTGATTGATTGTTTGTCTCAGTGTCTGCGCTACTGGTGTTATATTTAGGAAGTGATCTCCTATGCCAAGGCGTTCAAGACTATTTCCTACTTTTTCTTCTAGCAGGTTCAGAGTAGCTGGATTTATGTTGAGGTCTTTGATCCACTTGGACTTAAGTTTTGTGCACGGTGACAGATATGGATCTATTTGCAGCCTTCTACACGCTGATATCCAGTTATGCCAGCACCATTTGTTGAAGATGCTTTCTTTTTTCCATTGTACACTTTTGGCTTCTTTGTCAAAAATTATATGTCCATAGGTGTGTGGGTTAATGTCAGGGTCTTCAATTCGATTCCATTGGTCCACATGTCGGTTTTTATGCCAATACCAGGCTGTTTTTATTACTGTAGCTCTATAGTAGAGCTTGAAGTCGGGGATTGTGATGCCTCCAGAAGTTGTTTTATTGTACAGGTTTCTTTTAGCTATCCTGGGTTTTTTGTTTTTCCATATGAAGTTGAGTATTGTTCTTTCCAGATCTGTGAAGAATTGTGTTGGTATTTTGATGGGGATTGCATTGAATCTGTAAATTGCTTTTGGTAAGATTGCCATTTTTACTATGTTAACCCTGCCTATCCATGAGCATGGGAGATCTTTCCATTTTCTGAGATCTTCTTCAATTTCTTTTTTCAGGGACTTAAAGTTCTTGTCATATAGGTCCTTCACTTGCTTGGTTAGTGTTACCCCAAGGTATTTTATGTCATTTTTGGCTATTGTAAAGGGTGATGTATCTCTAATTGCCTTCTCAGCTTCTTTGTCCATTGTATATAGGAGGGCTACTGATTTTTTTGAGTTGATCTTGTATCCTGCTATGTTGCTGAAGGTGTTTATAAGCTTTATCAATTCCTGGGTGGAATCTTTGGGGTCACTCAAGTATACTATCATGTCGTCTGCAAATAGGGAAAGCTTGACTTCTTCCTTTCCAATTTGAATCCCCTTAATCTCCTTATGTTGTCTTATTGCTCTGGCTAGAACTTCAAGTACTATATTGAATAAGTATGGGGAGAGTGGACAGCCTTGTCTCGTTCCTGATTTTAGTGGAATTGCTTTGAGTTTCTCTCCATTTAATTTGATGTTGGCTGTTGGTTTGCTATATATTGCCTTTATTATGTTTAGGTATGTTCCCTGTATTCCTGATCGCTCCAAGACTTTTATCATGAAGGGGTGTTGGATTTTGTCAAATGCCTTTTCTGCATCTAGTGAGATGATCATGTGGTTTTTTTCTTTGAGTTTGTTTATATGGTGTATTACATTGATGGACTTTCGTATGTTGAACCACCCTTGCATCCCTGGGATGAAGCCTACTTGATCATGGTGGATAATTGTTCTGATGTGTTCTTGGAGTCTGTTTGCCAGTATTTTATTGAGTATTTTTGCATCAATGTTCATGAGGGAGATCGGTCTGTAGTTCTCTTTCTTTGTTGCATCCTTGTTTGGTTTAGGAATCAGGGTAATTGTAGCCTCATAGAAGGAGTTTGGTAATGTTCCTTCTGTTTCTATTATGTGGAACAATTTAGAGAGTATTGGTATTAACTCTTCTTTGAAGATCTGGTAGAATTCTGCGCTGAAACCATCTGGTCCTGGGCTTTTTTTGGTTGGGAGACCTTTAATGACTGTTTCTATTTCCTTAGGGGTTATTGGACTATTTAAATAGTTTATCTGGTCTTGATTAAACTTAGGTATGTGGTATATATCCAGAAAAAATGTCCATTTCTTTTAGGTTTTCCAGTTTTGTGGAGTAGAGGTTTTTGAAATATGACCTTATAATTCTCTGGATTTCCTCAATGTCTGTTGTTATGTCCCCCTTTTCATTTCTGATTTTGTTGATTTGGATTCTCTCTCTCTGTCTTTTGGTTAGTTTGGATAAGGGCTTGTCTATCTTGTTGATTTTCTCAAAGAACCAACTCTTTGTTTCATTAATTTTTGTATTATTCTCTTAGTTTCTAATTTATTAATTTCACCTCTCACTTTGATAATTTCCTGGCGTCTATTCTTCCTGGGAGACTTTGCTTCTTCTTGTTCTAGAGCTTTCAGATGTGCTGTTAATTCACTAGTGTGTGATTTCTCCAACTTCTTTATGTGGGCATTTAGTGCTATGAATTTCCCTCTTAACACTGCTTTCATAGTGTCCCATAAGTTTGGGTATGTGGTGTCTTCATTTTCATTGATCTCTAGGAAGTCTTTAATTTCTTTCTTTATTTCTTCCTTAACCCATTGGTGATTCAGTTGAGCATTATTCAGTTTCCATGAGGTTGTAGGTTTTCTGTAGTTTTTGTTGTTGTTGAAATCTAGCTTTAAACCATGGTGATCTGAGAGAACACAGGAGGTTATTCTGATTGTTTTGTATCTGTTGAGATTTGCTTTGTGGCCAAGTATGTGGTCGATTTTAGAGAAAGTTCCATGGGGTGCTGAGAAGAAAGTATATTCTTTCTTGTTAGGATGGAATGTTCTGTAGATATCTATTAGGTCCAATTGGGTCATGACATTGGTTAAGTCCTTTATTTCTCTGTTAAGTTTCGATTTGGGAGATCTGTCCAGTGGTGAAAGTGGGGTGTTGAGATCTCCCACTATTAATGTGTGGGGTTTTATATGTGGTTTAAGCTTTAGTAATGTTTCTTTTACATATGTGGGTGCCCTTGTGTTTGGGGCATATATGTTCAGAATTGAAACTTCATCTTGGTCGATCTTTCCTGTGAGGAGGATGTAATGTCCTTCTTGATCTCTTTTGATTGATTTTAGTTTGAAGTCTATTTTGTTGGATATCAGGATGGCTACCCCTGCTTGTTTCTTAAGACCATTTGATTGAAAAGTCTTTTCCCAGCCTTTTATTCTTAGGTAGTGTCTATCTTTGAATTTGAGATGTGTTTCTTGTATGCAGCAGAAAGATGGGTCCTGCTTTCGTATCCATTCTGTAAGTCTATGTCTTTTTATAGGTGAATTAAGTCCGTTGATATTAAGGGATATTAATGACCAGTGATTCTTCATCTCTGTTATTTTTGGTGGTAGTGTGTGTGTACTTCTCTTCTTTGGGGTTTACTGTTGTGGCTTTATCTATTGCCTGTGTTTTCAAGTGTGTATCTGACTTCCCTCGGTTGGAATTTTCCTTCTAGTGCTTTCTGTAGGGCTGGGTTTGTGGATAGGTATTGTTTAAATCTGGCTTTGTCTTCGAATGTCTTGTTCCTTCAGTCTATGATGATTGAAAGTTTTGCTGGGTATATTAGTCTGGGCTGACATCCATGGTCTCTTAGTGTCTGCATTACATCTGTCCAGGTCCTTCTGGCTTTCAAAGTCTCCATTGAGAAATCGGGTGTTATTCTGATGGGTTTACCTTTATAGGTCACTTGGCCTTTTTCCTTGGCTGCTCTTAATATTCTTTCTTTATTCTGTACATTTAGTTGTTTAATTATTATGTGTCGAGGGGACTTTTTTGGGGGGGGTCTAGTCTGTTTGGTGTTCTATAGGCTTCTTGTATCTTCATAAGCATTTCCTTCTTTAAGTTGGGAAAGTTTTCTTCTATAATTTTGTTGAATATATTTTCTGTGCCTTTGAGTTGGTATTCTTCACCTTCTTCTATCCCTATAATTCGTAGGTTTGGTCTTTTTATGGTGTCCCAGATTTCTTGGACATTTTGGTTCATGACTTTGTTGGCTTTAGTGTTTCCTTCGACTGATGGAACTATTTCTTCTACTGTATCTTCAATGCCAGAAATCCTCTCTTCCATCTCTTGCATTCTGTTGGTTATACTTGCATCCGAAGTTCCTGATCTTTTACTCAGGTTTTCTATTTCCAGCATTCCCTCTGTTTGTGTCTTTTTTATTTTTTTCAATTTCCCTTTTCAGTTCTTGGGCTGTTTCCTTTGTTTGTTTCATTGCTTTTTCATGATTTTCTTTCAGTGCTTTATTGTTTTCTTCCAGGATTTTAATGTTTTCTTCCAGGACTTTATTGTTTTCTTGGAGGGCTTTATTGTTTTCTTCTAATTTGTTTGCCCTATCCTCTAGTTGTTTACAGCGTTCTTCCAATTTTCTTGTCTTTTCCTCTACACAAGCCTCTACCTTCTTCATGAAGTTACTCATAAGGCTACTTTCTTCTGCTTCTTCCAATTTTTGGTGTTCAGGTCTAGATGTTGGAGGCGAGCTAGGTTCTGGTGATGCTGTATTGCTCTTCATTTTGCTGTATGTACTTCTGCTTTGACGTCTGCCCATCTCCTTGTGGTTCCTTCTTGGTCTTATCAGTGGACTTGTTTCACAAAGAGCTGACAGACTCAGGAAGACTCTCTCTCTTGTCCAAAAGGGAGTTCTCTTGTCCAACTCTTTGGTCCAGAAGGGAAGTCAGGGGCAAGCTCTGGTCCAGAATGGCAGTCGGGGACAGGCTGGGAGCTGGGGGCCGGTCTCTAAGTCTCAGGAAGTGGCTGGGGTCTTGGGCAGATGGGCGTGGGGGCAGGGCGCAGAGACTGCAGGGGCTGCCGGGGGCTTGGAAATGGGGATCCCTCCCGGTGGGGCTAGAAGGGGAGCTGCCCGGTGGCCAGAACCTGGTGCCAAGTTGGGCAGGTCCTCCCGGGGTGGCTGGTGGCCAGGGATGGGGTCCGGGCTGGACCCAGGCACTCACCTCTGGTCCAGAAGGGAAGTTGTCGGGGGCAGGCTGGGAGCTGGGGGCCGGTCTCTAAGTCTCAGGAAGTGGCTGGGGTCTTGGGCAGATGGGCGTGGGGGCAGGGCGCGGAGACTGCAGGGGCTGCCGGGGGCTTGGAAATGGGGATCCCTCCCGGTGGGGCTAGAAGGGGAGCTGCCCGGTGGCCAGAACCTGGTGCCAAGTTGGGCAGGCCTCTCAGGAGTGGCTGGTGGCCAGGGATGGGGTCCGGGCTGGACCCAGGCACTCACCTCTGGTCCAGAAGGGAAGTTGTCGGGGCAGGCCTTGAGTTTTTTAATTGCTTCTCCATGTGTCCTGTAGAATATCTGACAGTCTCCTCTGTGAAGCAAGAATCTGAAGGAACATTTCTTCTTGCAAAGTTCAGTGGTCACTTTCCTATGGGTCCTGCATGTCCAGTTTATACAACATACTCTCCATCAGTCAGTGCAAGAGCATTTTTTTTTTGCCCAGTGGCTATCTTTTACCACAAAGAAAGCAAATTCCATAATGAGTTTATTTAATGCCCATCATTCTCCTTGAAGTAATTGGTGCTGTCAGGAGCAAAAGTATCTCATTGTCTAGAAAAGACTAAGTTTTTAAAACATTTTAAATGCCATATTTTGTAGGTGTTTGAAGTGTTTGAAGATGATCTATCTATAATATTTCTCTGATTGACCTTGAAAACATACCTAATATGACAATTCTGATTATCATGGATGATTAATTATTAATCTGTATTTCTTAATCATACATTGCAATTTCAAATGAGCTGCACAGACATAATATCTTAAACAAGAGTAGAAATATACATACAATATAACAAAATTAACTTTAAATTTATATCAAACTAAAATCTATAGCAATGTAAAACATTTAAAACAAGTTGCTCTTTAAAAGTAGGTTCAATAATCTACCCTTTTATTTTATCATATCTATACTATCACCTTTTCTTTTTTAGAAAGATATTTTATTTATAATTAACCCCTTTAAATAAAAGTAAACATTTATGAACAATATTTTGGGAATTTGGGTGTAGCTTCTCATACTACTTACTGCAGGATAAGGGCATTGACAATCTTCTGGGTATCCTGAAAAAATTAAGAATTATGGTCAAGTCCTGACTGGAATAATCTGTGAGACTACATTATCTGAGCCAGTTGCTTTGAAGCTGTTTTGGATGTTGTATCATCTGCACCTCTCACGGGGTCTTTCCTCATCAAACCATATGGCCTAACATTTATAAATAATATTAAACCTCTGAATGGTTGTTTTATAAGCAGCTGGGGGTCTGGGAGGAGGGATGGGGTTGGGAGGCACAGGCAGGCTACAGTCTTTCATGGTATGAATCTATTTTTCATCCCATTGTCTCTTCTTTTTTTTTATTTGATTTATTCTAGTTAGCTCTTCTCAAGGTAGCCATTTTGATTTTCATTGCTATTAGTAATGCGATAATTTTGCCCTTCACAACTTCATCAAGTAGTGTATAAACTACATCCAGTAGCATACCTGATATCACACAGAGTCTAGGAGCATGTACTGCCTCCTGCATTCATAATAAGAGTCTTTTGCAGTTTAAATATATTGGTTACATTTGCAGTTTATGTAATAAAAAAAAATACTTAATTTCCTAGAGACTGAATGGGAAGGGAGTGAGAACGTGCAAGGTGACCTAGAGAACTTAATTTCACAGCATGAGGTGATGGTTAATTTCAGGACAGATATATGCGCTAGTGTGATTCTCACCCACAGCGGAGAGGGTGGAGGGGAGCTTGCTGTTTTGACCTTAAAGCAAGTCAAACTAAGAGAAGTATCCAATTAAGGAACTGTTATTCACCAATATATTTTCAATTTGATTCTTTCTCCTTGTTCATGGGGTTATTTGGAAGCTCCTCCCACTTCTTATTTACTATTCTCTTTCTAATGTTACAAACATGTTAAATTCAAAGGGGAGGTTGCTCCTGTTCTTGTTGTTAGGTACGTTGTTTGCTGGTTATATCCTTACTGTTCAGAGCCTCTGAAAAACCAAAATGCCTTCCACAAGTTACCTTTATGCTGCCCATATTTCATTTTAAAAACTGGGCTGCTGTTAGTGATGAATAGAAAAGTTAAAAATAAGAATTAATAAAGGGCAAATAGAGAAATAATCAAACACACTTTAAAATCCAAATACAGTATGCAAATAAAATTAGAGTATTTTGACTGTCACTTAATATGCTTTTGTGGCACATTGAATGTTGATATCACTTTATTCTACATCTTAAAGATGGAAAATTGATTGTAAAAATTTTTAAATAGTTTCTCTATTAACATGGGTAGTCAAGACTCGATCAATAGATCTACTTTGTATTTAAACAGTTTTGAAACTGCTTATGAAGTGGAAAGGGAACTGATACATGACATTGTAAACCACCAAACATGATTATCAACACAAACTATGGAACATGCAACCTGCTAGCTGTGGATGCAAACCTCTGAATGTAATCTGCTATCATTTGATGCTGTCTGCTTCTTACAGCCTACAGGTTAGATACTTTATGTTCAGAAAATGAAATACAGGTTTAGAGTCTAACCCATGTTGTGTTCCTCAAAGGCAGCAAGGCTAACATCTGGGTATACTCATCTGATTGGAAACCCCTCACTTTTGTATTCTACAATCATATTGAAAATTACTTTTAGTAGGAAGATACATTTGAAATAAAACATTTCTAAGAAGCTGAGCTGTTAAGTTACCAATTGCCTTGTTACCTGCTGGAATTCCTTATAGTTTTTCAGAGTTTGTCGGCATCTAAAAGTGCCCAGGTTGACAGACATTCTGCCCATTTTGATTTTACAATGGCAAGTCATTTGATAAGCACACTCACACAGTACATACAAGAACAGTTCTCCCTGTAATTGTCATTAATTTGTCAAGCATTCATTGAATATCTACCATGTCTCTGACTGTCTTCTAAGTACTAGAGTATTTAAAGATCAAACTCCGGGCTTGTATTCAACTTTGGCATTTTCCCCCCACCATTTAGCCTGCTGTAGTGAATCACTACCAAGACTGTCTTGATTTTTTGTGTAAATGTTCTATCTATGTTTACCTATTACTGATACCTTTTGTGTCCCCAGGGGATCAAAGTTGTGTTTGACTTATCTTTGTTTCCCACATACCACTTACTGTACTAATATTCCCAGTGCACATGTTCTGTTACACTTTTCTCACTCCCAGACATATGACATATATTTTCCCAAAATCTATCCCTCTACTGAAATAGACTCCAGCTGTGACAATGTTTATAATTTCCCTGTAGCTGGAATTTTTCATCAAGTTTCTACTTTTAGAAATGCAAATCTGTGATTAATCAATGAGTCACTCTGAATGTGACTCATTCTTTGGTTGAAGAGCATGCTAAGACGCTTTGCAAGGTGTGAAACTGAGCACGGATGGTCTTCCTGAATTATCAGAAAGATCAGAACCTGCTGGAAATGTGGGGGCGAGAACGATTTTACAGGCCGGGGAGTTACTTTCATCAACAGGGTTAACAGTTCTAGGTAATGATTTTAGGTGTGTGAGCCCTACATAAGCCTTCAAAATGAAATATAAACACTTTCACTCAGATTTGGTAAAGGGTAATAAAATATATTTTTTTTGGTGTGTGCTTAGTGTATGTGTGTGTGTGTTTTGATGTGTATGTGAACAGGTCTACAGGATCATGTCTAGGACGTGTATCTGTGGGGGCCAGAGGTCAACATTAATTTTTCTTTCTTCTGCTCACTTTTACTCTATATTTTGAAATAGAATGAACACAGATCTTGCCATTTCAGGTAGTTTGGCTAGCCTACAGTACAGGAATACCTCTGTCTCTATCTCCACACTGGGGTTACAAACACATGCCACCACACTCAGCTTTTTGAATTTTTTTTTTTTTTGGAAATACACACTCAGATGGTTTTTATTTTCATTTCCTACTTTACCTACTGATCTTTCTTCCCAGTCTCCATTCCCATAAAACATTGTTGTTCCTGCTTGAAAGCTATTTGGGAACACACGAAATATGAGATTCTATGTTTTAAAATGCAGGCTTGTCTGCCACTAGGTAGCCTAATACACTTTAAAATTAGAAAAAACTATCATTTATTAGGTGTGGAAAAGGCTCTTGTGTAGGTCTTCATTTGCATAATTGAGGGAATTGCGCGTGCGTGCGTTCGTGTGTGTGTGTGTGTGTGTGTGTGTGTGTGTGTGTGTGTGTGTGTGTCTGTAATACTCATGTGACCTTTCAAAACTAAATTCGTTGTGGTCACCTGAACAAATTCCCAGAAGCAAAGTTAAGACATCATTTGCATAATGATAATTTTTTTTTGCTTTGACTTAATGAAGTGCAAGCCATTCTGATTAAACATAGTTCACTAGTGATTTCTAGTTACTAGAAGACACATGACTATGTATTGGTCACTTTTAACTCAACTGTGGGTACAACACCACTTTTCCAAAATATCTCTGCATGAGGCCCCTTTGAAATAAAATATAAAACCAAGTTTGGACTGCCCTTGTGGGTTTCTCCTTAATGTAGTTCCTGGTGTGCGGTTGTGGCTGAATTAAACTCTGCACATTACACAAGCAAGCCTCCTAAGATTTCTCCACCTAGTTTATGTTCTTTCCACACCCAAGTGGTAGAGAAGATCTTCCCAACATACACCTGCTGAGTCCTTATTCTCTCATAAATTCTAGATCCTCCTCTAGGGCTTTCTCACTCTGTGTTTCCTACCCTGAATTTTTCTGTGGTATTTGATTGATTCTTATTGAAATCAGTTTTCTCTCTCAAAAACTGTTCTGCACCTTGAGTTCCCACATCAGTGCATCTCCCATCCTAGCCCAGAGAAGAGAGAGTCTTCTTTCTTGGAGGGGTTGCTTAGCCAATAGCTGGAGGCAGAATCTTGTATTTCTGCCTTTATGAAACTGAGAATTTTCAGTTTCAATTTACTTTTAGTTCGTGATTCTTTATAGAAGCTCTACTTTGGATCCTCACAAGATGGTTTTGTTTGGCAATAAAGTTCCACCTTTTAGGAAAAAAACCCTCAGCTCTATACTGGATCAAAGTTTTGGTCAAGATACTAAGGGTGTGCCTAACCCGGATCACCAAAATATGTGGCTAGTGTGTAAAATCAGAATAAAGATTATTATTTTAAAAAGTATATTTTTAAAAGGATCCAACATTATGTTATATGCTGAGTATATTTCTCTGTGGGGAAGACCTAGGGCGGGGGAGAATCAAATGTTATAGTAAGCAACTTTGTGATATCTATTATTAGAGCAGTGTGTAGGTGCAGTAGCATCATTCATTCACTCTGCCAACATTTACTGAGGGCTTTGTCGAGACAGGGATCTGCAGGAAATACAAAATAATGACATGTATGACAAGCAACCATTCAGAACTATCGAGTAGTGAAAAAGATGACACTCAGTTGAGTTATAAAAACAAATTTTGAAGGAACAACCATGGTCCCAGCCTAGTGTATATTGTATATACTAGCCTAGTATAGCAAAGCTGATTGGTACATATATGGTACATGTGTGACGTGCTGGAGTCCCTAGGCAATAGTTAGAGTTCTTTTCTATTGCCTGTAATATTGAAGCTACTCTTGGTGTCATTCTAAATAATCTGCGGAGTTTCCTGAATAGTATAAACAGTAGTTACACTCATTGTTCACAGTGAAGAGTAGTGTGGCACTTTTGTCTTTCACATGGCAGGAAGATCCTACTAATGCCAGTAATATCCCTAATATTGTGACAAGCAAGCAAACTGCCAGGAAATAGAATACATAATTGACACAGCATAGATCCGAATATAAATGAAAAGTCAGCTGAAGAAAGAGAGTGATTGATTTCCCTAATTTTAAGTGGCAGCTCTTATATCCCCATGAGCTGGCCATCATTGTTATTGTCATTTTCCTAAAAGTAAAACCAAAGATGACCTTGCATTAATGTTTAATGTAATGATGGATTCCATCCAACACAATATTAGTTATAAAGTTAAAGTTTCCTTGGGAAATTTTGCCCAGTACCTTAGCTATTGGGGAATTACATGCTAGTGATTTCACAATGCATTAAAAAAAAAAGAAACAAAATAATGCAACTTTTAAACTTATCATTTCAGGACTTTCAATGATATGCCTAACATATATATTTGGAAACTTGAAATACTGTAATAATTTAAGATATTTTCATGCAAAACTGTGGCTTCTTTAGGCAATCATATACTATACTGAACAAAGTAAACTTTAAGTTGGCTGGTATGTTTAATTTTTGTTCAGTTATCCTTATTTTTTTTCCTAATGGATACCCACATTGAAAACAAAAGATAAAAGTTATTGCTTTGTTCATCAGAATAAAATAAAAAGAGTTTAATTTGTAAAATTAAAATAAACGTTGATACAGATAACTTATTTCCTTGCTATGGTGTGTGTGTGTGTGTGTGTGTGTGTGTGTGTGTGTGTGTGTGTGTGTATTACATATATATATCACTGAGTTGCTATTCTTGGATTCTTGGCCTTATACTTATTCTGTAGGTCTTAAACTTCCAATCCCCACCTCAGCCTCTCAAGGAGCTGGGATTATAAGGGATAACTCCAGGATCATCTAACAGCATTTTTCTTTAGAATCTTTTTATACATCCACATTGACTAACTAAGATAAAGGAGTATAATTTTGAAGAACACATTAGTATTCTAGGCAGCTACTCCAAGGACTTTCTGCATTTTGAGAAAACTAAAATTATTTTAGGAAATTAAACAATGTTAAGTAGAAAACAGTAGTAGATACTGTGGAATAAACAAATGTGATCTGTGTTTCCTAATTATTTTCATTTGAGGGTTTTATTAAACAGTGAATTAATAAGTCTTTAAAAAAATTCTTATTTCTTCTTAAAAATTGAATTTAAGCAAGTGGCCATTTTATTAGTGTACACACACTATTTTAATGTTTATGAATTTAATTAAAATTGAATTAAAATATATATTATTTCTCTCAGTATTTCACAGTATATAAAGAAAAAAATGAAATATTGGGGCATACTGTCCTATAATAGAATTTGGAGAGTCTCCCAGCATCTTAGAACTTTACTACATAGTGGACAGAATAGTGTGCATGCTTATATCTACAGAGTAACAAAAATGCATACAATGAGGCCAGGAAGACATATTATTTACAAATGTGAGAGGTTTATATACATATATGTGTGTGTATGTAGGTATGTAGGTAGGTATCTATGTAGGTATATATGCATATATGTGGTGATATTGTATTCCCCAGAATATTGTACACCCTAGTATGCTGTGGATATTGCTCTATATAAATAAAACACTGATGGCCAGTGACCAGGCAGGAAGTAGGTGGGACAAGGAGAGAGGAGAATTCTGGGAAGCAGAAGGCTGAGGGGGGAGACACTGCAGCCACCGCCAGGACAAGCAGCATGTAAAGACTCTGGTAAGCCACCAGCCACGTGGCAAGGTATAGATTTATAGAAATGGGTTAATTTAAGATAAAAGAACAGTTAGCAAGAAGCCTGCCACGGCCATACAGTTTATAAGTGATATAAGTGTCTGAGTGATTATTTTATGCATGGATTGTGGGACTGCAGGGCTTGGGGAACCTGGAGAGAAGCCCTCCAGCAACACTAGTAAACTTGCCTGGGGTCAGAGAACAGAACAGCCACTAGATATAGAGGCCAGAAAATGGTGGCACACATGCCTTTAATTCTAGCATTCCAGAGGCAGAGACCCATGTGGATATCTGTGAGTTCAAAGACACACTGGAAAGAGCCAGGTGTGGTAACAAGAGCCTTTAATCCCAGAAGTGATGGCAGGAAGCAGAAAGGTATTTAAGGCATGAGGATGAGTAACTAGAGCCTAGTTAAGCTTTTAGGCTTTTGAGCAGCAGTTCAGCTGACAGCCATTCAGATGAGGACACAGAGACATCTGGTCTGAGGAAACAAGATCAGCTGAGGAACTGGCAAGGTGAGGTGGCTGTGGCTTGTTCTGCTTCTCTGATCTTCCAGCATTCACCCCAATACCTGGCTTCAGGTTCGATTTTATTAACAAGACCTGTTAAGATTCATGCTACATATATATGTATATATGTAAATATATATATATACACACACACACACACACACACACACACACACACACACACACTATAATGTAGGGTTGGCTATTATGAGACGGAAGATTAGAATTGCAAAGTGTGAATTACTAGTGAGGAACATGGTTTTGAGCAGAGCCCTCAAGGGAGAGGATGTGCATGAGAAGCCTGGAATGCTGATGTGGCATTCACTACAGGTGGGAAATCCTGGAGGAAGCAAGCAGAACAGACATGGCTTTGTTGAGGAAAGGCTAGGCTGACAATCTGAGAGTTCTTTAGAAGCATGAATGTCAAGAGGTTGTGGGATTAGGATCCTAGTTTTAAATGACTGTAATGTAAATATTGGCAGTGATTCTTTAGCTAGGAGAGTGAGAGTTAAAGATCTCACAGTGAAGCAACTTCCAGGAATCTTGGAAAAGGAGATTAGCAAGATCAGAAATACACATAAAGTTTTGAATAGTTTAAGTATCAGGAAACAAAGGATTAGGTGATTACACTGATAGAAATTTAAAGATATTATTATAACATGTCACTATATTGTTTCCTTTGTCATAATTTTATAATCTGATGACATGACCATTCCATATTGTGTATGGCTAAGGGGATGGTTTTTATTATAGACATGAAAGAACAGCCAGAGGCGTCTGGCAGAGTTCAGAACAGAGAGAGAACTTAGTGGACTGAACATGAGCAGCTGACTGGACTTGGCCAGGAGAGAAGCAGGAGCAAAGCAGAGAAAGAGGAACATAGAGAGAAGAGCACAGGAGAGCAGAGAGAAGGGAAAAGAGAGACAGAAAGAGAAGGGAGACAAAGATGAAGGAGCACAGCTGAAATCTTAGGGTGAAAAGGAGAAGTAGTCACTGAGGGGAGGGAAGCCTATGAGCAGGGAAGAGTTTAGGGTAGGGGAGCACATGAAGACAGGATGTTAGGATGACTTGAAATGTAGCCTGTTCTTGTGATAGGATGAGCTATCTACTGAGGATGCTAGAGGCCAACATGCACTTTGTTATGCTAATAGGAATCCAGAAAGCCATGTGTTGTTTTCAGCCTTTTGGAATTTGGCAAATAGATTTTACTTTGGACCTGACAATAATGATATAATGAACCTAGTAATGAAAAATGAAATATACATGTACTACTTATACAGTCACTTTATTAAATTTGAATTAAAATACATATTGTTTCTCGCCTTTATTTCAGAGTGTGAAATTCTAAATACTTTTTGGGAGAGACAAGGAAGGTGGGTGTGGTGGAAGACTATGAATTTAAAAACAATTATTTTGAGACATAGTTTTAAAAGACCAAATAAGCTTAGATTAAAAAAAAAATCTCTGTAGTTTATTGCCCTTGCTTTGTGAATTTCCACTGAACCAGCATAAATAGACCATTATTTAATTGACCATATAGCCCTGGAAGTACATAGAATGAAGGATTAAGTTATCAACTGTAGGCCTAATTTACATACAGATGTAAAATATTTTATAACATAGAAAACTTATAAAACATTTATTCTATTTGTAAAATGTGTTTTATATAGTAATTTAATATTTAAATTTCTATCATTTTTCACAATTTCTTAGTTTGTTTTCTTCTGTTAATTTTCTGAAATTAAAGCACTTATGTCTAATATTCAAATATACATTTCTATATCTCATCCAATTACTTTGAAAGTATTTATATCTCATTAAAATAAATATAGACAAAATAAATACTATTCACATCTGGACTATGCATATATATGTAGGAAAGAGACACTCTCAGAATCTGAACTACTTACACACTGAGAGATGCTGTGGGGAAAAATAGTCTACAACTTTTAAGAATTTAAAATTTTCCAATTGGTATCTCTGTATTAAAAACCTTGTTGATACACCCAGAAACTATTAGACATCTGAAATGATTTGCATTTAATTAACAAAAATTAAAGAACAGTGATGGTTCATTCTTTCCTGAGACGCACAAGTGCTACTTGGACATTATTTGTAATTTTAGGGTTCTTCATGTAGCTAATTTGAGAATTTTAAAACACTAAATCCTTTTAGCCATGGGAAAATGCTATTTGACAAACCCCTAGCTAAGAACTTACTTGGTGGTACAATCAATAAGAACACTTTTTTCTTAACTCATTAAATGTTTAGAATCTTGTAAGACTCTGTATCAACCAAAACAAACAAACAAACAAAAACAAAGACAAACAAACAAACAGATAAAAAAAAACCACTGGTGAAATATTTATGAGGTATTCATGGTGGTGAAGATTCAGGTAAATAAGGCAATACTCCGAGGATCCATTGTTAATATTGATGAAGAGCAGAATAAGGAGAAAGAGAGAGCCTAGGAGTGCTCTAGGAGAACTGACTTTAACTAAATTTAAAGAAATGTGTCTCAGTGTTTAAAGTAATTGTTCAGTGGATGTATTTACTGAGTGAAACTGTGGGAGTTTTAGACATCTTTAAAAAGTAGAGCTTCACATTTATTTTTTTATTTGAGAAATAATTTTTTCATAAGATATATTCTGATTACAGTTTCCCTTCCCCTTACTCCTCTTACACCCACCCAACTTCCCCACTCACACAAATGCACACCCTTTCTTTCTCTCTCTCATTAGAATACAAAGAGGCATGTAATAATAACAACAGCAATGATAATGTAAAATAAAAAAGCTAGAATAGAACAAAATAAACAGACGAAAAACCAAGAGCCAAAGCAAAAGCTAAAGAAATACATACAGATGCTGAGAGACACACATGTGCACACATACAAAACCTATTAAAACATATTCAGAAACCATACTATGTAAACAAAAAATCTGTTAGAAAATAAAGCCCAGATAAAGCATTGTAAAACAAGCAAACAAATATATCTAAAAATGCCCTTGAGTTGCTTTTTGTTCTTTCCATCTACTATTGGGCATGGGGCCTGCCCTTAAGTGTGGTTTGTACACCCAGTTGTATACTGTTGGAGTAAACTATTTTTCCCTTTGTGAGTGGCTGACACTTCGAGATAGCTTTTGAGTTGAGGAAGGAGGCTTGTGTCTAAAAGAATACCTTTTGACGTCCCTAGGGAGGCATGTGCTCTGCTTACAGGCTTGGGTGTGGGGATGAATTGGATTTATTGCAATGTAGTTCACATCAGCAAATCATAAATCTGAAGAGGACAATAGCATTGGATACTTTTTACTGTGTTATTCAGGAGCCAGATTTTCAAGCTAGTTCTTGTAGCAGTGAATCAGGGATACAATATTACTTTACATTCTACAACTTTTCAAGCATGAGAAAGACAAAAGCTGAAGAGTTGGTGCTTTGCCATATCAATTAGTAGTGTGTTGGGGCTGGAGAGATGCTCAGTAGTTAGTACTTGCTGCTCTTACAGAGGAGCTGAGTTTAGTTCTCAGCACGCACAAAATGGCTCATAACCATCTATAACTGCAGTTCCAGGGGATCTAATGCTCTTTCCCGATATCTACAGGCACCAGACGCTCACATGGTATACAGTCATATATGCAGGCAAGATACCATATGCATTAAAAATTAAAGAAACTTCAAAATGAAGCAGTGTGTTTAGAAGTAGATAAGCATTTTACCTCATCTCTAGGAATGGAATGGTTCGCATTGTAGCATAAGCATTGGCACATTAGAACCTTGAATCCTTTCTATGCCACTGTCTCAAGAAAATTATATTTATTGTAATTTGAAAATGGGCATGAAATAATGATTATATCTTCACCTGAATAATAAAGTTAGTTTCACATATGCTTCTGATGATACTTTGTGTTGGAATGTTCTATCAGAATGACACAGGTTTGGTGTTTAAGCCATGTAGAATTTATTGCAATACTTTAATATTCAAGCTTTTCGCTGAGAGTGAGGCAGCCAATACCCAGTGCAGTGACACTGAGAACCAGGGAGTTGGGAAGTGACCCCAAACCATTTACCAGAGGCACTCGGGGAAATGGAACAGAGAGGGATGTGTGACATAAGAGCTAAGCTCACTGCCATGGAGAATGGCATGATGAGTCAGGGCTGCAAAGACACCAGCCACATATTCTTCTTCTTAGCAAAGAAGATTCCCAAAGCCCTGACTCTTCAAAACAGAAGAGCGCTATATTTTTTGTAATGATGTAACTCTTACCCATGTTTAAAATGGAAAGCAGAAACAGGTCACGGTGAGTCACACTCACAAGGAAAAAGTAAAAGGAAACAGAAATCAAAAGCAAAAGGCAGAGGACATTCTAAATCTGCAGAAAACTGTGTTTTTAGAATAGTCAGCCAAATAAACAAGAAGTATCAAAGACATAAAGAAAATGATGCTGGAACAAGAGGGAATGAATAGGCAAGGAAGTTGAGGTAATTGTGAGGCTAGTGCAGCCTAATAAAGAAACACCAGTTTGCACTATAGTGAGACAAATGCAGGCTTATTCTCACCCTCTAGAGATGAATCTTATCTGTAAAATCTAACAATAATTCTTAATTTCCACCTTGCCATGCTACAATACAGAGCAATTACTGTGTTTGATACTCAGTAGAAACACATTATAGACTCTCTTGGTTATTATGTTGAGTTTTCGGGGGGGGGGGTCTGTTTAGCATAGAGTTACTGTTTCATTCCTTTGTTCATTCTGTGTCTATTAAATTCACACAGAATGGCAGACTGCCAGAGAGATGGGATGAAGTCAGCAGCCTGGTAGTGCTGTAGCATCCTTAGTTTCTGGGTCCATGCAGTAGCTATCAGCAAGGCATGAGAGAAAGGCATCTAAATCCATGGGAGGTACAGACAGGAAGTCCTTTGAAGCCCTTAAGAGGTTCCTGTTGGGATTGTTGTAGTCTCACCCAGCTGGGAATATCTTAATTGTTTCCTCTAGAGAGGTTTCTTTATCTTTGAATATCACTCCAGCCAGTCCAAAGGGATATTAAAGACTTTCTTATAGCAGTTTGAGTAGAAAAAACAACAACAACACTGATTTAGATTCAGGAATTTATTATTGAAATTAATCTTCATATGTCTGTATGAAGTATTGAGCACAGATGATTAAAGAACAGAAAACAATTATATAAATTTATGAATTAAAGAGCCCAGAGAGAAGAATGTGATGAAGTTTTGCAAGAAGTTGTCGACCCTGTGTCTGTTGGTGTGTGAGCATAGTATGTCATTCTGGGAGCAGGACAGAAAGCAGATTAAGGATGAATGAGCTTGGATGCATGTAAGAAACAGGGACCTATGAGGATAAATGAGAGCTGATGGGCACGTATCTAAATCCACTGGGATAATCTAGAAGTGGTGTCATCCTCTCACTGTGTCAAATCTCAGTGATACTGTAGCACGAATCTTAACAGATCTTATTAATAAAATCAAACCTGAAGCCAGGTATTGGAGTGAATGCTAGAAGATGAGAGAAGCAGAACAAGTCAGAGCTACCTCACCTTGACAGTTCCTCAGCTGATCTGTTTCCTCAGACTGGAAGCCTCTGAGTCCTCATTCAAATGAATCTCAGATGAACTGTTGCTCAAAAGCTTAACCAGGCTAGTTCCTGGTCCTCACGCCTTATATACCTTTCTGCTTTCTGCCATCACTGCCTGGGATTAAAGGCGTGAGTCACCATGCCTGACTGTTTCCAGTGTGGCTTTGAACTCACAGAGGTCCTGACGGACCTCTGCCTTCCAAATGATAGGATTAAAGGCATGTGTGGCACCATTTTCTGGCCTCTATATCTAGTGGCTGTTCTGTTCTCTGACCCCAGATAAATTTATTAGGATACAGAATATATTGGGGAACACAACATCACCACATGATACTGGACATTGAAAATGAAAAAGAAAGAAAGGATTTGTGACTGCACCCGCTACAGCACTGTTTCTGTTTTTTACCTCACCAAAGCTATGGTTAGAAGTTCAGTTCATGGACTTTTATTCCTTGTTCTCCCACTCTGTTCTTGATCCAGCTGTAATCTCCCACTCCCCTAAGCTCTCTTTCCCTCGACCCTTGCCCTTCATTACTCCCACTCATGTCCATGTTGTTCATGTAGATCTCATCCATTTCTCTGTCACTGGGCGATCCCTGTGTCTTTCTTGGGGTACTGTTGTCTAGGTAGCCTCCCTGGAGTTGTGAGTAGCAGTCCAATCCTCCTTGTTCCACATCCAGTATCCTCCTATGAGTGAGTACATACCATGTTTGTCTTTCTGAGTCTGGGTTACCTCACTCAGGATGATTTTTTCTAGATCCATCCATTTGCCTGCACACCTCATGATGTCATTGTTTTTCTCTGCTGAGCAGTATTCCATTGTGTATATGTACTACATTTTATTTATCCATTCTTCAGTTGAAGGGCATCTAGGTTGTTTCCAGGTTCTGGCTATTACAAACAATGCTGATATGAACATAGCTGAGCAAGTGCCCTTGTGGTATGATTGAACATTCCTTGGGTATATGCCCAAGAGTGGTATAGCTAGAACTTGGGGCAGATTGATTCCCAATTTCCTAAGAAAGCGCCATATTGATTTCCAAGACCACATGAGAATAGGAAGAAGCAAAGTGCTAGAGAGGCCCACAGAAATCCACAAAAATACCCCCACAATAGACTACTGGCAATGGTCAAGAGACAGCCCGAACTGACCTACTCTGGTGATAGGATGGCCAAACACCCTAATTGTCGTGCTAGAAACCCATCTAATGACTGAGGGAACTGGATGCAGAAATCCACCGCCAGGGCCCAGATGGAGCTCCACGAGTCCAGTTGGCAAGAAAGAGGAGGATTTGTATGAGCGAGAATTGTTGAGACCAAGGTTGGATAAAGCACAGGGACAAACAGCCAAATGAATAGAAACACATGAACTATGAACCAATGGCTGAGGAGCCCCCAACTGGATCAGGCCCTCTGGATAAGTAAGACAGTTGATTAGCTTGATCTGTTTGGGAAGCATCCAGGCAGTGGGACCGGGACCTGTCCTTAGTGCATGTGCTGGCTGTTTGGAACCTGGGACCTATGCAGGGACACTTGGCTCAGCCTGGGAGGAGGGGACTGGACCTGGCTGGACTGAGTCTACCAGGTTGAACTCAATCCTCAGGGGAGTCTTTGCCCCAGAGAAGATGGGAATGGGGGATGGGCTGAGGGGAAGGTGGGGAGGGGGAGAAGGGGGAGAATAAGGGAATCCTTGGCTGATATGTAAAATTAAATTAAAGTACAAATTTTAAAAAAAGTTCAGTTCATGTAGAGAATAAGGACCCCACCTGCCATGCTGAAGAGTGAAAGGGTAGCTAACACCAGCAGAGGTGGGAAGGTCATCCTTCCATCGGTAAATGTGAGCAGTACTGCTGAGAGCCACTGTTTCTTATTCTGTCACATAGATTTTACTAGTTTTTACAGATGGATTCTTGCCTCAAAAACAGAAATATTTAATGCCTTTCATTGCTCGCTCTCACAAACTCAGGGATGTTCTCCTATAGTATTGTCAGGCAGTATTTCTTAGGTCTTTAAGCACCCTCAAGAGGCAGACATACAGCATGACCCTGGGATCAGAGACACACATAGTTTCAGTATAAAAGTGTTCATGTTTAAATGAAGTTGCATGCAACATAATGCATTATTTACTGAAATGTATCTATGAGTTGGAAAGAAATGTATATTAAGAGATATTCTTCTTTAATCTTAGCTCATGTATTATAAAATGTTGAAAGAATGTCATTAGCATGAAAAATACAACTGATTCATGGAATTAAAATGTCTAGCAGTTTAATACATTAAAGGATGAAATGACTTAGATGAGTTATTCATGGGAATTATTATCATAAAATTTGTGTCTCATCACTGCTAACTTATGGGCTGGAGAGATGGCTAAGCAGTTAAGAGCATATATTGCTCTTGAGGAGGCTGGAGTTTGACTCCCAGCACCCATGCAAAGCGGCTCAAAGCAGGAGTTATCATCACAGGAGATGCAGGGAGATCCAAAGCCTCTCACCCTCCTTGAGGATTACAGGTCTGTTTCAATGGTTTATCTGATCTTGATTTTACTTTGCCAAGTGGTATGTATGGAGAAAATGATTCATTTCTTTTAGATTTTCCAATTTGGTGGAGTACATGTGTATAAAGTATGTCAATTTTCTCTGCATTTCCTTAGTGTCTATTGTTGTGTCTCCCCTTTCATTTCTAATTTTGTTAACTTGTATATTCTCTCTCTGCCTTTATATTAATTTGGATAAATGTTTATCGATCTTTATTTTTCTCAAAGAACCAACTCTTTGTTTCATTGACTCTTTATATTTCTGTTTGTTTGTTTGATTCCATTTTATAAATTTCAGCCATGAATTTGAATTTTTTTTTACAATCTACACTTTTTGGGTAAGTTTACTTCCTTCTGTTATAGATCTTTTAAGTGAACTGTTAAGGTATTAGAATGAGAACAACCTTCATTGTGTCCCAGAAGTTTGGGGTATTCATTTAATTCTAGAAAAGTCTTTAATCTCTTTCTTAATTCCTGCCTCTACCATTTTTTTCACCCAGTAGAGAATTCTTCAGTTTCCATGAGTTTGTAGGCTTTGTTGTTTCTGTTGTTGTAGATATCCAGCTTTAGTCCTTGGTGTTCAGATAGGATGCAGGGTATTGTTTCATTTAGTTATTGTTGTTACTGTTTCTGTTCAGCCTTGCTTTGTGTTTGGATATATGCTCAGGTTTGGAGAAAGGTCCATGAGGTATTGAGATGAAGATATATTCTTTTTGTGTTTTGGTGAAATGTTACGTAAACACCTGTTAGGAACTTTCAGTTTATGACATCAGTTTGCTTCAACATTTCTCTGTTTAGTTTTTGTCAAGATGATATGTCTATTGGAAATAGTGGGATATTAAAGTTTCCCACGATAATTGTGCAAAGGTCAATGTGTGATTTCAGATGTAGCAGTGTTTCCTTTAGAAACTTGGTGACCCTGTGTTTTGGGGCATAGACATTAAGACTTGTCCTCTTGGCTGATTTTTCCTTTGATGAGTATCTAGTGTCCTTCCCTATCTTTTCTAACTAGTTTTGAATATATGTCTATTTCGTCAGATATAAAAATGACTAAACCAGCTTTCTTCTTAGTCCCATTTGTTTGGAATATTTTTCCCATTCAAAACCATTGATGTTGAAAGATGTCAATGAGCAGTATTTGATGATTTCTATTATTTTGTTGTTGTTGTTGGTGGTGGTGGTGATGGGGTGTGTGTGTGTGGGGGGGGGCATGTAGGTGTTTCCTGTCTTCTGATTTGTTAGTTTGGGATAATTTATTTCTTGTGTTTTCTTGGGTGTTTTAAACCTCTTTAGGCAATTTCTTTCAATTGCTTTCTGTACATAGATATTGCTTAAATTTGGTTTTATTGTGAAATATCTTATTTCCTCCTATTGTGTTTGAAAGTTTTGCCAGGTATAGTAGTCTGTGATGGCATCACTTGTCTCTTGGAATCTGAAACATGTCTGTCCTGGCCCTTCTGGCTTTTAAAATTTCCATTGAGAAGTCTGGTGTTATTCTACTATGTCTTCTATATATGTTACTTGATCTATTGTGTGGCTAGGAGACTACCTTTTCTGGTCCAGTTCATTTGGTGTTCTGTATGCTTCTTGTACCTTTATAGGCTTCACCTTCTTTAGGTCAGGGCCATTTTCTTCCAAGATTTTGTTAAAATTTTTATCTTATCCTTTGACCTGGGTTTCTTCTCATTCTTCTGTTCCTATTATTCTCAGGTTTGGTTTATCCACAGTGTTCCTGATTTTCTGGATGCTTTGTGCCAGGAGTTTTTTTTTTTTTAGATTTATCATCTTCTTTGACTAAGGTATCTATTTTTCTATTGTGTCTTCAGCTCCTGAGATTCTGTCTTCCATCTCTTGTGTTTTGTTGTGAGGCTCCCTATAAGATTCCTCTTTAAGTTCCTAAATTTTTGCTTCCAGATTTCCCTTTTTAGGGTTTTCTTCCTTATTTATTTGTTTTTAAACACTTGTCCTGGGCAAGTTGGCTTAATATATAAAGCTACATTACAAGCCTGACTACATGAGTTCCATCCCTGGTTCTTTACATGTGTCCATGTAAAGCTGGAAAAAAAACACTCACTCCAAAAAGTTGTGAAATGCTGAGACACATGTGCCCTAAACACACACACAGCAATATACAAAGTAGTTTTAAAAGTATCTTTTTTTGATTGTTCAGATTAAGCCATCTTATTTCCACTGAAAGATCACATCTGAGAATCAACTGAACACATTTTAAGGTAAAGGAGTGGATGTTTCTATTTTGCATGTCATAGACATATTCAAAGAGAAAGTCACTGTTCTCAACTTTAAAGCAATAGCTTTTTGAAAACTTTGTGACTTGCTGAGTTCCAGTCCCAGGCACTTTACTATAGTAAATTCTGTAGCAATGGCCGATGGGAGTAAATGTTCTTTTCTTTTGTTTCGCTTTGCTTTGCTTTTGTCCTCCCCTTTTCCAGAGTACAGCGGCATAGGTTGGCCTCCATCTCATGGCAATTCCTCCAGTGTAAGCCTCCTGAGTGCTGAATTGCAGTCCGGGTCCACTTTCCTAGTCCAAGTTCTAGTGCTGTAAAGAGACACCATGAACAAGGCAACTTTTATAAAAGAAAACATTTCATTAGGGCTTGCTTACAGTTCAGAGGTTTAGTCCATCATTCTTGTGATGGGAAGCAGGGCAGCCCACAAACAGTTATAGTAGCTGAGAGAGCTGTATCTGGATTCTCAGGCAGCAGAGACCACTGGGACCGGCTTGGACTTTTGAAATTCCAAAGCCCACCCCCTATGACACACTTCTCCAACAAGGTCACACCTACCCCGAAAAATGCCCCTCCCTAAGCATTCAAATATATGAGCCTATGAGGAAGCCATTCCTATTCAAACCACCACAGCCACCATGCCCAGGAGTACTGAGATTTTAAGGGTAATAAAGCAGGAAAATACCTGACACATGTATGATGCTGTGTAACTGTTTATTGTGGAGCAAGCAAATGAATGTGTAAGTCAGTGAATGAATCACCCTTCCCCTTGGATTATTTACTGTTTCTTCCAGTCAATAGGAAATTATTCACTCGTCCGTGTGCAGAATAAATAGCTGTTTGGAGTTGTGAGGCATATAGGTGTGATACATTATATATTTTATGTAAGCTTACATCAGTCTTTTCTCACATATTGAAGTCATAAATTTTTCACTTATGTATTCACCTGATGTCTTTCTCATCTCTTCTAAGACCCTATTTGTTTTCCTTTTCAAACATATTAGTGATCTATAACTCAGTTCCCATCTGTAACCCGAAAGAGATTTACAGTGCTACAAAGTTAATGTTTGCCATAAAAGTCAATACATTCCCTACAATCTATAAGCTATTTTTGAAAATTGATGTGAGTAATTATAACACAATTCACATCATAAATAAAAGCAAAAATGAACAATTAAAAAGGAATTACAGTCAGTGAATCCAGTCACTGAATATGTGTAGAAAAACAAAGTAAATATATTTTCTCAAGCTAGGGAGTTACACAGGTTGGTAGAAGAATGAAATCTTAAAGGTCAGTGAGTCCCTGAGCTAGTCTAGTACCATTCTTGTACTCATCAGTGTTCATGGTTGTAAGAAGAAAACAAAAAATTTTGGAAGAAATGATTAGTTCATTGAACTGAGGAAAAGGATGAAAAATATGAAGAGTTCAGGAACCTACAAAAGCTAAGGTCCCCACTCTTACCCCACAGACACCTCTGGAACTGACCATCACATATGTATATGTTTGAATTCAGCAAAAAAGGGGGGGCTTAAATTCTTTGTATTTGCTTTGTCTGGATTGACAGGGCTAGATGATGACATTTAACTGTTGAGCTGGATTAATGTTTATACTGTGATCTGAATTAAGAGAGAACCCTTAACTGGAATCTTCACCTTCTTCTGTGGGAGAGAGGACCCTAGATATAACCAAAACATAAAACAAGGCAGAGTCTTCCATCATTGAAAGGGCGATGAATGCGTCAAAATAACCAATGCGTGTAATTCAAGTATTAAAACTCTGCATTGTATAAGAAGGATCACAGTCTGCTTCTCTACTTACTGTTTTTCATTCAGTGAGAAATGGAAAATGCCTGTCTAAAATGGCAGAAGTTTTAGGTGCAGAGAAAACAAGCACATACTCTGTGCAAACATCAGCAACAAAAACTAATGAGGCTCTGAAGCAGTAGGGGTGAGAATAGTTGTATAAAAGAACTTTCTGACTGTTTGATAACCACAGGTGGAAGAGGATACTTAAAAGAATTTGGCAGGATAACTCAGGTTACTGGGGTCTGAATCTGCATGATGTTTATAATCATGAGCAGGTAGTAACAGCTGGGTTTTGCTACTGTTAGACAGAGATTCTCAAGAGTGTTAATGGGTGAGAAAATTGTGGAACAGTGGGAAATGGACTTTACCTTGAATAACATCATAATGTTTTAAAAACCACCAAGTATAGAACCTATGCTATAGAGTTTGGGGACATACATGCTATAGAAATTGTCTTGAAAAGAAAACCACATTCTAATTTGGGAGAATGTGTTCGAGTTTCTCACAATGCCTGTGTGTGTATGATGTGTGTGTGTGTGTGTGTGTGTGTGTGTGTGTGTGTGTGTGTGTGTGTGTGTGTGTGTGTGTATTCCTAGCATTTTTTATGGATTTCACTACCCTTCCAAGGTTCAGGGAACACTACAGAGGAGAGGGTAGGAAAGAATGAAAGACTTGGCGGAAGAAAGAGGAAATAGTAGAAGATTGTGGAATGCTCTCTTCTATGGATGTGAGTGGGCACTGCATTCTTGAATTATCAGCAAAAGTTATTACTCTGGTGAAGTCTTCACAAGAGTGGACCTTTAGTACTCTCTCGTGGAAGAGTAGAAACTCACCAGTGCTGGGCATGCTGTGAATGTGTTGCTCTGATTGATTGATAAATAAAATGCTGATTGGCCAGTAGCCAGGCAGGAAGTATAGTATAGGCAGGATAAGCAGAGAGGAGAATTCTGGGAACAGGAAGGCTGAGTCAGGAGTCACCAGCCAGACACAGAGGAAGCAAGATGTAAAAGTACCAGTAAGCCACAAGCTGCATGGCAACTTATAGATTAATGGGTTAATTTAAGATATATGGACTAGATAGCAAGAAGCCTGCCATGGCCACACAGTTTATAAGTAACATAAGTCTCTGTATGCTTACTTGAGTCTCAGTGGCTGGGGGCCCCAGCGAGACTGGATAAATCTCCAGCTACACACGAGTCCTCACCCTTTCCTGAGGTTTCTAAACAGTTAAGAGATACTTTCTTTAGGTTGATAGCCACTAGTAAACTGCCCATGCTTCTATAAATAACCCATCCCCAATGCTACTGAAAAAACCCTAATTAAATTCATTGGGTCACATACACATGTAAAAAAGCATGATATGAGAAAGGAAAATATTCCAAGAAGATGAGTGATATCAGCACAAGCTGAAGAGAAAGAAGGCATGAGGTTGGGTGGGTAGGGAGGTGTGGGGAGGAGATGATAGGCATTGGGGGAGGAGTATCTGTGATCAGAATATATTATATGAAAATATTTATTTTCAATAAAATACATTTTAAAACAAACAGGAGGAGTAATAAAGGGTTAATAGTGGGTGAATATGACCAAAATATATTAAATATATGTATATAAATGTCATAATGCAGTACATTTCTACATATAATTAATATATGCTAATAGAATTTAAAATTGCAAATTCTCATCTTTGTAGTTTGCATATATGATAAGCAAATTTTTGCCTTTTAAATGATTAAAAATTCAAAGATTAAGTGAAGTACAAATTCACTAGTATTTTTTTCAGAATCTTTGGATTTTAACAAATTGTGTTTAGACATATTAGGCTTTCCCAAATTTTTCTTCCAGTAAGAAATGGAACTTTGGAATGGTTAAGAGAATTTGCTATTCTTCTGGAGGACCTTAATTTGCTTCCTAGCACCTACAACTATCTATACTTCCAGCTCTAGG
The DNA here is from genome assembly GCF_049852395.1 of Peromyscus maniculatus bairdii. Taxonomy (NCBI): domain Eukaryota; kingdom Metazoa; phylum Chordata; class Mammalia; order Rodentia; family Cricetidae; genus Peromyscus; species Peromyscus maniculatus. The sequence goes on from NC_134853.1 coordinate 19,709,981, forward strand.
AGATATGACTTTTCTGGCTTTTTTAAGCACGAGTACTCATGTGCACATATCTACATGAAAGCACATACACCTACACATGATTTAAAATAATAAAAATAAAAGAAGAAACAGAAACTTACAGAACATCTTTCTTTCTATAGCACTCAAATGTTGCTGTAATCTTAGCTTGTCCCTTTACTTCTTTTATCAACACAGGCAAGGCAGCTAAGCATATAATTAATACTGAAAGGCTTCAAATCACAGGGGTTTAGAATTTGCAAGTCTTGTCTCATGGATGGAAACTCCATGATTCAACCAACAACTTGAGCTTAGGAAGTTACCCTTTTTAAATTTTCTTATTTGCTAAGAAAAGCCTTAAATGATTTTCAAAATTGCTCTCATTTCTAAAACCATGTGACTCCATCACACCACCCCCACTGCCACAAGGCTCTAGTTCACACTTTGCAAAAACTGAATTGATCTGATGTTTCATGATGTGCTCCACTCTTTGGCTCAGAGTTGGGTTCTGAAAAACAGAGAAAAAATAGAAAAGGAAAAAAAAATTTAATGTGTCCATTTGGATATGATTTTCTCTCTCATATAAAGACAAAAGTGTTACAGGTCTGTGTATTGGTTACATGTATTTCTTATTTATTTATTTATTTGTTTGTTTAGGTTTTTTTGAGACAGAGTTTCTCTGTGTAATAGCTTTGGTTGTTCTGGAACTCCCTTTGTGGACCAGTCTTGCTTCAAACTCACAGAGATCCTTTTGCATCTGCCTCTTAAAGGCATGTATCACTATCGCCAGACTACATTTATATCTTTTCTTGTGAGCAGTACATATTATGGAGCAATATTGTTATTTTTCACTATTATAATTCTGGTCTACAATTATTTATAAACTCTCATTTAACTTGTTTATGTCAGTTATTTCATCAGCAACATGAAAGATAACTCATGCACACGCTCATCAATTTGGTAGACTGTCAGAGTCTCAACTCTCCTTTACCTTACTTACCCTCTGTGAACTAGGGCCTCCCATCACTGTGGAGAAGACTTGAGGGATCCAGCACTATACCAGTGTCATGCACTTCCTTGTGTTGTCTAATGCCCACCAGAAGTCAGGGATGTTCTGTACTACAAGGGAGGCCAGTGGGGCTGATCATGAAGTGACCAGCACCCCTGGTGTCTTATAAAGAATTCACCAAAATCCCCACTAGAGAATTGGAATCAAATATAACAATTTCAGAGGGAAAACTTTTTTTCTTGTTAAAAATAATAATTAATAGATGGAGATAAAAAGAACCAGTTGATAGATTGTTAGCAACCTGCAGAGGAGGTAGTATTCCAGTTTTCTGTCAATAGACACTGTGATTTACAGCCTAACTTACACACACACACACACACACACACACACACACACACACACACACACTCCTTTCTGAGTGTTCTCTTTTCAGCCCAGTTCAATTGATTCCTACATAGCCTCTGGTCTGATAAATGAAGAGAACATGACAGAGATGATGTCACTATATTTTGAAATATGAATGAAGGAATTTGTTTGCTTTTTATTCACTGACCTTGCTTTTAACTCAAGCATATTACTTTTGACTTCCTTAAAAATCTATTTACTTAAAAAAACAACACTGCAAATGAACCATCTAGATTACATTTTCTAAAAGAAAAAGGAAAGTAAATGATAATAGTGAATAGAAAATACCAGTCTCTCACATAATGATTTAGTTTAAACAGCTATAGGAGTGTGCTCTCCTATTACAATATATAGGCCTATATATCACCATTACAACTTCTAATTAATCCCTTTATTCCCATAAAGATAACTATTCAACCTAGTAGTACAGTGAATAAAAATACAGCATAGTTTTGGCCACTTAAAAAAAATTGAGGACTGGAGACATATAGAAAGAACACTCAATAGGAACACAATATCAGCAGTATGCCTTTTTCTTTTTTTTATATGTTTTTAATTAATATAGAATCACAATAGTTTTTCCCTTCCCATTCCTCTCTCTAGCCTCTTGAATGTTCCCCAAATTTCAAATTGATACCCTTTTTTTCTTTGATTAGTATGTATGTGTGCGTATGTGTGTATACAAATATGTAAATACAATCTGATGAGTACATTTTTGTTTTGTTTATGTGGTTGACCACTTTGTATTGGATAACTAATAAAGGGCTGATCCATGGAAGAAGTTGTCTGTAGTTCTTTCCCTAAGGGTGAGACCTCGTGAACCAACCCCCTTTGAGTTAGCATGACCGTTAATAGTGTCATTGTTCCAGTCCTGTTTATGTAGTGATATCTAGGAAAGAATGTTCTACAGTGGACTTATTGACATTCTGCTTTTTACAGTCTTCCCATACCATCTTCCTTGTTGCCTGAGCTTCAGCAGGAGCTGTATGTGGATGCATCCACTTGGGCTGAACTACTCATGTACTGTTGTTCTCTACATTGTGTCCAGTTAAGGGTTTCTGCAATCGTTTCCATTTGCTGTGAGGAGAAACTTCTTTGATGAGGGGTGATAGCTACACTTTACTGGTTTCTATGTTTATTCTCCATTGTATACTCAGCTCTGAGGATTTTGAGCTAGAAATTTCAGGTGGAATTTAACATGTGGCACTTGTCTCTCTGGGTGGCTTACTTCCCCTTAATTTAATGTTTTCCAGATCCACTCATTTATCTAAAATTTTCATGTAGCTGCCTAATTTCCAATCTGTCTGTAGTTACAAAGACAGTTAGCTGCTTGCATATAAAAGCATAGGTGTGAGCACTAGGGTCTGGAAGGAACAGTTTTAAGGCTGTCTTTGTGGTTATCTTTTCTGTGGTCCTCACCACCCAGCTTCCTTTGCTGAATATTTTCAAGCCTGAATCACCTGCATTCCCACTGAGTCTATGAAGTACCCATTACCCATCCATTAAGGTCATTTTCTGCTTGAGCTATAAAGAGTCATTTTCCATTTTTTGCCAACTACAGTATTGACTGTAATCCACATACAATACTGGAGCCTCTCTGGTGGATACATTTTGTCCTAGTTTCCACTGTGAGCCAAATCCTAATGAACCCTATGATCTGTTATTACAATGAACTTCCTGAAGCCTATAGTTATAATGTACCACGTCTTCAGTTGTTTACAGCATGGAAGAAAGCACATTATAATGTTTAGCAAGCACATCTTGCAAGAAAAAAAAGAAAGGATGGTTGTGTTTCTTATATAATTCAATGCAGCCTTGCCCCAACAAGAAAATTTTCTTATTATACTGTAAAATTTCTAACAGAAATGTATAGATACAATTTTTATCCCCCTTTTTAATAAAATTTGAACAAAGTGATATAAATGGAACAACAAATATTAATCATATTTACCATTTTGAATGAATTTAATTTCTAATGGTTTCAATTATTTTGAATAATAAATATTATAATAAATAGTTATACATATCTGACTTAGTTTTCCAAAGTGGATGTGAGTTGTTTTTAGAGATAATGTTATACAAGATAGATTTACACATTCTAAGTAGTAAGTAGAAAATAAGATCCCCTTAATCAAAGTCTATCATACTCTCTCTATAAATAGTTACATGGCCAACCCTTGGTGGGAAGGCAGTGGAAAGTCATGGATCCAGCATCTACAGAGAGCCATCTATTTTCATTCTCTTGCCCTGTAAACTAGTGGAATAAAACAAAGAGAATAGGTTAAGAGATGGTGGCAATTTCAAAAAGGGAAAGATGCTAGAGTTCTTTTGTTTTTTGAAAGAGTAAATAAGTGTTTACAAAGAAAATGTAACTTAAATGATATATTTCAAGTGTCCAGAAACCCCTTATATGGATGACACACCAAAAGACCATTTAAACTTTAAGCCAGCAATGCTATGTTGTACAGAACTTTGCCATAAAAGAGGGATGTGGGCAAAACAAACACTTTTATGCATGGAAAAATATGAACTAATCATCCATGTTGGAAACAGTTTAATTTAGCATTTCACAAAAGAACTGAAAGTATGTAGCCAGTAAAATGTGTAATTCAGCAAACAATACTAAGAGTTTCCAGGTAAGCCAAAACATTTAAATTGGAGCCCAAATCATGCCAGCTTCATCATGCAAACATATGACTGTTTGGAATGTAATGACTGTGGAGTTTATTGCATGGCTACTGCATGAAAGGTAGTTATTAGCACAGAGGACTGATGACTAAAATCTAGGACATGGTAGGATGGCTCATGCATAAGGCATGGCCTTTCCCCTTGAGGAGGCAGGGCTCATGACATGGTGTCAAAAACAAGCTTCAAAATTACTGGAATGAAAGAAACATAGTTAACTAGAATGTGTTTTTAATCAAGAAGGCAAACCTAAGGCAAAAAGACCAAGGTTGGAACAGGACTCTGTAGAATCATTTGACCCTGGTGTTGGTCAATTTCTTCATTCACTGTATATTGAAGGCAGTTCCCTATCTTTTCTTGAAATGATTGTTTCTGACATTGGGGTCAGGAAGAACCTGAAATTTCACATTATTGATCCTGTACTAGGATGGACTTATGTATTAAGAACCTTCTGGTTCAGTCAGTTTAGCCAACTTAGGTGTTATATATGATTTTTCAAAATACGATGAAGTTGAAATAAGCCACAAAAAAGAAAAATCAATGTTTTACAGTATAGAAGAATGAAAAATACTCTGAAATGTAGTCTCTTAGTAATAAGATGTAATGAAATAATAGTGGGAATTCGTGACTGAGCAGAGATACGTCTTCTAAGTCCCAGAATTATGCATCAGTGGACTTTAGATTTTCATATCAGACACCCTGAGTGGTGTGAGTTGCTGTGGAAATGGGACTCCAGATGCATGCTTAAGCAAATTCACGATACACTGTCAGAATATACCAATTTTGTCATCTTCAAAGTGTGGTGAAGGGTAATAAGTAATTAGTTTTAAACAGTGTGGCTTAATTCATGACCAGTTGTATCTATTAAAGAAAGAGTTATTAAGGAATGTTGCATATATGTTTTTGCTCAACAGCCTTACATGTAAGAGTCATCGTTAAGAACAACTGTGTTCTCACAGCACATTTTCTCCGCTTTGGGTAGCAGCATCTTTCCAGGTCTGAAACTATGAGAGACGCATAAGGCACCTGCTGTCAAGTAAATGGAAAATAACATCCTTAGAAACAGCTTTTGTTTCCATTTTTCTTGAGCATGAAAATCAGTCATTTTCTATATTAATACTTCTCTAAGTTGTCTGAGCACTCTATCCACCCACTCATCCCTCTAAGTAAATAGCATTATTTTCATATAAGCAGCTGAAAATTCAGAAAAAATCTTCCCAAACAAATATCAAAACTCCAGATGCATAAAGCCAGTGTTTGCCGACCTTAAACACAGCACAAATCCCCAAAGGGTAGAGAGATCCAAACAAGTCATAATTACTGACAAAACTAGATTTGTTGCTGTGCACCATATGAAATGAATACTGTGTGAGCATATCAAGGAACTATTTTCTGTGAATTATTTAAAGAGTCGAACAAAGTAATAATGAAACTAACAGGATGAAGCTTCTAACACAGTGTTTTTATTTAAAGCAGTTATAGTTGCTTCATTCTCAAAAGTACATATTTAAAATGTATTTTAAAATGATCTACATTTTTTAATTCCCCCTCAACATTTATGATCGTAGCCAGATTTCCACCTGATATTTATCATTTCATGGCAAAATTTAGGCTTATATTCTTTTATGACTGTTAAATTCTTTTTAAACATACCATATTTTAAAATGTTTAAATGATTCTACATCACAGGGTCAGACATTGAGTGTTTTCTATTGTGTTTGTTCATAGAATTAAATAACACTGGATATAATTTGCTTTTCTCACTGTTTGCGACTTATAAATAAAATGATCTGTTATCATTACCCAAAAAAGTAGGCACTTGAGACTTTAATATGTCTAATTTTCTAGTACTGGGCATATCTCAAACATATATGAAGAAATACATACAAATTGAATCAAGTTTTATGGGTGCTGGCATTTCTCTTGATGCAGTGGTACAGTTAAGAGACTGAGGAGTGTGCTCAGTGGAATTCCCCTGCTCTGTGATAAAGTCACTCACTGATAGAATGAGTGAAATGTAAGGCTTCCAAAGATCACTTTTGCAATAGAGGGGGAAAAGAGTGTAGTTATGAGGATCAGATGGCTCCTAAAGATCTACCTCATGTGTCTCATTCAGATAGTCACTAATGCTCTTGTGACAATCCTTTGTCTTTTTCACTCTTGAGAAGATAATTACCCTTCTGCCTGCTTTGAATTTGTTCTCATATGGCTGGGATAAAATTTGCACCACGTGAACTCAGTGTTTATGTTTATGGAGTACTCAGCATGTCAGACCATGGGTTCTAGTTGAGTGTTTACATTTTCCTTCTTACATTAAATGTGCTTGGCTTTCAACTTATGTTTTGCTCTTGGAAACTGCCTGTTCTTAGTCCTTTGCCTTTATTTCCTGCCTGTATTTTCAAAGTGCAGGTTCATGCTCTCCAGTCCAGATCAGTTTCCCATTCAAACCAGGTTTCATTCCTAGAGCAAGGAAATGTTTTTATTGATCCAAAGAAATAACAATCTAACTTCCATCCATAGGTTTTAATTATTAAGAAATTTCACTGTAGGAGATGTTGGGGAGATACAATTCCAGTAATCCTCCAATGGATTAACTAATCATAATTATCTAATTGCAATATCATCAATAATAAGAGTGAATAGAATGAAGATCAAGTAAAGACTAGCGTGCTTTGGCAATTGTAAATACAGTGGTTTATGTCACTTTATAAAACTTGCACTCACATACACTAGAGTCAATATTTATTAAATTTATGCATAATCATGCTTATAAATAAAATAGTAGTTTCTATCATTCATTTTATTTTGAGAATGTATTTAGTTAGGGTATTGATATTAGCTTTCATAATTCATGCAACTCAATCAATCTGCCCATACTTTAAATTGTGCAATTATGAGGTCCATAAAGAAAAAAAGGTTTGATTTAAATTTTATTTCTGTTATAGATCTAAGCAAATATTACTTTAGTTTCGCTTAAATATTGTGTTTTAAAGTTGTAGGATTATTTTTAAGAATTTTCCTGAAAACCACGATGTCTCAAAATTTTGGCTAAATATGTTTTGCTTGTTTTTTTCATCAGGTGCTAGGAAACTTGGTGGTGGTATTCTATGTGATTCCCAAAGTACCAGATAACTTATTTCTATAGAAGGAAAATGAATTTTGGCATTTGACCTGCACTGAAGTTCTGACTTTATAGTTTTATTGTCATGAAGGTTGCTTATCTCCTCTAAAGCTTCGGTTTGTTTATATGAGGAATAGAAAGAATCCTGCCTATTTTCCTGCATCCATATCCTCTCCATTCTGAATGATCATTGAACCCCAATATTTCCTTCATATACATAGTTGGAGTTAGTCAAGTGTTTCAGCACTGCAGAGCATGAATGCATATGCTGAGAAACCAAGTTAAGTCCCCACTCTCCAGGTCACATCTACAGTTTCAGCTCCAGGAGTTCCAATGTCCTTTTCCAGACACCACAAGCACCCATAGAAATACTGCCCCCCCTACCACACACACACACACACAATGAAAATAAATCCTTAAAAGAACATGTAGTCTCCATAATGTATCTCACTTGCATGTCCCTATTCTGCATGTTCTACCTGCTCTACAACTATGGATGTCCCCTAAACTTTCCTCATTAGGATCAGACTTTATATCTAGAACAAGGAGGTTTGAATTAGAACAAAAAATCAAAATCATTATGAAATCTCACTGTGGGAGCTGTTGGGAAGACACAAATAGTAATCTTCTAATAGATTACTCATTGTTATTTAATGATACTGGTAGCAACAATAATAGATTATCTTCCCATATCATCTATAGTCTCTACTTACCCAATAATTAATTGTCAAAAAGCCACTGCTGGTGGTCCTTCTTAGTGTGTTTCTTTCATAGTGCAGGCAGCATATGTTTCTGCTTGAATTCACTAGGCCATGAAGCTCTCTATGTCTACAAATGCTCACTGGCAAGTGAAAGATTCATTCAACACCTTTAGAGTACAGAGAAAAGAAAGGAAGCCACTAGGTACCTATGTTTTCCTAACTGAAATTTCTGAGTAAACTAAAATTATATTGTATTCAGCCCATGTATTCCTTTAATAAAATTTGGGGAAGGTTTTGACTGTTTATGATAGGTGGATACCAATGGTGGTTGTACAAAGACGACAAAAATGGTATATAGAATATTTAAGAGGGTCTAAGTTAGCTGTCCCAGAGGGTCCTAGAAGGTTGCAGAATCTTACTGTGGCAGGAACTGAGGGACAGAGCTTGGGGATGACCCAGTATAGAAAATATACCAACATACCATGAGTCGGGTGAGACAGAATCAACCAAAAAGAAGTCCTAACATCCATAATGCAAGATTATAGGATTCATAAGGAAAAGGTGTTGGAGAAGCCAGGACAATCAATGACTATATAAGAAGGAAATTCTGTGAGGAAAGGGTTAGATTCTTGCAGGCATCGTGGTTCCTCCAGTCTCAGTGAGATCATATGTGCATCCTTCACAGAAGTTAGATGATCTATCCTGTCTTTCATGAATTGTATATTATGCAATTTAAGTTTAGGTCTTCCATCCACTGTGGATTGTATTAGTATTTTATTAGTACAAACTGTAGTTAACCAGTTTGTATATGGTAGCTAGTTGCTGCCTTCCTTTCTATATGAAATGCTAGGATCCTTCCACCTACTTTCTTAGATCAGCATCCTCATGCTCTAGACTTCAAAATCTCACTCCAGAGTGCATCCTTAATTGCTGATCTTTATCGCTTCCTTATTCTCTGCATAGAGTACACTTGTGTTCTCTGCAGTCCCCCAGCTTCATTTACTCTCAAGCTCAACTATTTTCTGTATTTCTATTAAGTCTTTTGAAGTAATAGCAAACTGTTGGTCTCCAGGGCCTAAACTCACTCTGCACAGTATTCAGTTGTCAGAAGTTTAGCATGGCCTAGTTACTAAGTCAATTAACCTGTTTCTAACTCTCATCCAATTTATCCTTCTTGATGTATTTAATGTGCCCTGCTGTCTTCTTAATAGTGCTCCATGTGATATTATTTTTCTCAGCTTTCTCCTGTTTACCTGATCAATATTTTCTGTGGCCTTATTTATTGCAGTTCATCCTTCTAAAGACATATTTCATAGGAACAGGAGATATCCTCTTTTAAAAAATTAAAGAAAAATACTGTAAATTATACGTATTTTACTAATGATTAAAATATAATCTCTGTCTATTGTCGTTGGTGAATAGCTCTGAACTATGGCATGAATAAGTAAATACTATTGATATTGTGCTTGCTTATGTTGTTCATGTTTTCACTTCCATCCCTCTATTAATGTTTAAGAAAATTGCACATAGCAAAGAAAGAAAACATGAATGTGAGCTAAGAAAAGTATATTTCTTATGTGAAATTCCTTTTTGAAACAGTTATCTTTAATGTTCAATCTTTAAGTTCAACATTCACAAGTTAGTGTTCACCTTGTAGGAACCTACATATTAGAGATGCATGAAGAAAGGGCTTAGCAGATTGTTCTATGAGGACTTGGATTGTCAGACATTTACAAGTTAAATTCAAGATTGCTGTATATATTTGAAGAATTAAAAATTAACATAATTTTATTTGTTCAATTCATGGATAAATAATATTCTAAAGTTGCTCAGACTATTTTTATGCTTATTAGAATAATTGTAATTGTTCATTTATTCATTTTTATTTAAGAGTTAAATAATATAAAGTTCACAGTGCTTCACAGGCATAAACAAAATGTACTATATAAATCATCTTGTCTTTCGCTGTCAACTTGAAATGCCCAGCATCTCACCTGTCTTCATATTTCATGTAATGAGGCATTCATGGTCTCTGTGCTTCTATATGCAAAACAGCAGCATTTATCCAGCCTGTCTGGTTCAGGAAGCGAATGCTTTACTTCATTTGTGAGATTCCTTCAAGGTAAAAATGGAACAATCTCTGATTTTGTTTATCTTTGTAACTTTAACTGATAGTCTGAATCTCGAGCCCCCCAAGGAGTCTCTGGTTTGTTTCCTCCTCAGTAACAGCTCATATGCTGTGAGACCAGCAGCAGAGGGACCTTCCTGACACTGCATGCTCAGCATTTCACATATTACTGGCTTCCTATGAACAAGAGCATTTATTTTGTTTTTATTTTTTTTCATGTTTTGTAATATAGTTATTTACAAAATAAACTCAGTCTTGGCATGGCTTCATGCTCAAGGGTGTCAGAGAAATATCAGAACAGGCAGGTTCCTGTCAAAGGCTTTCCACACAACTGAAGATGCTGATTCATCCTGTGGATCACTGTGCAATGTGCATAATTAACATCCTACTTGCACATCACAGAGGATAATGTAGTAGGTATTCTTTAAAGAGTCAGAATAGCAGAAATGGAACTTAACAGAAGAATCAAAATATTTTCAAAAACAGAAGAAATTTCTTATCACATGAGCTGAACCAAACCTTAAGGATTGAGACAGGAAAGAGCGTAAGGTGTCTAGGAAATGATGGTTCCACCTGACTGAGGTTGAGAAACTGAGTGGCACATTCTTTAGCTGTAAAGGGCTTAGAAAGCCAAAATTCTTAGAGAAACTAAATATAATGAATGCCTATAAGTAAAGGAAAAATCAGTTGTGTACTATGGTATCTAATAGTAACTGGACAGTGTACAAACTGAAGTACTCTGTGGAAGGCATAGAGGGAACTGGAGACCACCTAAAGGAAAGGAAGATAATAGCTGAGTGACTGACCTCAAATAATGAAAAGTGGGCTATCTGAGGCTAAGTTTGTCAAATCTGTTTAAATAGAGTGAACTAGAGATAAAGACAGAAAATTTGAGACGTTAATTGTATAAAATGCCTGAAACACAAGGAAGAACTTAAACTCTGTTATGCAAAACCACGCCCTTGGTCTCCTACCACAGAAAATGCAGCACCATGTTTTCAATGTGCCCATCTCCTCATGCTGGTTTTTTTGGGGGAAATTTTCATCTTGCAAATTTCGTTTCATCTGCACTAACTCTCATTTTTCTAAACTGTTTAATTCCATTTATTCCAAGAAGAGCAAAATGTTACACAATCACATTAGATATAAAATAGTCTGTTTAAGCAAGATAAAAAGTTTCCATTTCTTTAACATGGGGCTGTGAGTTCCTGCCTACCTAGCTTACCTTACCGTGTTGTTTTAAGGTTCAGAAGAAATGATGGATAGCAAAGTACTTTGACAACTAAAAAACCTTTACAAATGTGAGCTATTATCATTAGAGTTCTGCCATGCCCTGTGTGTGAACCCGGAACAGTTCTTGGTTTTCATTTGTCATGTCACTCTTCTAATTCCTGTAGAGGATGTCCCACAAGATTTTATCATAAGACTCTCTTTTAATCAACGGCAAATGCAGTTTCTTGAAAGCATAATATTGTTTCTATTACAAATATTCTTTGAGCTCTGGAGGAAGCCTAATACGCATTTCAAGGACCATTATACTTCTGATGGTTTTCCCCCTATCTCTTTCCTTTCATAGCTGCATTTTCTTCATATATGAGGGTACAGTGAAATTATTTCATCAGGCAAAGTACTATACAAAAAAAATTAACTGTTAATTCCCATTCTTTCTCCCCACTTTATCTTTTCTCATCTTTGAATTTACATTCTCAGATCACCTATGGGCTCCATGTGCTGCCGCCTGTTGATCGTAAAAATGAAACTAAACATAGAAAGTGATGAATTTAAGATGGTGGCCTCCTTATTTAGTGGAGCTTGAAATTAGACCTTGGTAGGAGCCTAGCTCAAAAGGTGTTGAGTCACTCAGTTGTCACTGTTTTTAATGCGTTCTTTATCCCTTTTGCATCCCTTTACCAAATTAGTATTACTCCCATGCTTACAGGCTTCCTTTTGGCCTTTGACATAGTAGCCACAAAAGAGTAATGTAATCCCATTGGCACAGATACATTGCATGATTACCTGCTTTTCCCAGTATATATTAGAACACTTTACTTGTATATAATCATATACTCCATTAAGGCATTCGGATTTTGGTGTGGGGAATAGGAGTATTAATTATTATAGTAGACTACTATTACTTTGCAAATTCCTTAAAATGCAATATAGAGTCGATTGGAATGTGAATCATAAGCAGTTAGATTCAGTCACAGCCTAGAAAGAGTTCCACTGTTAAAGTGGGTTTCATGGGCACAGCAAATTTCAGTTACTTGATGTTATGTTTTAATGATACCCTTCAATTTGATCAACTCGTGGAAGAACAGAAGTTGGAATAGAAATGAAACTTCAATTACATTCTTACTTCTCAATCCTTGTGAGGCACAGTTTTAGAGCAAAAAGGACAACAACACCAATGTTTATTTGTCTTCAGCCCCCAGGTCTGCAGAGGTGCCCTGGAGCTTGTTGAGTTCTAACTGTGGAAAGTATGGTAAGATCTTGGAACAGCTTTCCTAACACTGCACAGCCCCGCTCTTCTCTGTTCTCCTCTCATGGAATCTCCACACTTCTTCCCCTAAACAATTGCCTCTTCCAGTCTCAGGGTTTGACTTAGTAGCTGCTAAGTTCCTAAAGCATTTACACTCTGAATGATGGCTTTGAAAGTATACATGGCCAGGCTGCACTTGGTGTTACATAAAGCTAACCTGGAGGACTCCATAAACTCTCCCTGTAAACTGGTTTGTACATGGTCCTGAATTTGACTGTTCATTCATTTCCTTGTTTGAAGGCTATTAGCAAGGTCCACCAAGCAAAATGTCTAGAGGGAACATTGAGAACTAAAAGCCCCAGCTCTTCCCTGTTGATCCTGCACTGCCTCCCCAGTTGCCCTCATTATGTTTCACCTTAATAATAAACTTACTTTTCCCTTCTCTCCTTGGCACTTACCCAAATCGTTTCAAGCATCTACTTAGATAAGAGAGCATCCTGTCAGAGCTGGGTCCTGTGTGATATGTGGATGAGGTCACCAAGCCACTGCAGATTCATAGATAGAAGAGAGACACTGCTCTTGAGAATATGCAGTAATTGCTGGAAGCTCAAACCTGTAATTACTGTTGCCACTCTGGGAACTCTAGTGAAGTCTCCATAGTTAGCCTTTGCCCTTATCCATCCAGACTTGCCTACCATGCTTTTCTCCAGCTCTTTTGTTGGAATTTATATTAGAAACAGAAGTTGTGAAAAATTTGTTAAGAAATTGTATGCTACTACAATATTAAATGTATATTAATAGACTTGATTATATAATATAAATCAAAAAATAGTTGAAATCTAACTACTTGTAACATGACTTAATTTTAGCTAAAATTATGGATTTTTAACTACCATTTTCTGGTTTTGAGATCAAGGCAAAAGACCTGCAGCACCTTGTTTAACATTTTAATAGAGGTCTACAGGAGAGGTGTTACTTTCTTTCCAAGTACACTAAAGGAAATTGTTGGGGAGGATACCTGGGTCAGAGCTCACAGCCCTGTCTAATGCTGGATGCTGTATCTGAAAACTGTCAAACTTCTGTATTATACTGTGTGTGTGTGTGTGTGTGTGTGTGTGTGTGTGTGTGTGTGTGTGTGATTTTATTTATAGTTGGATGTTTATGAATGTAGAGGCCAAAGGTCTTTCAGCTGTCAACTTTGGGTGTCATTCTTCAGTTGCTGCCTATGTTGAATTTGCCACAGGGTTTTTCTCACTTGCCTGGAACTCATGGATTAGGCTAAACTGCCTGCCAAGTGAGCCCCAGGGATCACCCTGACTCCATCTCTGAAACATTAAGCTAACAATTAGGCTATGTGGTCCCGCCATGCCTGACTTTTTTATGTGGGTGCTGGTGGTCTATCTATCTAAAGTCCTCAGGCTTTTGTGGTAAGAATTTTATCAATGAGCCATGTACCCAGACCCAACATTTCACTTTTGGTCTCATAGGATGCTGCCTCCTCCTCATCCTGCTCTTCACCCTCCTTTTCTTCCTTCTCTTCATCTTTCTTCTCTTTCAATGCTACATTCTTGGTGAAAAATTTCCCTTGGCTCCAAACTGTTTTCAGGGGACATTACCAAGGAAGACCACAAAGAATCATTAGACACCCTACCATTCCAGACATTTTAAACTCCTCGTGAAGTTCTTCATCTGGAAGAACTGTCTTGTCTTTCATTCTGATTGGCTTACTTGTCTTTTGCTGAGCAGATATCTGGGAAGCTAATTATGTCTAACCTGGTCCAAGCCAGTATCTGGCAATCTCTGCATAAGCTGCTAATGCAGCCCACACTGCTTTCCTGGGATTAAGCTGGAGGCTACTGCTTGCCCTTTCTCTTTCCTCTTTTTCTTCATCTATAAATAAACACAAAATGGCTACCTTATGGATGGACTGGGAAGAGTGTAGATAATATGTGTAAGTAGAGTAACTAAAAGTGACATGGTAATAAAGCTAACAGTAGCTCATATTCGTTAAAATCATTTGCAGTGTCAGGCACTATGGTAGGAGCTTAATGCGCATTATCTGTAATCTTTTCATAATTATTCCATTGAAAGACCTCTTCTCGAAGCCAGAAAGTACTTTCTCTTTCTTCTTTAACCGCATTATCCGATCCACCATTTGATGTATGTTAGGCAGAGATTATAGTCTTTAGATCTTTGGTTAGAAACACAACTTAATTGCAATAGTTAAGACTAATTTTTGGTTATTAAAATTTCCAGGCTGACCTTAATTCAAATAAAATTGAAGCTCAGTATTTTTCATTAGTTTGGCTGTGCCTCCCAACTCCAGTTTTCACTGTACAATGATTTTTGGCTTATTCTATTTTTTCTGGTTTCTCTTATGAATCTGTACTTCTGTCCTTGGCAGAATGGGTCTCCCTTGTGTGATATTTAGTTAGGAACAGTGCCTTTCCCTTATAATATTCCTCATTCCTGACACAAAAGAGATGTGTTTTACTGGGACATAAGTCCAAGCTACAACGGTTAGTCCAGCGATCTCATTGTGGGTCCCCCCTCACTTGGACAGTGGACTCTCTTATTCATGAGAGTCCTTTCTGTAGAATGTACTAAGCCCAGGAGCCCTGCAGAAATTGACATCATGCCCTGTCGACAATCTTTTCTCAGAACCCTCTGCTCATATTGTCTGGTCCAGCTGCTTCCCAGCCTTCTTATTCTCCAGGGGAAGAGTCTGCCAGGGTTCACATGGTCCCTGAAATTTAGAACTAGAATTCTGGTTCAGCTTGAACCAGTATATTCTCAACATTGCAAAGGTGGTGGCGGCAGTGGTGGGGGTGGGGTGGGGGTGGTTAGGGGTGGAGGGGTGTATTTTAAACATCTGCAGCTGTTGGAGCCAACCCCCTTGGTAATGCTGGTGGAACATATGTAGAGAAAAGATAAATCAAACTGCTTTTCTTTCCTTTGTCAGATATCTTGGCCTGCTGTGCTTTCCTTCTTTTCAAATATTCTCTGAAATTCTACTGTTAATGCAGCAGATGAGAAATTAAGTCGCTAGCTAGTGTGACTCTTTGGAAACCTCTTAAAGATAGGCTTGGTAGCTTCACTTTAGTTCCTTTATCTTACTGTTATTAACTGTAGAGTTTTTAGCTAAGGTAAGAGGAAGAGTCTTGCTTCACATTTGATTATTTTGGAGTACCCATTTATACCCCCCAAAACAACCACACTGCAAGTTATATTTCCCATGGTTGCAAAGCTTACTTAGGAAAGTCAAAACCTGGTTTACATCAAGAATATTTTGATCCCAAATTTAATCCTCTGCCCACTCCACTTTTTACATTTGAGTGTGGCTGATCCTTTGTAGTCGAACTAGAAAATGAGAAAAATGGCAGTGGAAATCTTGAGGATTTACTTAAGTGTTCACCTCAGAAAAACATGTATTGGTATTGTAGGCATATTGAGGCTTTTCCTGCTCAGTTGACTTGAGATAGTGTTTATTTATGTCCCCATCCCTAAGTGAAAACAACAGTTGATGTAGCTGAAGCGCTGCCTAGCTCATTGTGTGAACTCAATGCACATTTGTTAGATGAGTAACTGTAGGAATTCAATGTTAGCTAGTGCTTTGTTCCCAGCCAGCAGTGGGTACTGCTGACTTTTGTCTCATGTTTCTATTGTGTAGGCTTCAATGTTATTTGCCCATCCATCATCTGTGTATACGTTTAAGGAAATGTCTCCAACATTTTTATTGGATGGCTGCATTTCCTTTACAGGAAAGTAGAAGAATTCCAGCCTTTGAAAGCAGACTGATTGAGAGTTGAAAATTTAATCAACAAGAACCAATTTAAAAGTGCCAAGTTGCAAGAAAATCTAGAGTTCTAACTTTATATATCAAATCCTTTTCTGCCCAACAAGAGCCTTAACTTTCTTTTGGTGTGAATGTTTAAAATATGCTGATAAATGGCCACTGAAGAACAATTTAATGCAGAGCAGTACCAACTCATATTTCTCTCAATGCTCAGAGGGAAAAAGGTCTGGATAAATCTTAGGGATTGTTGAGGTATTATATAAAAACAATCCTGTCCATCAAGTTAAACCATTGAAGATTAATTAAAGTTTCCTTTGAGATATTCATGCATATATATGGGTATATCCTTATATAAATGTCTAAGAAAACAATAATGTATATACATATATATGATATATGTATCTTTTATTATAGGTAAATATTTGTTGGTTGAATTCTTCAGTAAGGTTTCTATATAAACTTCTGTGTGACAACCTAAATTGAATTTTAGTTGCTGTGCATGGAGCTGTTTCTTTTAGCTCAAGTACATTTGCCGCACAAACACAATTTTAAAACATTTGTAAACACAGTCTCTGCATATGGAACTATAGAAAATGTGCAGCTAGTGTGAGAATACACTGAGTAGCCTGGAGAAACTGAGGAACAACTTGACTTCAGTGAGGCACTAGGGATCTCACAGGGTGTGCTTACATTTCTACCAAGGGTTTTAGAGGGCTGGTCACATTTTCATGTGTAGAAATTTGTCAGATGGTATTCTCACAGACATTCTTCCACAGTGAAGCTGGGGTGGTGGGCTTTCTTATGAAGTTTTGACTATTTTAATTATAATAGGACTGTGATGGATGAACTGTTCTACATAAAAAAAAAAAAAACCTTTCAAAGTATCAGGCTTCAAATGATATCCAATATCAGTAGCTCCTTTGCACTTAGTGTTTACTTCGCTGGTGTTAAAGAGCTGTATTCTGGGAATGTGAAAATAAGTAGCAGCTGGGCATATGCAGACAAAAAAATAGTCTTTAACTCAGGAATGGAACTAGTTACCTATTACCTGTAACAGTTACTATCTGGATTAATGGCTTGTACCATCGCAAATTTATCATTTTGTGGCTCCTATAATTTAAAAAAATCAAGGCACTGTGTAGCCAGGACTTCCATGTTAGTGTGACTTTCAAGGCTGCAATTAATAGTGGGACTACCAGACCTAGGAGCTTAGCTGGTAAAAGAAGGAATTCTCACTTGGATAGTTCTTGGTGGGCACTATTGCATCCAGGGCCTCAGTTCTCTGCTGGCTGCTGACCCAGATATTCCTGCCCTCTTTTGTGTTGGAACTGATCTGTTTATAGATCTCCTTCATCACAATGTGGGAAATGAGAAAGCAGTAGACTATGAGCCATGAAAAAGAGAATTTTGTTCCAGAAAGACTCCTTTTCAACATTTGTATGGACTGTTGGTTAAAAGCAAGTCATTCCGAGGAATGCACTAGACATTGGCACTAGGAGGGGGGAATTATCACAGGAAGCATTGTTGGTGGAACTGAAAGCCCAGACTTAACCACTCAACCATCATTTACTATCAGTTTTCTTAAACTCCCCAAGCATATTTCATTACAATAAAATGGTAGAAAATTTGGTACTTAATAATCAAGCCATACCAACTTTCAAACGCTTGCCCCTCTGTTAGTGCACAACATGAACCAGAACATTTTAGTCTTAATTTTCTCTCTTTCCTACATATGCCAATCTTCCTCCACTTCAACAGATTTATATTATGGAACATTCCAGCCACAGGTCACTGGCTTCTTACCATGCTTAAGATGAATTCACATCACAACATTGAAAGAAACATATTAAGATCATGCGAATTCACACACAAGGAATCTAAATTATTATTAATCATGTGAATGTCATATAATCATTAGTGAGTGATTTTTAGTTCTTAGTTTTAAACTAATATAATGATATTAATGAAATGTATTGAATGAGATATACTGTACAGATAATCTAACAGTTGAAGGTAATACCATTAAACCCTTCTCAGTTCCCTTAGGATGTCAAAACAGTGGTAAAAATGGAAGAAAAGTAAAATAATACAGTTGGTTCCTCATCTCTCTTTCTGTAATGTATTTTATCTCATAGATTGAGATGATTTACCAATAACCATACTGTACCTAAGTCCTCTATGTAGTGCTTACAGGCCTAAGTGACCATGCCTGGTTTTATGAGGGTGTTGGACATCTCAGGTCCCAATGCTCATCTGACAAGCACTTTGCAGACTGAGCCATTTCCCCAGTCCTTTGCTGTCTTTCTAACTGAATCTGAAGATAACAGTGAGGTTTTCAGAGACAACATAAGAGAAAGACACTGAAATATAAGGACTTCAGATGTTTTTTAACTTGTCACACACTAAAAGGAGCCTCTCCTGGTAATGTGTGCAGTGCTGTTCATGTGTCAATCACATACAAGCAGAGAATTGGACTCTGCATCGCTGCTTCTGTTTTCTGGGAGAATTTAGTACAAAGAGAGACCGGTCCTCCTTTTTGTAGGGTGATGGGGGGGGGCTGCAATTGTGTCTCAGCCATTATTTTTCAAACTCTAGAGTTCATTAAAACTCTCTTAGCTGTCTTCACTGCCATCTTTCTTCCTTCTCATGAATTATTCAAGGCAGACTTCACTTGAGGTAAATAGTTTGATTTGAAGGTTTTTGTATCTGGATTTAGACTCAACAAGAAGTGTTAAATGCTCAGCATGTTAAGTGCACAGAGTGGCCCAGACTCCGCTGCTAGGATAGAAGGCACTTGCCGCCAGCACTCTGGGGCTGCCGCTGCGCTTCAGCTCAGTAACTATTTGTCATTCTGAAGGAGGCTGGAATGATGAAGCCTACTGTATAAATCAGAGAGCTCGGTCCCCAAGCATCCCAACATTCAAATCCACTTCTCAGTTAGTGAGAGATTTCGGGGGTTTTACAAGGTAAAATTTCACATTTTTATCTAACCTGACCAATGTTTTATTAATCAACGTTATTCTTTAGATATTCTATAACAAGCATCAGAAACCACTTTAGCCTTCCTGTTTCTCTTGAGTTAACTGAAATTTGGATTTTGAATTCTTTCAACAGATCATGTGAAAAGAGGACCTGGGAACTGTTTCACCTTAATGACCTTGAGCTAAGAGACTTCTTTCATTGCAGTCATATATTCCTTATATCATATCTTAATTTTAAATTTTAACCACTGAATACATTCATAAAAATTGACTTATAGAATACATGGCTGAAAACTGTATTGCCCAGAGATAATGGGCAGAACTGGTTCAGTAAAATGTAGCACATTTAGTAACCAATCCCCAGCCAGGAGGTGGTGGTACACGCCTTTAATCTCAGCACTCAGGAGGCAGAGCCAGGCAGATCTCTGTGAGTTCAAGGCCAGCCTGGTCTACAGAGCAAGATCCAGGACAGGCACCAAAACACCACAGAGAAATCCTGTCTCGAGGAAAGAAAAAACAGAACAAAACAACAACAACAACAAAAAAAATCAATCCCCAAACTCCTATAATTCTTTCACTTTCTAAAATTCTCTTTCTTAAATGAATTTTTCTTACAGCTGTTAACAAAAAAATATATTCACAAAATTATGCTCAGGTTGAAATGGTTTCAGAAAAAGTATTTTGTTTATCTTTCCTTTTCTAACACAATGTCATCAGCAACAGCAGTTTCATTTACTAAAGAATAATATACAGAATATTCATTAATTACTATCTGAGAGAGCTGAATTGAGTTCCTACATGTATTCTGTAGGATAAGGCATGCCATAGCAATGTTGGTGCCCCCATTTTACAGTGTAAATATCACTTGGTAGGCAAAGTCCTGAAATCCAAGGACTAAGGCTCTTGCACTTAAATATCCTTCCAAAAAGTGCCAACTTACTACAGGTATCTAACCTCGGACTCATTAAGTCTTCCAGTGTGATGCAGTGGTGAGGGGTTGTGGGAAGGCATGGATGATTCAGTATTATGTTCTTTCATCAACTACTCATCTATTAATGAGTTTATGTGCATTTTAAGTACTTAATCCTTTAGTTATTTATAAAGACACACTGGTTTCAAAAGCACTAATGCATGCACATGTGTATGTATGTGTGCGTGCGTGTGTGATTATGACTTTATTTCAGCAAATTTTATCAGTGAATCCATACAGCAGATTGAGAAGAAAATCTCCTGTTAATCATATTATAATCTTGATGTGTTATTGGTTTCTCTGTGGCTGTATAGTTCAGATCTGAAGCATTCCCTAATTTTTCATATGTCAATGATTTGTGAAACTATGTGGAATTGATGGTCTAGCAGAAGTACATGGGTCACCGAGGTGTGCCTTTGTGGAAATTTTGGAATTCATTCCCTTTCTCACTCTTCTCTTTGCAAAAAATTAATTGAGAACCTCCTGTGAAGTGTGTTCCATGGATCCAGTCCACAGATCCAACCATCCATGTCCTAAAACCATCTGCCAAAAGAAATCTTTGCTACTTTTATGATATTTGCCTCAGACTCTATAATTCAGATGTGAAGACTCACCTTTGCACCCTGGCATATGGTTTTCTCAGTCTCTGGAAGAAACGAGTTTTTCATCTGATTGTCCAGGAAATACAGGAAACAGCAAACTTTAAGATATAAAACTAAGGAAAGCTGAGTTCTGAAGAAAAGAGGATACAGCTTGCTCAATTAGGATTTTTGAGACCCTGAATGTGTGTGTGTGTGTGTGTGTGTGTGTGTGTGTGTGTGTGTGTGTGTGTGTGTGTGTGTGATGGTGGGTAAGGAAAAATGAGGGGCACAGTTCTAGATCAGGCTTTATGTTTGTGCATTATTATAACAACCATCATAAGGGCAGACACTGGCCATTTTTAGGGAGCTTTGGAAAAAGTCCGCCTAAATTTACTAATGAGAGCACGGTTGGGTCTCCCGAGAAAAGCTGCAGAGAAGTTCTGTAGGTACAAGTGGGTTTTTACTTCACTAAAGTGCATACAAGAGATCTTCATGGTCTAGGTGTCAGATGTGACATAAAGAAGGGAAACAGGTCTGTTTTATTAAGACCCATGTCTACTGCCTTGTGAATGAATGGTTTCCTGGGGAGTACTTAGTTGGTATCCCTTCTCTGAAGTCTCTGATTTTGTATCATTGTAGTTATAGCAAACATGCTTAAAGTGTCATAAGATCTCTAGGTTTCAGCATATGCAAAGGCATATATGTGATTTACCATGTTTTTGAATGGATATACTGATAAAATATGATGTTTAAAATCCCAAGGCTGTGCTTGAACTCTTTTAGCTCTAAAATTCAACAGGTCAACAATAGGTTATGACAAAGTTTTAATGGCTTACCAATCTTTTCTGCAATATAGTCTATTCTTATTTTCCCTCTTCAATTACCTTTTATTGAAGAATGAATTCTTCAACTGAATATTCAACTGGATATAGTGACTGCATGTGGTGTGAGGCTCACTTAGCACTAGGGACAATTGAAAATATATGGATTTTTTTTTAAATTTCTCTATAACTAAAATAATAAACATAACTTCCTATCATTTAATAGTCATAAGTCATGGAAGTTATTACCATCCTGTTCTGTATGGAACAATATTAGCACATAAAGTATTAACAGCATCTTTGCTGAGAAATACAGTGACCATGTATAACTCTTCTCATTTCTGTGCCCAAATATATCACAAGAAGCAATGAAAGGAAGTAAATGTTTGTTTTCTTTTACAGTTGAAGGGAGGATGTACCCCATCATGGTAGGGAAGCTTGGTGGCAGGAGTGAGAAATGCCTGGCCACATTTCATCCCTAGCCAGGACACAGAATGGACAGGACAGGGTGGGCAGCTAAAAACCTTAAATCCTGCCCCCAGTGACCCAGTAATTCTGACTCCAACTCCTGAAGTTTCCACAGTCTTTCCAAACAGTGGTGTTGTCAGCTGGGCCAAGAGTTGGAAAACATAAGTGAGCATACAGAGGGCAAGCACACATACTAGAATAAAAGATTATAAGATGTAAGAAGCCATCGAGCCACCAAGCTTCCCTACCATGATGGGGTACATCCTCCCTTCAACTGTAAAAGAAAACAAACATTTACTTCCTTTCATTGTTTCTTGTGATATATTTGGGCACAGAAATGAGAAGAGTTATACATGGTCACTGTATTTCTCAGCAAAGATTCTGTGTAAGATTTATGCTTCTCTAGTTACCCTGTCAAAATCTTCCTTGTTCAAGGTTTGGCTCCTACCACAAGTCCTTTATGAAATGTCTCATCTTAATTGTGGAGATCTTTTAGTTTTGGGTGTTTCTTGCTTCATATCTTTCTTGAACACAAACTTAGAAAATGCTTCTACACCAAGGAGAATGATAAAGCCTTTATCACATATTCCTATGGTTAATGTTATTCAGTAATTAAAGATAAACTTGCTATTCACAAAAAAGAAAGAAAATGCTTAAGGGATTGACAACCAGAAGAAGAGATTTTATTTTATTTTTTCCTTATCTTCTTTTTTCAAGGTATGACAATCCTCAAGACATTTTTTTATGTTGCTTTATTGACATTAGCTGATGTTCTTATAGGGAAATATGCAATAAATGGTGAAATAATAATGATTTCTGCTCTTTCACAAAAGTAACACCATGGTAAAGATGACAACTAAAATAAGCATGCCATGAAACTCAAACTAACCCCATTTACCCAAGGCTAAGTCACTAATGTGGCTCCAGTGAAGAGAAAATGTGAAACTTACCCTTTAACATCTTTCATGCCTCGATGTTTCTTCTGTTACTGCAATAAGATGTTATGACAAGTGGAGCATAAGGAAAAAAGGGCTTGTCCTTGTTCACAGTTCCATGCTACACTCCATCTAGCAAGGAGGATAGAAGAGCAGGAAACTGAGGCAGGTGGTCACATCTTCACAGTCAGCCGAGAGTAATAGATTGGTGGTGTTGCTTATCTCCCTTTCTTCACTTATGTACAGTGCATAGGTCTTCTCACATCCATTAAAATAATCAAGATAATCACTCACAGGCATGTCCAGAGACCCATCTCTCAGATGAGTATAGATTCTGTTACAGTGACAAGTAATGCTAACCCTCATGGTAGGTGTGTCTTGCATGCATGAGCGACATTGTATAGAATGTTGGTCATAAAGATTTCTTAGAAAAACAAAGGCCACCAATTTCTGTTAGCTTTCTGCTGCTGTGACTTGAGAAAATCAATTCAAAGTGAGAAATGTTTACTTCTGGTTAGTTTTAGGAGTTTTAGTCTATGGTGTCTTGTTCCCTGTGGTTTAGGATCTGACAAAGCAGAAAGTAACGGGAGGAACCTGAGTGGGACCATAGCTAGTCACCTCATAACAGATCGAAACACTGCACATTGCCTTAAAGACTCACCCCTTCAAGTAGGTTACACTTCCTAAGCTTGTGTTACCTCTAAATAGTCATAAAGTTGGAAAGCTGCCAAATGATTGGAAAACTACCAAGTAACCATCATGATCCAATCACTGACCCAAAGCCCACTTGTAAACACAGCTACTTCTTGGACCAAACTATCAACACATGAACTTCTGGTCTTTTAGAAACAAATAATAGTAAATTTCAATATATCTCCTAATCTCACCCCCCCCACACACACACACTCATAAAACAGATACCCAGAAATGCCAGTTTAGCTGTTGAATATTTGTGCTGTCTGTATACCTACTTACCAATATACAAAAGTAATGCTATGAAAAATCAATAAAATATAAACAGACATCCAGTAGTTCTTCTTAATATTTTTTTTTATTGGATCATAGAGGGTCACTTGGTAATTTTGTAATCAGTTGAACTTTTTCTAACTTTGAGAGACTATCTGGAGGGAATCCAAATCCAAACTTAGGGGTTGAGACTTATTTGAAGAAATGGATCCCTAAGGCAGTGTGCATGAGATACTATGTTTTGTCCTCTCCACTACCCTGTTTCCCTTCTGTTATGGTTAACTGCACGCCCTTTGACTGAAATAAGAATGAACGCCACAGGCTCACTATCCTCATTCAAATTCAAGGAAGAAATAATCACTCTATTGCTGATTTCTCCCCATAAAACAGAAGACATTCATTCCTGTCATGTGGAAGTAGTGAAATTGCCATGACTTATATTATATCCAAGATCCACTTTTGTAAACAATATGTTCTTTATTAGTTGTAACTCCTCTAAAATAAAGCTGTAATTCATTTAATAGTCTAAAGATGAAGTTATCTTTACTTTTATAATAGAATAGAATTGTTTGAATATAGAAGTCTTTTCTTATAGAATGATATTTTAAACCAGAGTTAATATGACCATTTGTATCAATAAATATATTCTAAGTTTTAAATAGTATGAACACTAATATGTTTTTATCCTTCATGAATAATGGCCACAAGTTAGGTATGCAATCCAAGGGAATTGTACATTTTACTAATTATGAAAAAGCAAGGTAATTCCATGTTATTTAGTTTGTATAAGAAAACAGAATTTAAATGTACCATGTAGTATATTCTGAATTTGGGACACATTATTTTGTTTAAGCAAAAAACTTTTGGATACAAAAGGAAAGGCAAAAATGATCTCAAAAAAGAAATTATTATGAAGAACTACATGATATATGTTTACATTTTTCCTTTTCAAGATATTGTTTTTCTACATTAGTATATAGGTATATTATTATTGTTTTTGTTTTGTGTGTGTGTTATGTGTATTGTTATTGATACCTTTTGAGGAAATATTGTGACCTTTCAGGAACTGGAAAGTATAGTTATGTTTTTCTCTTGTGACCTTGTATTATATATCCAGTTTGAAATCCTGCTTCTCAGTAGGAAGCCATGTTAGGGGTTTCAATGTTAAAGAGAATAATGGTGAAAAGAAAAAATAAAAAAAAAGAAAGGAAGGAAGAAAAGAAGAAACCCTATCTTCCAATGGCTTACATATATAGCATTTGGAAATATAATGTAAGGTAAATATATTCAAATATATTCTGATCAGAAAGTGCTGTGTGTGGGGAAAATAAAGGTGGTGCTTGTGGGCATGTTTTTTACATAACATCACCATTTAGAATAAACCATTTACACAAACATATGTATACAGGCTCTTATCCAGAAAACATCAAAACTGAATACTTACATTTCTGTAATCAGGAAACATTTTTACTACCCTATGCCTAAGAGTATAAGGGACATTGAAATGAATGAAGTGCCAATGGTTCCTAAGTCATCAAGGACCCTTGTGTAGTCAGTAGATGCTGAATTTTTTCCTGTGGAATTGAAAAGATGATACTTGCTTACACTGTCAAAGCTTCAGTTTCTCAAATGTAGTTTTCAAAGTAGTGTCTGTACATATATAGAGTAATTTTAATAGAACTTGAAACATCCAGAAACAGAACAGAAAAATTTGCACAATCACACAGAATATTGGAGATATTTTTCATTTGTATGCTGTCTCTATCTCTCTATCTCTGTTTCTCTTTCTCTTTGACTTATTGTCTCTCTCTTTGTGCGTGTGTATGTGTGTGCGTGTGCGTGTGCGTGTGTGTGTGTGTTCTATATGCAGACACATGACTTGGTGTATTAATTTGTTTGCAACTCTATCCATAAAAATGTGCAGAAAGATATCTAAGCAGATAGCAAGCAAGCTGGAAGACAGACTGACAAATGATAGATAACATACTATCTTTTAAAAGATAAAGTTATTTTTCACCCTGAGGAGCCTAATGCACAATTCAGCTTTTTATCTTGTTTTCTAATTTCAATCTTATAAACATACTACAACATATTCTTTTTGTATCAGGCTTGTTGGCATATAATTTGACCACACTACATACTAATTTAAAATATGCAATTCATTGTTATTCAGAATTCTGCATGCATTTTAACCTCATTCAAATTTTCAACAATTTTATTCCATGAAAAGAAATCTAGAGATGGCTCACCATTTAGGATTACTGGCTGCTTTAGGAGAGGATCTAGGTTTGGTCTCCAGCTTCACTCACATGGTGGCTCACACACTCTGTAACTTAGAGGGATCCAGTCCCTTCTTCTGGCCTCCCCAGTCTGTGTTCATACATGGTGCACATACATATATACATGCAAGTAAAATGCTCATACACACAAAATAAGCAATTCTTTGAAACATAAATCCGTTCCCTGTTAGCTACCAGGTCCTTACTTACTTCCATGGTTTTTGCCCTGAGCATCCAGTAAGCTAAGAAATATCTCTATAGAGTCGCCAATTCTAGGCATATTCTATAAATGGAATCATACAACATTCTATCCTTGTTGTTTCTGAATTCTTTCACTTAGTATAAAAATCTACACTACTTTATTAAATAGATTATTCAAAGCAACTGTTTGCATCATTTGAACTCACTATTGCTCTAATTTTACTTAGGAGTATGGGATGAATGAGTACCAATTAGCATCAATGTCTACGACTCTCTATAAGGTGCTTAATTACCCCTGAAACTTGCTAGTGTGGAGAACAGGAAGTTGCCTCTTAAAATGACTCCAGGACAACAAAAATGAGATTGCCTCTGACATTAGGGAGGGATATTTCTGTGGCCACTTGATTTAAGCTTGGGAAGACTAGAACTGTATAAGATGAGAAGTACCACAGAGTTCATATATTATTGCTTTACATGCTAAATATCTTTAATCCAGTTAAAGTAATTCTGTATGTTAATGACAGACATTGAAGCTGATGACATTTTTGCACAAGAAAATTACTGTTCCATCTCTTTTTCATTCCCTGCTCTCCTGCATTACACCTAAACTGTTAGCTGGTAACACGCTGAACTCTACACAGCAGAAAGGAATCCTGGCATGTTTATGTCAAAGATGTGTACGTATTCTTTTAGAACTCATGTTCACTTTTCATAAAGTTATTAAGAAGTAAGTGCATGTTCCATGAAGTGAAATTTTTAATATTTCAGCTTTTGGTCTAGAGTCTCTTTTTATATTTAATGTTTCGGTCATAGAGAACAAATGGTATGTTATCATTTTAATGAGAAGAAACCCACAGAAAACATGGTCAAGTGCCAGAATCTCATCATCTTCCAGTATTACAATCTGTGTTAAGTATAATGATCATTAGTTTTTTAGAGTAAACATTATTTTCTATATTTTATTTCTATATTATTTTCATATATTAAAATTATAATAATGTTCTCTGAGTGCCTGCTACATGCCAGACATAGGCTGGGCAAGTGTCAAACATGATAATGTATCCATTTCACATTTAGATGTATTTAAATTTCCTTTTTGCTGTGTTAGGTAAAAGAAGTTATGTGGTGTGATTTTAATGATCTGCATGATAGAAGCAGATGGGTTAGCTGAAAATACAATGCTGACTTTACCTCATGAACAAGGATTAGATTTTCTTTCGGGGTTGGGGGTTGTTGAGACAAGGTTTCTCTGTGTAGTTTTGGTGACTGTCCTGGAACTTATTCTGTAGACCAGGCTGGCCTTGAACTCACAGAGATCCTCCTGGCTCTGCCTCCAGAGTGCTAGGATTAAAGGCCTGTGTGGCCACCACCGGACTTTTGAGGATTAGTTTCTAAACACTCTATTCCTCAGTGTTATCCCTTGTCAAAGGGGATCCATTACAGTAGTGACTGCATAATTTCTAAGAATAATTAAATGACTTAATCAATATTAAATACTTGTTTCAGTGTCGTGTACTAGGAACATAAAACATACATTCTCATTCTTATCATTTCCTTTTTCAGAAACCCTTTCCAACTTTAGCATTTAAATTATTAAAGCACAAATATAAACAATAAACCAGTTATAATAAAAAGACACAGCAGGGTGGTCTTTAATCCCAGCACTCAGGAGGTAGAAGAAGGCAGATCTCTGTGAGTTTGAGGCCAGGTTTGTCTGCAAAGCAAGTTCCAGGACAGCCAGAGCTATTACACACAGAACTCCTGTCTCGAAACAAACAGACAAACCAACAAAATATAAAAAGACACTGGTATTTGTAGTACATAATGTTTAAATAAATGGCTACACCCAAATTCCCAAGTTTATCCTTATTTAATTTATGAGTAAGGTTTCTACTTTGGGACTTATTACAGATTTTGTAAAAATAAAGTTATGAACAGATATTTCCCAAATCTGATAGAAAAGTATACATTTTATCATTATAATTTACCTAATGTTTACCTAGTACTACTAACTGCTAAAGTTAGAATTTTGAAGTGTGTCTTATTAATAATTACCCAGAAACGTATCTTTTCACTTTATAACCCATATACAAATGAACTTGGAAGAGTAGTATGCTCTAAGAGTCTTATGTTAAGTATTTTACTAAGAATATAAGTATTATGCTCTAATCTTTTTAACTAATTTTAATCTTACTGGAATTGAGAGATATTTTTCTCTTCAAAATACTCAAAGTAGATAAATGATTTTATCCTTTATTCATAAAATAAAACAATGCCATCTTCAAAATCTGACTAAAAATGCAATAAATAATTTGTGGCTGGTGGATTGAGTCACAACAAAAGTTTAAAGCATCCATATAGTATATATTCAGTTTTGATTTCACCATGAGCCAGTGCTAGCAATAATTATTTCAATATTTCTTCTCACACTCATGCTTGAGAGACAATGGAGCACTGGAAAGAGTCTCCATTGTGCCAGTGGGGTGGCAGCCCATGAAGCAGAGCCTTCAGATAAATTCATCCTGTGGTCTCATAATCTCTATTCCTTTGTTTCCACTTTTTGGTGGTTCAGTTTGAAGCATTTCACAATTCTGTTTCAACCCTCTGTTGCTATTCCTTCTCCTTTAACAAGATAAACTAGCATTATCAATACAGAGAAAATAAAAAAATAAACTTCCTTTATCCTTATTTTGCTCTTCAGAAGAAGCTGATCAGCTCAAGTATAATATGAAGCATCTGCAAGTTATGTTTGCAAGTAGTTGTGACTGCCCTACCTTCTTGAGGGTTAAAAGGGAGGTTATCTATGTAAATCTTACAGCATATTTTAGGCTCATAGGAATAACTGTTACCATGTTGTTGTTTTTTTTTTTTCTAATTCAAACAGTAGGTGTAACCTCAACAGGAAGTTATTGGATTATTTTTCCTTCCATAGAAAGGTTTGTGTTTGAAATTAAGTCATTGTTCCAACTGTTGAAATTGTTACTTTTTATTTAATGTCCAAAAGTCATTCATAAAATGGTTAAGAGTAAGGTGTCACAGCCAGACTCTTAGGCTCAAGCTCCACCATTGCCACTTGAAAATGGTATTGGTGTCATGTAGACATTTAAATTTACCTCTAATACAACAAAGAGGAAAAAGTGTGTTACAGTATATGTAAGATACATAGATGTGTTTGAAGTAGGATAAGCAGTTACAATTTCGTGCCTACTATTAGTTTTATAGTATTTAAACTTCACTCTGCCTTTCTGAGGGTATTTAAATTTGGTACTATGTGCCAAAACCACATTTTAAGTACAATGGCAATAAAATGCATTTCTTACTGTCCAGAGAAGAGTATACAGCAACAAAATAAAAAGATACAAAAGGCAGAATAAACTGTTACAAAGGATGGGGATGTCTGGTCCCCTGAGCAGATCTGATTCAATGTGGAAAATCAGGGAAGTGAGATTCCACAATTGTTTCTGTGCTCCTAGAGTATTTTCCTTTCTTTCTGATTTTTTTTTTATCTGAGACAGGGTTTCCCTGTATAGTTTTGGTACCTGTCCTGGATCTTGCTCTGTAGATCAGGATGGCCTTGAACTCACAGAGATCTGCCTGCCTCTGCCTCTGCCTCCCAAGTGCTGGGATTAAAGATGTGTGCCACCACCGCCCAGCCTCTTTTTATTTTTTAAAGCTGTTATTTTTATGTATTTTTTAAATTTATTTTTTTTAATTTTTTTTTTTCATTTCACATGCCAATCTCAGTTCCCCCTCCCTCCCCTTCTCCTGCCTCCCTTCTGCCTCCTCCCTACCTCTCCCCATCCACACAAAGTCTGGCGTACTAAGTTGAGGCATGGAGTATTTTTCTAATTATGCTGATACAGTCTCTGAGAATCACAAAAGCCATCACACTGTCTGCAACTGTCATCTGTTCACTTTGACCCCCCTTCTTAAATAGATCCTTGAGTGTTACTTGTTCAGTGACATATTTGGCCAAAAGGAATATTCTTGTGAATTACGTTTGTATCAGCAATGTTGAGAGTCATGATGGTGCTCACTTTGTAAATGATGTTAGCAATTGGAATCCTGAAGTCCAGTTTAAATTTCTCTCATAACTTCCTAATTATAGGTTCTTTTCCCTTCAATGTCAGCCTTTACATTAATGATAAAACTACTCTGCAATCTATTTCAAATAACTTTTAGGTTAAAAGCAATTAGGTTGCTATGTTCTTTGCTCCATAGAGAGAAATAGATTTAGAGATGCTAGCAAAGCTTCACTGCTGAGGGTCAGCATAGCTGAACTCTCCCAACACTAGACGATGCGAGGAGTGAACATGAGTGGGGCCACGTAGCTCCAAGTTAAAGCTGCTTGACCCGAAACTCCAAGGAGTTCTCAGTAATTGGCAAATGGACTAAGAGGGTATGAAAGCAGAGTCCTACAATCTGTAGAGCAGAAACAAAGAGGAAATAAAAGTGGATTCTAACAGTGGCCGTCCCCAAACATGTTGTAATTTAAAATGCATTGTTAAAGTCACATGCTGATAGATAAGAAGAAGATCTGATCATTTCAGGCAACTGCTATCAGGTTCTAGGAATTAAAAAAACAGTTAAATATTAGAATTCTTTCAATTTTCTTTGTATATTGTACAATATTTTACAAATTTTAAAGAAATAATTTATACAAATATATATTTCTCTTTATTATTTACATATGAATATAAATCTGCACAGTTAGAAGCATGCTGGCTAGAAAAAAATAGGTGTGCTGCTGACTAGACACTACATTTTTCCTGAGAGATAAAATGAAATGTTCTCTCATTTTATCTATGTTGCTAACCAAATTTTCTACATATTAAAATGCTTTGTAATACCAATAGGAATTTCAGTTTAGCTAGAAATTCTAACATCTTTCACTATATATATATATATATATATATATATATATATATATATATATATAATAAAAAATTATCTTGTTATTACTTTTTGGTGATCCTTTGGAATATATTCTTTGTAGAAAGTCTTATAAAATGGTTGAACACTAATCTGGAATTAAAACATTCATACAAGTGCAAGTTGCTATAATTTCCACCTTATACTTTCCTCACAGTAAAGGAGAAGTATATTAGTTTTCATAAGTATTAAATTATCATTTTACAAATGATTTACATGTATAATGAGTATTAGCATAGGGAGTTCTTAGTGTAATCAAGGTCAGTCTCTTATTTCTATTTTAAGTCATGAAAGAGAACTTTCTCTATATCATTGTCTTAGCATAGATTTTATCAGCTGGTATATTTTGCTGTTTAGAACTTTATCATTCTCTTTGTGACATAATGAGTAAGGAGGTTTCCACTTGTTAACTCTCCCAATACAATTGACTGTATAAAGTGACACCAGACTTTTTTGGATAATGTAGAAAAATCTATATAAGCAGCAATAAAAATGAATATTGTTTGCATGTTCATGAGAAAAACTTTCTCAAAGTCTTACTTAGTCTCCTTAGATTTATTATTTCCTTATAATCTTTTGCTGGTAATACCATTTTGAACTTGTAAAAATTATTGAAAATTGAATTTATTTGTTAATACATGTTTGTTTCTATATCAATAGTCTTGTTTTGAAGTAATGATCACTCGCTGGCTGTTTTTGCTGTTTAGGGTTTTAACATCTTTCTGATGGTCGTTCTATTTTATCCATATTTTGCTACTGAGAATTCCCTAGAAGAGGAGACACTGATGGCAGCCTCTTAACCATCTGTGACGGGGCTCTGAGGCTTGTTTGCAGCTGTGATTCAGTTGAAGATGTCTCATTGGTTTTAAGACAGCAGGTGAAGGAGAGTAAATGAAGAGGCAGGTGGGTGGTTTTAGCTGAGTGGAGTCTAACACAGGCAACCTAGTATTCCTTTGACTTTGTGTCTTTGGCTGTGGTTTTGTTGCTTCTAAGAAACATGGTTTTGAGTATAGTTGTGCAGGCATAGTTAAGATTCAAGTATCAATATTTACTATTAAAAACCTGGCAGCTGAAAAATTACAGTTGCATGTGACAGTTCCTGGGATTGTAAAATGTTTCATTTATTGATGTGTTTGCCTTTACTTGATTTGCTTTGTGATATTTCTGGCTTATATTGCTTCAAAATTAAGAAAATGTTGCTTTGGAAGAGAGTTCTGGTTTGTCCTGTGATACATTTATGTAAATATATAGGGAACATAACCCAAGAGAGGAAGTTCTGCAGATACCTTCCCTATGATCATCATTGGGGCCCCTGCAAGAACAGGACCACACATCCCTTGAAAATCAGGACCAAAGATAAGGCAGGTCCAAGGAATGTCTTATTTTAAAAGTCATAGGTGGTTTACTTAAGGGCATGCCTGTGCTCATCGTAGATAGCCAACCCAAAGTGACCTCAATGACATTTCTGGAGATATATTTTTGTCTCATATTGCTTCGTATGGCCTTTTTTTTTTTTTTTTTAAAAAAACCTTACTGGTATTTTGCTTGAGTGTTCATGGTTTCTGATTTTATGTTTTTATGGGTTTGTGTGTGTGTGTGTGTGTGTGTATGTGTCTATATGTATATATGTTCCTCATGCTTTGTTGTTGTTTTGTTTTATTTGCCTGTTTCCATTCTAATGAGAGAGAGAGAAGGAAGGGCTTGAATGTATGGGGAGGTGGGGAAGATTTGGGAGATGAGGGAGGTGAAACTGTGATCAGAATATATTATATGAAAAAGTCTATTTTTTAAGCCGGGCGGTGGTGGCACACGCCTTTAATCCCAGCACTCGGGAGGCAGAGCCAGGCGGATCTCTGTGAGTTCGAGGCCAGCCTAGGCTACCAAGTGAGTCCCAGGAAAGGCACAAAGCTACACAGAGAAACCCTGTCTCAAAAAAGCAAAACAAAACAAAACAAAAAAAAAGAGTAGTCTATTTTTAATAGGAAAATAAAAACACATAAAAAGTTGTAGGTGATAATAACAGGCTGTTAAGATGACAATCACATAATTCAGCCACTTAGTTCCAAAAGGAGTGGCATGATTTCTTACTAGAAATTCTGAAATTAGAATCAGGCTATTTGATTCTCCCTTCTCTATGATATATTGTGCCTGCTTAATTTTTCATGTAGATATTCTATTTTTAGGCTTGTTTTTATGTAACCCAGATACTGGGTAACTTTCCTTTCCTGACTCTATCAGCTCCCTTTTTAACTGTGATAATAGTTCAGAGCTGTGCACCACAGGAGCTTTGTGTACCACAGGAGCACTGTGACTTTTGGTGTCCAGATCACACCATGGAATGCGTCACTGAATTTTTATGTTGTTAATTAAAATAAGTTATTGAGCTACCACAGAACTCAAACAAATACTACTTATATTGTGTGGATTTATATACAGAGATACTTTTTGAAAATTCATCATTTTTTTAGAAATCCACTGGTTATAGAAAGGTTTCAAATTTGGGGTTGAATGAGGACATTGAAAGGGTATTATTCTTTTGGACAAGAAAATTATTAGAATAATTTTTAACATCATATACAGATAATAAGACAACAGCATGGTAGGGGCTCTGAAGAGAGTTCACAGCCACACATAGCAGAGTATGGTCATTTATTTTACAGAGAAGGAGAGTTTATGCCAGATAATTGATGAATAGCCCATAGAACATAATGGGTGCTTGCAGACAGGCTGTCTGGCAATTCACTATGAAGGTGAAGAATGGAAGAATCTAGAAAAACACATTAGCCCAGTTCTGTAAACCAAATTGCTATGGTATCAGGAATTGTCACAGTGCGTCCACTGTGGAGGATCCCTATAAACTGGTGTGGCCCTGGCTAACAATTACTGTTACACATTCATCCTACACACAGTTCATCCTAGCACAGCAATCAGTGCTCTGACACACCAGTATTATTTAATGATCAGTTTGCAGATTCATGTTAAGATGACAGTGTTTTGTAAAACGTGGAAAAGTAAGTGATGAGTAGGTAAACTTGGAGACCAGTCATTTGTATATTGATTTATAGTATATAATTTTATTATTCATAGGAATTTTTGATGTTGCCTCCATAATTACTTCATTTTCAGTTAAGGAGATATACTTACATAGTCTCTGATTTTATTCATCTACTGATTTTTAAAACTCACTGTCTGAAGAGGCAGGCATAGTTACAGTGATTGCCTTATGTTAGGAGGGGTTCCATGGGCAATGAGCTAGATAGGTCTCCTCACAAGGAAATAAAAGACTGAGGAAAATCTGGTAGTCATAAGAATTTGAAAGAAAGAAGAGAAAATAAAAAGTGGATACTAACATGTATGTGAAGCATCTTTCATGTTTATATAACATTATCTTTGCATCTTTACAGGTAAGAGTGTTCTGTTTGTAGAAGTTCAGTTTTAGTGAAGATTATAAAAGAAACAAGATGATTTTTTTCTTGATGTACTCTATTTTGACTTTCAAGTGTATATGATTCTGGAATTATTTGTCAATCTCTTTACTCTCAAATGTGTTCTAGTTTCTATGAAACATTTTTCAGTAAAATTATCTAAAATGAATGCTAATATTGCACATTAATTCCTGGAGAAAATTAGAAGACACAGAATGAATGCCCCGGAGAAGGAGAATCTTCCACTCTATTTTGCACAATTTCTGAGAGAATGAACCACCAAACAACTCTCAAACACCTTTGCTTCTTCCATTCCCATCTTTTTGCTTTGTTTTTCCTTGGCTTTCTTTTTACTTTTCAAAGTAGAAACAATCAATGCTTATGGAAATTGCACTCTGTGCTCAGCCCAGGTCTAGCGAGCAGGTGTGTCTTAGTGCATTTCATGGAACCTCTAACAAATGGGGAGCTGCATCAATCAGTGCGGGGCAGCTGCAATGTGTCCTCTGGCCAGGAAAAGAAGAGAAACAGTCTCTGAACTGTTTTGGGAAACTAGTATTCCACTTTAGTGTCAAACACTAACAAGAAAGCATGGCTTTCCTGATTCTTCAATTAATCCCTTTCTTAGATGAAAACCAAACAAAATGTGTTCACCTCAAATACTCAAGATAGACACTATCAAATAGGCTTATGAGAGAAGACCAAATATATGCCTCAGCTAACCACAATGGAAGGTTCCACTTTGTCCCAGCTACTGCTGTGGCTTCCCAGCTTGGCTTCTGACTCATCTCCTCATCCCCTGAATACCGTGCTCTGCACCCTTTCCGATTCCCTCTTTAGACAAAATGGGTATGACTTCCCTCTGATCATCCTTTTATAGGATTACTTATTTAAATAATCTGGATAGCTTGATAAAAACCAAGATTTTGGGGCTATATTTATATATTCTATAAATATGAATTGTGAGCCTGTTCTGCTATTTAGAATTCATTTAAGCTTCTCTTATCTATTTTTACTGTTTCCAAAATCACATATTGAGCAACCCCTACAATATATACCCAAACACATTTGGATATTTTAAACACACACACACACACACACACACACACACACACACACACACACACACACACACATCAACTTCAGTCTAATAACAAGGATGACAACCATCATTGCTTTACTACACTGATGAGTAAATTCTCGAGAATTTAAGAGGAATTTGTAGGTATTGAAGTTCACATGAAATAAGACATGACACATTAAGAAAATGGGATATAAGTTGGATACAAGGTAGTAATTTTGTAATGACCATAGTTAAGTAGCTCTACTGTTTTGGCTATACATATTATGAATCGCTGTTTTGGATGAGAACATCTTCTGCCCTCTTGCTCCTGTTTGAGAAGTTTCCACCAACTCATTCTCATAAGGAGGGTCCTTCCTCTTCCTAGTATTTGTGTACCAGCTACATGGTACATTGTAGTTTTCAGTCTTTCCTTTTCTCATCCATTGCATGCTTGCAGGAACTGTGGTCTAAAGTAAGTAAATTTATCACTTCTTTAATCCAATGTATTAAATTTCCCTTACAAAGAAGAGACATTAAATCTATGATTGCCAAATCAATGCATCTCTCTTAAAATCTGTCTCAGAAAACTCATCTGTAAAATAAAGAATGTTAGGGGAACATTTTATCTGAACACAGCCTTGGTTAAAAAAGTTCCTTCTCTCTCTCTCTCTCTCTCTCTCTCTCTCTCTCTCTCTCTCTCTCTCTGTCTCTTTTTCTCTCTCTCAAGCACACACACACATATTTTAAGTTTATAATAAAACCATTTGAGAATGATGATCTTATAAAAATGTATTCACAGCTAAAAATTTCCTTTTTAGCTTTAAATCATCTTTTTCTTTCTCACTGCTAATGACTGACTAAAAAAATATCAGTGTGGACATACAGTCATAGACCACAGGATTTTGTTTTATAATCATAATCTTTCTTTCACAGCTTCAAGGAGCTGTGCATTTGTGCATGTATGTGACTTCATCCTTACTTCATCTTTACATGAGTTATGGAAATTGGTTCATTTCTGAGCTTATACAATTTGCATTCATGTTTATGGGATAGGGCAAAGAATGTAGGGTAAAGAATGATTCATTGTTAGACAAAATCTTGCATCCAGCATTCTTATAAATGGATTTAGCCAGCATCAATCCCATTAAAGACTTTCCCCCCCATTCTTTGACCCTTTGTCTGACTTTCTGTTGTCTTTGGCTATTATGTCCATAAATTAAATTTGAACCTGCATGTATTATCTCTTTAATGTCTACTCTTTATTTTCATTTAATCACACTCAGATATATAGATAAAATATATCTTCAGATCAAGGAAGTCATATAAATACATGTGAGTAGTGAAGCTACTTTCTACAAAATAATTACTTTGGGACACTTGATTTCCTGGTTAATCCAATACACTAATATTAACATGAGATAAATTAAGCTCTAGTTATGCATACTTATACATTATGATGCAATATACAAATGCCATCCTAAAGAGGATAGTGCTTATTGTTCAATTCTCTTTCACTTTTATATACACAGATTTGTTTTTCCTATGAAAACTCATAGTATTTTTCATTGTTTTAACGTAACTTATGGCCATGCTTTCTTACTCAAAAAAGTCAAGCACTGCAAAAGAAAATCCAAACCTCTTTTGATAGAGAAACTCAGTGCCTGACAGAGAGGTGTGAGGAAGGGGCAAGAAGAGGCATATTCTATGGTTTAATGCTCTGGGCTTACAAAAGCGTGGTGTTGGAATTGTAATTGGATTTCTGAGCATTGCTTTTGAGAATAGACTGCTTAAATC
Organism: Peromyscus maniculatus bairdii; assembly: GCF_049852395.1. Taxonomy (NCBI): domain Eukaryota; kingdom Metazoa; phylum Chordata; class Mammalia; order Rodentia; family Cricetidae; genus Peromyscus; species Peromyscus maniculatus. Next base: position 19,747,715 of record NC_134853.1, read on the forward strand.
ATTGAAAAGGAAATCATTGCAGGAAAGAATTGCACAGGCTGTTTGAGTACTTACAAAATAAGAATAGCATGCGGAACAATGAAGAACTGGTTTAGTGCTGTTGAGATTTGACATCTTTAAAAACCTGATATTGTAGCTGTAGTTTTGATCTTTATTCCTTTGTTGAGTAAAGCACCAATGCATTTTGAACCAACACTTGCAGTGATGGCTGAGATAAACGAGACCTTAAAATGCTTTTAGAGGAAAAAAAAGAAAAATATTTTGTTTCCAAGTCTACACTGTACTTCTCTGTGTAAAATAGAGATGGCCAGGTATGCACCTTTGTGTTTGGATTTTGGGTTTGTTTTGCATGTTTCCTGCTGAGGCTGTTGAACTGTCATCCCTATGGTGTTAGAAGATGACTGTATCCTCAGACTTTCATGCAAATGGAGTTGATGACACACAGTAAGCATCCAAAAACTATTTTAATGCATAAGAGGAAGCTTGGAGACTGAAGTGTGTGTCTTAGGAGTATGTCTGTGGGTGTTAGCCTCCTGAAATTTTATAAATTTCTCATCAACAATTTAAAATAAAACATTTCATTTTCTAAGCAAATGAACTGAAGGCCTGTCCCATGGCTACCATTTATTTCCACAATATCTTTATACTGCCCTGGTATGTCATGAAGGTACACAAAAATTTATTCTCATATAGACATTTCATTCTTCCTTGAATGCTAATATTTTGTCTAAAAAAAAGCAAAAATAAGCAACAAAAGATATGAAATAGATTTCTAGAAAGATTTGCTAAATGAATTGTCCCATTCCCTATGGAGATACACAATGCAGATATTTACCTGTCCTTGCTAAATTTGCCACAAAAGGAGAAAACAGATTTATCAAATACTTCAGTGTGCCAGCCAGTTTCCTAGCTGTCTCAATCATGAATGTACTTCAATCCTCAAATAACCTTTCCTTTATTTTACAGTGAGAAATGGAGAGCTCCAACTGATAAAAATTCCTCAGTCACAACAGCAAGAATTTCAATACAGTTCTGAGTCAAAAACTCTCTTTTCCCCTTCCGTCACAGAGTCATTTATTTTAAGCATTAGTTATATTTGAAGGTAATTAAAAAACCATATAAATGACTGGGGAATATTCATTGCATTCTGGAGCTTCTTTTTACTTTTGTATTCTGTTGTTAAATTCAAATGCAAATATACTCTTTTCTTTGTTTCAAGGGAAGAAAGAAGTTTACTTAACAAAGAAGAAGTAGTCTCACTCTACTCCTGAGACCTCTTTGCTAGCTAGTAAGAAACACTGTGAAAGAACCACTGAGCATCACTGTTTTTCAGGAAAGTTAAGAAATTGAAAGCTTCTTGTTTTATCTGCAAATTGTCCTCCCAGGTGTGAGTTTAAGTTTGTAAGTAATCCATTAGATAGTTACTATTTCAAATAAACATGCAACTGGATGTTTTTCTTGAAGACTTTATTTGTTCTGGCTTCTTTATCAAAAAATATTTTGAAACATTAAATAAAAGCTACTCTGTAGGATCCCACTTTAAACTCCCTTTGGATCTCTAGTCTTTGTGATATGTGTTGAAAGAATTCAAATGAGAATATGGAGTGTAGTGTAGAAGATGTGCAGAATCATTACCATTATTAAAGACAACACTGTCATATTTTAGGCTGCCTATTTTTTATTCCTGACATCTCTAGAATAGACTATGACCTCGAGTCATCAGCCAGGCTTCATAAAAATCCCATTTTCTTGCTTGTGGGGGTTCTCATGTGATCTTTAAATTTGAATTCCTCTAAATTGTCAAGAATTTACTGACTGATGTATAAGGTGATAATGGCTGTCATCCTGTTCCTAGACTGATGACTTTTTAAATATCCTCCTTGTATTGACCTGTGTATAACTCAGAACTACCTTAAGAAGTACAATCTGTTATATCACTTCTTTAAAAAAGGAGAAAGCAGAAGGACAAAGGAGCATCTCACGGAGGGAAGAAGCAATAACAATTCTAGAACCAGAAGTGGTGGTACATGCCTGTATTCTCAACACTGGGCAGATAAAGAACAAGAATTAGAAGTTAAGACCAGCCTGAGTACCATGGGAAGATAGTAAAGTAGAGCTGTAAGCCAGTCATTTGGCTCCTTAGATCATAGTCTGTATACTAAACTATAATGCTTTCTAACACATAGCCCACCAAAGTTATATATATAATTTTTTTTCTTAATGGTCTTATATTGACAGAATTTCTCTGTCCCACCAGCCAGATCCCAAATAACCACACAGAGACTTATTACTTATTAATTATAAATGCTCAGCCTATATCTTAGGCTTGTTATTACCTAGCTCCTCCAACTTAAATTAACCCATATTTCTTATCTATGATCTACCACATGGTGCTAACTTTTTTCAGCATGGCATGTTCATCTCCTGCTTCTTCCACATCTGGCTGGCAACTCTGCATTTCTTTATCCCCACATTCTCTTTTTCTCTTCAAGTCCCACCTAATCTCTACTTTCCTAGCTATTGACCATTTAGCCTTTTATTAAACCAATTAGAGCAACAAATACTCAAAGTATGCAAAACGTTTGTTCTACATCAGCCTTGTAATCTCTTTCTACTGGGTTCTTGAAATCGCTTTCTATTTTCTGCTTTAACAGGATCAGTGAGAACATTAAACTATTTTGTTTCTGGGTCTGGTTTATGTTAGTTAGCACAATCTTCTCCATGTCATTGCCCACACTATTTCTTTCTATGATTAAGTTATTTTTCACAATATGCATTTCCATTTATTTTTACTCATGTGTGTGTTGATGGTGATTTTAATTGATTTTATGTTTTGAATGTTGTAAATAATAGTATAATAGAAACATTCTTTCTAAATATGAATATAGCTTCTTTACATATATATGTATATATACATTTTACATATCTACTTATACATATACATATATATACATACATATACATATACATATGTATATCTAGCAATAGGACAGCTATTCCTTATCTGTAACAATGTTAGCAAGGATGTGGAGAAACTGGAAACCACACACAGTCTTGGCAGGAATGTGTAGATGTAACCAACCGTCTTATTAAATAAGAAACACAGAAACAATGTAAAAGAGAAAGCCGAGAAGTCAGAGCCCAGAGCTAAAATCTCACCCTTCCTCCTGCTGTCCCAGCTTCGCGAAAAAAGACCTACTTCCTGTCGGTTCGTTTTTTTAAAGTATGTTGTTCTGCCTTCTCATTGGTTGTAAACCCAAACACATGACTGCCTCGTCACTGTCTGAATGTACAGCCCCCTAGGTCTTAAAGGCATATGTCTCCAATGCTGGCTGTATCCCTGAACACACAGAGATCTTATGGGATTAAAGGCGTGTGCCACCACCGCCACACTCTTGCTATGGCTCTAATAGCTCTGACCCTGAACACACAGATATCTATGGGATTAAAGGCGTGTGCCACCACCGCCACACTCTTGCTATGGCTCTAATAGCTCTGACTCCCAGACAACTTTATTTATTAACATACAATCAAAATAATAATTCAGTACAATTAGATTATCACCACATTTCCCCTTTTCTATTTTAATAAAAAGAAAAAGAAAGCAAAAGGTTATAACTAACAAAAGAAAAACTATATACAAAAGTACAATAACTATATACAATATATACAAGTAATAAATACCTAAACAGGTATTTGACAAATCAGAGAAAATAATTCCATTATCTATCCTATTTTGGTAATTCCAAGATGTATCCAATGTACTTTCTATCCTAATTAATGTTCAACTATAACTAACTAATCTTCAACCATAACTAACTAATCTTCAACTCCCTCAGAGACCCAAGAAGGGAATAATATTAGCTAACAAAAATAAAAACAGGAAGTGCATGCAAGCAACTTCCAAAAAATTTTGTGAGTTGACAGAAACAGCCAGCTGCCTGGGCAGTCACCTGAGGTTTCTCCGCAGTGTTGGGGCATCATCTTCAGCCTATAGGCTTAGTGTATCTGACAGACTCATTTGTGAAGTAGGATGTACACAAGGTCAACAGTTCAACCTCACATTGGGTGAGAGCAGTCCACGTACCAGAAACACCTGAATTCTACTAGTGTCCTGTCATGATTCAGGATTTTAAATTCTGGAAATTGTTGACAGTTTTTTAATTCAGCTGTCCATTCTTCTTGGCTGTGTATATATGGCTTCATCTCAGCATCCCCTTCTTCTCCACATCCCTCTATTAAATGCCAGTCTACTTTTGAGAGGCATGAGCTTTCAGCTGCTGTTCCATTGTACAACAGAATCCATCGGCCCTCTGCCTGTTAAGCTGCCTTCGAAGAAAAGGGCACCGTACCTTTTCCGGATGCGAAGGCCACTTCAGGGATGGGGCCATATTGTCCTGGCCTCAGAAGATGCCTTTTGATAAAGCCATAACCACACTTGTTTTGGCAAGAATCAGTAGTCCCTTGTTTCGTGATCTGTCTGTCCATTTTGTCCTGTTGATTCGAGGATACTTTGTTGTCCAGTGGCTAACTTTTGCCAGAATGAAAGTTGACTCCATATGCAGTTTCTTCAATGCCCATATTTTCTCTAAAGTAGATTGGTACTGCCAGGAGCCGACATGTCTCAAAAAAGAAAAATTTTCTAAGTTATTAAAACATTTTAAATGCCATATTCTGTAGATCTCTGAAGGGTTTGAAGATGACCTGTCTAAAACATCTCTGCTCAATTTTTAAAACATATCTAATATGACTACAAGTTCTATGATAATGTCTAACTACTAGCTTTCATTTCTTTATATCCTAATAGTTGATAATAATAACATTCAAGGATCAGAAATTTGCATTACATTGTTAAATGGATGGAATAAATACAATTAGAAATATACATATAGCATTTTCTGACAATATCAGTTTCAAATTTGTGTACAATATAAAACAATTCAATCCAATGTAAAGTATTTAAAACTAGTAATTGTCTTTTTCTTTTCTTTCTTTCTTTTTTTTTTAAACAAGAACCTTAAATCTAATCTCCTTTGCTTAGCCTTTTTCCTAACCCTTGACAATAACTTGTAACCAACCCCCCTGAATACTGAAAATTATCCCAGACCCAAAACCCATTAAAAAGACCAAAAAACCACCCGCCCCACACCACCTCTTTGGGAATGTGGGCGTCGTATTCTTAAAATTGCTTCCTGCTGGGTATGGGCGAAGTTTTCTTTATCCTGAAAGAAAAATTTTAGGTTAATTGTCAAATTCTAGGAGAGGTAACTATATCCTTCATTATCCAGTCTGTGTATAATGCCAAAGTTTAGGGTTTATCTCAAGTCCTTATTCAAGTAGTCTTTGAGACTGGATCATCTCAGCTAGTCATCTCAAATTTGCTCTGAGCATCTTATAGTTCAAAGCTAATCTATAGATGATGTTTGTCAGCTTAATGATATTATTATTGTCCACGTGGAATTGTTGTTGTTGTGGGGCCCCATCTTCTTTCTGGAGACTTCAGTTGATGTTAGGCCTGGCCATGATTTCCTGCAGAAAACTGATAAGAGACTCGAACACAAAAACATATATATGCAGCTAGCCTTTTTTCTACAATTAGTTAGTACTCTATGTGACCATTCATATCTTAACAAAGTTTAAAATGTATATATATATATATATATATATATATATATATATATTAATCTTGTAAATTTTGATATAAAATTTATACTTTGAGAAAAGTTTAAAGAATCAGAATAGAATCAAAGAGTTGAGATTAGTAATAGAATAGTCCCTTAATTAATTTTGCTTTTGTCCTGTACCATAGCAGAAGATGGCTCTTATTCTGTCATGATACAGGGAGTTTGCATTTTCCTTTTAACAACATGCTTGATTTTAAAGAAGGAGAGAGCCATTCTCCAACTCCAAAGTCAGCTTTAAATTTTAATTGAACTGGGACTATTAGAAAACCAAGAGTGTTAAATCTTTAGAGAAAAGCAGAAACAAACATTTAGGAAGACATAAAATTTTTTTTAGATAATATATACCCATACACCGTTTCACTCTGTTTCTTGGGATAGATGATTTGTCCCTTTTCTTCAGTTGTCTCATTTGTCCAGTGTTCTTCAGATTCCTTAACCTTCATTCTCCTAAAAGACAAAAACAAAAACCTTTCCCCAAGACTAATTTTGGGGATGTTCCTTTTTGGCAAGTTATTATCTGATGAAATGAAAAGGCATGTTTTATTGATACAAGTTAGTTTAAATTGGATGTTCATGCTGGTTGATGAACTATCACCTCCTCTAATTAAGAGGTCTCTCTTGTTCAAATCGAACCTTTATCAATTTTGATGGTACCCACAGCTTATCTTCTCCTGTAGAAACAAAAGCAAAACCACGTCCCCAATGTAATACATACCCTGGTTTCCATTCTGAGGTCAGCACATCCTTAAAGTATATAGGCTGATTTAATTCTGTAGTTTTTTCTATTATCCAATGTCTCTCTGCAGCTGTTGTTCCTTTCTCATTGGCATTCAGAAAATTCAAAGTTAGAAGAGCATTATGCAGTCTATTTCTGGGGGTTTTTGTTACCCATTTCTGTTTATTTAGCATATCCTTTAGAGTTCTGTTTGATCTTTCTATAACTGCTTGACCTGTAGGATTATGTGGTATGCCTGTAATATGCTTTATATTGTAATAAGCAAAAAACTGTTTCATTTTAAAAGAGACATATGATGGAGCATTGTCAGTTTTGATTTGTGCAGGTATACCCATGATGGCCATAACTTCTAGCAAATGAGTGATTACAGAATCAGCTTTTTCAGAACTCAAAGCAGTTGCCCATTGAAATCCTGAATAAGTATTGATAGTGTGGTGTACATATTTCAATTTTCCAAATTCTGCAAAGTGAAACACGTCCATCTGCCAGATTTCATTTCTCTGAGTACCCTTTGGGTTACACCCTGCTGGTAATGGCGTCTGATTGTAGAAGGAACAAGTAGGACATTTCTTTACTATTTCTTTGGCTTGTTGCCAGGTTATGGAAAAATCCTTTTTTAAACCTTTACTATTAACGTGATGTTTTTTATGAAATTCTGAGGCCTCCAGCACATTTCCTATCAATAATTTATCAATTTCATCATTGCCTTGTGCTAGAGGGCCTGGCAGACCAGTATGGGATCGAATGTGAGTTATATATAAAGGATGATTCCTTTTCCTGATTGTATCTTGTAATTGAATAAATAGTGAAGTTAATTCTGAAGCATCAGGGATAAATTCTGCAGTCTCAATATGTAACACCACTCTTTCAGCATACTGAGAGTCAGTTACTATGTTGAGAGGTTCTGAAAAATCCATTAATACCAACAGAATAGCATACAATTCTGATTTTTGAACTGAATTATACGGACTTTGAACCACTTTACTTAAATTTTCTGATTTGTAACCTGCCTTTCCTTCTTTGTTGGCATCTGTATAAAATGTACAAACTCCAGATATGTGTTTTTGCCGTACAATTCGAGGCAAGATCCAATCAGCTCTCTTTATAAGATCAATTCTATTGCTTTTGGGATATTTGCTGTTAATTTCTCCCAAAAAATTACTGCAAGCTCTTTGCCAAGGTTCACTTTCTGTCCATAATTTTTCAATGTCCTCCTTAGTTAATGGTACGACAATTTCTGCTGGGTCTATGCTTGCTAATTGACGAAGTCTCATTTTTCCTTTGTAAATCAAGTCAGAGATTTTTTCCACATAAGTTTTTAATTTTTTATTTGGTTTATTTGGTAAAAATATCCATTCCAATATAATATCTTCCCTCTGCATTAATATTCCAGTAGGAGAACGCCTAGAAGGTAAGATAACCAAAATGCAATCCAGCTTTGGATCAATACGATTCACGTGTCCTTCATGCACTTTCTTTTCTACCAAGGCTAATTCTTTCTCAGCTTCAGGTGATAATTCTCTTGGACTATTTAAGTCCTTGTCACCTTCTAAGGTTTTGAACAAATTAGTCAGTTCATCATTTTTTACCCCAACAATAGTTCGTAGATGAGAAATATCTCCAAATAATCTTGGAAAGTCATTAAGAGTCTGTAGTCTATCTCTCCGAATTTGCACCTTTTGGGGTCTAATTTTTTGTAGCTCTATTTTATATCCTAAATAATTAATAGAATCTCCTCTTTGTATCTTTTCAGGAGCAATTTGTAATCCCCAGTGAGGCAAAATTTTCTTTATTTCTTCAAACATTATTTCTAAAGTATCTGCATTTGAGTCAGCTAGTAAAATATCGTCCATATAATGATAAATTATAGATTTAGGAAATTTTTTACGTATCACTTCCAATGGCTGTTGTACAAAATATTGGCACAGAGTTGGGCTATTCAACATTCCCTGTGGGAGGACCCTCCATTGAAATCTTTTAACCGGTTGAGAATTATTATAAGTAGGCACTGTAAAAGCAAATCTTTCTCTGTCTTTTTCTTGTAAGGGTATTGAAAAGAAACAGTCTTTTAAATCAATAACTATGAGAGGCCATCCTTTTGGTAACAGAGTAGGCAAAGGCATCCCAGATTGTAGAGAGCCCATTGGCTGAATTACTTTGTTAATTGCTCTAAGGTCTGTTACCATTCTCCATTTACCAGATTTCTTTTTAATAACAAATACAGGAGAATTCCAAGGGCTGGTTGATTCTTCAATATGCTGAGCATTTAACTGTTCTTCTACCAGCTCTTCTAAAGCCTGGAGTTTCTCTGTTGTTAAAGGCCATTGCTGGACCCATACAGGCTTGTCTGTTAACCATTTTAAAGGTAGAGCTGTTGGTGTCTTTGGAAGATCATCAGTTATTGTGCCCTGTTCTTGTATAATATGGATGGCTGGTGACCACTCATTAGAACAATATCTTCTAATATTTCTCTCAGTAACATGTGCTAGTTTATGATTTGTTTCTGAGATTGGAGGGATGTTAATCTGAGTATTCCATTGTTGCAACAAGTCTCGACCCCACAGGTTCATAGTTATGTTAGCCACATATGGTTTTAATTTTCCTCTCTGTCCTTCTGGACCTATACATTCGAGCCATCTTGCACTCTGTTTCACCTGAGATAATGTCCCAATTCCTAACAGTTGAACGTTTACCTCCTGAAGAGGCCAAGTTGGATGCCAAAATTCTGGTGCTATTATGGTAACGTCCGCACCTGTGTCTACCAGACCAGACAACAAAACACCATTTATTTTTATCGTTAATTTTGGTCTTTGTTCATTAATAGAAGTTTGCCAAAAAATTTTCTTTATGTTTTCTCCTAATTTTCTATTCTCTCTGTTTCATCATTCTGACCAGCATGATTTATTCCAATAGGCATTTGGTTATTTAATCGCTCTCTAGAGCAGGCATTTCCTCTATGGCTGCCGGAAAGGTTTGAACTGGATTTGCACTGGGGGCCTGCCTGAGGCCCCTCTGGGAGTTTCCCGAAGACTGAGGCAAAGGATTACCTTGTCTGTCCTTTGTTGATCTACATTCGTTGGTCCAGTGTTTTCCCTTACCACACCTTCTGCATACTCCAGAAGGAAGGGGCATTCTGTTGCCATTGTTCCTTGAAGAAACATTGTTTCTGGAAATGACCTGTCTACAGTCCCTTTTCAAATGTCCTTGCTTTCCACATCCAAAACATCTAACACTCCTCAAACCTTTTGAAATTACTTCTCCTACCCATGTATCATCATGCTCATCAGCTTCAACATTAATTGTTTCTCTAATCCAATCTTCCATAGGTGCAGATCTTGCCCTTAAAAGCCTGATTATTCTTTTGCATGCTGCATTCGCATTCTCAAAGGCCAAAGATTCAATTATTGCCTTACCAGCTTCTGAATCCGAGACCATTCTCTTTACTGCTTCAGCCAGTCTTTGTAAAAACTCTGTAAAAGACTCTTTTGGGCCTTGCTTCACCTTTGTAAATCACTCAGATTTTTTTCCTGGTTCCTCAACTTTGTCCCATGCATTCAAGGCTGCCGTTCGACATAAAATTAGGGTTTGGACATCATATAAACATTGTGCTTGTGCTGAAGCATATTGGCCTTCGCCCATAAGCTGATCCTGGCAAACTTGTATTCCTTTATCCCTCCATTGTTTTTCTATGTTTTTAGCCTCCTCCTTAAACCAAGTCAGAAATTGAAGTCTCTGGCTGGGTTCCAGAACACCTTGTGCGAGGTCCCGCCAGTCCTGTGGTACTATCCTATTATATGTTGACCAAGTGTTTAACATTTGCTTTACATATGGGGAATGCATGCCATAAGATACTATTGCCTCCTTAAACCTTTTTAAATCCAACATTTCAATTGGAGCCCAAGTATTTTGTGTAGCCATTTGATCAGGCATCTGCTGTACAGTTACAGGATAAATTAAGGGTGACTGTATGAAAACAGGCTTTCTTTCTGCAACCTTATGATCCCGACTTGAAACAACTTCACTGTTAATTTCTTCTGTCTGAATTTTTACAGGTTTAACAAGTTCTTCTAAAGCTGTTATCCTGGCACTTAAATTGACTATCTTTTTAAATATTAAAATGTGGATAATTATAGTGATAAGGTCATAATTCCACCAATACTAATATTATATAGTTGTTCCATTGCCAGACTGCCTAAAATTTCGAACAAAAACCAATTTTTTTCCAATGTACACATAAAACCCATTTGTTTTTTAATGTGGAAAAAATTCTCTTTTAGATAGTTTCCTTTAAAATATCTGATATATTATGACTTACCAAATCTGCGTAGAACAGTAGAAATCCGAGGGGATTTTCAAAGCAGCCACCTAGTGTCCCAGGTGTAAATCCAGAGAGAGAGAGAGAGAGAGAGAGAGAGAGAGAGAGAGAGAGAGAGAGAAAAGAGAGAACGCACAAGAAAGCGTAGCCGGCTAAAGCTTAAATGCAGCCACGTGTTCCCTCTTGTGCCGAGTCAAGGCTTGGGTCTGGCTTCCTTAAGCTCCGACCACATGCGTTGGCTTTACAGGCAGGGCCTTGTTCGGCAGGGCAGGTCTGAGTTGTTTGTAGCACCGGCTTTAGGCAAGCTGCTCACAGACCTAGGCCCGGGCTAGAAGTTGCTACCCGGACTAGGAAGCCGGCAGCTCAGACTAGGAAGCTGGCAGCTCGGACTAGGACGCCGGCATATAGCTTCTTTACATATATATGTATATATACATTTTACATATCTACTTATACATATACATATATATACATACATATACATATACATATGTATATCTAGCAATAGGACAGCTAGTCCTTATCTGTAACAATGTTAGCAAGGATGTGGAGAAACTGGAAACCACACACAGTCTTGGCAGGAATGTACTATTATAGGTGCTGTAGGAAAATGAGTGGCCATTCCTAAAGTAAGTAAAATTAAAATCATGTTGACATATGACCAACCAATTCTACATTTGCATATTTGCCCCCCAAAATAAAAAAAATCATGACAAATCTTTATTTCCCTCCCATGTTTAATGAAGCATTATTAATAATAGCTAGAACATGAAAGTAATTTAACTGTCCATTTATATATGAAGGGATAAAGAAAATGAGTCATAGACATATAATAGAATATCAGTCATTTTAAAAAGAAAGAAATCTAGCACAGACCTGTGCTGGTCCTCTGCATATGTATTATTGTTGTTTACTTTTTTTTTTTTTTTTTGTGGGAATCCTAACTGTGGCAGTGGGGGCAAAGCTGACTCTTTTTACCTGCTTATGGGTCTCTTTCCTTCCTTCTGGGTTGCCTTATTCAGCCTTTATACAAAGGGTGTGCCTAGTCATAATACATCTTGTTATCCTGCGTTCAGTTGATATTTTTGTGAGGCCTTTACTTTTCTTTTCTTTTTTTTTTTTTTCAGTAGTAAAATATTTACTGTGGAGCAAGCAGAGAACAATGCACATCTTAAAGAAACCTTCACAAAAAATAATCACAAAATTCAAAGTTTGTATATTTTCCTTTTATAAATAAGATAGAACAAAAATCATCAGAATCATTTCAGCAAAAGACTTTTCTACTATCGGGGCCAGTTTTTTTAAAAAAATATACAATGAGAAGACATTTTCAAAGCTACTGTTGGGGTTGATTTTCAATGATAAATTTAGCAGTGCAAAGAAGCCTGCCCTTGGTGGAGAACTGGAGCATGGACACAGTATACCTTCATCTGGTGTGTCCATTCAATGTCTTCTTGGGAACCTGCATTAGTCCTAGAAAGCAGAGAGCTGAGAGGCCTCCTCTTTGCTAAAAGGAAACCACGGAGCAGTGGATCTGGGACACAGGGGACTGAGAGGAGTGGAGGGATGTATTGTTTGAGAGAAAAACATAGAAAAAGAAAAAAGAAAAAGAAAAAAAGAAATCCTACCATTTGCGACAACATGAAGGCCCTCATGCTAAGTGAAATAAAACATGCATAGGAAAAACAAAACATGATAAACATTATATGGGGAACTCAAATAGTGAAACTCACAGTGGTGGAGAACAGAACATAGTGTTGAGGAGGGAATTCTCCCATTGTAATTAGCCAGCTTTTTATTTATCTGCAGTAGTCTATAGTCTCCATGAGCTTGGTAGGATTTCGTAAAGGCAAAGGCCACAATTCTGTTCCTGTGTGCCTGTACATACATCCACAGGTGTGAGAGAATATCCCAGATTTTTGCATTCCTAGAATTCTTGGTATTGTCTTAAGAGTCTCAGGTTGTTTATAGGGCTGGTCTCAGACCTCAGCTGCTTTAACAGTTGTCAGTGGGCAAATGGGGAAAGAAATCAAAGTGAATTGCTATATTAAAATATTACATAGATTTGCTATGCAAAATCTTCCTTTGTTTTAACCAATGTTTACAAATAAATAATGTTTTATAAGATAAATCTTTTTTCTTTGTTTCTTTTTTAAATTTAAAAATATTTATTTGTTTGTTTTTTAAAAGAGGGCCTGACTATATGTAGTTTCTGCTGTCCTTAAACTTACTATGTAAATGATGCTGACTTCAAAATTCCAGAGGTATAACTGTCTCCTTGATTGCAGGGATTAAAGATTTGTACCATTCCACTCGGCCTGGGGCTAAATCTTAATTACACATATAGGTTAATGCTATAGGAATATATCTATATGAAATTTTTTTATAAAGTAAAACTCTTTTTTTATATAATTTTCTAATGTTCAAACTCCACAGTCATGCTGTCCTTGAAACATCTTAACCTTATGAAAGCAGGAATTTTTATTCACTTCAACAGAATTGCTGGTATTCCTAGAACTCATTCCTAGAGCACTTATAGTTTATGGTACATAGATGAATGCTTGGATGTACAGTGCCTCCTAGCATTTTTCTTTTATATGTGTTGCATTCTTTCTATATTTAGGTTGGAAATCTGTAGAGGGAAGAGATAATAAGGCACCTAAAGCAGGTTGGTGTTTATGTGTGGTGGATTACACATACATACATGCACACATGTACATATTTAAATGCCCTTGTGTGACCACTGCAACTATGGTTAGAGTCTCTCGCAGTCACATCAGATGTTTGTCTGTGAGCTCCTCCCTTAGAGGATTTATCTGGTTGTGTGAAAGAAAATGGCCCCCAAAGGGAGTGGCACTATTAGGAAGTGGCCTTGTTGGAAGAAGTGTGTCGATGTGGGGGTGCACTTTGAGGTCTCTTACTTTAGCTCCTCTCAGTGTGACAGTCGGTTGACTTCCTGTTTCCTTAGTCAAAAGGTAGGACTCCCAGCTCCAGGACCACACCAGCCTGCATGCTGCCACACTCCCCACCATGATGATAATGGACTGAACCTCTGGAACTGTAAGAGAGCCCCCTCAATTAAATATTGTCATTTATAAGAGTTACCATGTTCATGGTGCCTCTTCACAGCAATAAAAACTCTAAGTAAGACAATTTAGCAATGAGAAATGATCAAGGAAAAGGTTTCCTGTCTGCCATGGTGACTGAACAGCTCCTATAGATTAAATACTTAAAAACACAAAAATGAATTGTTTCATTATTATGGAAGGGTCAAGTGCAAGGTGAAGGTACTAGCAGGACTAATTTCTACTGAGACTGCCAGGCTGGCTCATAGAAAGCCATGTTTTCATTGTGGTTTTCCCTGGGCACCTTGGTGGGTCTTCATGTTTTCTTATAAGGACACTAGCCATATTAGTAAGTGCCAACAGGAAATGACCTCATTTTAACATAATTACACTTTTAAGGATCCATTTCCAAGAGCAGTCACATACTAAGGCTCTGGTGTGTAAGACTTGACTTACCAATTTGATCATTTCAGTTCAGCCTCAAGTCGAAACCCAAATCAGGTTGTTTTTGTGCAGGCTCTTTGGAGGATCTGCTCAGAAAGCCCTGAAAAATATCTGGCTATATATAGTAATGGATATGCTAATTAGATAGATTACTTAACAGTGCACAGGGATACCAATATCATACTTATATGCAGTAAATATATGCTATTTGTACTGGTCAATTGTACAATTATAACAAAAGAGTTAAAACTGGCAATTAACACTTTTTTTGAATAGAAAATCTAAAAAAAAGTATTAAAATGTAGATCAGTGATGTTTCTTATAGTATGTGTGAAATCCTGAATTTGATTCCCAAGAAGCACTGGGCAGGGTGTGGTATGGCTGAAATTCCAGTTCTTAGAGGTATGGCAAGAGGATGAAATAAATATTCAAGAACATCAGCTACATAGGCTAGGCTAGCCTTGGCTATAGATACAGTGCTATTTTTTTTAAAAAAAGAACAAAGAAAAGAAAATTAATACAATATATTACCATCAACCTGGTAATCTGCATATGATTTAAAAATTTAAAGTTTTTTTCTTTCTTATTTGAATCTATTTTAGTGAAAGTTTATTTTGTTGAAATATTTGATCCAATACATAAGCTGATGTTTGAACACAAAAGTAACACAGCATCGGCTATTGACCCAGTCAATCCAGGGAACTAAGTTTACATTATCCTCCAAAAGGATGGGCTGGGCCTTTGAGGAGAATTGAAGAGAAAGAAATATATCTAGTGAGGAAAAAAGACAGCATTCCCAAGTTTCCTTGAGCAGCATTCTGTGCTGCTTCAGGCCTGCTCACTTCTCATTGCAGAGCTTACTAGCCACCCAGACATTAGAATGCATAGCTACATATAAAGCAAATTTATTTTTGTCTGTGAGATGGAAATTACCTCCTTCTCTGGAAGCATCTCTTGTACACAACATTCACATCATGTTCTTGCTGGAACAATTACAAATTTTGGACAAAAATTTCTTAAAGTGCAGATCAGATAGTCTACGAAAAGAAAAAGGGTAAGAATAATTTGTAGTTTCAGAATTTTCCAAGATAATATGAGAGAAACTAGAAAGGATACCCAAACAGAATATAGATATGTCTATTAGTATAAGGAAGTAGAGAGTGCAGAATTGGGTAGGATGATGCTTTCTACTCTGGGAACCTGTCAGTTGAAGGGTTAAAGAAGTGTCTTTTCAACAGCCATAATGGACATTATTATAACAGCTTGCTCCCTTCCCTCTGACTTGCTCTCCCTAAATTCATAGCCAATGTTTCCCTGTTTCATGCAGCATGCTTGGAAATGTGACTAGAAGTATTCAAGATTATTAAATGAATGGTTTAGCCAAGTAAAATGCACATCCCCACAGTTGTGTATTGAAATGTCTTTCTCCAAAGACACATTGTGATTTTAAAAACTTATCTTTTGAATCACATTTCTTGGATGGTTCTTTTCTGCAAACTATAGCTCTGTGTTCAGATTTTTCTCTCCATCCTAGAAACTGTTAGTGATGATTGATAATTTTTTTGGCCTTTCATTTATATATTCTTAAATCTTATTCAGATTTCTACTGGTTTGTTCTTTTCCTTTTAATAATTAAAATGCCAATCATCAAGCCAATATTTTCATCATTGGATCTAGCATGTCTTGTGACAGACAAAAGAATTTTTCTGTAATTAAAAGTCATTTAATTGACTATAATTATTCTATAATTGAAGATCCTTTACTACTGCATACCAGTAACCTTCCATGTATTCTGAATTTAAGCATTCACAATATTATAATGTATAATGATACTTGAATTAATAAGTAATTTCATAGAAATTTAAATCAGGATAGTATAATACAATAAGTATTGATTCATAGCACCTTTCTATTATTTTATACTTATTGATTATAGTTATAGTAAGCACCGATAAGAACTTTCAGTTCTTAGAACACCATTTATTGGAGATAGTGGTTTCTCTATTGCATATTCTTAGTAAATTTTTCATAATTCCACGGCTATCAGTGTGAGAATTTGTTCCATGGATTTCCATTGTTCTCTATCTTTCTGATGATTATGACATTTTAGGGACCCATATAATTTGGGAATATTTACTCTAGGTATGCAAATATAATTTTGATAAAGATTACATTAAATCTACACATTTCTTGGGTCAAATACACATTTTAATGATGTTATTTCTTCTCACCAATGTACCTAGGCTATTTTTATATTTGTTCCATCTCTATTTTCTTTCATAGATGGACAGTCATTTTACAGAGAGATTGTTTGTCTTGTTGACTAAATTTATGCGTCAATATTGTTGCTGCTATTATAAATGTGATTGTAGTCTCCATTTCTTTTTTCAGGAAGGTTGCTGTTTATATATTTTTGCATGTTTATTTTACAATCTACAGTTTAGAACTAGAAGAAAAGCTTTTAACAGAAAATATGTATTTCTTTAAAATATATTAAGTAATTGAATATGCACCAGTCTCAGCGGGGATTCAAATTATATAATTCCTTCTAAGAGTTCACATTTTCTGATATGCTTTCCAAGGGAAAGTTTGTATGCTTATTTTTATTTTCTGGGAATGTAGTATGATAGTATAAGATTGCTACACATTTAAAATAAGGCAATGGGCACCACCATGAAGATGCTCATAATTATATGAAACACTAAGCTGGCTCTTACAGTCAGATCATGAGAAAGTTCATAGTTCAAGCCAACAGCTGAATGGTGAAATCTGTCTGTTGTTCAGAACATATCAGAAAAGGACAAACAGCTCACATTTACAAAAGTGGCACAGAAGAAATCTTAACAAGGCCCAGTGTGGACATTCAAACTCACCATCATCTGTGGGTTAGCTAAAGTACATTTGCTCTTTCCGTTTGTTTTAGAAGCCTCACACATGAACAACAAAGCTCTCAGATCTGTAGATAATGGGAAATGGAGAAATACAGGTATGAAAACCCTGAAATCAGAAAAAAGAGCTGGACACTGAATGAAATCATAAATAGAAAATAATTTCATATCGTAATGGATGTGATACCAACAACATAATAAAATTATTATATTTTATATTTGTCTTCATTTTAAAATGGGAAATTTTCTCGAAATTCTTCCAATGCAGGTGCCTACCTTCACATTCACAGCACCTCTTACTCCATGACAGGTGAAGGGCTTTTCTTCTAGGACAGACTGACTTGTGTTTGTGTCATTCCTGAGATGCTAAAGTCTAAATATGATCATCTTTGGAAATTTTTCTGGGTCCTGGTTTACTCATAATTTTATTTGCATGAAGCATTAAGTGTAAAGTATGAGGACAACTAAGTGTTCATGAAACATTTCTGAACAAAGAATAGTATCAGGGAGTATTTGGATATTACAGCACAAGAAAAAATAAATATAATAAATGGAGAAAGAGCTATGGAAATGGTTTGAGATGCTCTCTGATGTGATTTTTTTTTACTTTCACAGATTCTTATATAATTTGTGTCATGCAATTTCAATTCTATTTATAAATATGAAAAGACTCTAAATGTGTACAACTGTTATGACAGAGCCAAATTTTTAAACTTATTTTTTCATACAGTATAGTTTGATCAGTTTTCCCTTCCCAAACTCCTCGAACATCCTTCCCACATCCCCAACCACCCAACTTCATATCCTTTCTTTTTCTTTAGAAAACAAGCAGTCAAAAGAAAACAAACAAACAAAAAACAAAAATACACACAAAAAAATAAAACAAAAACAAAAACAAACAACAACAACAAAAAAAAAAAAAACCAGGTGCACAGATACTACACCAAACCCATAAAAGCAGAAAATAAGAAACCATAATATACAAGCAAAAGATCAGTAAGACAAAAAATTAAAATGCCCAATCATGGCCACATGAGACAAAAAAATACCATTGGGTTCATTTTGGGTTGGCCATCTACTGCTGAGCATGAGGCTCACCCGTGAGTTTGGTTTCTGTATCTAGTGAGACTCCATTGGAGAAAATTAATTTAACTTTTGCAAGTGAGTATCAATTGTAGTAACTTGTTGGTTAGGAATGGGAGCCCGATTCTACTTCTTCCTCTTAGTGTTGAGAGCTCAACTGACTTTAACCTGTGCAGGTCCTGTGAATGCTGCCATAGACTGAGTTAATGAGTGTGTAAGTCCTGTTGTATCTGGAAGACACCATTTCCTTATCCCTACCAGTTCTTACAATCTTTCTGCCTCATCTTCCTCAAAGCTCCTTGGGCCATGAGAGGACAGTTTGATGAAGATATTCTACTTAAATCTGTGTGTTCCAAAACCTCTTACTAATTCCTGACTCTCTATCGTGGGTCTGTGTTTTAGTTCTCATCTACTGCAAGAGGAAGCTTCTCCGATGATGGTTGGGTGAGACAGAGGTAAATTTAAGTCATAATTTTTTATATTGTTTTTAGATTAGGATCAACACATTTTACCTCTTGTAATTTGATTCTAATTAAATGCTTCAAGTTTTAATACACACACACACACACACACACACACACACACACACACACACACACACATCTTTGAATTTCATTTTCCCTGGTATTCAAAATTGGTAGGATGTACACTGTTTATTTCTGTATTCTTCATGTTGTCTTATACATATCAGGAAGCATGGGAGGCTGTGAGTATAAAACAAACAAACAAACAAAGAAAAAAACAAGAAAAATGTGGTGGTATTGTGTTCCCCAAAATATTGTGCACCCTAATAAACTTATCTGGGGTCACAATATTAAACATAGAAGTTAGGCAGTGGTAGCACATGCCTTTAATCCTAGAATTCCAGAGGCAGAAATCCATGTGTTCAAGGATACAGCCAGGCATGGTGACTTGCGCCTTTAATCCCAGGGAGTGATGGTAGAAAGCAGAAAGGTATATAAGGCATGAGGACCAGAAACTAGAAGCTTTTGGCTGGTTAAGCATTCAGGCTTTTGAGAAGCAGTTCAGCTGAGAGCCACTGGATGAGGACACAGAAGCTTCCAGTCTGAGCAAATAGGATCAGCTGATGAATTGGCAAGGTGAGGTAGCTGTGGCCTGTTCTGCTTCTCTGATCTTCCAGCATTCACCCCAATAACTGGCCTCAGGTTTGATTTTATTAATAAGACCTTCTAAGATTCCTGCTACAGAAAAACATAGTTTTTAATCCCGATACTTGCATTCAAATGGGGAAAACATTTTTATGGGAGCTTCTGTTTAAGGCGAGAGACAGAAGTTGAGTTAATGGTTGAAGAATATGATGATAGGCTTTCCTCTCTTTTCAGTATGAGGATATGCTGAGTCTTATTTTGGGCTGCAAACTTGGGGAGGGAAGCATTCACTCTGCTGCTTTTCATTGAAGAGATCAATGTATGGAGTAACAGGAGGCACCTGGGATTTGTCCTGAGAACTCATAGGATCTGCTGCCTGTTGCAGATACCCATGTGAATCTACTGTGTACTGTGTAAGAACTAGCATAGTGTATTGGCCAAATTAAAATGCACCTGTTTGTGGAGTCAGACTTGGTGATCCATTGTTGAACTTGGTTCTCTCACTCCTCTTGTGTGCGAGCTCCTACTCTGCCTGTGGTAGACTGAATGAGAATGCCCCCCATAGGCTCATATATTTGGATACCTAGTTCTCATTTGGTGAAACTGCTTGGAAGACATTAGGAAGTGTGTTCTGGTTGAAGGAGGTGTGTCACTGGTGGTTGGCTTTGAGTTCTCAAAGGCCCAGGCCATTCCTCTGTCTAGCACTTGAAGACTAAGAGAAAGGAGAGTGTTAAAAAGTCTTTTGTTTTCAGTTACTGTTTTAAAGTGTTTGCTGGACCCAGAAGTGAACAGTAGAGGGGATTGTTTGCCTTGTGACTCACTGGTGAACTGCCTAGTCCTTGCAGACTAAGATGTAAGCTCTTAGCTAATGTTCTAGTGCCAGCCTGCCTGCCTGCTGCCATGCTGCCCACCATGATGGTTATGGACTCTAACCCTCAGAAAGTGTAAGCCCCAAAAAATCTCATGCCTTAGTCACAGTGTCTTATCATGGCAATAGAAAAGTAACTAAGACACGGCCCTTCAGTTTCTGCATCTGTAAAAAGGAGAGTCTACAGGAGCTTTCTTTATTAGGTGCTAGTGAAAGCTAAAGACGCTGGTCCTGATGAAACTGAGATTATCGTCAGATTGCAAGTTCTTAGTATGAGGTGGCTACAAGTTTACATTACTACATCCATCAGTTTATGAAGTGGGTGTTAATACACTAATTAGCAGAAGAGCACATACTTAAGGGATTAATGTGACAAACTTCACAACCCAAAGAGAGTTAGTAGATGCTACCTTGAACAAAGTTTCAGCACAGGCTTTTTTTTTTTTTTTTTGCTGTTGTTTCCTGTACCATGGAAGTGACTTTGGAGATTATTGTCCCTGTGACTCTGGATTGAGGAATCTGTAACTCCCATTAAGTAAAAGAATCCAGAAGGATTTCTTCAGGTGGTTAGACACAGAATTGTGTTCTTTGAGATTTTTTTCTGTATACAAAGCCCATTTTTTAAAATTTTATTTTATTTGCCTTATTTTATGTAGGTATAGACATAAGAGCTGTTTCAGATGTTTCTTTATTCTGTCTTTCTAAACAAAAATAACACAAGTGATGATGAATGTGAGCCCCAAGATCAATGAGGTAGTCACAAAGACTGAGAATGATGGGTATATTCCCTGTGTAGTTTTCCCTAATCGCTGATTAGTGAAGACACAGAATTGTCATTTTTTTTCTAATTCTTCTTGAAAAGGTAAAAGGAGTAGAATTTTATGCTTTATCTCGAATTATTTTAAGTAATTCAAATAAAAATATTCTGAATATTACATGAACCACAAGTATCTGAACCAGCCAAGGTGCACACGCGAACACATACACACACACACACACACACACACACACACACACACACACACACAATGCCTAATCTTGCCGTCCAGTAAGTTGCCCACCTAGGTGAGGAACATACTAGAGTATTTTCACCAGGAAAGAATGTGTGTATTTGCATGCAAGATTGATGAGTCTAGGAGCTCCATTTGTTCACCTGTGTTATTCACCAGAGAAAAGAGGGAAACAGGAAGAAGTAACTAGAAAGAACAAGGGTGCATTGGTGATCACTCAGCATTAGCAATACCGGAGAGATGAGCACACTGAAGAGAAAGAATGGATAATGGTAGTACAGAAATAACTTCAAGGAGACATCTATGCCTCAGAAAAATCCTGTTAGATAAAGATTGAAAATGCTTTTAATTTTTTGGCAGCATGAATTTATGTAGAAATTGATTATTTGGACTTTTTGGATGAGTGGATCTATTGGTAGCAATGCATACTGCACTTTAGAAAAACTTAGATTAGAAAGAAAATTATAGGTGTTATAATCAATAGGCACAGTGTATAAAAGAAATGAAGCATCATAAGATAGGTTAATTTTATTAAAGGAACAAAAGATATTCATTATCAGGAAATTTTTAGAATGTCCACACGAAATGAAAAGAATTTGCTTTTTATTAACAACTATCAAATGCTGGGCACTGACCTTCTGAGTTCTTAGGTTATCCCATTAGCTTTCACAGTCTAGCTGAAAAATAACTCAATACATTTGTTTCATTAATGAGGGAAACAGCTTTCAGAAATAAAATGTTTTCAGGAAAAAAACATGAATTATTTTAAAACTTATTTCAGTTGAAATTTTTTTCTTTTTTCAATTAAGAATTTTTTTAAAATTCATTTTCATACCAATTACAGATCCCCCTCTTCCCTCACCCCACCCCTCCACCCTCCCCTATGCCTAGCCTAGCCCACCTCCTATTCCTTCCTACAAAAAGGTAAGACCTCCCATGGGGAGTCAGCAGTAGAGGCAGGTCCAAACCCAACCCCCTGCCAAATGGATAAAAATATACATGCCTTGTTTATAACATTATGATTTAAATGGATATATAAAAATATACGTGCAGTATCTATAACATGATGTTTTAAAGAATTCATACCTTGCAGGAGGTCATATGATTTTAATCAATATTTCCTGTTATTTACTCTCTTCTCAGCAGTAGCATTAGAAAGATTTAAGATTAATTTAGAAGAGATCTAAGCCAAAATTGTGAAATAGAAGATAACTATCTTTATTCTCTTCTTTGTCAAAGCAGCAGAATATAGTAGATTTTTAAATTTTTTAAGTTAAAAATTGCTGCCATCCATTGTTTTCTTATTCTGCGCATCACAGTGTTAGCTTTGTTTGGAGAAAATACACCATTAAGGATGTTTTTAAAAAGATAAATTGAAAAGGAGCTGTGACTGTTGATACTTAATATTAATTTAGATTTTTTATCAATATGAATTGTGCTATAAAATTTATACCTATCATGATCAAATTAACTTCACTTTATTTACTTCTGATATTGTTGCACTAATTGAAACCCATGGGCTCCCTCTTGTGACAAGTCAATGACTCTAAGTTGTTTTGGTAAACTAAATATCTCTCTGTGGCCTTTCAGTTATTCAGAAATAATATTACACAAAAGTATTTTAACTATTATTTAGTTAAATATATTTTAAAAGGCCATTATCCTTATTTACATTTAATATTTGTATAATGTTGAATTCATCTAATTTCCAAGTTACATGGAAATATGGAAGACAAGAAAAATGATTTAGGTTTCTTTTTTTGTGATTTATGTGTGTTATTACATATTTCTGAAATGTCTAAGAAAATATTATTTGCCCTTGTAATATTTGGGTCATAGTATGATCACCTCCCACCATCACTGTGGGACCAAACTTCATCAGGAGCTTTTGGGGAACAAATTGTATTCAAACCACAGCAGCCTCCATTCCTCCATTCTGATTTTTCATCTTTAATGTCATGTGGCTGTGTGCACGTGCAGGTGAACCATGCTTAGGCTTGTGGTGAGAGCGGAAGCTTAGAATGTTTTCCAGTTTGGATATTGACATGTTTGAAATGACAAGGCATTTGCAGACATTTTACACAGGAAATATTTTTAAAATAATCATGTTTTCTTTCTTTTAAATTCAATTCAACTTTGACATCTAGTTAGCAGACAACTTATGAATAGATACTGAACACAAAAAGCAGTTAAGTTTATAGAACAAGTTATCCCTGTTCAAGACAGAATGTGTTATCCCATGGTTCAACACTTGAGAGACTGCTTTCTTCTCTGAATTTAGGGCACTGAGTTGAGGGAGCATTGCATTTGTGCCTGATTTTAGGAATCATTTGATTTAGTGAAGTAAAATGACCCAAAGAAGATCAAAGAACAATTAGTGTTTCTCTCTTGCTTTACCAGTGTCAACCAGCAAAGTTGGAGAGCTTGCCTCTAACAGCATGAACACCTGGGGCTCTGCATGTTTCCTGCCTGTCTGTGCACTCTCCACATCCCATGCTTCCTTCCTTTGCAGAAGGTGGCAGTGTCAGGGTTACTTCTGCTTTCTGTTTGCTTTGCATCATTTCCTAGGAAACTTGTGACTCTTAGCCATTATAGGGACTGTGCTTGCTCTAATGTTATACAGTCATCAAGAGCCCTACCACGTGTGATTGGCTCAGTTCAGAAGACAGAATGAGAGATCAAGGTTCCAGCATGCACTGAGCCTTGAGAACTCTTAGATTTTTCTTGCTGCTCTCATTTGATTACAGGATAACCACGAAGTGGTATCTCAGAAGACTGAAAATTAAATCCTTAGAGAACATAACTTTGCCTGTTCTGAAATATGTCTGAGTTTATAATTTTTTCTTTTAATTAATTACCATTTTAGTGCCAGGCAGAGCAGGGGGCAGGGACTGAGCTCCCAACTCAAATATAAATGTAGAGGCCTTTAGAGCCGTTCCAACTTCTGCAGCAGGAAAGGGAGAGAGAACAACAGGGAGGGAAGCCTCTTCCAGTGCTGCCTGAGAAACTCCTTCCAGGTTCTCACAGTGTCCGTTAATGGCTGTGTCCACTCTTCCCCCTTAAATGCCCCTACTCATTCTCTGACTAAATAAAGGTTCTGCTGTCTTCAACAGTTCAGTGTCTCTACATAGTGGTTCCCAGACTGGCTCCTTGTCTCAGCAGCCAGAAAATTTTGCTCCCCCTAAGATATTCTAAATCTGAAACTCTGAACTTACTCCTGGAAGCAAAGATTCAAACATCAGTGTATATTCATATGGCGGATGTTTAGTGAATCCCAACTGAGCACAAATAGCGCAAAAATAAATAATTTAATCTTTATCTGTGACATGTGCTCTCTCGTTTAACAGAGTTGAGTAATTAATGTTTCTCTTTCTGTATAATATTTTGAATTTGTAATGTGATAACATGATAAAGCAATAATATGGAAGTGGCAAATGGCAGTACATTCCTATGTCTAAGTTATCAGTTTTGCCCCACTGTATGCAGCACTGCTTTCACACTGCACAAATCCCTGACAGCCACATTACAGGAACAAGTCTGACTCTTCCTAACTCCCGAGGGCACAGGCTGAGGCCTGCACTCATAGAAGGCATTTAGGAAAACAATGATGTTTAAGATGTAATTAAAAAGTCCTACAGGTATTTTAATTGACACAAATAATTATAAATGATAGAGACTGGTCTAGAAAATGTCACTTTAAATAACCCTACCTCCATTAATCAATGTGATATTTGTAGAATAACTAAAGGAAATATTTAGTATGACTTTGATGGGGTTTACCTATATATGCTAAGGCATGATTGCCATGATGATGACCGCTGTAAAAAGGCCTAGGAGAATGGGAAACTTTTGACAGGGGAAATCAGAAGTGTGCAGTCAGTGAAGAATTAAACTACGGGGAGTAATAATATGGGCCGATGCACTCAATATAGCAGTAATGCCCTCTGCCAGGATAGGAAATAATTCAGTTCCCCCAGGCTGCGTAGAGGCTAAATACAGTATGACAAGAAATAGTAGCAGTACTCATTATGTCTGATTGCTAATTACCCCTTTGAATGATTCAGTTATGCCTGCTACTAGATAATTAGTTTGGTAATTTATGGCTATGGCACAAACTAGTATTTTAATTTTCACAGCACAATTTTCACAATACCTACAGTTCAGATAATATCTTCCTGTTTTATTCTATTTTAAATTGCTTTTCTGGAGGCCTATAAAAGAGCAAATATCCTTGCATTTTCCACATGTATTTCATGCAGAAGTTAGGTACTTTATGGGATTTACTTAACTTCAAACTAAAGAAAAGCAGCATCTTATTAAATCTTATTCATTCCGGTTAATTTTGCCTATTTTATAGACACAGTCATTTATTTTTTTAAGATCGTACCAAATGATTCCATTCAAAAGCAGAAAAATTTAACATTTTAGCAAAAGATATTGAGCATTTGTTAATGCTTTCTGTTTCATGAAGTTCTGATTCACACGTGGGGCATGGTCTATGCCAAGTTCTTATTTTGCAATGCCTGGGCCTATTCCCCTGAGAGAAACTTTACTGAGCCCAGTGTGGTGGGCCCATATGCAAAGCAGGAACTCTGAGACCAAGGATCAAGACTGTCACTTCTAGCTCCTTTTGGGGTTGATGAGATCAGCACTCATTATAGAAGAGATGACTTACTATGGGCTTATTTGTGGCCTTCTTCAGTCCAGTTTCAGTCTTTAGTACTCCAGCTTCCTTGCTACAGCACTTTGTACTAAGGAAAAAAAATGGTATTGTATACAATTACTTTTTATCGTTTAAAAGTGTTCGATTTTTAGCACAACATTCCTGTCAGTCTTTAGGTTGTTTTCTGTATTTACATAGTGATGTAAAAGACACACAATAAAGAGAAGAAAGACAAAGAGGGATGGAGGGAGAGAGGGGTGGAGAGAAAGAGAGAGAGACATAAGTTAGTGCTGTCTGAGAAGAGGGAACCTCAGTTGAGAGGATGTCTACATAAGATCAGGCTCTACTGGCTGTGGGGCCCACTGCCTATGGTGTGACATCTTACACAGCCTTGAGGCAGGGGGAGGTGCTTGGTCTTGCCTCTATTGAATGTACCAGGCTTTGCTGACTCCTCATGGGAGGCCTTACCTTCTTGTAGGAGGGAATAGGGGGTGGGTTGGGGGAAGCAGGTTGGAGGGGTGGGAGGAGGGAAGAAGGGGATCTGTGATTGGTATGTAAAATGAATAAAAAATTTCTTAATTAAAAAAAAAAAAGATTAGGCTCTGGGCAATCCAATCAGGCATTTTCTTTTTTTTTTTTTCTTTTATTTTACAATACCCAGGCATTTTCTTAATTAGTGATTAATGTGGAAGGACCTATTCTAATGTGGATGGTGCCATTCCTAGGCTGGTCCTGGGTTCTATAAGAAAGCAAAATGAGTAAGTCTCAGTAGCAAGCCTGTAAGCAGCACACCCCTATGGCCTGTGACCTGCTATTGTGTCCACATTCTGGCCTGATTTGAGTTCTTGCCTGGTTTCCCTCAGTGGACTGTGGTCCAGAATATGTAAGTTTAATGGTCACTGCCACCTCCCCAGGGAGTAAAACAAACAAACAGAAATTTTAGTAACTCCATTATAATTTTAGATCTTCAACACAAGGGAAAAGTTTGTTAGGTTAATTTACATGGCAAATATCAGTTTAATCATATATTTCTTTTTATTTGTATGCATTGTGCATGTATTTTCCAAATCATTGAATGATATTATTTGTTAGAATTTGACCTAAAATTGTGTCTTATGTAGGTTTTTCATTTTCAGGCTTGAATTCTGAATAACAGAGAAAGTTGCTTAACATGAAGACAAAGTAATTTTGCTGTGGAAAGTTGCATCACCATGCTTAAAAAATAACAAAGATAAGAGTTTTCAGTAATAACTTAGCTGGACATTTCCAATATTTAAAGCAAGTGTTTCTAACTTTACTGTTGTTGATACACATGCTTGTCTTGAACTGTGAGGTACAACTACCACATTAAAATGAGACCACGTGACAGTGCTTCTCTGTTTCCTTTGCTCTCTGCAAGCTTTTTTGTTTTTTCCGTGGTCCAGTTTTGTAGTTGCTATCTTGTCTCGCCCAGGGTTTTCCAGGGCTGGTTCGGTTTTCTAAAGGGCAGTCCTAACTGTTATTTCAGTGAGCATCAGTCTGGTGTTTATTACACACTGTATTGTGCCCTTTATTGCCAGCTGTCTTTTTTGAAACATGTGTTCCTTGACCCATTTAATAAAGGGTTCCCCACAGATCAGGCACAGTGAATCTTCTCCTTGGGTACATACTTCTTTTTCTTAATGCTTACCCAGAAGGTAGTCTGTCTAACCATCAAAACATCACATCGACCTTTCCATCATTCTTGAGGGTGTCAGTCAGGATGTTGTTGATGCTCCTACCAGTTGCTAACTAGAATTCTAACTCTGTTTGGTGCAGACAGGGCCCAAGACAACTGTCTTCAAATCTGTAGTTCCTTTTCTCCTACTTGTTTTAATACTATTTATATTTCAAATGAAGTATCTTAGATCTGATTTAGTTGTGTAGTCAAAGTGCTATAGTGCTAGTTTTATAATCTGCCTATATCACCACTCTAAGGGCTAAGCTTTTAGCTTATAGCTCTTTGAGGGATATTCAAGATACAAGCACTTAGAAGCTTAAAAAGTGGAGCTATGTATGCTTTGAGAGCCTGTAGTTCATTTTCTGTTATTTGTTTTAATACTATTTATATTTTAAATGAAACATGTCTGATATATTTTATCAGACAAACAGAATTCATTAGAATCCTAAATAGGATTGAAATTTCATCTTTGTTGTTAAAAAATCTGGGATAATTATTTTTATTGTCTTGTTTATTTATTTATTGACAAACTCAGGTGTTAGCCAACTCAATCTCAACCATACAGGTATATCATTCAGATATAAAATTATTCTTAGAGTTATAATTAGTAAATGATTTTCATTTGCTTCCAAAACCCCCATCTCAGAGGTAGAACAGCTCTATACTCCAGCAGCCTGAACACTTCTTAAAAATAAAGTGAATGTACTATAACACCAGGGATCAGCCAAGTGCATCCGGAAAGGAGGAGTGAGAATGTTTTCCAAGTGGTGCAGAGGACATGCAAGGAAGCAGATCTAAGCCAGCGTCTTAAACTAAAAGTAGGGGTTGAGCAATAGAGGCCAAGGATGGTTCATAAAATCTGAATTAAATTATTCTCTATGGCGTGAACTGGACTAAGTGTCCATAGTATAAGATGCATTACCTTGAAAAAGAAGCAAAAACTTGATCCATCTGCTTCACGGAAATCAACTGAAGGTCAGTTCTAGAGCAGAAGCTTGTTATCCAAGAAGGTCTCACACAATTCAGTGGTGATGTCACGTCCAAACAGATGGGGCTTTCTTCATGTTAACTCTCTTTTATTGAAATGGCTTATCAGGACTTGATAAGACATAGCATGAGTCTGGTGTATAAGATAACACATGTGATGCTGAATATGAAACTGGAAACTTGGGATTATTTTTCCAGCAGGAAAAACAAATTCATTATGAGAAAAGAAAATCTCTTTAGTCAGAGCAGGGAAAACCTAGTTCAAATAGAATGAATCTCTGATTTAGTTGTGTAATCAAAGTGCTATGTTTTGCTCAAAGAAGTCCTCCAAGTTGAACATATTATGGAATTTCTAGAGAAAAATGCAATAATTTGTGGAAGGCTGGTGAATTTTATTCATAAGAGGAAAATTAAACAGCCTATATATGATAGAATATAAACACAGACAAATCTTCACATTTCTTTATATTTGTTTATCTTTTTAAACATTAAAATGTAGCTTTTAAATATTAAGGATGTATTTCTTAAACACTAAACATATATTTCCATTATCCAATCTTTTCCTTTATGGATGCTAGGTAAAGGGAAATTGAGCTAATCTTAGAACAAAATTCCAAATATATTTTTTAAAATGTGTCCTATCTGAATCCACAGCAACAAGAAAATTTAATTTTCCCCAAATTGACTTACATCATTGTTTATCTAAGGTCCATTCATCTACTCTGATTTCTGATTTTTCCCCCAACTAATTTTCTCTTCCAGTCTGTCTTACATGCTGTTTCTGCTGTGGAAACCATTGACCATCCTCCTTGTTCTCTGATAATGAGTAGTCAAAACTCATCCTCCAGGACTTAGTCCACATTTTATTTCTTCTTGGCGGGCATTTTATAGGGCTCTTTGTTCTTAGCACACCATTTATATTCTAAAACAAAGGAAATAGAGACAGTGAAGCAGAGAGAAATATTTAGCTAACTGAAACAGGCTGTGTGAGACATTGTCCCTGAGTGCTTAGCACAAATATTGATCCATTGCAGCTTCTCAAATAGTTTTGAATACAATAATGAATGGCCTTTTGAGTTCCAATCATACATCTCTTCTGAGCTCTGTATTAATGAACTAATTGAAGAGAGTATCTAGCCAGACAGGTGGTGCAGGCTGGTAATCTGAATACTCTACAGACTGAGATGAGAGAGAGAAGGAAAGGGGATATTTGAGAATATTAATATCAGTGTCTACATTTTACCAAAGAAGAAGGAACGATGGTATTATATCCTGATGTTCACACAAAATTAAAAGACATAAATACAGTATAACCTCGGGTCCAGACATCTGCTCAGAGTGCACACTTTTCATTCATAAGTTCAATTCTCTGACCTGGCTATAGACTATTAATTATGAATGTGGTGGATTATTGACTCTGCACCAAATAGAATACTGAATGACAACACTTTTCCTGGTCATGTATTCTATATGTATTAACTGTATATTTATTGGTTTAGAAAATAAGAACTTTCCACTGTTTTCCAATAGCTAAGACTTTATAACGAATAGTGTATGTTCTGGAGATACGACTGAGATTCATAAGGGCAGAATATGTTTCTATTCCTCATTTCTTCTCAATGCTTCATGGATACTTTCAGTCTATATTACATCATCTTAGAAACAATACAATCACATTAGCTAAAGCTCTTTTAAATTTTCATTCTTCATCATATAAGCATATAATTCCAGCAAAATCATGTTAGCACGTTTTGTGGAGAATCCTTTTGCCTTCCATGGACATTAAAGGCTGGGGGATACCTTCAGCATCTATACATTTCTTTCTAAATCTGTTTGTATAAATTACAGAACATAAAGGGGCTAATCTAAAATTAAGAATGTCTTTTTTATTTTTATTCTGACAACTGAAATGCATATCTAAAATATCTAATTCTTTTAGTTTTTACCAGTAAAGTACAGCAATACCATTTCTGGAATTAGGCTTTCCAGAGCAATCATTGTTCTGAGGAGAAGGCAGAACCAGACTGAAAGTGGCATTTTCCCTGAATTAAGAAGAGGAATAAGAGCTGCTCCGCTCACCCCTAACTGACGTGGGAATCACTCAGAGACTAGACCAGTGGTTTCCCACATTGCCATCACCCCATAGCCACTTTTCTAACCCCAGCTGTAACAAAGTGTTGTCCTTCCAAATACTTCAGTTAGCAGGAAGGGTTTCCCAGCACTGTCCTCTCCTAACTTGCATCTGGTGGAGGTCTCTCTGTCTCCCAAGGAGTTCCAAGTACACAGATGGTGTTATTTTGTAGCATTCCAGACAGGACATGGTTAACATTTCCACATTTAGAACCATCCCTTCATAAGAAGGGAATAACACTAGAGTTGTGCTGTATAATTGTGAACTTATAACATTCCAGTGTTCTTTTTTTAATGTACTGAGTCCATTTCCTTATACTATGCCTTACCTTATTTTATTACCCATTTGTAGAAATCATTTACTTATTCTTTATTTCTAATGGCTTTAATCTCAATTTTATTCCAAGCCTTATTTTAATTACTGCTGACACAATTTTTGACCAAATGTAACTATGATTCTTCAATAATGTACTAAATATAAATTCATAGAAAAAAAGACTCTACTCAAAGTAACCTTGTCCATTCCACTTTACTAT
Source organism: Peromyscus maniculatus bairdii (assembly GCF_049852395.1). Classification (NCBI taxonomy): domain Eukaryota; kingdom Metazoa; phylum Chordata; class Mammalia; order Rodentia; family Cricetidae; genus Peromyscus; species Peromyscus maniculatus. Next base: position 19,778,932 of record NC_134853.1, read on the forward strand.
TTTTAACCATTGATGAAAAATTATTAATTTTGACTGGATGCTTATATGGCAAAATTATGGAGTAACTACCAATATGAGAGATAATATTTAACCTTTGTTCACATGTTTCCTGTTGACAATAAAGTACGTTGTATTAGTGCTCAGAAGGTACTTAACAACATTTACCTCAATAACTTATTCATAAATATATCAACAATACATTTACTGAACTTCTGACTATTTGTACAATGAAGGACAATACATATGGATATAACAAGTGATTGTATAACTCATCAAAGTGCTATGAATAAATTTTATGAAAGGGACATTAAGCCCATCAAGAAGGGATACTTAAATAAGATTGACAAGTCCAGGACAACTTTTGAGAAAACATTGCATGAGTTCTGTCTCACAGAGCTCGAAGACCTAACTGTGTGACCAGGAAGGTAAGGGATTGGATGGTCAGCAAATTGATGATTAGGAAATTGTCATAAGCACAGCAGTTGGGAGGCACAAATAAGTCTAGGCTGACAAGAGTCAGGAGTCAGAGCAGTAAAGCCCTGGTGAGACATGAGTAGTAGTGGTGTGTATGCTCAGTGGAGGGGGTCCAACATGAGCAGTAATTTCAGTCTTATTGTCATTTGCTGTGGACAAACGGGGTACAGATGGTGAAGATTTTGTAACTCTGAGCAACGGGAACTTGTAGAGAATGCAGTGGGTTGCAAGAATCCTCACTTCAATGGCTTCTATTTAATCTATAAATAAAGTGCTAAACTCATGTCCTGTCGGTGAGGGAAAACGGGGAGTCACAGAGTGTTTTCAGTGAGTGGTAAAGACTTAAAATATTGTCTATGAGGAAACTGGACAAAGAACCATGCAGCAAATGTCTAAGGAGTGACTGCTGGCTGTGCTGAACTTGCTGTTCGTGTAGTGGGGTGCAATATCACACTGCTTCATTCTTTGGAAGCATACAGGCAAGCACAGAAAAATATCATGTCCTAAAGCATAGAAAGCATGTTTGCTGGGTTGATTTGAAACTTAGGTTATTATGAAAGAGAAAAAAATGGGTTTGGGGAACGGTCGAAGTGATGAATCATGAAATCTTGGCAAGGCACAGGAGGAAGTGAAGATGGGATGGGAAGTAGAGATTAGGAATCCAAATCCTTGCAGCATGGAACATGCGTGGACAGAGCAAAGGTTGAAACATGAAAGGACTGAGGGAGCATGGTGAGAAAAATACTATATTTCATTTCTACAGATTTTACCAAGTACAAGGAAGGATTAAGAATGTCACCTGAAAAAAAAAATGAGACGCTTGGTCAAAATTAATTTAAATAACCAGTAACCTCAAGAAACTTCACCATTTTTATTTTCTAGAATTTAATCTCCTATAAATAACTGTGCATAATGGGGTAGAGTAAAATGTTACAGTTATGGACAGGTGGTAAGATTGAATTGCCAAATATTTTCATTTCTTTTTGTTAATGGGAAGTTTGAATGTATTAGTGAATATAAATGATTCATACTTAGACAAATAAATCATAGATCTCATTGCTAGGAGCTTACAAATCATCCACAACCAAATGTTTTAGTCTCAGATAACCCCAGAAACCCCATTCTGTTCAGTGTGGTAATCATAATCTGTTGTTTTGCACAATAATAAAGATAAAGTTAAGATGTTCTATAGTACTATCCGATTTAACCAAAGATCAGGCACAGATTTACCCACTGAGAATGTTTGTCTATATCACAAATTTCCTCCTTGGTATAAATTAAAAGAATATTATAAGAATAAAGCTACATAGGTGCTCTAGTGAAAAGTGACATAGGGTTTTCAGATAACTCACAACAAACATAAAGGGCTACTCACATTTCCAACTGGATTGTAATTTGAAATAATTAAATAATTGCATGAAGTAGTCAAGGAAACTACTGTGGCCTTATGTTTAGTATCTATAGAATCTTGGGTCTCAGGAGTATGTTGGGAATTTTACTAAACTTATGCAATGATATCTTCTGAAATTGACTGAGTTTTTTTAATTAATTCATGAATTTTTTAAATGTATAGCCATGAAAAAGATTGTAACTAGCATTTCAATCTATCTTAAATTTATATGATTAAAGTTTCTTAGCTTAACTTGTTTGTAAAGAGATTTGTAAAATTAAAAATATCACTCTTTTTTCTTGAATTTTTTTATTTATTTTTATTTTATTTTACAATACTATTCAGTTCTACATAATAGCCACAGATTCCCTTGTTCTCTCCCTTCCTGCCCCCCTCCCCTTCCCCCCAGCCCACCCCCCATTCCCACCTCCTCCAGATCAAGGTCTCCCCCAAGGACTGGGATCGACCTGATAGACTCAGTCCAGGCAGGTCCAGTCCCCTCCTCCCAGATTGAGCCAAGCATCCCTGCATAAGTCCCAGGTTTCAAACAGCTAACTCATGCAACAAGCCCAGGACCTGGTACCACTGCCTAGATGCCTCCCAAACAGATCAAGCCAATTGACTGTCTCACCTATTCAGAGGGCCTGATCCAGTTGGGGGCCCCTCAGCCATTGGTTCATAGTTCATGTGTTTCCATTCATTTGGTTATTTGTCCCTGTGCTTTATCCAACCTTGGTTTCAACAATTCTCGCTCATATAAACCCTCCCCTTTCTCACTAACTAGACTCCCAGCGCTCCACCCGGGGCCTAGCCGTTAGACATCAAAACGACCAACAGTCCAATTGAGAAATGGGCTTTAGAACTAAATAGAGAATTCTCAACAGGGGAAACTCAAATGGCTGAAAGACATTTAAGGAATTGCTCAACATCCCTAATCATCAGGGAAATGCAAATCAAAACAACTCTGAGATACCACCTTATGCCTGTCAGAATGGCTAAGATCAACAACACTGAAGACACTTTATGCTGGAGAGGAAGTGGAACTAGGGGAACTCTCCTCCACTGCTGGTGGGAATGCAAGCTTGTACAACCACTTTGGAAATCAAAAATATCACTCTTGAGAACCTATTTAATTGTTGGTAATATCTCCCTATTTCTATTGTTTACAACATTTTCTTTCATTTTGTGAAAGATTGTCAGGAACATCTTTCCACTAAGTGCTGATGGATTCTTCAGTATCTTCTCACAGTTCCACTGTACCTTACTAGGGTGCTCATGCCATTTGGAACAGATATTTGGCCAAAGTGTGTGTCCTTGACTAACACCCCTCTTCAAACATTCCTGCTTTCTAAGTCAAGAAACAAGACAGGAAATATTTTCCTAATAAATTTTGGAACACTGAAAATAAGGCACCTACTTCCATTTCAGTATTTTTATTTTTCTTCTTGATTTATTTTTAATTTCCTGAGAATGTAAATAAGTTTACTACATTTAAAACATTTTACCCCTGTTTCTACCAACCCATTTCCTCTTGAACTCATGATCTCTTTTTCTTTTTTTTTTTTTTTTTTTTTTTTGGTTTTTCGAGACAGGGTTTCTCTGTGTAGCTTTGCGCCTTTCCTGGAGCTCACTTGGTAGCCCAGGCTGGCCTCGAACTCACAGAGATCCGCCTGGCTCTGCCTCCCGAGTGCTGGGATTAAAGGCGTGCGCCACCAACGCCCGGCTATGATCTCTTTTTCTACAATTATTATTCCTATCCATTTATGTGTAGAAATATATGTGTATATATTTGCATATATCCATATATTTACAATCTATTGAATTCAATTACTATTTTTATTAAATCCTTCATATAAAATTATAGTGATAATGCATTTGTACACAAGTCAATATAACCATGTTATTAAGTAAAGACAAAAATTAAAATATACTAGAGAAAATGATACAATCACCTTTAAATTTTATTCTTTTGTCTTTGACAATTTCATACATGTGTGGAGTTCATTCTGATTTTAGTAACTTTCTACCTTCTCTCTTGTATCTCACACCCTTGTTATCTCCCTTTTCTCTACAATTCCCCAATCCGTTTTCAAACATTTACATGCACTATAATCTGAATTAGAGTCTTTGAATAGTCTGCTAAGAAACTCATGAATGCTGACATGATGTTAATCTTCACCTTCTTCCAGCTTACTAATTTTTATAACATTATAGCATGATACATTTGTTACAGTAGATCAGTCAAAATTGTTATAGTAACAAAAGCCCATTATTTACATCAGGGTTCACTTGTTTGTTTTACCTTCTGTGGATATGACAAATTCACAGAGGCTTCCATCCACTACCCCAGTGTGACACAGCTTTATGCCCAAGTTATACCCCATTCCTTCTTTCTTCTACTGTGAGGGCATGAAAGGAGCGTCCTGATCTGTGCCACCATTGAGTGGCATTGCTACTTTTGGATTTAAGCCATTCTATTAGGCTCACAGTGCTATGTCACTGCTGTTCTTCCTAATAACATAATGTTAAACAGCTTGTCATGTGATTGCTTATCATCTGTGTATCTTTCCTTAATTGGGTTGTTTAGATCTTTTATGGACTCAGTTGGCATATTTAGTTCCTTATTACTGAGTTTTAAGGCTTCTCTGAATATTTTGGAAACCACTCATTTCTCAGATATGTCATTTAAAAAAAATTAAATAATGGATTGTTACATTTTAACCTATCACTGTACAGAAGTTTGTATTTTATTTACTTAGTATTGTTTTTACCATTTTTATGCAGTGTATTTTGATCATATAAATTCCCATCCCTAACTCCTCTGAGATCCTCCTTCCTCCTCCATACCCTCCAAAATTCACATGGTGCATCAAACACATTGAAAGTTTTGGATTTTACATACTGTCTATAATCCCTTTTTAGTTAATTTTTGTGGAAGCTGTAAATTCTGTCCCTACAAAGCTTTTCCCCCATTGTTCCATCACCATTTCCTCAGAGAGGCTTCATTTTAAAAAAAGGGGGGGGGGTTTCTTCAGAGAGACTTCATTTTGTAAAAAGAAAAAAAATTTTAATGACTTTCTGATCCCATTCCTAAATTATGTGATGTGCACTTCATTTTGTATTCCTAGATTTTATCTCCATATGTTCTACCTTTATAAAGGATTTTTTTTTTTTTTTTTTTTTGGTTTTTTAGTTTTTTGAGACAGGGTTTCTCTGTGCAGCTTTGCACTTTTCCTGGATCTTTCTCTGTAGACCACGCTGGCCTCAATATAAAGAATCTCTTATTTCCAATCACATATACATTGGACAATACCCTTTTGCTCTATTCCTGAAGCTCTTGATATCAAATTTGCAATGAGACTTTTACGATTAATTTACAAAGCAACCCAGTTCTACATTGTATGGCCTAAGAAATCATTCATTTATTCAGTATAAATTGAGTATTCAAGAGCAGTGTTAATTAACAAATTATATTATACTGACTCTAAAATAACGATAATAGTAAATATCTGCCCCCCTCGGGGGTCCTAATGAGTGTTTGGGGAAATGAGTGTGAAAATTAAGTCAATTTTATTGAGGAATAATTAATATGTAATGCAAATTTTACTGCACAGTTCTATTATTGCTGATAGAGGCATACACTCACATACATAGGGAACAATTCCATTTGCTTCTTTGTAATGTACTCTTGCAATCACTGATATACTTTATAGTGTTCCTTTCATTTTTCTCTTTCCAAAGTATTTTATCAATATTATAAGGTTTGGTGTGACTGCTTTTACTTTACGTGATTCTGTGTGATTCCTCCATGTTATCATATATATCAATACAGACTTTCCTTGATTAGATGAGTTTATATCTCCAAACTCACTGTATTTTAAAAATATGCATAAATAAATATAAATTATGCTGAATATCATAACTTAGCCATAATGTTCTACAGAGCAATGGTGGTTTTACTCTTGTAGTTATGTAGATGATTGGGAAGAGATGCTCACAGCCATACTCAAGTATCACAGGAGCTATCAATATGCGTATCACCAGCCAAGGAAAACATCAAAATTTAGAAATGTAAGTTCAGTCACTTTTCACAAGTTTTAAATTGCCAAATTTTAAGTCAGAAAAAAAAAAAACACTGAGTTGAAAACTCTCTGTATCCTCATTGCGCCTTTATTTTAAGATATAAAGCATTTTAATTTTACTGAAATCCATGTAAAGTATTTGAGAAAAATATTAAACAAACTTATTTCCAAAATGAGTTATTAATTGCTTACATTACTTAAAGATATATAACTATTTGTGTATCATATGAATAATGACATTTAATTATTTTCTGAAAACATTTACTATATTTAAAATATATTTACCTGTTTTTCTCAGAAGGATACTGAATTCTTTGGTGCATATTTATAAAAACTCTAACTTTTTTAGTGCTTCTATTCAAATAGTTTGGGATGAAATTAAAAACAGGAGGTGGTTTTCTTGCAACATGGATTGAAATCCCAAGATGAGATTGATTGTGTGAGGTTTTTTTCTGTTGATAAAAAAAGGCTTTTTTGAGCTGAACAAGAAAGGTATAAAATTAAAGTAATTGCACACTTCAAGTTTTAGTAGCAACATGAAATCCTGCTGGGAATGTGATGTTTTACTGACATTGTAGGCCACAGGCGTACTGTGAGGCTCATTGGATGTGAATGGTGGTTATTTTCCCATGACTTCTAAGTGGTCCTTTGGAGTAGTTCCCATACTTTACCAGCAGTGTGCCAACAGATGTTAGCTTGTGTTCTTTAGCCTGCCCTTTTAAGCATGAAAGCTATACTATGTTTGTTCCTGGTTTTGTGTTTTAATTTGCTTGCCATTGTGTGTAATTAGATGCTAAAAGCATGACTGCATCAAGGAAGTGCAACCAAACTTGGTTCATTATCATGTAAATGCTTGGTTATTTCTCACAATAATTTACATAGACGGTAACCTCCTTGAAACACACATGCCTTGAGACTGGTTTAGAGGTCAACATGCAGAACATGCTGATGCATAGGAAAGAAAACTTGATTGTCCAGGGATCATCACTTCCTCATTTCTCCAACTTTGAGTTCCCTGTTCACTTTGAAGTCCCTTTGCTTGACTAGGATTCACATATCAGCATGTATTAACTGTATTTTCTTCAAACATGTAGTAACTTTCTATCTTATTTTACAATAGGGAATCAAGTCACATAATGCAAAGTTGAAACGGTATGCAAGAGCTTGTTTGTTTATTTATCTGTTCATTGTGATTCCACTGGTGAAACCCAGGTCTTTGTGCATGACTCAGCATATACTCTACCCCAGAGCTATATCTCCGGCCCTAGGATTATCATCTTTCAAAATTGTTGCAAATGTAGATTATTTTTTATTTTAAAATGAGTTCGTATTTAGTATTTTTCACATGAATTAGAAAACAATAAGAATTTGAGGTTTCTCTTTTTCCTGAATGCCCCTTTACCATTAACAAGAGCATACAGAATGTAAAATAGCCAACATTGTAAAAAACAATAACAACAACAAATTATCATCTTCTTTCAAACATCATTTGTGAGATATTTGCATTCACTCCTCACTCATCAGAACTGTCACCCTGGACTAATTTCCTTTTTTAAAAATTTCTTTTCACCCAATATATTTTCATCACATTATTATTCCTCCCAGAAGTTTTCCAGCTCCCTATCCACCCAAATTCATGTTCACACTCTCTTTAAACTAACAGTAAGACAAAAATTACCAAAAGTAAGCAAAAAGCAAACAAACAAACAAAAAAACAAAACAAAAAAAAAAACATGGAGTCTGCTTTGAGCTGGCCAAGTACAGCTGAGCAAGAAGCCTGTCCTAGAGTGCGGTTGATATACCAGACAATTAACTGCAGAAGACCGATTACTCCTTTTCCAGAAGGTATCAATTGCAAATTGCTTCTAGGTTAGGGTGAGGATTTTATGTGCACTTCCACTTCTCTCTGCTGGGATTTTGTTGAACTAACCTCTTAATCTTTAATTTCTGCTGTTCCTACATCCCTAAATAGAACAATGATAAGTGAATTTCATGACATTAAAGTTAGTTAATATTGATAAACCCTTTTAGATGCTTACTAAAGAACCTAAAATCACCCTTTTCCCTTTTTTATTATTTTCTCTTATATAAAAAATAAATTTTGTCATCTGGCAGTAAGCTGAATTACACTTCATAGATTAATTTACATACAGAAAGTATAGGCTCTGTGTCTATTTAATGGAATTACAAACATCTCACCAGAAACACTTTTATGAATCATTTCATGATGCCAATTATTTTGGAAACTGTCCTCTGGAGTTCTGGCTACTTCACTCCCTTACAAGGGCTAATTTTATAGGCATTGGCAGAAATTGGTGTAGAACTCTTTGGATGTGAAGTCAAACGTTTTTGCTTCTTTGAGCCTCAGCTTTAGTGTACATTTGAATTAAAATGTGATGTGTCATCCATACATTATTTATTTAATTTATATACGCAAGTTTTGTTTCGTGATACCTACTTACACAATTAATAAACTGAACATTCAGTGTAAAATGTATTATACTTACTAAAAATTTTAAAGAGCCTTATTTAAATTATTTACTTAAAAAAATATAAATTTACTGAAGTCCCTGGGCTCCATACCTAGCACCTGTAGGAAAAAAAATGTCAGAGAACACATTTCAATTAAATAAACAATTCAAGTTCATTAATAATATTAAAACTCATTTGAATCTGCTAGAAGGTATTGTTAAAAGATGTTTATATGCTTTACCAAATGTAAACCAAAAATTTTAGGTGAATTATCTATGTTTTAATGTAAAATATCCAAATACAAGTCAAATATATGTATTATTCAAACATATTATAACCTTAAGTGGTTTGCCAGACATTTAATATTATATACAATAAGTGATTTAGATTCAATGTTTATATTTCCTTTTGAAAATTCTTATATAGCAGCAGATATTATCAATGCAATAAGCAACATTTTACATATTCATCATTTTTGTTTGTATTCATTTTGTATAAATTATTTCTGTTACCAATATGACTTGAGGGTTTGTCTGCATTTATATTGTATTTATTATCATGTCTTCTATGTAAAACACACAGAATATGGGTTTATTTGAAGCTTTTGGCTTGTTAGTAACAGTATTTTCATAAGTAATGTTATTTCTATTAAGCACAATAATACCTTTATCTCTATCTTTAAGAATAAAATAAAGGTTACATATAAATGTTAAATTATTTTTCCTACTATTAAAAATGAAATTTTATTCAATAAGGTATTGATTCTTATTTATTTCCAAGAAATTATTTTATTACAATTCTTATATAATAGATGGGCTTATTGTGTTTTAAAATATTTATATTTATTTTTAATTTGTGTGTGTGTGTGTGTGTGTGTGTGTGTGTGTGTGTGTGTGTGTATGTGTATGTGTTGGGGGACCATTCTGCTTATGAGTGCTGTGCATTCAGAAGCCAGAGAAGTCATTGGATTCTCTATTAACTAGATTCTAGTTGTTTTTGACCCACCTTAAGTGAATGCTGATAGCAGAATCCAGGTCCTCCACAAAATCAGTCTGTACTCTTAACTTCTGAGCCATCTACAGCCCCCACCTGATATTATTATTTTTTTAATTTCATACCTTTGTTTAAGTATTAAGTTGTTGCCAGTTTTCCCAGAGTTTTCCTACAGAGTTGGGACTGAAAAGTGGAGCCTGCAGGGCTTATGGTTACATCACAGTAGAAAGGTTAAGGCAGCTGCAGTCATGTCTTGAGACTGTGTGATCCCCAGGGCATTAGCCACATGCTTCTGATTGGTCAAAAACATGGATATCTTTGGTGTTACTTGAATAAAAATAAAAAATAAAAAACTCATTTTTAATAAGTGTCACAAATGTCCTTAAGGAAAAAATAAATTTCAATTACTTCTTCTGAAAGGTATATGTTAATTGTTTTAAAAATAATACTATTGCCTAGAAACAAAGTAAATAAAACTTTATGAACAAATCAGAGTGCTACAGTTTTTTTTATTATTATTTAAGGTAATATATGTGGAGGAATAAGCTCTTTTTTTGTTTTTGTTTTTGTGTTTGTTTTGTTTTGTTTGTTTCCTGAGCTGAGGACCGAACCCAGGGCCTTGCGCTTGCTAGGTAAGCGCTCTGTCACTAAGCTAAATCCCCAATCCCTGAAATAAGTTCTTTTAATGAATTTGGAACACAATGAACTGTTACTTAAGATTAATCTTTCCAATGACAATATGATATTCTCATTGGTCTTACCTTGGTGTCTTAAAGGTAAAAAAATCGATCTAAGGACAACCTAAAGAGACTTCTTTGTAAAGGTACCTCTCACAAATGCTGGGGCTATAGTGTCTAGACACTCAACCTGCAGCATTCATACAAACTAGTTATATGTTATTGTGATATACACTGTATCTTAATATCTACTACTTTGTAGTTAACAGAAGTGTCATGAATATTATAATAATTACCTTTGGTAGACATTTAAAAACAGGAAAATAAGTTGAAACAGACTAAAAATATCCCTAATATAAAACATTAGAAAGAATTTTTGATATATTTATTTTTATTTTATATGTATGGATGTTTGTCTGCATGTGTGTCTGCAAACCATTTAAGGGCTTTTTGCCCACAGAGGCCAGAAGAGGCTTTTGGATCCTGTAGAACTGGAATCATAGACAGTTGTGGTTTATTCTGGGTATCAATTCAGGTGCTCTGCCAGAGCAGGGCCCTTAAAGGCTAGATCATCTCTCCATCCCCTCTAACACTAAACTTTGAAGACAAATATCTCTTGATTCATGATGATAACATAAAAATAGTTATTAAGATATACACTAAGTAAATAATATGTTAATTTTTATAAAGATTGAGAATTATGAAAAGCTCTTAGATATAATATTAAACAATTAGTGATTTAAAAGGTTTCTGGTTAAAAAGAAAATATTTTATACTAACCTGATGTAGCTATTAAAGATACATATGAAGATTTTCGTAAGACATATGGAATGACTATTTTCTTCTGATTCTGGAGTGGATCAAGTCTATGAAAAGCTACTGAATTACCCGTTCTCCTAAACTACTGAATTACCCTGGTATATTCTAGCATGAGTTCATTATATATAAATTTTCATACTTCTTAGTAAAAAAAAAAATTAAAAATCAGGAGATTTTCTTTTTATCATTAAAGCTACTAAATAATTCAGAAACACAAATTAGTTTAAGGGGTTGAAAGGTAAAACAGATAGCATGAACTCATTCAGCATATTTTACTTTTCCTGACAAGTCATGGGCAAATTAAAGAGTAAAATTAATCCAGTCTTTTAACTCCTGATGGATCAAGACAGACATGGTACAGAAGAGATTAAGTCTAAGGAACATTCTGCGTGAAAAAACTGTTAACAGAAAATGTTAACAATGAAAAAGGAACTTAAAGTGGAATAGAGATTGTAAACCTAAATGTAGAAGAGACACATGCTAATTGAAATGTTAAATTCATGTCATTGTGTTTTATAAGTCTGATTGTGCATACCAAATGCAAGCTAGCATGGAATCATTGCTAGATAGTTCCATTATGTTCCTGAAGAAAATTATGTAAATCCCCCAAAGTCTTCAACCACAACATAATATTTCGACACATGTGGAGACATATATCAGTTTCTAAAGAGATCAAAGCCAAGGTGAAGGAAGGATACTATTCTTTATGTAACCTCATTTTATTATTCAGCTTTATTACTGATTCTTTCTTGAGGCTAGCGGAAATTACTTAGAGCTAACAATTTGGAATCATGACTCCTTGATGCAGACAGGCTCACTTCTTATCATGTATTTCAATATCAATATCTTTATTTTATATTTACTCTCTCCTACTTATTCATAACAGTGTTTGTATTTTCCTCTCTTTATTGCCAAGTTTCCCATATACAATGTTCTTGCTACATTTTAAACAATGTCCCTGGAGGGCCTGGAGAGATTATTCAGTAATTAAGAACACTGACTGGATTGGATTCCAAGCCCCTACATGTTGGGTCTCAGCTGAAATTCCAGTCCCAGTGTTTCTACTGCCCTCTTCTGTTATCTACAGGCACTGAATACACATGCTATAAACATGCCTGTAGACAAAATAACCACACACATAAAGTAAAATAAAAAATTTTAAAGATAAAAAGATCTTCCTGGAGTCATAGCAAGTACCCTTATCATATATTCCAAGATATGTAAATTATTTGCAAATAGTGTAACTACTATGCACTGTTGGAACAAATACAGAAATAGCGACTTGAAATGGCAGTTTTAATTCAGTTGCGAATATTTTCAATTAGATGAAACCCAGGAACTGAGTGAAATAATTAAGCTTAGTGTTAATACATTCATAGCTAACCAGATTTTATAGCATCTGATATTTCTTTGGAAAATTTGTTGCTGTGCTTAGAGTATTGGTAACCCAGTGTTTTGGGAGGTTTGGAGCCTTTGTGTGTGTGTGTGTGTGTGTGTGTGTGTGTGTGTGTGTGTGTGTGTGTGTGAATCACTGAAGGTGGATTTTTGTGGGTTATAGTCTGTCACTGCTACCTATCCTGTTCTGTTTTCTGCCTTCCACTGAGTGACCAGTCACTTTATTCTACTGATACAGACCAGATGGTTCCAGCTACCATGATGTCCTTGTTGGACTAAAATCCCTTGTGAACTAAAATAGTTTTTTTTTTCTTATGTGGGTTCTGACAGGTATTTTGTCACAGCTATGAGAAAACTTACTTAAAATGGTTTAGGAAGACATGACAGTGATGTGGAGAGAGTGATTTTAAAGAAGTACCTAAACTGAAATTCTTGGTTCTCACAAATAGTGAGACATTGTGATACAAACCTTGGGGTGATAATGCCTCTATTCTTTGTGTCTTTCTATTTATTTTTCATATGTACAATTCCAGCCTAACCTGTCCATTATGTTCTAAATTAAATTTCAACTCATTTTAGATGCTGGTGATCCACAGTTTCTCTCAAAATCAATTACAACAATGGAAAAAGAAGTAACAGTTTTTGAAAGGCTACAATCAGTGAACACAATCAGACAAAAGGAGTGATTCTTAGCTCTTTGTCTTGCTTCTCGGAGTAAAACTAGCAACATTTCTAGGAATATTTCCCATAAAGTGACTGCCAGTGAAATCTCTACCTGCTTTCTGGACTCAAAGGAAGACACAGTTTCTATCAAATCAGTAGATATAAGGTCCTCAGCCCAAAGAGTAGAGCTTGAGAGCATCAGAAAAGTAAGCACTGTTTTGTAGGAAAAGTATCATGTTCATTCAAAATTAATGTCTCTAACTAAAATAGTTATTGAATGAATGAACTGGTTCTGTTATCAGAAATAAAAGGACCCCTCAGTTTATTCTTTTTCACATATAAAATACCACATTAATTCATCTAAGAATGAGGTTTCAATAAGAGAATATCAATTAAATGTTTTGTTATATAGAATATAGATTTGCATTTTGTACTAGTAAATGCATAAGAAATCTAAGACTTTATGCTAATTCATATGATCTTCATATGCAATGTCTGGATAACTTTTGAGTCCACTTGTACATTCACTAAGAATATGCTGATTGAGTACTGCTAATTTTTTAAAAGGAAATAAAACCATTTCCCCAAATGGAGCAAAGATAAGGATAAGTAAATTGAAACATACAAGAACCTATGACAAATGGGGCAACTGAGTAGCCAAGACTATGAGAATCAGGAATGTAAAAACAGAACACTCAGTGTCCTGTGGTAATCATTTTTTACAGTCAAATATGACTTCAGTTCATAAACACTATGTACAAGAATCATACATTTCAACCTTAAAAATAAGTGTCTGTGCCATGATAAATCCAGGATTCCTAGGGTTGTGAACCATTCCTCTACAGTGTTTGTAAAGCTCTAAGAGTTATTTTAATCTGCATTCTAAACAGGAAGCCTGTGCTCATGTGCCCTGGGCAGTCTCTCTTTCTCCCTGGCACAGTTTCTGTTGAGTGGCTGTCATCAGATCTCCTCAGGCTGCATTTCCTTGAGTCTTTCCACAGAGAGCTTTGCATTTCCATTAGTGGTTGCACTTAATTTCAAATTTCTCTGAAAATAATCCTTTATTAAACTCAACAAAATTGCCCTCACCTATGTACATCTTGCTCTACCTAAAGCCCTGAAGGCTTTATCCAAATTATAACTCTAATGTTATTGTCTGCTTATCCTCATTATACTCAATGCTATTGATCTGTACTTTAAATATCTCCAGTTTTGAACGTAGAAATCAGAATTTCTTTTGTCCTCCCATAGATATTGTAATCAGAAGTTAGAAACAAAGCATTTATTTATATGTTAGAAAGAATGTTATGCTAATGACTTTATTAACTATAAAAACAGTACATGTTTATATTCCTAAAAAAAAAAAAGTAGCACTCATGCTTGTGATTAAATAGTGCAGATATTCTAAAACTATTTGCCAATTTTACCTTCGGAAACAATGAACACTGTTCCTTTTCTTTGATATACTTAAGATGGTTAGTTGACTGACAGATTGGGTGTCCTAATTGATGTGGTTAATGTCTATAATGAATATTATTTTACAAGAATGCAGAGTCACAAATAAAAAAACCGTTCTTTCCCTATCAGTTATTTATATTGTTTCCTTCATCCCTTTTATCTGGCGTTTATATACTGAAAATATTAGTGTATCTGAAGAATTTGATTAAACACAGTCAAGGCTATTCTGTATAAGCTGTCCTTAACAGGGGAGATTACCTTATCCATTTAATAGCTGGAACCATTAATTAATTAAAATCCCCAGGGTACAATTCAATGTCCAGTAGTTATTAGAGATTCAAGATTCAGTATAATCTTCACTGAAAACTGTTTTTCAAGATTTGGAAATTGAAGTTGGTTGAATAAAATTAATATTTATACATAATAGAAGCATATATAGATTAAATTTAAGAGAGAAGATGGAGAGAGATGGGAGGAGAGAGAGAATATAGTACTAGGAATTTAGAAGTTACTTAACAACTAAACTAAAACCTACAAATTAATGATAACTTATATAGAAACTTCTAAGGGTTCAGTGTTAATCAAATAATGTACGTTCTGGATTGGAACATTATAAAGAATATCTGGATGTAGTAAAGCAGTTTGGTTTTAAGTTATCTTTCAGTGACATCATGGAAAACTGCAGATGTCTAATAAATGATTGTGCATTAAACTGCTGTATAATGTGTTTCTAGGGACTTGCCTTAATGATGAAATTACTTTATTTTAAGAGTTATCTACAAGATTTCCCAAGGAATAAAACCATGTTTGCTGAGGAACCCAATTTACTGAAGGCTCTTGGTTTTGTAATTAACGACTTCTATCCACATCCTAGATTGAATAACACAAGAGCAGATGAATCTATGGGAAAAAAACACTGCGGGAAAATGATGAGAATTTTGTAGATTGTAGGAAAATAGTCAAGATAAGATGAAAATGATAATAAATGTAGTGATATCCAGGGTTCAGAATAGAGAGAGTTTGGATATTCTTGTTTTTCTAGAAAGAAAAAAAATTCTGTAGATCCTTGCACAAGGTGGAAGGCTCTGTAAGAGCAAAAATGACTTTTATATGCCTACAGAGTTATGATTTTGAAATACAGTATGAAAATATGCTCTATACAGATTTAATCATTTTTGTTGTAAATAATTTCCTCTGCCATTGATAGATTATGTAATAAGGTGAAGATTTAGCAAAATAATGGTACTAAGAAAAATGTCTAAAATAAATAGGTAATTCCCACAGCCCTTTAGTTGTTACGTTACTATGGTGTTGAGTACCATCTGTTCACACAACTCCATGAATATATTCATTGCAGAATATATGCATTGGTACCATGAAAAGAAGAAATGCAGTTCAGTGTGCTAACAGCGGGATGTCTAAAAGTCTTGATCAAAATGAGGCTTTAACAAAAAAAGACAATTAGAATATGAAAAAGGTAACTTTATGAAATATTTTTGTGGACTTGTTAAATTATGTTTCTACATTTCACTGTTCAGTTGTTGGTTGGATGATAAAGCACTACAATGTCAATTTGTGAGTCAACTTTTATCGTTAACCATCTCCTGTAGTTATAGCAGTCATAACAGTATTTTTTATAAGCAATGAATGTCTGTGAGTCATGCCTACTATTTTTTCCTTTTCAAATTTTATTCCTCTTGTTTCTTTGTCTTGAAATATTATACTAACTCAGGGTTTCAGTATAGGAAGCAATAATTACGCATATATATCAACCTTTCCTTCTCCTAAGTTAAGAAACCAAGAAAGGATTTCTTCATTGTATGTAATGTTAGCTGTAAGTTATACAGGTAACATTTTTATCAGATTAAGGAAGTTCCCTTTTGTGTCTCTTCAATTTAAACTAAAAGACCTCATTAATAAATCTCACAGGGGTCCCATTTATTGTAATTATCACATGGTAAAATTCAAATACCCATCTAGAAGACAATGGTTAAAAATTAAATAGATTAAAAAATAGTGATGCATTCACATAATGAAATATTCAAGAACAGAATTAAGAACTGATGATACATATTCCCACATGGTAAATCTTATAGAAACTACACAAAGCAGAGAATCTTGACTCAAATTATACACATTATACTCCATTTGTTTAACTATGAAAGTACATTTAATTTATGGGAAGAGATGTTAAAAAGATAATTATCTGTATGTAGAATTTGATAATCAAGGGGCAAGAAAGTATTATTCATGATTGATAGAAATGCCTTACATGTCTCTTTGGTGGTGTTTTATAGGTGAATATGGATGTCAACTCTCATGAAACTAAATAGTTAAATGTTATATGTTTTAACATAATAAATGTTAACCAATTTACATAATGACAGTGTAATAATATAAACCCATATACAAATAAACACTCTTTTTTTAAGAATTTTTTTATTCAATTTACATACCAATCACAGATCCCCCTCTTTCCCCTCCTCTTGCCCACCAGCCTTCCTCCCCCAACCCACTTCTAATTCCCTCCTCTGACAAAGTAGGGCCTCCCATGGGGAGTGAGCAGAGCCTAGTACATTCAGTTGAGGCAGATTCAAGTCTCCCCTTCCCTGCATCAAAGCTGTGCAAGTTGTCTCACTATAGGTAGTGGGCTCCAAAAAGCCAGCTCATGCACCAGGGATGGATCCTGATCCTACTGCCAGGGGGCTTTTTAAGCAGATCAAGCCACACAACTGTCTCATTTATGCAGAGGGCCTAGTCCAGTCCCATGGAGGTAATAAGCACACTTTTATAAGGAAAGTATTATGCTTAGTAAGCAACTTTTTTTTCTATTAAAAAGTTACCACTTTATTTTAATACTCAGGGGGAAAGTCAGATGATAACATGTTAAGAACAGAGAAATGGCATCTTAATTTTTTGTAATGTGTCCTGTGCAACACCATTATTTACACATCAAGTTGTATGGTCTGTAGTAATTTTATTTATTTCAGATTTTTTTGTAGGCTCCTTTATCTTTAAATACTTTATTTATGGTGTTTTTACTTCAAAGAAGATGATGGGCATTGAAGAAACTCCATATGGAGTTTGCTTTCTTTATGGCAAAAGTTAGCCATTTGGGCAAGAAACTGTTCTTGCCTGGACTGGTTGGTAAAATGTTGTATCAACTGAACATGTAGGACCTATGGAAAAATGACCACTAAATTTTTCTAAAACAAGGCAAGATGATCGTTCTGGTTCCTGCTATGCAAAGGAGACTGCCAGACATTCTGCAGGACATAGGGAGAAGCAACTGAGAAACTCTAGGGCTATAGGCTGAAGATGGATGCCCCAACATTGGAGAGGAACTTTGGGTGACTGTCCATGCAGCCATCTGTCTCTATCATTTCTAGAATTATGGAAATTTCTTGTGATGTACTTCCTATTTACCCAGGTAATATTATATCCTTCTAGGGTCTTTGATGGAATTAGGACTAGTTATAATTATAGCTTTCCTTAGTCAGGATAAAAGATAAATTAGATTTGAAACTTTAGATTCACCAAAGAGGATAGATGGTAAAATATTTTCTAATTTTGCCAAATATAAGTAGACTAGATACTGTAACTGTAATTCTTGCTTGATAACTGCTTTATCATATATAATAAAACCTTCCTTTTTGATTAGACAGAAAAAGGGATGTGCTGGAGGATATCTTTCTGTATGCTGTGAATATATGTTATTGGCATTGGTTAATAAATAAGCTGCTTTGGCCTATGGTAAGGCAGCTCAGAGGCAGGTAGAAAATCCAAAGAGAGAGACAGGAAAGAGAAAGTGAGGGAGGCACCAGACTGCCATCCTAGGATCAACATGTAATAGGATACAGGTAAAACCGCAGAACACATGGTGATACATAGATTAATAGTCATGGGTTGAGTTAAGCTATAAGAGCTAGCTAGCAAGAAGTCTGCTATAGGCCATACAGTTGATAATTAATATTAAACCTCTGAATGATTATTTTATAAGTGGCTGAGAGAATGCAGTGCTAGGTGGGACTGAAGGAATGTGGGACCATGGGGCCTGGAAGGAGCTGAGAAAACTTATAGCTACAACCATCATTTACACATCCAGTTGTATGAATATTTCAGATATTATAGGCTTAATTATCTTTAAATACTATATTTATTGTGTTTTAACTATAAGAAATTATACAGTTAACTTATGTAATTAACCACTCAATCCACTCAATATTTAACTTCTTAAAATTAAAAACTTTCATTGGTTTATAACTGTATGTGCTAGCTGCTCACATGGTCATGAATGGGAGGAACATAATCCAGATATGTACAGTTAGTCTCTAGGTATTAGCAAGTATTTCATTTTGGTAGTGGAACACAGTAATTGATTTGTTTATGTACATGCGTGTATGTGTGCACATCTGTGTACACGTGTGTGTTTATGTGGGTATGCACATGTGTGAATGCATATGTGTGCACAAGTGTGCACATGTGTGTGTGTGTGCATGTGTATATGTGCACACATGCTTGTAAAGGGCAGAATACAAATTAAGGTACTTCCTGAAGCACCATACACTTTGTTTTATTGCTTTTGTTTGTTTGTTTTGTATTATATTTTTATGTTTCAAAAGAAGTTTTGTTGATAGGATCTGGAGCTAAGTGGCCTAGCCAGAAAGCTCTATCACTCAGCACTGAAATCATAAGCACATCACTATGCCTTGCTTTTCCTGTGAGTGCTGGGGATGAAACTTAGGTCCTCATGCTTAGGTACCACGTTCTTCTCAACTGAGCTATCTCCCAGTACTTCAGATTTTTATATTTTAAATTGTTATATATATATATGTATGTATATATATATATGTGTGTATATATGTGTGTGTGTGTGTCTGTCTGTCTGTCTGTCTGTGTCTCATCTCTTGATCCTATAGCTCTATGATTAAGCCCATTAAAAACTGCAATATAACTAAATTATTTGTGCTGTATGACATATAACATACATGCAATGGTTTCCATGCTGCTAAAAGAATCAATGACTTGTAAATCTTGTAAGTCACAGACTAATTACTAATAAATAAACCTTAAATAGCTGCAAAGTGAAAAATAACATATTGATATTTTCTCTAGACTGATGAGATATTTCACACGAAAACCATATTACTATTGTGTAGAGTATTTTAATCGAGTCTCTATATAAGAGAAAATGATTTTCTGATTCTTTCTTGTAAAATTTGAAAATGTTTATAACTGGGAAAATTGAAGAGTATTGATGTCAAATTCATTATTCATGGTTATTTAGAGTTAACAAGAAATATAAGAGTATTTGAATCAGTTTTTCTGCTAATTACATAATGCTTCTAAATACGATTTTAACATTTTTTTAACTTATATGGCTACATAACATGGTGTGATCCTCTGCTGGTAATTTGATAATGTAATCATTATTTTTTTTCCCTCTGAAGTTAGACTTAGTGACTTACTGTTCTCGTCTTCTTTTTATGGATATATAAAATGTCAGTTGCTGGCACAATGTGAATGTACAAAAATCGATATGTACTTGTGATCAATCAGGCCATGATGTGAGACTGGTTAATGACTTTCACTGTCTTGTAATTCTACAAAATTTTCAACTACATCTTGTCTCTAATAACAGCAATGATTACAAATAATTTAGGTAATATTTATTGTTTTTAAAACTAAACTCATCTATTTGCAACCAAGCAAAAGGATTATTTGTTCAAAGGTGGGAACATACTAATTGATGAAAATACAAAAAGGTTTCATAGGAGGTCAATTATGAGCAAGGAAGAACATAGACAGAAGCTACTGTGTATTTGCAAAGCTGTTAAGTAGCAAAGCACAGGGTGAGAATTAGAGCCAATCTGAACAACCTGCTGGGTTATATTTGGTGCCATTCTAGAGCAGAAGACACCATTTTACTTTAGAATATTTGCATTTAACAATATCAACTCATATACATAATTTTAATATACAGATTAATTTTTAAATGGCATATATTATTAATTTAGCTTTTTGGAAGAAATTTTTATTGAGTTGATAGATTTTTTGCTATAAAAAACTATTAAATAAAGGAAGAAAATATGACCATTCAATAAATCAATTCATTTAACAATATTTGTTGAAATATCTGTTTGATCAGGAATAAAATGAAGTAGTGAGAAAACTAGAACACAAAGACAGATAAGAATCATAATCTTCATACAGTGCTTGCTGATTGTTAAATATGTAAAAAATGAGATTTTATCATCACTGCAGTATCATTCTGTACAGTACTATAGTGATAATATAGATTACTAAAATGCAAAAATATTGGCATAGAGGTATTCAGAGATTCTGAGTATGCTATGCAGAAGAGAACAGACTCACCAAGTAGAGGTCACTAGTTAAAAGATTATGAGTAGAGGAAGACAGATGGATATCAAGGTGTGTGAGGAATGGTGCCTACTCTGAAAACACACTAGAAACAGGTCTCAAATATAAACATGAACATTCAGAATAACAATTTTGATAGTGCAAATAATGTTGTGCTTCAACCCCCTCCTAATATTAAAAAATACAATCGAATTAAAAGTTTTCATTTTTGCACTCATCTTCTACCTAACAATCATAATGAGTTCTCAAGAAAGCTGTCAGCATGGTCATTTTTATCATGTGAATTACATAATGTTCTTGATCTTCTAACTTAAAAAATATTTTCCTTTGCTCCAGAGTAAGATTCAGATTGTGATAATGTAACATAGCAAATCACAAAGAATGTTTCCTTTTCCCAGTCTATGAACCATTGCAGCCTTATACATGGTATTTTAACAAACACACTGGAGTTTTGGTTTTGTTTGTTTCCCAGACCCCACAAAACATACTTGGTGATAATCATGAAATTAAAGAAATTATCTTCACAGATAGGAAAGAAAGCCAGGCCAAATTGTGTTTCTTGACTATATATATATGATTGTACCAATACAATAATATTAAAAATTAAAATATTCAGTATATATAGTATCTAATACTCTTATGCTAATGTAACTTTTACTATTTTTTTTTTGAGACAGGGTTTTTCTGTGTAGCCCTGACTGTCTTGGAACTTGCTCTGTAGACCAAGCTTGCCTCTCATTCCAAGATCTGCCTGCCTCTGCCTCCCAACTGCTGGATTATAGGTTTGTGCAACGACTGTCCATCCCTTATTACTTTTAAAATTCAGTTTGTTCTTTGAAATTTTTATATTAATACATGCATATAAACAGTTTGCATTAGTCTGATCCCACCCCTGTCACATCTCCCTTCTCTCTTTCATCTTTCTCTTCTTACAGGTCCGTTTTCCATATTCATGGGTTTTGGGTTTTGGTTTTGTTCTGATTCATTTAGTTTATGAATGACCATGGGTGTGATTATTGATTTAGAACTATCCATTGGAGCTTGTTAAGGTCTCCAGTAGTCATAAACTCAAAGCAAAAATTCCCCATTCTCCTTGAATCAATCAGTCAGAAGTAGTTCAGCAGTGAGCTGTAGGGATTCTGAACACCTTCTCATCTATGCTTGATGGTTGAAGGACCTATTCCACTACAGACCCAGTGCAGGCAAATTAAGTGGCCCTGTCTTGCTCAGAAAACAGCATTTTACAGTGCTTAACACGATGTCATCCATTTACCTATCCTTTCCTGAAAATGACAAGATTCAATCTTCTTTATGGCTAAATAATATTCCGTTTCTGTATATCATATTTCTGTATTAGTAAGGGTTATCTAGAGTAACAGAACTTACATAGTGAATTATGAAATGAATCTGTCTATATCTATCTGTATCTATTTATTGATCGATCGATAGATAGATATGCCTTTTTAAATCCTCACATCTCTTAAAATATCTGGATTAATGATGTGTCTTTCCACCTAAAAGATCAAGATTAGAAATAGAAATATATCTTCCCACTTAAAATTAAGCAAAAATCCCTCATGATATATCTCTTCATTTCTGTGTTTTAGCTAATTTAATCAGTAATAAAATTGACAACCAAGAATAGCTATCACATCATCCATTTGTAGACAGACAGCTGTGCTGAATCCATAATTGGCCATTGTTAATAGTGCCAATAAACATGGTATATGAATGTTTCTTTGTATGCTGATTTCATTTCATTCAGAAGTAATGATGTGAGAGAGATAGCTTGACTGCATGACAGTTCTAATTGTAAATGTTTTTGTTATACCATACTGTTCTTTATGTAGTAGCTGGACTTGGTGGTATTGCAGGGAACATACTTTTCACTGAAAGTTTGAATTGGTAGCACACTTGTGGACTTTCCCCATTGTTCCATTATTGGTAGGCTACTGGGTTCTGAAGAAATCATAGGTTAATGTTCGTTGTATCATAGTAACTCTCTTGATA
The DNA here is from genome assembly GCF_049852395.1 of Peromyscus maniculatus bairdii. Lineage (NCBI taxonomy): Eukaryota > Metazoa > Chordata > Mammalia > Rodentia > Cricetidae > Peromyscus > Peromyscus maniculatus. The sequence goes on from NC_134853.1 coordinate 19,801,746, forward strand.
TGGCTGATCCAAGCACAGTGGCATTTTGAACTAATTGATCACAAGCAGAAGCTCTCTGTGGAAATTTTCAGTGAAGTGGACTTCAAAGCATGTCCATTAACATGTGAAATCATTACATAGTGTTTTATTAGATGTCAGGGCTCACACAGCAAAGACACACAGGCCAAACATGCCTGGAATCAACAGTTTTGATAAATGAAGTTTTACTGGGGCACAGCCACCCTCATTTATTTATGTATTGTCTATGGCAGCTTCTACAAGGGAATAATCTAGTGACTGGCAAAGCTAAGAATTCAAACAGTCTGTTGCCTCACAGAAATATCTGCAAACTTAATGTCTGTCACATTGCTTGAAAACTGTGTGTGTTGAAGTTTAATTTAAAATGAATTGGTTTTTGAACTGTATTAGATGTTACTGAGAAGTACACCTGAAGAAACAATGTTTTTAAAATGACTGTGAGGAGATTATGTGAGTCAAAGGACGAGGAACGTTTGCTTTGGGATTATGTCTCCTAGAAATGTCAAAGAAAGTAAACCCATGAAATACCACCCATGTGGTTGCCCAAACATGACCTAAACAAGCACGATGTTAATAGACATGCTAGCATGGAAGGAAGAAAGCTCATAAGGCCTCAACCCTAGACAAAGGACTACAGGTACTAAGAAACATTGTGAGAAGGAGAAATAGTCTACCCCAAGAAAGAACACACCAAAAATTAGTCTTGAAAGCATATACATGTAAGCATCATTAGACAAATTAAGCAGGCTGTGCATTTATATATAACTATACACATACACACACATAACTAGCAATAACAATTAAAGAAAAAGAGGCTATACATTTATGAATTTAAATGAGAATGGAGGTGAAGGTATATATGGAAGGGGTGTGAGGGAGGAAAAAGAAAGGGGCAAATAATATAATTATAATCTTTTAAACGTTACTGTGAAGTTAACTGAGGAAAGGTATGTTTTTCTCCAGGGAGTGTGAAAATGAAACGTTAACAGAGTTTCCATTAACATTGGAACTAAAATACAGTTAGCAAAGAAAAAAAAAAAGACAGAGCACTTAGGATCCATACAAGCTTGAGAGATGGGAAATAAGGTATCATGACATGATTTATGACTTCATTTCATAGAGAAAGATATTTTTATGATACAAATATTTCTTATCTGAAAATGATTATAGCTAAAGCATTTCCCCCTTCTGCACAAGCTGTGTTATGTGCTACACAAGTTTGGTGTCACAAACGTGATCGAAGGTTGTGCTTGCCCAATTAGTTGCATGAGTTATCTCTATCCGTGTTAGTAGGATGAAGGCTAACATTTTTAGTCCTCAGCATCTAAAACTGCTGTTTGTTCATTGGCCTTTTTGCCCTAAAAACCTGTAGATGGACGTTGGGACCCGGTAAATACTGCACAAAAATCTCCATTTTCAAACATTCCTGGTTCCTGTTGCTGTCATTATTCCAATGCTGTAAAATCGGAATTTGCCTTCTACTGTCTCTGAGGCAGAATTTCAGATTTTTATCGTTTATCCCAGGAGCATTTTGGACCCCTTACTTTGGTCTATCTCATTTTTTGTGATCATTTCAGCATGCAATGGGCACACGTTAGAAAGATTTAATTCGGCATTAGAGTCCTTTCCCTCCTGCTTTGATCTCAGAAGCCGTGATTTCACGGCATTCCACTGAATAACTGGGAAACCACTCTTTTGACTCTGAGAAGAATGCAGATTCCAAAGAGCAACTGGACTTACCTAGACAAACAAAGTTTCTTGTATCAGAGTAAAACTAAATAATTAACTCATAAATTATAATGATGCTCTGCAAATGGCATCGGTAAGATTATAAATATCCACTAAAATATTTCTTGAAAATTACTTTCAGAAATTATGGTGAATTAACAAAAAATTAGCAAAATAAAAGAAACAATGCTTTCACATGCTACCCGTGTTGTTGTGCTGTGCCATATCCCATCTCTCTGCCTTCAGCCAATATAAACTAGAGCTTCCTAATGAGCAGCAGCATAAAGAAATGTCCATTTCCATCTTTATTATCTATGTAAAGAAAGGAATCCATTTACCTGTGGTAGGAGATCCATAGAAACAAATTATCACTTCTGTGGTAGCTCATTTACTATCAAAACTGGGAAGTTCAATTTTCCCCAGAACTACAATGGCTTTGTTGTTTCAACTGATAATGTATGTAAATATACTAATTGTTTTTTAAGATGAAAAAAAATCATTCCAGGTTGAGGGAAAAGACTTGAAATATCAATGAAACAAATTTAGTGTGTGTGTGTGTGTGTGTGTGTGTGTGTGTGTGTGTGTGTGTGTGTGTGTGTGTTGTATGGAAAGGATACATGACACAGTGTATGAAGATCAAAGGAGAACTTCTAAGAGTCAGTTTTTACCTTCCATTTCCTTATGGAAGAAGCTCAACATAGTTCTGTGTATGCCAAGCTAGTGAACCTGTGAGCTTCCAGGCAATTCTCCTGTTTCTGTCTTCCATTGTTGCCCAGGATTGCTGCGATTACAGGCACAAACAATCTGGGTTTTTTGGGACCCAGAAATCAAATCAGGCTGTGAAGCTTGCACACTAACAGTTTTCCCCATTGAGCCATTTCACGGGCAAGTGTTTTTTTGTTTGTTTGGTTGGTTGGTTGGTTGGTTGGGTTTTTTTTTAAATGACGATCTTTCATACAAATTCATTTCTGTGTTTCTCCATGCATCCAGTTTAAGATAGATCCTACTGCTTGCAGTGACTTTGATTTTTATGTTAAAAAAAAGGGATGATTTTCTTAAAAGTAATTCGAGAACACATTTATTTTCTCTTCTTTTCTGTCTTAGTTACTTTTCTATTGCCATGAAAAAGGGTCATGACCAAGGTAACTTACTAAAGAAAACATTTAATTTAGGGGCTAAGGGCTCAGAGATCAGTTGGAGTCCATGACTGTCATGGTGGAAAGCCTGTTGGTGGGCAGGCATGAAGAACGGTGCTGGAATAGCAGCTGAGAAATTACCATAATCCACAAGCACAAGGCAGAGATGGAGACCTAACTGGGAGTGATGTGGGCTTCAAAGTCCACACCAAGCAACATATCTCCTCGAACAAGGGAATACCTCCTAATCCTTCCCAAATGGTTTCACCAATTAGGGGCTAAGCATTCAAACACGGTGGTGATCAATCTCATTAAAAGCACCACACCTTCCTTCCTTCCTTCCTCTGCCACATAAAATGAATAAACGCACAGTCAGAAACAGTCTCAACAAGTCTCAGTGATGGACTCTTTGATCCAAGTACCAGTTCCCAAACTGAGAACCAAGTATTCTCAGAGCATTTGTAGATATCTTTTATGTAGTTGAAATTTATTTTAATTAGTTCATTTATATATTTATTTATTGTGTTTCTGTATGATTGTTCTCAGAGCATTTGTAGATCTCTTTTATGTAGTTGAAATTTATTTTAATTAGTTCATTTATATATTTATTTATTGTGTTTCTGTATGATTGTACATCTCAGTGTGTGTGTGTGTGTGTGTGTGTGTTGCTCAATAGTTAGATTTTTTTTTGAGATAGAACAGTATAATGGCAATAATGTCCTAGATGATGATAGTATAAAATTTACAAAGTGAAGAAATATTCTCCAGAGGAAACTCTCATATGTTATCTATGTTAGAAAAGTAAACTGTAGATCCAATGCTATGAAAGTGGAAATTTTAAATTTTCTTGAGAAAAATTTAAACTTTGAATAATTCCCTAAGAAAAAAAAAATCCCCAAACTCTACATTGTCACTATAATATATGTAGTTTATTGTTTGGAAGCCCATGAACTCTGTGGACTGGTGGCTGTGAAGCCCCCATGGGACTGGACTAGGCCCTCTGGATATGGAAGACAGTTGTTTGGGGGGGCACCAAGGCAGGGGGATTGGGATCTGTCCCTGGTCTATGGGCAGGCTTCTGAAACCCAGTGCCTGTGGTGTGACACTTTGCACATTCTTGGTGCAGTGGGAAGGGGCTTGGATCTGCCTAGGCTCAATGTGCTGGGCTCTGCTGACTCCCCATGGGAGACCTTGATTTGGGGGATGTGGGGATGCAGGGTGGCTTGGGAAAGAGGGCTGGGGGGTGGGAGGAGGGAGGAGATCTGTGGATGGTATGTGGAGTGAGTAGAAATTTTCTTAATAAAGGAAAATGAAAATAAAATAAACAAAAAAAATATATGCAGTTTATTAACTTCATGTATTTAACTGAATATTATTTATTCAGGGAATAAAAGTTTCATTGATTTATTTATGAATTTAAAATGACACTTTCGTGTGTTTGTGTGTATGTGTGTGTGTGTGTGTGTGTGTGTGTGTGTGTGTGTGTGTGTGCATGCACCACATGGCATACATATATGAAGGTTACAGGACAACTGAGGAGGGCTGGTTCCCTCTTTTCACCATGTGAGTCCTGAGAAGAAGACACAACTTGTCAAGCTTTGTAACAAGTACTTCTACCGTCAAAGTCATCACACTGATATTTTTTAAAAAATTGTTTTATGCTTCCTAAACAAGGTATGCTTCCATTTATTAAAATTTTACTGAGTACAAAACCAGAGCCTAGTCTTAAGTGAAATGTTATGTAGTACATGGAGAATGTGAGGGCAGCTACGGTAAGTGGCTTACTTAAAAAAAAAATAATACATCATTTTAAAATTTATTCTTTGCTGGGTTGAAAAGTCATCAACAATCTTCCCTGACTATGAACTGAGTCAGAGTACAAGTTTTATTTTTAAAAAAAAATAAGAAAACAAGACAAAACAAAACAAAAAACCCCACTTCTTCAAAATAGGTACTTGATGTATTCTCAGTAGAATTCTGGTTTGAGAGAAATGGGAATAAAAATAAATTACCAAATTGTAACATTTATTAACAAGTCTTTAAAAAACTTAACTAGAGATTATAAACAAATCTGAGATATGAGAATTATAATTACTGTAACTTCATTTGGCAATATGGCAGTGTTTAGTCAGTGAGGCAACTGCATTTTGAAAGCATTGAGTAGAAACAGCAGAGTATAGGATAGGTGATCCACTCCTGCTGTGAGATTCAGAGCCCTGGCTATGGGGAAGACAGGCCAGGAGAACACAAGTCCTTCCTCCTGTTCCAAGGGTTTGCCTTAGATTCTGTGAACTCAGAGATTGTAGCACATTGACATTTTTTTAGAAGAAAAACAAACTGTTTTCTTGATTTAAGACTTAGAAAATGTTGTAATCTTTTTATTTCTTTTGTAACGCACTCAGGGACATATAAGACAGAATAAAACATCACTGTGTATGTAATGCTTCAGACTACTTTGTATGAAATGAAAATACAATTATCCAAAAATTTAACTTTGTAAATGCTAAAAGTAGGTGATATCCAATGTCTCTGAGAGGGAATGTTTATTTTTGAAACTTTATTCTGGCCTTTTACTTCATGCCATCTGGTAAACTTAACTGATAATCAAGGCTGAATAACTTAGAGTATCTACAATCAGTGTGTAATCAGATCTGATGAGAAAGCTTTTCCACGTGCTTATTGCATTCCCAGACAGATATCTCTTAAATGCACTGTTTTAAAGGGCTACTGTCTAAGCCCTCAGGTCTACCTCTTGAACCAGAAACAGTCTTTTGTTATCAATGTTCTGATATGTTACTATTTCCGATCAACCTAGGAGAAATGGCATTTCAAATGCAGGTCTTAGGTTTTAAGACTTTTGTCCTTGTGTCCAGCCTGAGACTGATGTGGGGATTGCTGGGAATATTTGCAGAAAAAAAAAACTGTTTTATTCAGAGTCACTTCTAAATATTTGGCATCTGAAATGTTACTAAATGAAAATTAATTGCCTTTCATAAAAAGAGAAATTTTACAAGACTGTGTAATCATATTAGAACAATGACAGGGCTCACTAATGGAAATTAAATGTGATACTGGGTGTTCTGGCAGCATGGCCTGGGAACTGGGCTTGCATGTTAAAGTGTGATTTCTGTCCCCACTGAGTGGATTTTTGAATCTCAAAAGAATTAGTTCTGTCAAAGAACTAATTTTGTTGACAGAATTAAGTTGAGAATATACAACCTCAATGTATGTGCTCTAATTGTTTGTAATAAAAAGATGATATAAAACAATAATCTCAATTCTGGCTGTCAAACTTGATCAAGTCGTTCTTTTAATAGTTTGGGGGTCATGGTAATACCCTTGACTGTAGCCTGAAGTCATTGTCACTGCAGTTTACATGTAAGATATTGTCACTGAGGAGCTTTAGGTGCGTGTAAGAAATGTAGCTGATTTCTACAACAAAACAAAACAACAACAGGAAAACAGCTTCAGTTAATGTGCTGCATTTCTGACATGCTTCAAGAAAATGAAAATGCAGCTGTATAAACCATGGTGTCAGTGGCTTTACTGGCAATTTTATTCACGTACAGTTATACTTACTAAGTTTGCTTGTTTCTTTCTTTCTCTTCCTTTTTTATCTGCTCTATATCTATCTTCTCATGCATTGTGACACACAACTCTGAAATTATTCTAGCGACAGTAGCAGGGACAAACTCAACACTTATCAAATTGATTGTGACATTAGAAGAAACTGCTCTGACCTTGTGCTTTGTGTCTAAGCTTCAGCGGTTTTCCTTTAGGACTGATAGGACTGACCCTGGCCAAACAGATCTCTCGATTGTTGCTGATGCTTTCATTATGCAAGTACATCAGACTTTGTAGAAGCCTCTACTCCTGTGTAGTAGTCAACTTAAAGTTGACTCCATTGCCAATATTGCTAGTGGATTAACTCAGGGAACTAAATAATGCTCTCAGATGTGCATAGCTCAAAGGAAATGATGCTATCATGTAAACTAAGACCACTTGGTTTTATGTCCTATGCTCTTGACATTATGTTAGTGTGCCCATACATGTAATTTTCCTAATAGATAATGGATTCCCAAAGCTGGATCTGTCATTAATTATCATAAACTTCACAATTCAAATTTTTGGCTTTCTAAACTACTAATAAAGTGTTTTGTGAAATATTGTAGTTTTGTTTTTGAGACTTGAAAATGTATCTATTTATGCTGAAGTGGATTTCCTTTTAGAAACAGAGACTATTTATTTATGAATATTATTGGAATTAAAAAGCAGTTTTGAAAGTCAAATAAAATAATATTATTTAAGATCACAATGGACTACTCCCTAGTCTTACTGAAATACTTTAAATTGTTCCACATAATTTTAAAAATCTGTGCTAATGGAATTTCTGCACTGATGTTTTTAAATTGCTCACTTGAGAATTACCAATTTTAGCATCATATTTGTTGAATTACTTTAGCCTAAAATAACCTGATACTTCAAATTTCTTCATGACAGATATGTTTTTGTCTTCTGAATGAAACAAAGATAATATAAACTATGGCTATACATAACAACATATAACAAAAATGTGTATGTGTATATATGACAGAATATGACTGTAATCTGGCAGGCATTTGGCTAGAAGGGAATAGAAAGTTCTTTGAACAATGACTAGAACACACTGTATATTCAGGCATCTTTTCCATTTGGCATGGCAAACTAAGATGGTCGATTCTGTGCTATTATTTCTTTCTGCTCTGTAGATCCCTTGTCTCATCTTCTGCTTAAAGTAATCATCAATAACTGCAAATTTACAGTGTCAAAGATGCTATCCTCAAAGCCCACTCATTCTTTGGACATAAAAATGTAATTCTTTGAACATGAAATCTTGTTTGATTTTTTCCTTAGTTTGTATAGGTGTGGAGAATTGAATTCATACATCGTTTTCAGTTTTGAAACAGGTATCATTTGGTAACAAAGGGTCTTTTAAAATTACAATTAATTATTAAGTTATAAAATGACAAGTTTGAATTTTTTAGTTATTAATTTCTTTTTAAGTGTATTGGTGTTTTTGCCCGTACGTATGTCTGTGTACCTTGTGCCTCTCTGAAGAGGGCATTGGATCTATGGGGCCTGGAGCTTTAGCTACCATATGGGCACTATGAAGCAAACCCAGGTCATCTGGAAGAACAGCTAGGCCTCTTAACCATTGTGTCATACTTTTCAGCCTCATTTTTGAAATCTTTAAGGATATGGTTCTATATTGAGACATCTCAGAGAAACTGTAGTTGAGTGATATAAATTGTGAGGCTTTCATTCTGCAATTTAGCTTGTGGCATATGGTTAGCATCTTGTAATTAAGAGGACATAAAAAGGTCTACCCGAGTACAAAGTGTATTAATTTGCTATCAAGGATGGCTCATCAAGTCTCATTAAGTGCGTAGAGTTTGTGTTTGTGACTATTGCTCTGTGACTCAGGGGATGAGCCTCAGTGATTTTAGAGCTAAAACTGTTTCATTTTACCTCCCATGGCAGAGCTGGTACTGGGTATGGAACAGGTCTCCCCTGAAGCCATAGAAGTAAGCCATACGTAGCAACTGTGAATATTTATGTAGACAACTATATGGGGCTTCTTTGCTCTTACATTTTGCATAGTTTTTATTAAGAAATAAGGCCATTATATTTGACAATTTCCAGTAAGAGATTTGTGGATGTTTTCCATGTAATTGCCTTATACTCACATCACTAACCCCTTAGGAAGGAGAACAATTGAAAGGCCTTGTCCTACTACAGAGTAATGGCTTACAGCTAGAAGAGTTGGCATCAAGTTATGCCAACATTTATCTATTTTCAGTAACTGAAAACTACATGTATTTATTTTGTGTATGTGTGAGGACACAGTGCAAGTATATCACATTTAAGTCAGAGAGAAACTCCAAAGCATCAGTTTTCTCCTACCATGTGGGTAGTCAAAGGTTGTCAGGCTTGGCCGCAAGTACCTTTACTGACTTAGACATCTTTTGCTCCAGCATCAAATAATCTAGATAAATGCTAACAAAGCTAATGTATCACAGACAATGTGCTCTTGTTGCAAATATAATGGAAAGAAGATTCCCAGGAAAAAACTTTTGTAAAACGTCTTAGACACATGAAGAGATACTTCAGAAACACTGTTTTTTAAATAAAAAATAATGTCCTACAGTGTAGAATTCTTGAACTACCTAAAGTTTAAGTTAATACACCATGAGAAAAAGAATGACTCGCAAATTCATGAGTAAGTACCCTCCCTTCCTAGTGATGGAGACCACATTGTGACCAAAGCTGAGTTCATCTTGGTACTTGCACAAAGATGCACCTCAAATTGATAGAGTGTGTTGTTATGTCAACTGCACTTGGGCTTAACAGCACTACTATCGTCTGTACTACTAGACTTTTGAACCTTAGTTGCTTTCTTTAGGAAATAGCATGAATACTGCGTGCCTCATCTGCTCACAGAAATAATAAGAATGGCACAGCTCCTGGCTCAAATTGTCATATAGGACAAAATATAAAGAGTTCCTCATGGAGCTACAGTGTTACATGTCCTTGGACCTTTAGCTCCAGGATAATGCAGGTCTCAACATAGTAGGCTGACTTCTTCTTGAAACCTTGCAAAGGAAGGAAGTGCAATGCTGCTTCTAAAGGGGACACATTTAGAACACAGTTGTAGCAGAGTGTTCTGAGAACTGTGGATGAACCAAGAACTTGAATATTGCATTTTTATAGGCACCCAACCATTATGATTTAAAATAAGACTCTAGCTTGTATATATGTACTCCTACAGTGAAGTATGTGAAACTAGGTAACTTATAGAGGATAGATGTTTATTTTTAGAGTCTGGGAAATTCACTGGCAAGGCTTTAATAGGGTTGCTATATCATGAAGCCCTAGCCTACTGAAAGGCACTTTGAACATGTCCTTCAGCTGGGAACCAGATACACATGCAAAGGAGAATAACCACTTGTCTTCAGTTTCTTTTTAAATGTGTGTGTGTGTGTGTGTGTGTGTGTGTGTGTGTGTGTGTGTTGTGTAGATGTCATGTGTATGCAAGTGTATGAGTATATATAGAGACGCCAGAGGTCCACAAGGAGATGAAGTCTCACTAAATCTGAAAACTACCTCTATAAGACTAGCTTACCAAGTTTCAAACATCCTCATCACTGCATTTCTAGATTAGGGAGTATAGGTGCATGACTCAGAACCTGGTTTGTCACACTGTTGTTGTATGTCCAAACTTAAGTCCTCATTCTAGTGTCACAAGCACTCACTGAATTACGTCCCTAACCCATTTCACTTTTTGGTAAGGTTTCTAACCACACTTACGAGAGTACTCTCCTTTAACTTAATCATCTTATAAGGGGACCAACTATTTAAGGTATGACAGTAGGGTGTAAGTTTCATCCTGTGAATTTTTGAGGAATACATAAAATACATAGCAATTTCAGGGGTTTTGTTGTTGTTTGGTTTTGGTTTTGGTTTTTTTTTTTTCAAGACAGTGTTTCTTTGAGTAGCCCTGGCTGTCCTGAAACTTGCTTTGTAGACCAGGCTGGCCTCAAACTCAAAGATCTACCTACCTCTGTCTCAGTCTCCAAGTGCTGAAATTTAAGGCCTGTGCCTCCTCCCCCCAGCTACCAATTTCAGTTTTATCTTGATCTAAGAATAGACAATGAATGCCCTTAGCCAAAATTTTGAGTAGCATGTTTTGTGGTATGTGAAAATGTGTTATACAGGAGTCTTCTACCTCAGAAAGAGACATGGTATAACAGGTAGGGGCACTGTGATAAATGAGAGGGTTCTCTCCAAAGCCCTAGTTGTCCCAGCAGATTTGTGCCCAAGAAGTAGCCATTGCATGTAAGTGTTTCATTGTCCCTCAGGGAATCAGTGCTAAGACTAATCATCCAGTGTGCCTGCTGCATATGAAAACAGAAGAGAACATCAGCACTGTTTTAAGGATCATGTGGCTTTAGGAGTTTCATGCTTTAAAAACCTATGCACGTACTTGCCAGGCCTATACTTTTCTGTATAAATCCTTCTAAAGCTGAGGTCATTATGGTTTGTGTTTATGATCCTAAATGATCATCAATTTTCTTTTTGTCAAATGCATTTCAGAATCACCATGTAAACAATAGCTACCCAGTAATCACAATTATGCTGAAAACTGCCTTGGCAAAACAGAACATTTTCACTCACTTATTAGAGGAAACCACTTCATGCTGATTTTTAAATAGCATTTACTTTCCCATATTGTGTATTGTATACACTAGTGATAACCTTTTTGAGTGAAGGAAGATTTTATACGCCATTTCAAATAGTGACTGCCATTTGAAATAAGCATTATATGTGCCTTAAGTCATTATTTAGCTTATTTTACTTTTGACATGCTCTCAAAAGCTATGCATAAAGTTTAAAATAAGAGCATTTTAGATAATAGTAACAGGTATACTGCATTTATCTTGTTCTCAAGTGTGCTTCTACTCTTCCCCCAAATATGATCATGTCTGCCAGGTTGAGCATCTCTACCTCTTCACATATAGAAGCCCTTATACTTGATTTAGATAGCTGCTCATGCCAGAAAGGACATTACTAGCTTGGTGTGTAAGGAAGAAAAGGAAACAATCTCAAAACACAGTTTGTAAGAGGGAATAAATTTTCAGCTGACACAATGAGGAAAAACCTATTTCCTGCCTCTGAGTTATGACAGGGCCTCTCATAAATGTTAACCTTCCAGAAAGTTATTTTTTTCTTCCTTCAGAATCTTTGACTGTTTCTGTTAATATTTTTGACTGTCAGTAAAACCCACTACGTGGTCATTGAAAGCAGTGGGTATTCCAGTGAATATTGTTGTCATAGAATTATCTCAAAACTATAAAAAAATGAACTCAACTGATATTTATCTAATATTTTGAGGCAGAGGTCATAGTGATAGTAAGAAAATAATTCATGGCAACAACAAAGATACCTAGATAGTAGAATTATATCCAACTGGTCACCCAGTTTTAATTAACTGTGTATATACTCCATGAACTAAGTTAAAATTAAATACAAAATGTACTCAATCTTTGACCTAAGTGATGTATAAATAGAGTTAAAATGTATGTTACATATAAAAATATAATACATACTATGTAAACTCTTCATGCAGCAGAGTAAGAAAAGTAAAGAGAAAAATAAGTAAGATATAGGGAAACAAAAGTAGTTTACTTTTTTATATACAGTTTCTTCTACAATTATCAAAAAATCAGATGTACAAACAGTTTACCTTCACTTACAAAATTGTGTCCATCTCATTGGCAAAACAGCTAAATTTATTTAATGAAAATGTAGTGTAGAGAAATTGCTTTAGAACTATAGGAATTTTCTCCATGTTAAAATCCATGAAAATTGATATAACAATATTCTCTGAGATAAATAATACATAAGGGTCATTTTGAAATTCTTCAGTGATGCCAGGCAGTGGTGGCACATTCCTTTAATCCCAGCACTTGGGAGGCAGAGCCAGGTGGATCTCTGTGAGTTCGAGGCCAGCCTGGTCTACAGAGCAAGATCCAGGACAGGCACCAAAACTACACAGAGAAACCCTGTCTCGAAAAACCAAAAAAAAAAAAAAAAAAAATCTTCAGTGACAACTGTATCAGTCATAATTGTTGGTCACAATTGTTGTCAATGAGTCAAGCAAAAGTTGTGTCTGTCTAAGATGATAAAATAAGAGAAGTCCTCTGAGAAGCAGTGAACTCAGGACCTCTCTAACTATACTGGCGTAAGCTTCTCTATTCCCCAGATGCCCATGGACAGCCCTGTGTAAGTCATAGGACTTCCTTGAGCTTGCTTTGTCCCTCCATTTTCACATTGCTCTGAGAGACACAGATCTGTTACTGAAACGTTTTGACTTAGCATATTTTTAATTTTAATTTTATGTATATGGGTATTTTGCCTGCATATAAGTATGTGCGTGCCTGGTTCCCATAGAGGCGAGAAGAAAGTGTTGAATCTTCTGGAACAGGAGTTATAGACAGTTGTGAGTTACCATGTAGTTGCTCAAAATTGAACCCTGCAGCATTGGATGAGAAGCCAGTGTTCTTAACCACTAGACCATCTCTCCAGTCCCATCATAGACATTTCATAACTATAACAGCTTTATCATGGTGTGAGTAAACTTACCCACCTGAAGATTAATTTCTATCCATCTCGATTACTCGGAAGCTGATATGATATATATCAATAACTGGTGACAGATAGTCTACAATAAACTAGCAGTCTCTTGAATCTGATTTTCCATGCGCCATCCCTATAGGCATACTACTTATGGCAGTATCTCAATTGTTAAAGGAAAGTTTCTAAAATAATTTCATAAAAACAACCTTTGTCCAACACAGTTACTTGAAAGTATTAAGCATACACTCCTGATGCATCTTACATAACCATCCTGGTCCTTATATGAATTATCCAAAGCTTTGCATGCAATATCAAGACTTAAGAGAACATGAAAAAAAAAAAACAAATTGTTCAGAACACTGCTTTTACACAATTAAAGGCCAGAACTTCCATGACATCCCATCCTGAAATGTGCACTCTGATATGCCCAATAAGGATTTAATGTGAAAGACACGATACATGCAAATGCTAATTGCTCAGGAGTAAAAGGCAACTACCAACCAATGCCTCTACATGTCACTTGCTGATTAAAACACCTTATAGTAAAGTTGATTCACAAGAATCTCTTCTACATTTCAGTGACCTTATAGGAAATATTATTGCAGTCTATACCATATCAAAATGGAGCTTGAAAATTTTTTGACAGGAACTCATGAAAAACATTAAGAATTAGTATTCAAACCTACTTTCAGAAACATTATCAGAAAAATTGTCTGACCAGGTAAGATTTTTTTTTAAGATGTGTAAATTATCCTTAGATTAACTCAACTGAATATAAAAAATAACATTTTTGTTAAATAAACACTACATGAGAGCATAGACCCCTCTCTTCCTTGTATTCAGGATAATAACTATGTGGATCAATTAATTTTCTCATTTCTTTGACAAAATAGCCTGATACAAGTAATGTAAAGAGTGCAGGGTTATTGGGGCTCAAGTTTGAAAGTGTAGGTCATGATGGTCAGCAAATGGTGGTAGCAAGAACTTGAGGCAGCTGGTCATATTATATCTAAAGTCAGAACCAGAGACAGATAAATGCTGTTGCTTTGTGAATTTCCTTTTGTATTCAACCTGACAGCATCTCAGAGAATGCTGCTGCTCATATTCAATGTAGGTCTTTCCTCTTCAGTTTATTATTTTTGGGAAAATAAAAAAAATCTCATAGACATAACCAGAAGTGTGTTGACCTTATATTCAATCAAGTTGATGATGATGATTAACAATCACATTATACTATTATTTTAATCACTTGCTATGTACCAAATACTATACTTATTGTCATACTATATCTTATTTAAATACTCAAAGTCATGGCAACAAGTACTGTTATGTTAAACTTACAGACGATTCACGTCAAAAAGGTTGAATAAATGCTCAAAGTTGCACTGCTGGGAAAAGGTGGAGCAGAGATTTGATCTCTAGATTGCACAACCATACCAAGAAAACATTCTAAAACTTAAGATATGTTTGTCCTCTAAGTAAGGAAAGTCTATCACACTAATGAAGCTAGTGTTAAAGGGCAGTGCAAAGTCTGTGTGCAGACTAAAATGCCTATTGCACTATGACATTTGGTAGGATAATTATCTCATGACTACTGTCACTCATGTCTACTGTCACTCTATTTATTATTACTTCTATATTAAAGCAGTTTTAGATCTTAATCTGCATTGAGCTTATAAATGGCTATCAAATATAATCTCACATTCTATTATATAGACAAGACTATATAACTCATATTTTTTGTATCTCTTAAATGTTTCTTTTATTTTACTGGGACTCTGCCTTATATAGCTAAGGGCAAGAGTAAAGTACACAAAATTCTGTGTCTTCATAGACTTTTTCCTAAATAAGGCCAGAATTTATTCTACTGAGAAATTACCCCATCTACTTTTACTAGGTACTTATATGTGAATCAGTAGGTCTATGTTCCTTCTCTTGAACTTTAGTGAAAGTTAAATGGGAACTCTGTGATTTATACACATGAAGAAATGATGCCCATATCACTTCTTTTTGCTGCTTAAAATGTCCCCCAAACATTCAGGTTTACAGAGGTAAACTCTCTATCCCAAGTATTGTAAAAATGACTGTTTATATTTATGAGAAGCAAAGACGTCAGGGAACTTGTGGAATTTAAGACCTTTGGCTCCTGGACAGTCTGCCAAAGGAACACAGCGATAGCTGGAAGTTGCTCATTTCTGCAGGCAGTTCAGTAGCCTGCATGAAATCACGCAAGGTCAACATTTAACTCCTAAGGGAACTGTGTGACTGGCATTTTGAACAAAGGTGACAGAAATTGAATGGACCTGTTAACTAAGATTGGGTGAATTTTTGCTGTGTATTTACCAGTGCTTAAGCTCCTGAAACTCAGCTTCAAATAGCCTGAAAACTTAAGATGGAGAGAAATGTTTTATTCAGTGAATAAGTTTGGGAAATGTAGCTGATCTTCATTCCAGTGTATACAGAAGGATTATCGTCTTATTACTTCCCCACTGCTGGCATCCTATAATAGATTACTTACAAGTGCATATAACAATGTTTCTGCTTTGAGTCTTCACTCTTGCCTTGTTGAACTTCATGAATGTAATTAATGCCATACCATTTACAATTAGTTGATTCAGGAAAAGGCAGATACAAAGTTGCTTTTTCTACTATTATTGAAAGAACTATTTTTGAAATTTATGGCATGACAATGATAAAAATTTATTAGAGAATATTTTAAGAATAATATCTGAGCATTCTAAAGGTACTTTATTATCATGTTCTATCTGTATAAACATAAAGGAACCCTTGTTAGTTTGTAACCATCCCCTTGCATTGTGGCATCATGAATTTTGGCATTCAGTATCTCCTTAAATATACTTCAAGTACTTTACTGGAAATACTCCAGATCCAAGAGACACTAAGGGGAAAATTATCATACAAATGAATATTGAGTAATAACTTAAACCATTGGAAGATATACAGTAAGTTGCTATGATTACTAAATACAAATTAAATTATATAGTAATGTTTTTGAAATAACCTTATAATTTTAGATATTGTTTTAAAATTTGTATTTTCCATAATGAACCTTTTTATCAGTATCTAAAAAAAAAGCATCAAAGAAAAGCAGATGTGTAAAGAGAATGAAGGTAGCATTGACTGTTTCTTTCACACATTTTACCACCTTAGGGCCCAGAACCTTTTCCAAGGTTTAGTTTTCAGTAGATAATGTTGTTCATTGATAAAGTAAAAAAAAAATTATTATTTTTTAACTTCACATTTCATGGCTCTTTAACAAATAAAGTCATTGTCATGAGATGTGACTGTACTATTCTTGGTGCATAATCTCTTATATGCTGATACAGCACAGGTTACAACACACTTTTGAACTCCACAGCAAACTTAACCCTTCATCATTTTATTGTCCTAGACTCTGACATCATTGTAGTTGAAAGGTTTCCTGTGCCCACCTGACTCCTGTGTACTCATAGTCCCACAGCCACTCAGACCCAAACAAACAGAGGCTTATATTAATTATGTCTCTGTATGGCCTATTGTCTCAGGTTTCTCACTAGCTATTAATATTAAATAAAACCATATTAAATTAAACCATTTCTATAAATCTATACTTTGTGGTGTGGCTCATGGCTTACTGGTATCTTTACATCTTGCTTCTCTGTTCTTCTGACCCTTTACATTTGAGCTGTCTTGCTCTCTGTTTCACGTGAGATAATGTTCCAGTCCCTAATAGTTGAACATTTACCTCTTAAAGAGGCTGGTTTGGATGCCAAAATTCTGGTGCAATTATTTCAACATCCATACCTGTGTCTAATAAGCCTTCCAAGAGAATGTCATTTATTCGTATTTTTATTTTTGGTCTTTGTTTATTTATAGAAGTTTGCCAAAAAAATTCGCCTTATGGTTTCTTCTGAATTTCCTATTCTTTCTATTACAGCTACTTTATCACCTCGAGCAGCCTAGTTTATTCCAATAGGCATTTGATTATTTAATTCTCTGAAAAGGGGTTTCTTCTATGATGGCAGGCAAGGTCTGAACTGAATTTGCAGTGGGGGCCTGCATGAAGCCCCTCTGAGAATTTCCCAAGAACAGAAGCAAAGGATTACCTTGTATGTCCCTTGTTGATCTACATTTGTTGATCCAATGTTTATCCTTATCACACCTTCTACACAATCCAGAAGGGAGGGGCATTCTGTTGCTATTGTTCCTTGAATGAACATTCTTTCTAGAAATGCCCTGTTTACACTCCCTTTTCAAGTGACCTTGTTTGCCACAACCAAAACATCTGACATTATTTTTCCCCAGAGCTTTTGAAATCATCTCTCCTATCCACATCTCATGGTCAAGAGACTCAATATTAATTGTGTCCCTGATCCAGTCCTCCAAGGGTGCTAATCTTGCCTTTAATGGCCTGATTATTCTTTTGCATGTTGTATTCATGTTCTCAAAAGCCAAAGATACAATTATTATCTGTCTAGCTTCTGAATTTGGTATCATTTTATTTACTGCTGAAGACAGTATTTGTAAGAAATCCATGAAGGATTCTCTGGGGACTTGTATAACTTTTGCAAATGATTCAGTTTTCTTTCCTGCTTCCTCAATTCTGTCCCATGTATTCATGGCTGCTATATGGTATAGTAAGGCTTGGTTATCATATAAATATTGTCTTTGTATATCAGAGTATTTGACTTCTCTAAGAAGCTGATCCTGGGAAATTTTTACACCTCTAGTCCTACATTGTTGCTCATTTATTTTAGCCTGCTCTTTGGACCATATTCTCAATTGTAATTGTGCCCTAGCCTCTAGGACAGCTGTAACTAATTCTTTTCAGTCATGAGGGACAATTCTATTACAAGTTGACCACAAGTTTAACATCTGCTTTACAAATGGAGAATGCATACCATATGATACTATAGCTTTTTAAAATCTCCTTAAATCTAACATTTGCACTGGAGTCCAATTATCTTGTACATGCTTGTGAGTAGGTAGTTCCTGTAAGATTACTGGATAGATTAAGTTTGGTTGTTTGAAAACAGGCTGTCTCTCTGTAACTGTATACTTGAATTCTGAAATAGTTTCTCCTTTAAATTCTTCTGTCTGGGTCTGAATTTCTCTATAATTCATTTTCACAGTTTTTTTTTTCTAAAGTCAATCCTGAGTTAGGTTCAACTTTAAATTCTCCTGTCTGGGTCTGAATTTCTCTATGATTCATATTAAGAGGTTTTTCTAAAGCTTTTATCTTGACACTTAAATTGACCAACCTTTTTAATACTAAAATAAAAGTGATTAAACAAATAATATTCATAATTGATGTAATGTACATCCCATCAACATTAATTATCCTCTTGTTTAATTGTTCCATTTTCAGACTGCTAATGTGCTATCAAACAGAAACCAAATTCCTTACCTTGTAGAAGTGTTTCCAATTTTTTAATGTGGGGATAAAAATCTCTTTTAACTAATTTCATTCTTTAAGATATCTTAATTGACTTGTCAAATCTGTAGACTGCGTAGAACAGTAGAAGTCCAAGGGAAATCAAAGCAGCTACTGAGTGTGATGGTCCGAGATAGAAATCCAGAGACAACAAGAGAAAGAGAGAGGGGGGAGGGAGAGGGAGAGAGAGGGAGAGCTGACCACTCAACAGGAGAGAGAACACCCAAGAGATTCTGGCCACATTCTCCAGCCTGAGTCATGCAACTGTGCCTGGAGCCAGGGGCTCTGTAAGCCCACAAGCAGTCTGGCCAAGTGTAGCTCCAACCACTTGCAGCTCTGGCAGAGCTGGGGCTGGCAAGGCCACAACCAAGTGACCTTTTTTATGAATTCCTCTCCCACAGTCGGACACTGCATCATAGTAGGTGCTACCCCTGGCTAATTGATCTTCTCCTTCAGGAATTACAGAGTCTTCTGACTATGAGTTTTATTTCCTGATATAACTCTGAGCAGTATTGAGATCAGACCATGCTGACCATAAGAAAGTTATCCTAGAAGCATAATTAAAATCATCATCTTAGGCATTTACCAAAAATTTTATTCTGCAGAGAGGAAAGATTTTAAGAAATATCATATACACTAAATTTCCTAGGGTTGTATCAATTTGTTCATATTGCAGAGAATATGAATGTACTCAAGAAGAATGCTTAAGCTGAGTGTTTCACATGTTTTAATCTCTTTAGAATATTTTTTATTATTTTGTGATTTAATTTTTCAATTTAAAGCTGAGATTTAATTTCCTTTTTTTTTTTTTTTTTTTTTTTGGTTTTTCGAGACAAGATTACTCTGTGTAGCTTTGTGCCTTTCCTGGAGCTCACTTGGTAGCCCAGGCTGGCCTCGAACTCACAGAGATCCACCTGGCTCTGCCTCCCGAGTGCTGGGATTAAAGGCATGCGCCACCACTGCCCGGCCCATAATTTCCTTTTTTTTTGTTAAAAAATACAAGCAATAGAAGTTCTCACTTAATTTAATAATTGGATAAATACAAATGATTATATGGTGATTTCTGATAGACCATCATGACTGTATTTGCTTAGAGGAAACTTTTCCCTTTTCCCCAAACACCACACTTATAATTAATTTGAATGCCCAAGTGATAGTATAAAAACAGGGACCTCCTGAGATATGCTGGTTGTATAAGCTTGTATGCACAAGAACATGATAACAGGTTTAAAAGGAACACAGAAGCCACAGTACCACATTCTCTGTGTCTTTCTGGCTCCATTACTGTCTCAATCAGTCCATCTTTTTCTTAACAGATCCTTATCCTTTACCTTAGAAATAAGATAGCTGATGTAATGCCAGAATTACAGCTATCACTGGAACATCATCAGACCACCAGTGAACTTGATCTCGGATCTTTTGACTGAAGAACAGAAAGAAATAAATGTCAAGAACTCAAGGGACTAAATAATGCTACCACTTAATGTCTACTCAAACCAACTGATATGGAATGCAAAATCAGAGAAAGGAGTCCAGCATTCTTCTTTACTACTTGATTGGTGATTTTGGACCTATGACAACCAACGTGCTTCAAACTGGCTACAATTTCCAAATGTCCTTTATTTCTCATATGAAGAAAAGCAGTGGTCCCTCATGTACCATAATCCTCTGCCAAATAGCACTAGGTCCCAAGGGATCGGTTAATGCTGCTCATTATTCCTAGTAACAAAATTATAATTATGGCTAACAAAACATCAGATATTTAGTAATTTAACTTATTCATATCTAATTTAATGCAGTGTATTGAGTAATCTTCCAGATATTTAACTAAGTTTTAAATGTTGAAGTATCAACTAACAACGGTTTCTAATTTAAGAATTCTAACAACCAATACAAAAGTTGTAATATTTTGTAATAGATCTGATATTATTCTTAATTTCCATATAAACCATTATTAAAATTTCCAGGTGAATATATATTTATTTCTTTTTTTTATTTTACAATACTATTCAGTTCTACATAATAGCCACAGATTCCCTTGTTCTCTCCCTTCCTGTCCCCCTCTCCTTCCCCCCAGCCCACCCCCCATATTTCTTACTATATATTGCTTTTATTCAAAATATTCTCTAGTAAGATATTTTAACTAACATCATTTACCTTTAAAGGCTTCTACAACATTCATTATTTGACTTTATAAAATGATAAAATAATTTATTCTTAAAATAAAAATCTTAACTATATTGACGTTGGAAAAGACTAGGCTCCACCATAGTAGAGGAAATGTCATTAATAAGAGATGGATTGACCTGCATGGTCTGCACCAGGTCCTCTGTGTATATATTATAACTTGCTGCTTCAGTCTCTATGGACTCATACATGCCTTGCTTAGTTGATTCAGAAACTCTTGTTCTCCTGGTGTCCTCCATCCCCTCTGGCTACAACATTCATTTTACTAGAATAGTAAATCCAGTTTTTATTTTGTTGTCACTTAAATTTTGATGGACTATCAAGTGAGGCATCATTTGCCTAATTTTGAACTTTCTATCTTCTATTTACTGAGATTTTAAATCTTTCTCCTTAAAATATGGAATTTATTATGTCAACACTATGTTAACTGCTCACTTATTAAAAATGAAATATATTGCATATATATATATATATATATATATATATATATATATATAAAATAGTAAAAAAGATGAACGTGGAAACTGAGCTGTTAGATTTTTATACTGTAGTCTTACCAAAATATTAACTTCAAAAACATAGATTTGAATGCTGAGAGCCAGAGAAAATAGTTTTTTTCTTAGAGAATAATTGCCCTCCCACATTGGTTATCTAATAACAAGTTGTCAGTTCTGAAATCCTATGTACAAAAGTTATATTGACTGAAAATATTGCATTTCTGTATTTAGGAGTGTGTGTGTGTGTGTGTGTGTGTGTGTGTGTGTGTGTGTGTGTGTGTGTGTGTGTGCATGAGTTCATGTGTGTTTGAAACAAGAATTAAAGATAGAGTCTGGAGGCCATGAATTTGAGAGAAAGCAAAGGGAGTACAAAGTGGGTACATGAGCAGTTGGAAGAGGGAAAGAGAAAGAGAGAAAGTATGTAATTATATTTAAATTTTGAAAAAATTATAAAATATTTTAATTTTTTCATTTAAATATAGTCAGATCACTTTCCTCTCTTTCCTTCCTCCATCTCTTCCCAGTTACCATACCTCAGACCCCTTTGATACCTTTCTTCACTCTCAAGATGATAGCCTATGTTTTAAAATTATTATTACATTTATATATGCAAACATAAATGTAAATATGTGTATGCATACACACACACACACACACACACAAACATATCCTGGCTTACCACTCTGAATAAGGCATCTAGCAAGGAGGCTTCTCTCTGGGAGAGACAAGCCCTAGCAATTTTCAAGTCTCCATGCTCCACAGTGTGGGTGTGACAGGTGAACATGGCCACATCTGGATTCTTACCTTGTGCTTGTGATTTGGACTCTGGGCCTTATGTTTGCTCAGCAAGCAATCTTACTGAGCCATGCACCCAGTATCCAACAGAGAGCTTTTATACATAACACTTTAATTTTCCTTAAAATCCACTCAAACTATTTAATGATTGTTTGGCCATTATAAAATTGACTAGACTTAACTTCATCTACAAGGAGTAAGTACATCTAGGTTTAACTGTGAAGTGTTCACAGATGTTCAACCAGGAAAGAAAGAACTGACCATGAAAATGGACAATGCCTTCTTTTGGGCAAGGTTCCCAGACTCAATCAAAAGGGAATAAAAACATAGAGTGATAGCACCAGTATTTTTCTTTCTTTCTTTCTTTCTTTCTTTCTTTCTTTCTTTCTTTCTTTCTTTCTTTCTTTCTTTCTTTCTCTCTCTCTCTCTCTCTCTCTCTCTCTCTCTCTCTCTCTCTCTCTCTCTCTCTCTCTCTCTCTCTCCTTCTTTCTTTCTTTGTTTCTTTTTTTGATTTCTGACTGTATGAAAGGTGAATAGCTTCCTTACTAAGTATCTCATGCTTCCTCTGCTATGCCTTCTCCACCTTGCTAGACTATACCTTCTCTGCTATGAAACAAGACTTCAATTGTTTTATCTGGTATTTTTCACAAAAAAAAGGAGGAAGGGAAGAAAGAAAGAAAGAAAGAAAGAAAGAAAGAAAGAAAGAAAGAAAGAAAGAAAGAAAGAAAGAAAGAAAGAAAGAAAGAAAGAAAGAGAGAGACAGAAAATAAGAGAGAGACAGAAAATAAGAGAGAGACAGAGAGGGAGGGGGAGAGGAGGGGAGAATAAGGAGGGAAGGAAGGATATATAATAGATTATTGAAATATCAATATGTTCAGAATTAATCTTCAGCTTTAATAAGAGATTTACTTAACATTAGAGATCAATGTAATCCTCTGTGTGTTTCCAGATGAGAATGATTTGAAGAAAATGCTTGGAAAACTCCAAACACTAATTCGTTGTTGCCTGAGTGTGACAAAATATGCTGCTTCTGTCTTGTTTAACCCAGCTCTGTTTTCTGTTACAGATGAGAGCAATAGTTACTTATTGTTCACAAGATAATTAATTGTGGACAATGCTCAGAATAATTCATCAGAAATGTCTTTGGGTGGGAAGAATGGGCGTGTGTCACCACTGCTGCCAGTGGACTCTCCAGGCACTCTCTTACCCCACTGCCCTGAGTGCCAAGAGTGCACTCAGGGTTTCAGGAAAGTGCTTGATGACTGGTGATAAATATCACCCACCCTGTGTTACCCCACAATTTCAATTTTGTCACTCTATGCTTATTGAATTTGAAAATGGAAATTAGACAAATGAGCAAGCATTATATAGAAAGAAATAATGATATAACATTCTATATATAACCATGTAATTTTTCATAAAAGTTAACAAGAGAAATATAAAATTTTTAATGATTGTGACATACATATATTAGTGAAGTTTTACCTAATTTACATCTTTTTCTAAGAATTTAAAACTGATAAAGAAAAAATGAAGTTTTGAATCCACACATGTGTTCGGAGTGGGATTACATTTTTTTCTCTGCTATTTATATATAATCCTTCAAATTTACATTTCCTCTAAATCCTTACTAAAAGCTACATATGGTTTATTCCCTAAAACAGTTTAATACTTAAGAAGTAATTCTTTACTATACCTAGGATCTTTATCTTTACAAATAGTAGAGCCAATGGCAAATACTTTCCATTTTTTCAAATAGACAAATGGACAGCAGATTTTTCCAAATATAATATTACAAATGTTTTGCTTTGTCACCTTAGCATGTATATTAAGCAGTTTTTTGTTGTTGACTTGTTTGTTTGTTTGTTTGTTTGTTTTGAGATAGGGTTTCTCTGTGTAGCTTTGGCTGTCTTGCAATTTGCTCTGTAAACCAGGCAGGCCTAGAACTCACTGAGATATACCTGCCTCCTCCTCACTGAGATCTACCTGCCTCTGCCTAAGGAGTGCTGGGATTAAAGGCTTGGGCCCCCACTCCCTGGGCAACTTTTTTTTTTTTTCTTATGAGCCATTGAAAATTTTTCAGTGATCTAGGAAACAACAACAAAAAAAAACCCAAACAGTTTTTTTTCAAAATTGTACATGTTTTTCTTAAGAGTAAATCCAGAGCTGTATAGTGTTACTTCAATTTATAAGCTTAAATAAGTGCATTATGTATTTCAGATATGTTTCAGCATTTTCTAATCATGAATGTAATAATGCTGTACCTAGAAGTTTCATTTTAAAATCTATAGAAAACAACTGTCAGCTTCTGTGTGTTGAAAACTAGCTGTGTACCTACTGCATGCTTACTTATACTGAGCACTTGTGGTATTACCTGCTCCTAGATGAAAATTATCTCTCTTCCTGTTTTCTGTTCTCTCTCTCTCTCTCTCTCTCTCTCTCTCTCTCTCTCTCTCTCTCTCTCTCTCTCTCTCTCTCTCTCATCTCTCACCACTTCTCTGAATTACATGTTCAATTTTGCTCTCTTGCAGTATTTATGTTTGATCAGACAATACCAATGACAGCTCTAGACTACAATGTGTGATAGCTTATACAAGGCAGTTTATTCTTTCTTGTGCATCCTTTTTTTTTTGTCTTTTCCTGAATTCTTGAATATTGGGTAAATTACTACTGCTAGGTGACTTTTTTAATACTTATTTATTTATTTATTGTTTATTATTCAGTGGTATCTGAGTGATTCTGAAATTGAGATTGGAAAATCAACACCCACTTATCCTTGGGTAAGGATGGATTTATTGTGTGCTAATTTTGTCGGTTTCAGAAATATTTTCTCTAAACAAAACTAAACCTGCTTTTAGTGTATCTTGCAATAATTTGAGGGTATAACTCTCAAAAACAAATAAAATGACTGTACTTATTCTAACTACATTATGATTTCTAGAGGATTCATTGACTCAATCTGTTTTAAAAATGAAAATCCTTAGGAATTTTAATATTTATCTAATTGCAGGTAGTTGAACTTTTTAGTTGTTGTTTAAGTTATACTTAATACCACCAGAGCCCTAAAATTACAATCTCAAAACATATTTATTCTCTAAGCATGTATTAAGCATAAATGATTGTTATTTCTGATTATATGCTGAGATGATTCAAAGTTCAAAATTCAGGTAATCTTTTGAGTGGGGCGATCCAGCACAATGCAACCTTATTTAAATTAAGAAAACATCAAAAATTCAGTACCCACTTTATGCTTGCAGTATTTGAAGTAGTCACAAGCCAGGTTCAGTGATTGGATTTCTTTTGGGGGAATGTAGTTATCAACTACCTTTGCCTCCACAGAAAGTCCTCTGGTGCAACAGTAGTTTAATTGTATCTTTTATTTCACAGCATTTTTCACAGACACATTCTCTCCCTGCAAACTTGTTAAAAACAAAAGAAACAACAACAAAAACAAAACAAACAAACAAAAAAAACCCTTCCCTTGAAAAAAGTTCATTCCTGTCTTTTCTTTTGTAGTGACAGGATCTCTTTGTCTGTTCCTCCCCATTTCTCTGTCAGAATGCAGGCTTGCTTCCAATGCCTAATGGCTCCTTAGAAATGGCTTTCTGCAATTTGATTATGATCATGTGCTTTTCTTTGTATTTTTTTCTCCTTAGATTATGCACAGATTCTCAGATCTTTGATACCACTTTTATGAAATTTAGGAGAATTGGGGCCATCATATTTCTAAATATTTTTCAGCTAGCTCCTCCAGGACTCTGGATATATGTATGATAAACAGCCTGATACCATTCATTCAGCTGTCTAAAACTTTTTAGTACATTTTCAGTGTTTTCCTTTTGTAGTGCATTTGGGACATTCCTTATTTTACAGCTTCAAATTTACATATCTGTTCTGCAGAGACTTGTCATCTGTAATATACATACATTAGGTATGTTTCAAACCTTAAGAATAAGAGTTTTTGACTTTAAAATTTTTGTTTGATTCATCCTTATTTTTTTTTCTGTTGATGAGTGGTAATATTTTTTAAACTGATAAAACTAAAGGAATTTTTGGTTGGATACTGGAGATAGCGAATCTCGTGTTATTCACTTATGCCTTTTGCTGATACGCATTTGGATTGTAACAGAGGTTGACAATCATGTTGCTGTTGTGTGTTTATGGTTTCATTATTTATTTATTTATTTATTTATTTATTTATTTATTTATTTATTTATTTATTTATTTATTTATCATCATTAATCCCAAAGAAAATTTTAGGGATCATCTGAACCCATTATGAACGCCCACTTCTTCCAAGTCTAACCTTAATGACCCAGGAATCTGTATGGGCCCTCCACCCCTGCTGGGAAGAAGCTGAGTTAGCCTTAGTCTTTTGTGGTCTTTTAAATCACAGGCTCACAGCTTTTCAACAGCTTTATTATCATGACCTGACTTCTTACCCTTTATTTGCAGTCTCAGCTATCAGCATAGATTCAAGGACTTCTGTTAGCAGACTTCATATGTTTTTGTTGTTGTTTGTTTGATGTTGTTGTTTCCTGATTAACTCTCATTCCAAGAAGATTCCCTCATCATTTTTAGCCTTCTCAGACATTTTGAAATATTGTCTCTCACTTCTCATGACAGTGAATCTACCATCTATGCCTGCAGCAATCCCTACTTGTAGTTGAAGTTTTCCTGGTCCCGGCTCCCACAGTCTCACAGTGTGGCAGCTGCTCAGACCCAAATGAACACATAGAGTCTTATATTAAAACTGCTAGGCCAAGCCGGGCGGTGGTGGCGCACGCCTTTAATCCCAGCACTCGGGAGGCAGAGGCAGGCGGATCTCTGTGAGTTCGAGGCCAGCCTGGTCTACCAAGTGAGTTCCAGGAAAGGCGCAAAGCTACACAAAGAAACCCTGTCTCAAAAATAAATAAATAAATAAAAAACTGCTAGGCCAGTAGCTCAGGCCTACCATTGACTAGCTCTTACACTTAAACTCAGCCCATTTTTGTTAATCTATAAGTTGCCATGTGTTCCGTGGCTTTACCTGTGTGCCATTGCATGCTGCTTCCTGGATGGCAGGCTGGCATCTCCCAACTCAGCTTTCCTGTTCCCTTCTCATTGGATCTAAACCTAGCCACATTACTACTTCCTTGTTATTGCCTGTCTATACAGACCTCCAGGTCTCTATGGTTGGTACTAGGATTAAAGCCGAATGTCACCATGCTTGGCTGTGTTCTTGAGCACACAGAGACTCTGCCAGCCATGTGATCAGATTAAGGGTGTGTGCTACCACTGCCTGACTTCTGTTTATGGCTCAATATGACCTCTGATCTCCAGGCAAACTTTATTTATTAACATATAAGTAAAATATCACATTTCAGCACAAATAAAATATCACCACACCTACTAGGATTTGTTCATTGCTAATTAACCTTGTTTACCTGTCCAGACAGACAAAAAGGACAAACCACGGCCTTACTTTTCTTTGAGATGTCACAGACCTTCACAGTTTGAGCTTTACTATAATTGTTCTTGCATGTCACCCAGTAGATCCTTGCCCAGAAGATGGATGTCAATCATAAGTATCATCTGAATAACAGATGTTTCATGTATATTTACATGTTTTTATAGGTATTTGAGTATTTGTCTCCATTATGTTATCATGACTGTAAGTGTGAGTCTTTCTTTAATTGACCAAAAATTCATGTAATAGATTTACATAAGCTAGATAGTTCAGTAGTAATGTAGGAACAGGATAGTGGCAACAAATCCAAGGATTGATTTTTCGAAAACATTGACATGATATTACAGACAACTTCAACAGCTCTTATTGTCATCCAGGCTGGTAGAGGATAGCTACCAAAACAGTCTGTGTGGGAGAGATAAAAAGCCTACATTTTGTAGAGTACTTAGTATCCCCAATTATGTGGCACCAAGACATGGGGTGAGAGTTTCCACCTAAAACCTGAGAAAGCTTTAAAAAAGGGTTCTATAATAGAACCAAGAGCAGCTTCCTGGTTGTCTTTCTCAGGCCCACCAAAGCCTGCAGGCTTGAGCTGGTTCATGGCAGGTGGGCTTGACCTGCAGCATGGCAGAAATGAGGAGACTCTGCCAGCTGCTGCCATGAGAAGCAAGATGTAAAGATACCAGTAAGTCATGTGGCAAGGTACAGATTTATAGAAATGGGTTAATTTAAGATGTAAGATATAGCTAGTGAGAAGCCTGAGCCATCAGGCCATACAATTCGTAATTAGTATAAGCCTCTGTGTGTTCATTTGGGTCTGAGCAGCTGTGGGTCCATGATGTCACAGGAGTCAGGTGAGCAAAGGAAAACTTCAGCAACAATAATGTTTGCAAATTAACATTTTTACAGAATCTTTCTATGTAGGACAGGAATATTCTATATCTGGCTGACCTGGTACTCATAGGAGCCTATCTATTTCTGTGCCCCCAGTTCTGAGTATAAAGGAGTACACCACTATGCCCAGCTCTATTTTGTGCCTTAAAATTTGTCTTGAGATTCATAGATTTGGTCAAAGATGGTGTAAAGATAGCATAGTGATATTCATAACAAGAATCCAGCATGTAAATGCAACCTCACATTGGATTAGTCCACAAAACATTAATCTGACCTCATCCAGGTGACCTCATCTAAGGGCTTCCATGATTGCTTTCTAATATGTATAATCATATTTCACACTGATTATACAAAATAAATGTCAGCCATAGGAATTGCTTACATATGACTATATCACAGATATGATATTTCAGAAATCATTTGCCATAAAACTATGAATTGAAATTATGTTTTTGTGATTTATATTTTTAATATTGTTCTGTACTAGAAATAAAGGGAATATACATTCAATTATACAAAGAAGTTGATGTTTTAGTATGTACCTTAACTTTTCTTGCATTATCAGAGCTTTGTCTTGAGTTATTCAATAGGTATAATTTCATTAGATTAGGAAAAAATGCATCAATTTTCATTTCTACAATTCTAGTTTGAATATGTCATAATGAAGGAACAAGTATAATGTAGTTAAGTTGTAATAATACACGATAGTCTTAAATCATTCTTTTTGATAATTTCCTTATTTTTATGTAAATGACTTAATGTTTTGTTTATTAGATCTACCTTCATTATAATGACTTGTGTGAGGGTCTATTCTGAATTAAAGTTATAACCTCAAATGTAATAATGAATAGCTTTATTTGAAACATTTTATGCTACTAGCTTGTGTGTGATTTCAACAGCACTTCTTTTATATACATAGTGAGTAAATGTTTAAGCATACCCAATTTATGTGGCTTTGAGACTTCTGCTAGATTAACAATGAGATAAAAAGTATCATTTAAAATGACCCTTAAACATCAATTGCACTTGTTGACTTACAGCTGAAATATTTTAAATAGGTTCTTCATATAGATATGAAACTATCACCAAGAAAATGCACCCATTGGCTATCCTTCAGCAATGAGCATCCCTTCGGTAGTATAACCCTCCTAAGGTTTCTATTTCACATAATGGTAAAAAGAAAAGGATACCTGGCAACACATCAACACTCAATAAATACAGCTACGGATTTTAATGTCTTCAAAGAAACTTCATTGAGTTTACTTAAAAATGAGGCTGAGGAAAAACACTTCAGTATTCTTGGGTAAATCTAAGTATTGATGAATAATGGCTGTATATGTCTTTTTACTTACATTTAACTGTGATAGCATACATTATTGGTTCAAATGTCATGTACAGAACTAATTATTCTTTCCTCTGCAAAAAAAAATCATAATCAAGCTTCTGATATTAACCTTTTCTTGTTTCTTTTCCCTAGCCTTTAATGGAATTGGTTGTTGGCTTCTGACCATAGGATTCCTTTGCCGAAGCAGATAACCAGTGTGCCTGTTGCAAAGCACATAGTGGCACACTGCCTGTGCTCAAACACTTCAAAGTGCTTATGCTACTCAATATCCATTTTCATCAGACTTAACCATGTGAACATTTATTTTCTTTTGTTCTCTTCACAGAATCAAAGGGGTTATTTCTTAAATTTTCCTTAGCAAATATAGGTATACTTAAAAATAAAATGAGTACAGAATATTCAGTCATATGTGGGGCTGATCATTGGATACAAAACTGAGGCATTTTTTGAAAATTGTGTGTAATTAATTATGAGAATTTTCCCAACATGGTTTAGTCAAGTGATGTGTATCTTTGATATTACTAACTTTTTTTTACAAGACAATCTGTTATATTCAGAGATTTGCATTTCCAGATGACAATTTGAAATCTTTTCAAAACCAGAGATACCTACTGAATTTAGTTATTTTATTGTCTGATTATTTTATTTGTTTGTTTGTTTAAGGATTAAAACAAGGTGAGCCAACCATGACGGGCAAAACACAGACCAGCAATGTTACCAATAAGAATGACCCCAAGTCCATCAACTCCAGGGTTTTCATCGGCAATTTAAATACAGCCATCGTCAAAAAAGTGGACATTGAAGCTATTTTTTCCAAGTATGGGAAAATCGTTGGCTGCTCCGTTCACAAAGGGTATGCTTTCGTCCAGTACATGAGTGAGCGCCATGCAAGAGCTGCGGTGGCTGGAGAAAATGCCAGGGTCATCGCAGGCCAGCCTCTTGGTAAGCTATGCTCAGTTGCAGATTCCCCTTTACTCTATCCATATTGCCTATATGGATGAATTTGTTAACAGTCAGCAGCTCCGTACTATTTATTGCTTCCTTAACCAGTTTCAGTGTTTGAAATTTATCGTTCAAATCGCATTCTTTTGCATGTAGCTAGTATTATCTCAACAAATATGTCAACTTGTGATAAAGCTGTTTGTGATATTTACAACCTCCACCAATTCTGAGACAGGCAAATACTATATTTGCTTCCAACTTAAGTTTATTTGACTTGAAATAGTGCTTAACTTCCACAAAACATAGGCTAAGTTTCTTGACCTTGCATATAAGGATTTTTTTCTGAAAGGATAATTCACTTTCTTTATTTACAATTTTTATTTAGACAGAAATGTTAAAAAATGGTATAAAGTAATATATTTTCCAGACTAGAAAGGATCTCTTCTCACTCTTTACTAAATGTTTAGCAGTGGTGTATACTATGCACACTCTGTGTACCCCAGTGTTCACCCTATGTTTCATGCCAGAGGAGCAATACTGAATTTTTGCTAAGTAAAGATGGTATCTTGTGAGGTGGAATAAAAATGAGAAGAAAACATTTGTGATTATTGAACAGACCAAAAAAAATTAAAAAAATAAAATATTGTGTTTTCCCATGTAAGAAATTACAATCAATCCACCAGTATTTGTCTCATTTGTATTTCTTATCCTGGACATATTCATATTTCACACTGATTATATACTTTGTTGATTATTATATACGTTCTTGATTATTCAACATCTATCTTCAGGTATAACTTCATTTTCCCACATCCTGTCTATTTTGTAACTTCTCTGTAACTATCATTAGAATCCCAGGTTTTTATGTATGCAGCTTTTGAAATAAAAACTTCAATCCCTTCCTTTGACCTATATTTCAAATGCAGTCTCATAGCTGATATCAAACTCTGTCTTTATCTTAGCCCATACTGATACCTTCTTGTGCAGTCGCCATTGTATACCAGGGGCCCAAGGAAAGGCTCTGCTAGCTGTGAGTTTTTCACTGTGGGGAAATGTTTTGTTTATAAACATGAATTATGTCACCAACCTGTTTTTAATCCTCCAAAGAATGAAATGCAGAGACATTTATACTCTTGTCATGTACCCTGTGATCTTCTATACAGTCACCTCTTCAATTCTATCCCTAGTCCTGTGCCTCATGCATTGCTCTGGTCCCACTGGCAGCCTGGACATGCCTCCTGAATGACAGGAATGCTCCTCTTTCAGAGGCTTGCTATTTATTTGTTCCCTTGATTGTTGTAAATTTAACCACCACAGAGAGGCCTTTAATGCTTGCCTTCTACAGATCCTTGAATTTTGCCCAATGCTTTTGTAACTAACCATTATCCCTATCTAGATGAGATATTTTCATTTATGATGTTGCCTCATCATGTTCACAACAATAAAGCCAAAAGAGTGTGCTAAAGAAACAAAACTGCTGAATTAAAAAGTGAGACAAGCATGAAGAGTACTGTCCTATCAAATCTGATCAATTCAAGAAAATGTTTACTGGGAGGAATAGTGGAACACAGCTGTAACTCCTGGCCTAGAGACTGAGATACAACGATGGAGGACCTGAACACATCTTGGGTTACACAGTGAGAAACAACAACAAAAATAGATACACTGGGAAGCTATGGTGCTCATTAATATGTGAGTGAAGTCTGAAGTATAGTTTTGAAAAAATAAAATGCTTTTACATAATATCTGGTATAAATCTCCAAACATATATGCAAAATTCTAGTTTTTATTTACATCTTCATTGTTCATTTTCTCTACTGTAAAGAAAGATGATATTTTTCAACAGTCTAGTCTGTTTTCCAGGTGCTCAGTTGGTTTCCTTAATATGCACATCCCCATACTTACCCTGATATTGAAGTTTTCTATTGTTCTTTAGAAAGTATTATAATAAAAAATTCTTACTTCATATCCACATTCAGGTAATTCAGGGTCACTTTATTGCCTGTATCCTCATTACTGTGAAACTAACATGACCTTGTGGAAACACATTTGGTTATTACTTTTTGTAAAAAATAATTATGAATATAAAGTCAATTTTAACTATGATTCTCTTTCAACTGAATTGTAGCAAATTCTCTGGAGTTCTGCTTTCCATCACCACTCAGCTGATCAGTATCTTTAAAACTTGGACCAAACAAAGAAAGGAATATAACTCCAAATTTAGTGTCTTAACTTAATAGAACCAAGGGATAAAAATGACAATCTAAGATTCTTGTGCATTGAGAAGCAGAGTTAAATGCCACCTCTAATGGGATTGTTTCTCTTTCTCAGTCATACCTGTGTCTCTTATTGGTGTTTCCCTGAGGATCATCTCCAAGGCAGATTAAATCAGACTTTATATCCAAATCCATGCTAAAAACTTTATTCATTTAGGTGGAACTTAGTTTATTAACTTCTTTTGCCTATGTAGAAAGACTTTCATACTAAACAGATGCTTTGCAATTTAAGTAATAATCTTGATTTTCAGATCAAGTACCTGAAATTAACCACCTTTTCTTAACCCTGACCACTAGAAATCCAGGCAAGCCGGGCGTTGGTGGCGCACGCCTTTAATCCCAGCACTCGGGAGGCAGAGCCAGGCGGATCTCTGTGAGTTCGAGGCCAGCCTGGGCTACCAAGTGAGCTCCAGGAAAGGCGCAAAGCTACACAAAGAAACCCTGTCTCGAAAAACCAAAAAAAAAAAAAAAAAAAAAAAAAAAGAAATCCAGGCAAGGCAAGACATCCAGTTGTTCCCTGCTGAAATCAGTTCCATAGTAATGTGGGATTAAAGCCCCACTTTCCAAGCTGCATACCCACCTTCATCTTTAAGTACCATGCCTATTTTTTTGTGGACATGGGTAAAACATGACTTCAAGTAAATTGATTACTTATATCTTGATTTTTTTATTTATTTTCAAATCAAATGTTCATAAAAAAAAATACCACTAGACTTGTCCCTGATGTGCAGTGAATTGACCATGAACATAATAACAGGTTCTTACAATGTAAAACACGCACTGTATATGCATTTGTCTTTCTCTTTAGAGTAGGAAATCATTATATTGGTTAAGCCTGAGTTATTAGTTCACCCACGTTTAAAATTTTTGTCTTAAATGATGAGTAATCATGAACCATCTTCTTTAGAATAATCTTTTCATCTTCTCCATTCATTTTTAAAATCTAAAATAGAATTTAGAAGTTGGTTAAAAGTTAGTAGTGCTAAGAAAATTTCAACATCCTAATGCAAGTTCTTTGCTTAAAATGAGACTTTTTAATGATTAAATGAGAAATATTATCATTGAGAATTTTGATGCTGCAAGTATAAGAATGAAATGAAAAGTTTAAGCTGGGGAGAACATGCTGAAATGTCAGTACGAGAAAAGCTCAGGGAGCATGCTGGTGGGTAGGTTAGTGTAGTTAAAAAAAGACTGTGGGCACATGATGAAAGTCGATTTTATGGAGTTGGTAGTGGAAAAAGAGGTAATCATGCTAAATGTTAAGGAAGTAGTCTGATAATCTGTTAACAAATATAAGAAAGATTCAAGAACAAGTCCCACATTTCTGAGCTGATTCTCTGTTGATGATTTTGCAAGTCAGTAAGAGAGAGGATTTTTTCAGAAGCAAAAATGTTTTGGTCTAAAACTATGAGTCCAGAACTGAGCATTTTTGTTTTGTTTTGTTTTGTTTTGTTTTGTTTTTTTTTATTAAGGATAGCTCATATGCTGAAGGATACTTGGGCATATGTATTACTAAAATCTCACAAATATAGACCCTAAAATAAGTGAGAGATTTAAACAAAGGGTGGTAATTATGAGTCATTGACACAAATTGTGTTAAACTTCTAGGAAGGAATAGTAAACCATGTGGCATCGATGGAATGCAAAGAGAGTGTTGAATGAGTTGGAGTAGGTGAAGAAAACTTCAGTTTCTTAGAAAGAAGATTTCTAATAAACACCCAGCAAAGATTGGAATGGAAAGAATTTGTCTTTTGGATTTGTATGCATGCATTTTTTGCTTTTCCCTGAATTTCCCTTGTCCTCACAGCCCACAGAGTCTGCTGTGCCGCTTTATTCCACAAACCACTGCCAGTCTCTACGCTAGTAGACTACCTTACTGCATATGCTGTTCTGTTTTCCAAGCTGGATAGCCTTTTGATCAAAACCTATGCTTATACCTACACCAATGTTTCTATCTCCCAAACTACAGCTCATGTCTTGGTCCACAGAAGGACTTTCCCTTCACTTCCCAATGCAAGGTTTCTTTGATACTTGCCTGTGTTAGGGTCCTGGAGAAGTCCCACAAAAGACCACCATCCATATATGCAATGAACAAGGGCATTTATCATTCCAGCATGCTAGGGCCTGCCATCCCACACAAAGACAAGATGGTGAAGACCCCAAGAGGGATGTGTGTGTTCCTTTTAAGCACAGCAGAAGGGGCATTCCTAGCACACTTAGGTCATTTTATATGATTGGCTCAAGCAAGAGACAATCATATTAGTATATTCTAATTGGCCAGGAATAGTCAGGGGCTGGTGAGGGTTACAGTTTTCCATTTGGGAGCAGGCCTGGACAAGTCCTAGGCTTTGTCTTTATTTGGTTATCATCTTGAGCTGTTTAAGCTTAGGTCACCAGGCCTCCTTGTCTTTGTTGTAGATTGACTGACCTTTGTTCATAGCTCTTCCTCAGAAACTGCTTGCTCAGTTCCAAAAAGCAGGGACTGAGGCCTAGTTCTTAACTGAGTTATTATGGCAGGATGCCATGATGTTTGCCTGGCCCTCTCAGCATTCATCAGGCAAGGGGATGTTCTTATACTGACTAGAAACCTAGATATCCTGGTGACTAAGAGAGTTTCCTCGCAGTCCTTATGGATTTGTATGTTTGAGAAGCAAGAGGCTTTCTAGGTCAATATTGTTTGACCACATTCTCACTGAATTGTAGAGAACATGTATTTGGCCAAGTTTCACTGTCTGTCTTCAACAAAATTCTTAGCATGATGGAAATGTTCCACAGATCAATTTCAAGTCAGGCAGGCATTGCAGAACTAGTTGGGGTGTTTTGCCTATGTGTGAATATTTTACCTCAGCAATTTCATATCAATTTCATATGTCTATTTGCACATAGAGTATTTTTCCAGTGAAAACATCTTCTACTATGAAGTTTTTATAAAATTCTGTTTTTGACATACAGAATTAAGATATAATTTATATGCTTTTCCAATTCATATAAAAAGAGACATTATTTTAAAATACATTAAATCTTGCCTTAAAACCACAGAACATGGAGTAACTGTGGTTGTTCAGAAGCTGGAGCACAAACTTAATTTTAATCTGGATTTTGCATGTAGGTCATATTCTGATCTTGGTTAGTTACTGTCTCTGGATTTTTAATTCTTACTCTATTGATTCATATTCCTAAGTCCTATTTTGGACTACATAAAAAGTTACCCTCAGTTAGTGTAATAATTCATGCATTTTGTCAAAATGAGAAACTTCAATATAATACAATGTTCTCTGATGGTTATTTTCTTTAAAAGTATATGTAAATATAGAGTAATAATTCAATTTGAGTTATGTTTTTCTTTTGAGTTTGACTTCCTTATTTATTACTAGAAAGTAATTAAAGAAAGGTAAAAATACTTAGTTGTTTAAACTATAAAGTTTTTGCTTCTATCTTTCTTTTCATTTTTTTTCTTTTAAATTTATATTAGTTTTCGTTATGCTCAGGGGATTTCTTCCAAGAGGCCAAGTTGATTTCTGAAACTACACAAATAACGCTGAATGTTCTTTGTATCATGCTTCTTCCACTTAATTCATACTTATGATAAAGCTTAAGTTATACATTAATAATAATACTAATAACCTTTCATTAAACCATGTCCCAGACCTGATAGTGAGGTAGACATTTGTATTTCCTTTAAAGCTTGTACCTTTGGTTCACAGAACACAGTACATCAGGTGACCTTTCAGTGACACTGCTCACCTCTATAGACTGTGACTCTTTCCAAACTTGTTCACCTTTCCCCAGTTGACGTGGCCCCTTTGTAACCCCAGTTCACATCGGCTTCCTGAGGAAACTTATTTATAAATATGTTTATTGTATATGTGGGTAACATAATTCAAAGTAGTCACTTTTTGGTAATGCTAGCTTCTAACCATGCATAATATCATACTTTGAATTTTACACAGAAGGAAATGGCCATAATTTAATTTCATTTCTTATTCATTAAAAAAATTTCAGCATAACTTTGCTGTCCATTAGAAATAGAATAGTCCTCTTCCTCTGGATTCCTTCGTGATCCATATTACAAAAGGAATTCTAAAAATCAGACAGTAGCTAGACAATTTATTAATTTAAAATAAAAGTCATCTCTATAAAATAAAAATCTTTCTTAGTTTGGTTATTTAACTGATTAGAGTAAAGTTTAAATTTACTAAAGTGAATTCTGACATACCTTGTTAATATTCACTAAATTTGGATCCTAACACTTTTTAATATTAGAAATGCTTATTATAATTTCAAACTAATTTTAATCAGGAGAACTTTTGTTCCCACAAATACATTCCCTTAAAGAGTAAATAAACTTCTAAACTTCTAAAATATTTTGCACTGGCTATTTATAGATCTGGAGCTGCACAAATTCTTTTTTTGTACAAAAATATCATGCAGAGGTTAGAAACTGATGTACATCGGTGCCGATTTCACGCATCTACTGATTACACTAGTTGATTACTCATGAGCTATAAATAAGCATTTGTAATGTCTGTCTTTTCAGATTATCTCACTGTTCCATTGCCTGAAGCAAAAAATTATGAGCTTTGGGAGTTAGCTTTAAATAGTAAGAAGAAACAAACATAAAAACCGAATACATTTTTTCTTTGAGTATCATTCATAAGGGAGGAAGAATCTGTCTTCAGATCTCTCTCCATCTGCATGAGTCATCGTTCTATCACTGCAATAAAATATCAAAAAAGCAACTAAAAAGGAGGAAGTATATGTTTTGACTAATAATTTTGCGGATTTTAGCTCATAGTCATGGGTAGATGATATTACTGTTTTGGACTCTACAAGACAGAAGACCATAGCTAAGAGTGTGTGATGGCAGAAAACCATTCACATCTTGCCAGCTGGAAATCAGTGACAGGGAGCCAAAAAGCGAGGGTCGGAGGATATGATACATTCTTCAAGAGCCCAACTTCAATGATTATGTTCCAGCAAAGAGATTCTGCCTTCTACAGTTTCTATCAACTGACAGTATCACAGTAACTTACAACCTTATCAATAGAAAAAACAGTGATGAGGTCAGAATGTTCATGGTCCAATCACTCCATGAAAATTCATTTCTGGATGCATATAGCCGAAAGAAGTGTTCTGTGTGGCAGTTCAGGCAAGGGATGGTGTCATTTCCATAGGCTCACATCTCCTGACCTCATCTACCGGAGTGGGGATGCATACAGCAGCTTTCATTAGGAATTCTATTACCAGAACAAGTGAAATTCTTGTTAGAGAGCTAGCTTCTCTACTACATGAAGATTAGTATTTAGTAAAGTTTTTTTTTAAACCATCAAAATGAAAACTTCAGTGTGTCAGTAACAGTAAGATACAATTGAGATGTCTGTGACATTCTGGGACCTTTCTTGCTTATACTGTTGTATGGAAATTTCACTTTCTGAAATAATCACATGGGTGCTATAGAAAATGTGTACGTACACTTACTCGGGAAACACCATTCTATGCTGCATGTGGTGGTTTGAACGAGAATGACTCCCATGGGCTCATATATTTGAATACTTGGTTTCCAGTTGGTGGAACTGGCGGGAAGGACTAGGAGTGTGTTATGGCCTTACTTGAGAAGGTGTGTCATTGTGGATGGGCTTTGAATTTTCAGAGAATCATCATCATCATCCCTAATCTCTCTCTCTCTCTCTCTCTCTCTCTCTCTCTCTCTCTCTCTCTCTCTCTCTCTCTCTCTCTGTGTGTGTGTGTGTGTGTTTGTGTGTGTGTGCATCTCTCTATTTCTCTGTCTTTTTGACTCCGTCTCTTTCTCTTTTTCTCTCTCTGTCACTGTTTCTACTTGTGGATCAAGATGCAAATTCTCCCTGTGCCTGCTCTTCCAAATTTGCTCCACCAATGTGTACTTTAATCCTCTGGAACATAAGCTCCCAATTCAATGTTTTCTCCTACAGGTTGGTTCACAGTGACTTATCACAACAATGGACAGTAACTAAGTCACTATGGGAAGTACTACATATAAGTAGCCACAAGGGTAGAAACATAACTTGAAAATGAGATTGGTAGAGGACTGATGAGAGGTTTCTCTACAGAGTAGGAGACTTGTTAAAATATTTAAAAGAATGAGGGTGAACAGAAAAGTAGTTCCAGGTGGATGAAACCTTATACTTAACAGTCTTAATCCTTCAGGGAGCACTGTGGAATAAGTCAGCTTATGTAAAAGAGGAGAGAGAGAGTAAAATTTGTGCCATGCTATGAAAAAGTTAAAATGCCTAAAATACTGAATCCTAGTGTTAAGCAATGTTTGAAATAGAAATCCTAAGTATAATGAAGATTGGTTTCAAATGACTATTTCACATCAGTTACTTGCCATTTGACTGACTATTATGTTCTTCATTTTATAGTGTATCATGTATGTATGCAAGTACACAGTTTCCTCTCACTGATAATATGCCCATTCATTTGTTCATTCATTTACCAATTACTATATTTAAATTTACACAACACATGAACATAGATAAGAACTTCTGGAATGAAAACTTAGCCTACTTTGTATCTGTTATTTTTCTGTTCCCCCTCCCCCCAGTATTGTTGGGTACTGAGCACAGAGCCTTGAGCATGCTAAGAGAGCTCTCTAACCATGAGCATATCTATCCTAAGTCCTTGGGTTTTCAAGAAAGATTTCACTATGTACTTTATGTTGCTCTGGAACTCATTTTATGGCCCAAGCTTGTCTTACATTTGATCATCTATCCTTGGTTCCCTGAGATTTAGGATTCCTGACTTGTGTCATAAAAAAGCTATAATTCTTTTCTATCAAATTGTTTCATACCATAATTCTCTTTCTTGAGTAACACAGTGACTACAACTTTTTAAAATTTCTTCTGTACTACATGTGACCACATACCTGACATGTGACATATCACATGACAATGATAACAGTTAGAGGCCTATACTATTCATTAAAGGATCTCTGCATTTTATCTCTGAGAAACCAGCAGTTTCCCCTCTAAGTCTATTAAAAAAAATAATACAACCAGGTGGTGATGTCACATGCCTTTGATCCCAGCACTTGGAAGGCAGAAGCAGGTAGATCTCTGTCAGTTCAAGGCCAGCCTGGTCTACAAAGTGAGTTTCAGAACAGCCAGGGCTGTTACACAGAGAAACCCTGTCTTGAAAAAGAAAAAAGAAAATAATACCTTTAATATTACCTAGCATTCCCAAGAGAAAAACACCCACAGTGAGAAATCATTGTTTCAAACTATATAAACTAGATACCTAAATAAACAACCTTTATTTTCAGAAATTCTCTAGTAGTTTTAGTCAATAGAACTATGTAAAAATAGTGTTTTATGTTAATTTAACAATAAGTCATGACAGTGTAAAGATGCATCATTCTACTTCTCCAAAAACTAAAACTACATCTCTGGGAAATTTCAATGTATTTATCCATAGCCTACCTTTTGCCTTTGTTATTTTCAATCTGTAAAAACAAGGACAAGAAAGAAAGAAAGAAAGAAAGAAAGAAAGAAAGAAAGAAAGAAAGAAAGAAAGAAAGAAAGAAAGAAAGAAAGAAAGAAAGAAAGAAAGAAGGAGGGGAGAGAGAGAGAGAGAGAGAGAGAGAGAGAGAGAGAGAGAGAGAGAGAGAGAGAGAGAATGGCTTGCCTATAAAATTGACACATCTGTTATAGTTACTGGTATTTTTTAATCTAACTGATTAAAAAGAGCTCTTGTTCTCATAATCTTAGCCAACAACTGCCCTTTAGAGCTATAATTTCTTGCCCATTAAAATTTTCCATTCAAACACATAAGAATATCACTTAAAGTAATGAAGAAAGAGAAATTCGTGCAAGTGTCCAGGTGAAAAGTACTGTGAGTTTTGCAATTACTCAAGACCTCAATCTCGGTATCACTTAAATGTTAAATTACAAAAAAAAAAAAAAACTATGAACTGTGATATATTTATTTGATGTCCTAGAACATTTATTCATTTCTCTCTTGCACCACCCTCTTCTATTTGAGGAAGTTTTATTCTCTAGCATATGCCTTCAGGAACAAATTTGATACAGAGTTTGAACATCTAGTAAGGATAGATTGACAGAAGGCCTAGGGTAAAAACAAATTCAGATAATCACTTTGACATAGTATTCTATTGCCAACCCTTGTGGGAATTTCTAAGTCACAAAAATCTTGGAGAAAAGATCTAAAGAACAGTGCTGGTTATAATGAACACTTTTAGCAAGACATGATTATATAACTCTATTACCATTTGGACTGATAGAAAACAAGGAAAAGATGTTAGGTTTTATCCCATGTTTGAGAGTATATTACTAG
Source organism: Peromyscus maniculatus bairdii (assembly GCF_049852395.1). NCBI lineage: Eukaryota > Metazoa > Chordata > Mammalia > Rodentia > Cricetidae > Peromyscus > Peromyscus maniculatus. The sequence continues at coordinate 19,842,951 of NC_134853.1, forward strand.
CATGCTTGCCTAGGGTGATGGGCTACAAAGCCTTTCAAGATATAAATGAAAAGTCTACCCTCCAGGTAATTTGAACTCTCCTGGCAATAAGCATATAAATATTCTTTCATTTGTACATCTTCATATATACCTTAGTCTTTGAAGCTTTCAATAAATCATTCTAAACTTTTCTGTCACTAAAGAATTATCTAATGAAGTTTTGTATTTTATACATGCATTTTCCAACATATACGATATTATAGAGACATTCCAAGTGATAATGAATTTCAGGATTCCATACATGGATAATACCTTTTCTTTGAAAGAAAATCTATGCACACAGTGTGGAAGGGCTTGAATAGCATAGAAGTAAGAAGTATAAGAAATTCATCATGAGGGAGTCTTTAGGACAAATGATTCTTCTCAGTGGTTTTATACAAAATGTCACAGTTCCATATTAGTAGCTTGTGATAATATTTCATTTGTGTGTAAAAATCCCTCATTCATTTTCTCAAATAGTTTATGATGTACCTTGCCACATTTTAAAAAGTTATCTTCCTGTCTTTCTTTATTGCAACTAGATATAGTTAATCCCATTTGTCAGATAAGGAAATCTAAACATATACTAAAGTTAAAGCGAACTTTTTTTTCAGCGAGACAAACATTTCAGAACTTCTTACTAACATTTTTAAAATTACTGTAACTAATTCTCAATTGTACTATCCAAAGAATACTCACAATATCTGGTAATTATTTAAGAATTGTTCATCCTCATCCTTTACTGCTGTCAGTTCATAAGTGTTCAAATAGCAGTGCTCTGCAGACCATAAAACACAACACATTTCAAGTTTCCAGCAATTAACCAGAGCTACTTAAAATGTTATAAACAAATGCTAATTAGCAAACTTCTAAGACAGAATGAGTTACAGAACTGGAATTCTGTCAGGCAGCAAAATGCATGGTCCTTCCTATGATAGAAAGCCTTGGGGATTTTCTTTATGCCTCTAAAATTGGTTATTGACTCCATCAGTGAACCTAAATGAGGAAACACAGTGGCAGAGAGTGCTAAGATTGTCACTGCAAACTCATAAGCACTAGTTAAAAGACTTACTAGTTTTAGTTACTTGTGATTAATCTCTAGAAGAAGTTAGACATAATGGTAAGTAAATACAAAACCACAAGCTGTCTGTCCTTCCACCCTGAGGATGGAAGTGTGTGAAGGTCATTTGTGAGCCACATCACATTGCTGTCCTGGTATGAGTAGTTATCCTTCCAAAAAGTATGTGGGAAAATGATGTTACAAGCTGTGCAACCATAAGCTCCTCAGGGTTTTAGAAACACCTTGTCCCACAATTATGAAATAAAGTGAGACATGAAGCAGAATCATGATGACTATTCTTGGAGATATTTTCATTCTAGAATAAAATATGTATGTAAATGAAGATGACAAATGTATAATAAATATGTAACATATGCTTTATAAAATATATTACAGAGTGATGACTTAAAAGGACAAAGAATTGTGACTATATTTAAGAAAATCTTATTGAGGCAATTGTGTAATAAATATCTTATCAAACAACGTATAAAAGATGTAGAAAAGTTCAAGATAATTTATTATTTTATGTAGTGCACAATCTCAATATAATGTCAAGCACTATGAGAATTCAAAAAAAACACTATTCTATATATGGTCAGACCACTTAGAAAATACAATTATAAATTGAGCTATTTCTTAATCTGTAATAGGTGGCAGAAATAAGAATATTCATCTTTAAGAAATGTCTTAGATACTGCAATCTTGAGTGCCAGAGCGCAGAAATTAAAATTATAGTTTGCAATGTTTGTCAGAGATGGAAGATTACAGTGGGAACTCTGGATTCTGTTAGAATCCCAGCTTTCTTAGTACTAACTCTGCCACCATTGGTAAGGTACTAAATGCCTGCATATTTTACCCTTGCTTTGAAATAGAGATGCTCAGAGCAGAGGTAATACCATGGTTGTGATGAGGATTCAATTATCAACTTCTGAAAAATAGAAGACATTTCAATGAAAATATACAATGCCATGAAACCCAAACAGACAAAGAACTAGACATCAAACTGTTACTTCTTTTTATGAATTGTATTTTGAGTTCAATAAATATATCTTTATATTTTTAAGCACAAGGGTTAAAGTGTTTTCTCAAAAGAACCCAAGGCACACCAGAAGGGAAGGATGTGTCTTCTATAAGAAAGAGTGGCCAACGCCCAGTTTTTTAAGACATCTGAAACCTTGCTGAAGAAATGAATTAAAAACACTTGTATCTTGGTACTAGAATTTCAGCATCTCACAGTTATTGAGAATGGAAGTAAATTTATTCTGTTTGGACTCTTATTACCTCTTTGGTGAGCAGTGTATTGGTCTAGGTAATCTGTCAGTTCCCAGAGGCCATGTATCCACACAGCTAGAACACTCCATGACCATAAACATACCTATCTTGATTAATTCTAAAAGATTTTTAGATGTGTTTACAGTTTACATGTAGTTTTTAAGATCTTTGGAGTTGACTTTGGTGTGGTGCATAGAATTCAAAATGATTCCTTTTCTATCTGAGTGTCAGTTAACTACATAATAGTTTTTTGAGAAACCGCTGTTTTTTTTCCTTTTGAGACATCATATTTGTAATAATAAAATAAACCAATTTACTTATCGAATATATCAAGTTAAGAAAGAGGAATAGAGTGGATTATGTATACATGTACATATATACATATATATTAAAAATTCAGACATAATTGTAAATATGCTACAGTATTATGTAAGAAATATAGATATTATACTAAATGTTAGCATATTCTATGTATCATTTTCTACTTGTTCATTACTACTGTATTCACTTCCTTTTTTCTAAAGTCACTCATAAATATTAACCATTTTTTGTAATATTTTGGTGTACTGTGTGTCTACAACAATGTGTGTTGCAAACCTTTAGTTTTGCTTCTTATTGTGCTTCCAGAATACTGTTGCATAATAGAAATGGTGATTTTTTTTGTTCACTAAATAAGAAAGATGTCAGAATTGTGTCATATAATTGATCATAATAATTTCCATATATGGAATTCTATGTCAAATTTAAGAAATCCTATTATATACATAATGGTTTAGTATCCGTAAACAAGGACTTTTACTACTTCCCTGCCATCATTTCTCAGCATGTAAGGATAAAATCAATATAACTTTGAATTATATTATGTGAGAATGATTGATTTTGAAAATCACTTTGAGTTGGTGACTTCAGTTTCATTAAAAGTAGTCATTAACTGAATTTTATTTGGAGATGAAGATAAAATTTCCATCACTTTTTGAAATGGCCTAAAGCATACTTCTGCCATTGTCTTTTGTGTATTTACATGAAGCATGTATTCTTCATTGAGGACTATAAATCAAAATGTCAATCAACTCAGAAAAAAATATTGACAATGCTCTATATCTTGAAGTAACAAATACTCAGCAAATGTGTAATTCCTTAAATAAAAACAAGTAACCATATCCATACCATTAGCATGCAATTTCATGTTTAGTGAATGACAAAATAATATGGATAACAAATTTATTAGTTATTTATAATCGGCAAAGTTTTAACTTTAATACTTATTTGTATAAGTTTAAGACCAACAAAATTTCTCAGGTGAAAAAACATTAAAGAAACCATGATCTAGCATATAGCATGAAATAAACTATTCATCTAAAAGCATACTTAAGTCTAGATTTAAATGATTCTGTATTAAAAATTATGGGACATTATTTCTATTTTACAAGAGAAAAGGCTGCACTGAGCAAAACTGCTCCTAAATTTTTGTTTTATTGTTAATTCTGTCTTGTCCATCCATCTCTTCTTTCAGCTTCCCTCTCCTGTACTTCCCACTCTGTTCCCTCTTCTTTGTTCTCTCAATCTTCTTTCTGGTCTACCCTCCCACCTGTTCCCATTTCTTCTTCTCCTTTCTACCTACCTCTCAATCCTTTATGAATAGTACGATTTCCTGGAGTACACCATCATTTCTTTTTTTAGACATCAGGTGACTCCAAGCCCACTTTAGCTATCTGAAGCACACACACACAAAAAAGACTGCTACTTCCAAATTAGTATGAAACATTGAACATAATAAAAATAATTCAATGAAGAAGTAAACACCAAGTTAAATTAGTTAAAAATTTTCCTAATAGAACTTAAAAACACAATTGTTAACACACTATAAACAAGTGTTGTGTATATGAACAATGCTATGTGTTCAGTATTAGAGATTTCATTGATTAATTGTAACATTACATTAAAAGACTTGCAGAGAAAATTCTTACCCCAATAGATGATAAAAGATGCTTCATAAAATATTTAACACACATTTACCTTAATGCACTATTCTCTTCCTAACCCCCAATCTCTCTCCCAAACACAAATCATACTTACACTGATACAACACTAAAGCTAGAACCCTAACACACTAAGAAAAGAAGCATAAGGGCAAAGTCAGAACAATTGCTGATTACTAATACTTCTAACGTTTAAATTTCTTTAGAGATATCAGTGATAATATAACAAAAACCATAATTAAAAATTAGCTAAATGTTATCTGAATATATAATTATGTTGTTTGCTATCAAGGAAATCAATAAGACTATTTAAAAGATGATAAATATTAATATAAGTAATTTCTCTAAGAAAAGCCAACAGCAGTTTTGAATCAAACAAAACTGAGTATAAGATAAATATAGCACTGGAGAGATGATGAAGCAGTTAAGGAGCACATATTACTCTTTCAGAGTGTGTTTCCCGCCACAGATGTCAGGGGGCTAAACACCACCTGTAACTCTAACACCATGGTTATTTGATGACTCTCTCCTCTGCAGGCACCCACACTCACATGCGAGTATCGCCTAGTTTCTTACAAACACATGCATATGTTTATTTATTACTTTAAAATAGAATATATCAAAAGGCCATATTTATGCTCACAAAATGAAAACAGTGCACCAGAATAGATATGTCAAAAGAAATATCATTTACATATCTCTATGGGAATTCCAAATGAAGCACATGCGTCTAAAGGTCTGTTAGATCCAAATCTACCATCCAGAAATGAATGGACAGGTGCAATGTTTGTCTTCCTAAACCTGGGCTTCTTAGAATGATTGCTTACAGCTTCATCCATTCCCTTATATAAGTTTCATAACCTCATTGTTCTTAACAGCTGAACAATATTCCTCTGGGTTAATACACCATATTTTTCTTATCCATTAATCAGCTGATGAAATTCTAGGCTGCTTCCATTGACTAACTATTGCTAATAAAGAAACAATGAACACGGATATGCAGGCATGTCTAAAGTAGGGCGTAGAGTCCTTTGAGTGTAGATGATGGGTGATGGTGCTCTGCATGCTGTGAATGTGTTGTTCCCATTGGTTGATAAATAAAATGCTGATTGGCCAGTAGCCAGGCAGGAAGTCAGAAGTGACCTTGCTATTTCAGGTGGTAGATATTTTTCTAACTTTTGGATAAACTTACAAACTTATTTCTGAAGTGGCTACCCTAGCTTTCACTCCTATCAGCAGCAAATCAGTGTACTTTGGTCATCATTTGCTGTTGTGAGCTTGGTCATTATAAACTTGGCTATGAGGAAATCATAAAGTAGTTATAATTGGCATTTTCCTGATAGATAAATATGTTTAACATTAAAAAAAATTGTTTCTCAGCTGCTTGTATTTCATCTTTTGGGAACCCCCTGTTCAGTTGTATGCCTTGTTTCTTGAGGTTGGGTTGTTTGTTTTATTGCTATTTAGTTGAGTTGTTTGTATATGTGACATATTTACTCTCTCTCTCTCTCTCTCTGACATTAAGCTGATAAAGATATTTCCCCCACACTCTTTATTTTGTCTCTTTGACCAAATGATAATATCCTTTGTTGTATAGAAGCTTTTTAGCTGTTGTGGGTGGGCCTATCCCACAGAAGGTGGTGCCACCTATGGATGGGTCATCCTGGATATTTTAAGAAAGTAGTTTGAGTAAGCTCTGATGAACAAGCAGCATTCCTCTGTGGCTTCTGCATTAGTCCTACCTACATGATCCTTCACTGCTTTGATTATCTGTCCTGACTTCTCCCAGTGACAGACCATTACCTCAAAGTGTAAGATAATAAACCAGGCCTTCCTCAGATTGCTTTTAGTCATGGTGTTTTATCATAGCAATAGAAACACTAACTAAGACACAGAGATTCTCTATTTAGTTTATATCTGGATAAACTGTCTATTGCATAATGAAATCACTTAGCACTGCATATTTAAGGTCAGTCTGTGATATATATATATATATATATATATATATATATATATATATATATATATATATATATATATATAAAACAGTGTACCTTTTATAGAATGGGGTACCCTTGTATGTGTTGCATATCTGTTAAGAATTGTAATATCCCATTGGTAAGTTTTTCCTTGAATGTATATGCAGTTTCTCTCATTACTTCTGACTAATTCAGGTTTAAGATCTATTTTGTCAGATGTTAGAATAGCTATATCTGCTAAGTTATTAGTTATATTTGCTTGGAATACTGTTTTCAATTCTGTTATCTTAAGATAGAGTCTATATTTGATGGTGAGATATATGTTTTGGAGTCAAGGAAAATCTGGGTCATGTTTTCTAGTGTAATGTCTGTGTCTTTTTATTTGGGAATTGAGACTCTTAATATTCAGAGGTGTTATAGAGAGGCATGCATCAATTCTTGTCATTTTGTTGCTGAGGTGGTGTTTTCTTGGATCTCTTTTGGTTCCATGTCCAACAAATATTGTTGTTTTACTATTGCCCCTTGGCTATGTTTATACTTTTATTTAGATTTATGGATTCCATTTATTATTTTGGCCAAAGACACCTTTATAGTCATTGATTCCTTTAATCTGGTGTAGTCATGGGAAGTTATATTTTCACTCAATTTTAATAGATTTTCCTGGTATAATATTCTGGGATAATCATTGTCGATCTTTCAGAACATGGAGTATATCTTTCTAGGCCTTCTGGCTTTAAAGTTTTTCATGGACTGATCAGGGATTATTCTGATAGGCCTAGTTTTATAAGTGATTAGACTTTAATTTTGTAAATTATCAATAACATGCTTTTATTCTGTGTTTTAAATGTTTTAGCTATAATTCGTCATAAAAATTTCTTCTATGGTTTTATCTATTTGGAGCTTTGTCAGCCTCTTGTGACTGGACAGGCATCTCTTTCTCTAGGTTTGGGTAATTTTCTTCCATGATTTTGCTGAAGATATTTTTTTTGCCTTTAGTATGGTATTCTTCTTCTATGTCCAGAATTTGGAGGTTAGATATTTTCATAGTCTCTCCCAGGTTCTGGTTTTTTGTTGTTGTTGTTGTTGTTTTTATTTTTCATTTGACCTTTAATTTAATTTCTTATTTACCTTTAATAACGTGATCCAATTTCTTTACTTTGTTTTCCATCTCCAGCTCTCTGTTTTTGACATGATGTTGGTGAGACTTTCCACTGAGATGTTCTTGCATAATTTCAGTTTGAGCTTTCTTAAAAAAATTAAACAGAATTTTAAGATTTGATATTGACTTCCTTACTTAAATCATGTCTTTATTGTAATTTTTTCCCCCACCGTAATGTTTTTATTGATTATTTGGGAATTTAACATTCCCTGATTGATCATACTCACTTCCCTGTCCTCCCAGGTCTACCCAGGTCTCTCATGTTGTTCTTCCTCCTTGCCCTTTGCCTCCAACATTTCAATATTCCCATAGAATCTTTCAGGTAATGCAGGAGTCACAAAAAGGTAACATACCATTTTTCAAGTGAATGATTATAGGTAAAAGCATGTCCCAGGCAGGGGGAAGGAAATCAAACTAACCCATGACTATGTAAACATTTTGAATTAACACTCTGTAATCAGGAATCAAAATTTCTAAATTTTCTTTAGATCACAGAGTTGCCTGGTAAGTGACAGGTTTTGGACAAAAAGACCTTAAGGGTGTCATAGATTCTCTAGTATCGTCTCAAGTACCAGATATCTTTTAGTATCTGCTCAGCGAGCACTTTCTACAATAATATGACACCATGCTGCTTATTCTTAAAATGTACTTTTTGTCCTGTGTGTGACTCTTGATTATCAAAAGAAAACCTCTTGCCCTTATTTTGGGGCTAGAGAGTCAAATTATCTTTTGTAGCCTTGACTAGTCTGAATTTATTTTCACAAATTGAGGTCAGGAATGGGTACAAGGAATTAATCATTCACCAGCCAGCAATAATTGGGTTGTTTTATATTTACAGTCTAGCCAGGCAGTTCAGTATGTCCTTGTGAACTAAAGACTGCTTTTCTGGGATTATCTTTAAAATGATTAGCAAGGCAACTGGTCTAATCTAAAGCTATTTTGAAGCTTAGTGCCATGTAATGATGCACAAGAAACCTATGACTCTATTTCTCAGCGATAAGATTAAAGGAATGTGAGCCAGCCTGAATCCTGTACACAAATATTTCTCTAAATCATAAAACTGAGCTGTGATCTAAAGCAGCTCCTAGGTGGGACTTATAGGCCTTAGCTATGAAACACATCTTTTTTTTTTTTTTGAAACACATCTTAATATTGTTTTATTCATCAAAACTTAGTGTCAACTAGACAATGAAGATTAAGGAGGAATCTTCTTCCTGACAATCCACAGATATAAATGCCAAGTAGATGAGTATGTATTTATTCAAGAGATAAACACAGTATAATATAGGCAGTGAGGGACTACCCATATCTGCCCATACCATGTGACCAAATATGTAGAAGGACAACAGAAGCAAAAAAAAAAAAAAAAAAATCCCAGAGTCTATAGCCTGTGGCCTTGCCTAATGGTGTTATTCCCATCAGTGAGTTTTTTTTTTTCTGGTGGGCTGATACCCTGAACCCCAATTGCCACCTGCTGTTCCTCTGACACAATTACTGGCTATTAGCATGACCTCAAAGACAAAAAAGAAGAAAAATCAATATACCAAGTACAAATTGTGTTGCCCATACATCCACTGGAGCATGGTCAAATTCCTAGTGGCCAGCCTCTTAAAGAAAACTGATCCTTCCCCATCCCCACCTCTTCCAGCAGCCATCAACTGTGAAGAGCTACACTTCAGCATCCTCATCACAATTTTTAAGAATCTGCTTTAATGGCCTCCTGTCTAGACTATTTTTTTTGGAGGTGGGGGTGGAAGGAAGAGGTTGCCATGGGAGTCTTTTATTTCTCTCATTCTCAACTGTGAGTCTGCAGTCATCAATAGCAAGGGCAGTGGTGGCATGTGCCTTTAATCCCAGCACTTGGAGGCAGAGGCAGGCAGATTTTAGAGTTTGAGGATACCCTGGTCTATAGCCTGAGTTCTAGGATAGCCAAGGCTACACAGAGAAACCCTATCTCAGAATAACAGAAAGAAAAAAAAAACAGCTGTGACCTGCTGTCTTAATCTTCTTAGACACCTTTAGCCATAGTCATATTCATTCCTTTTAATTCTTTTTCTGTTTGAGCTTTCTACATCTTTTTAAAAGGACCATTACTTTGGGGTTTTTATTTTTTGGAGGAGGCAAATCAATTGGTGTTTCATGATATTCTTTCTATGCATTGAGATTTGTACATCTAGGGTTAGTTTGTTGGTTGAGTCTCAGTCTCTGTCTCTCTCTCAACTTTTTTTGTGCAAGTAGTCACATGTCTTCTTTTAGCAAAGATAGTCACCATGTTCAGCATGGAGCCAATTCATAACAGGATTGTGTCTCAATTACTTCTACTTGGATTTGGAGAAAAAGGCTGCCTGTTTCCCTGTTATAGTCAGGTGTCTTCAGTTTGGACAAGGAATCTGATAAATATTTCCTCTGGAAGTGTGAACTGACCCTGTGTTTCAAGAAGGAAAGGACATCTGGAGGGTTCCAGTTAGGCAGTTTACAGGAAGGACTCTGTACTCTGGGTAAATTGTAATGGCCGGTGTTGATCTGGCAAGTCCTAGAGGGAGTGAGGCAGGATGAGAGGAGACAGTTGTCCATGGCAAACAATTATGTGACTAGGGAGGGACCCAAATGGAGGGAGACAGGAAGGAGAGCACTGGTAGCCTACTCCTACATGTTTACATACCACTTGCATTTTGTTTTATTTTTGAGAACACTCTATGTGAATATTTTATTTTCATTAGTTACATCACTCCCTCTTCCCCCACCAACGCCTCCCATGTCACTCTCAAACCCTTTTATTGTCATAACCTCTTCAATAATTACTGCTGTTACCATTCCTCTGTAACAAGTAAAATAAACAGAACTGGATAGTGAATAAAATAGTTCAATATCAACAAAAGTAGGGAAGAAAGGGCTTAAAGAAGAAATTCTCCCTTTCTCACTCACATGTATGAATGTATTTTATGTGTGGAAAGGGGTAAAAGTCATACTATTGGATATAAAATATTATAGTATTGAAATATATCAGTTTTATACACTGTTCAAGTCATAGAAATTACACATGATGAAACATCTTGTTACTGCCGTTAGTGAAGAATTAATGGAATTGACTAGTGTGAGGACAGGTCTCCAGCAGAATTATCTACTGTTGTGTGATATTTTCCAAGTGACCCTGTTCTGGGACCCCAGAAATGTACCTCAAATTATTTCAAGATGATTAAAGCAGAGCTGAAAATGAGAAGAGTCCCAGAGAGATGACTGATAAGTTATTGAGTAATCTCTCAAGGGAAGAAGGTATCTTTTCCTTGAAGTATTTAGGACAAATGAAAATTAGTAGTTTCCTGACCTATGTGCCAACAGGGGAAATTAATGAGGATTTAATGAAACTTAGGTAATAAAATCAAGTAAAGTCACACTATAGGTGACAGTGGACCTTTAAAATAACTTAATGTACTTGGCCTATGCTGTCATGGGCCATTTCTTATATATGTATCGATGGTAGAAGATATTTTATTCTGTTGGCCTACTGATATAAAGTCAGAGAGTCAGAAAAGGCAATTACTGTAGAAACATTCACTGTAAGGTGAATCACCTTTCTCTTCATATAAGCATTTTAAAATGTTTTAGAATATGAAATTAAACTCTAAGAGAGTCTTGGTCTTTAAAACAGAGGATTAGTGTGACACAACCACATCTTTAATAGAGGTTTATTTTCTCACATTCCTTTAATTCTCTTACTTAATTGAAACATAATAGGTCTCGTTTAGAAAGTTGATTATCATGGGGTAATAGTAGTTTATAATAGCAAAATTGCATGCAAAAATAAATGATCATGGCTGAAGGACACTCATTTCTGTTGGTAGGCAGCAATGTTTTATCATTAGCTCAAATCATTTAAGAATTTTTCACTTTAATTAGATTATCATCCACTTAAGGATCTGGGAACCTAACAACTCTTTTATTTGGCAGGCGGAATGGATTCTTTCATATTTTTGCCAACATCCTCTGAAGGAAAAAGACAACATGACGATAGCACTATATACTATTTTTATGTAAATGCATACAATGTTAATCCAAGAATGAAGTGGCTGGCCCTCTAAGGAGTATTTTCAAATAAACAAGCCAAAGTGTATACAAATATCGATCAACAGTTGTTAAAGGGATTCTGTATATGCCATGTCAGTCTTTACGGCAAACTGGCTGACCTTTTCTTTTCGGCACAGGACTGCTCCTATAGGCCTTGCTCACCTGCCGGGGCAGAATACTTTTCTCAGCAACAACATAGTTCACCTCCTTATCAAAAATCAAATGACAATCATCCCCATACTCATTCAACAGACTCTCAAACTCAAAAGTATCCTGTATATGAAACCTTAGATGAGCACAACTTTAAAACAATACAGACAACAAAAGGTACAAAATGTTATTTTGGCCTAATGAGAATTGTTTGAGATAGTGTCATGCTGTATAGTTTGGCCTGCATAGTGTGATTGATCATCCTGTCTCAGCCTCTCAAGTAGCATTACAAGTCTATATTGATAATTTTCATAAATCATTCTACAATAGATGAGGAATGAATTACCTCCTATATTTATACTTACCCTTATACTGATTAGGTCATCTCTTATAATGTAACACACATATCTTTGGATAATTTGAAGGATTTTCAAGGATTAATTTCTGTCTCCACCATGTGCTTGCATTTGTAGCCTGTTTATAGGATATGACATGTTGACTCCTCAATTTCAATAACGCTTCTCTGCATATCCAGTAGTTTCCATGACAGTATTGGAGTCTCTGGCTTATATACCATTATCATCCTGAGAGCTGGCTGACACACAGCTTGTTCTGTACCTGAATGTGTTTGCTAGGATCTTGTGGATTCACCAGACTCTTGCATGCCACAGACTCACTGGTGTAGAAAGTTTTTACCTTATCTTTCAAAACCAGAACCAACAAAATTCCAAGGTAAGAGACAATTTTCCTAAACAATGGGCATTTGACTGGGCTAGCATGGTTCTTAAATATTTCACTGTTTGGAGCTGTTTGCTTTTATAAGTCATAAGCACTGGAAGGAACATCAGAGCTTGGGATGAGCTTCCCTCCAGCATATTCCTATGTAGTTTCTGTACTCTTTTTCTAAACTGTTGCTATATCCTACAAACCTACAGGAATAATATGGCAATTGTTCGAAGTAAAATAAAGTGATTTAAGTTGATAAGAGCATGAGTGATTGGTGGTGATAACTATTATTGACAGGGTTATTTAAATTGTAAAGCCCAATTCTTTGCAGGATGAAGCAAAATGAGGGGATACTGGGCAGAGGTGATAGACAAGAGATAGGAAGCATATGAGTGCTTCAGATTTCTGAAAGGATATCTAATGACCCTGCAGTACAGGTATTTTTAATTTACTAATTTTCATAGACATTTTAATGCGTGATTAGATTGCTCAAAACAAAACAGGTAATTGGTTTCAGACTGGGAGAATCACTAAAGTAATTTGTCTTCAAAGAACAAGTTCTTAGCTACCATAGAGGACAAAGAGGTAAAGCAGCTTTGCTATTTATTTGCAACACTACCAAATCATTGATTTTGGTGACTTTTGTAATAATAGTTTCAGTATCTGACATTCTTGTCACAACTCCTGTAGGTGGGGCATTTCAACCCTGACTGTTGTCAGAATTGCACATAAAATTTACTTGGGATTATAGTGTGTGGATGGTCTGGATATGTACCGTTCTGAGAAATAGATTTGATTTGGCATGTAAGAGCAAGTGAGATGACTCAGCAAGTAAAGATTCTTGGCCCCAAGCCTGGCAGCCTAAGTTCAATCCCTAGGACCCATAATGTGGAAGGAGTGGCTGACACTGGCCAGGTGTCTTCTGATCACTAAGTGCTTGCAGTGGCACACACACGCACATGCATATGCATACCATGCACACACACACTCATACACATATACACACATACACAGTCATACACACATATACATATATACATAAAATACATATGCACACACATACACAAATAAATGAAGTGATACAAGTATTTTTAAAAAATAAATTTGCATAACAATATTTGCTTCATCACCTCCACCCTCTTGTTTGCTTTGATTATAGCATACTTTGGATAAGGTTACTCCTTCAGTGTGTCTCTGGGGAGACACTCAACAATGAACATTGCCTAATGTAAATGCACACCATCAGAACTGCCATGACCAGCATATCATTCCAGTGAGAAATAAGTACCAACACTGTTACTTTAGGGTTAACTGACACACATCGTAATTGGCGAGTGTTCATTCTAACCGGTATTTAGGAGTTAATTACAGCTCTATAGTGACCTTTAGCTGTATATTTACAGTAGAAACCTAAACTTGTTACTGTAGAAGGATTCCTTATCTATTTCCATCTTGCAGATGGCAGGTGTGCAGAACTGTCTCACTGTCCTCACGTCAGTCAAGAGTTTAGTGCTAAACATGTACCTTGTTTTTATAGTAGGTACCATATTCACTTATTTTGCATCACAGGTTTCTTTGTGCGGAAAGTCTTTATAAATTACCCTGCACACTCTTGTTTTGTAAACTGCAGTTTACTGTGTATGTGTTCATCGAAGTAATTTTCTCCTTGATTGGGCAGGCTGCAGGTGGACCCAATGAATTCAGTAGTTGCTGGGTGGAAAGCAGAAGTAGTCCAGGGTCTGACAACAGAGGAAGAAGTACTTCAGGCTGAGCATCTGGGTTGTGTCTTCATTTAGATCCCTGGAATCACTTTACATACAAATGGAGAGCAGCAAAAGTTTTCTTCGGTTTTGTGCATTCTCTGTGCACATATGAGTGCATATCATTTTGTATCTATTAGATAACACATGCAGTAATCTGGTCTGGCAATGGCTGTGTTTGAATTGCACTCCTCATGTGAAGCTTGTGTTCATAACAGTGTTGGCGCTTTCTGCTCTTATTTTCTGCCACAATGGAGAATGTTCAGTTTCTGTACACAAATATAACATTATCATTCTTGTTTCCTGGCTTAATGGCAAAAGAAAAAGTGAAGGTAAAAAAAAAAAAAAAAAAAAAAAAGGCCAGTGATATATTTGATTGAAATTAGAAGCTATGACTTTTTTTTCATTATTTTCATTTATTTATTTTGGTTTTTCGAGACACGGTTTCTCTATGTAGCTTTGGTGCCTTTCCTGGCATTTACTGTGTAGCCCAGGCTGGCCTCGAACTCACAGAGATCTGCTTGCCTCTGCCTCCTAAGTGCTTTGATTAAAGGCATGTGCCACCACCACTCAGCAGAAGTTATAACTTTTTAAGTCACTCAGCCCAAAGGAAATCTTTACAATTAAAAGAATCATATAACTACCTTTCTTGTGAGAAACCTGGGTTAAGAAGCATTGATTTTTCAGAGGTTAGTACTAATAGTACAGTGCTTGAGTTATTGAGTTTAAGAAAAATTGCATTTTGAAAGAACAAAAGAAAGATCTTCTACCTACAATAAAAACGTATACTGTAGTCACAAATAACATAGCTCAGGGTACAAAATAAAATAAGTATATATTCATCCTGTAAGCTATGATTTCACATGATGATGTACCATAGTCACATTCAAATAATGATAATCTTTTAAAATTTTGATATACTGTTTTTATTTCTATTTAGTTTTATTTTATAAATGCCGTAAACAAAGCTATTTTCATGTTAACCCATTTTAAGAAGTATAATAAATGTCGAATGCCTCAACTTTAAGATTAGAAAGAATTTTTTGATAGATTCCATAATTCCTATACAAAACAGCATTTCAAAGCATAAATTTGCCTATTTTTTTAAATCACTGTCAATATTTAAACATACAGGACTTCAGGGCAGTATGAAAATAGAATATATATTACTATATATTACATGTTAATAGTTTTTAGTATATAGATATTATGAAAAATGCCATTTGAAAGGTGAGACGTGACTCCATGTGAATTAACTTGGTTGCTTCCTGGCTATACTTTTATTTATAGAAATCTAGAGCATTTCCTTGTTCCTTATTTGAGTAATTCTTACAGATTCATTATGGAAAGTTATTTTTTATATTATTTCTGTTGGTTGAAATCATGCCTATAGGTTTAATTTATTTCCCAGTTTTGCAATTATCATGCCATATTTTTTTTTGGCCTGAGTTTATGTTGACCTATATAGACTGAAATTTGAATTTAAAATTTCTGGTCACTGGAGATGCAAGTTCTCCTACAAAGATAATTAGGTAGCATGGATGGAGTTTTCAACATATGCTGTAAATTTCAGTGAGGGTTGTCCTCTGTAATTGCTTTTAGTACTTTCTGATTTTGTCCTTGACACCCTGCTTTGAGTTCAGCTGCATTTGGAACCCATCATTCTCCACATTCTGAAGAAGGACCCCAGCCTTTGCCCTCCACACGGTTCCGAGACAGTGAGGGAAGAAACTAACAATCAACAGTAACATCGATTCTCATATAATACAATGCATCCCATGAAACATTAATTATACTTTCCTGTCAATATCATTGTCTATAAAATAATTAAATGTGCATTAACAAAATATTTTTTCTACTAATTTGCATTTCTTCATCAACATTTTTTAAAGTCATTGAGTGATATTTTCTACTTATATGAAAAAATCTTTGTATTAGTAGTTTTAGCTATGTAATGGTTTTTTGCTTTATTTTAATTATTTTATTGATGGACATAAACTAATTAATATGAGTAGTATTCCAAAATCACACAAGACTATATTGTAAAACATAAAAATAATTGTACTTAGGTAAGTAAGGATAGAATTGTTTGAAAAGCAAATAAGAATTTTATGTAACTTCTGTAGAGCCATACGATATCCTTAATAAAAATACCAAAAAGCAGAGATGATAGCATTTTCACCTTTTATTTATTTCATTCCTTCTTTTAATTTTAAGTTATTAACAAAATATAAGTCTTTCAGCTGTTGGAAATAGATTTTTGGTGAAATACAGGTGTATCTCATGCTTATTTAATTTATCATCTAAATTACTGTGACTTTTGATTGTTAGACTGAACAATTTCTGTTAATAATGTGAGCACAGGAAAGCTCACATTTTATAATGTGAAAATCATATATAATTACTAAAAGGAAATAACCAGACAAAAAGCTGGCTGTTGAAAAATTATTACTAAGTATAATAATATTTATTTTGGAATTTAGAAGATAATTGTGTAAAAAGGTTAGACATTTCAGGTAGGGACCAGGCACTGGTCACATGTTTAAGTTTGATGAGATCATGGCTGAGTATGGAACTAATGACAACCAACTATGAAAGACAAAGAAGAAGGAACAGGACTCCAGCATGAGATGCTGAGGTTGATGAGCTGAGAGAGAGCCTCATACTTGTACATTCATTGTGCTTTGTAGGCCAAACATTTTGGTTCAAGTTGCATGGAACATACAATGACCTTTGGCCAACCTTGGCAGAAAATACTTATTGGGCACTTTAATGGAGTTAGTAACTTTCACAATACTGCAGAAGCACATATAAAAATGGATGCATATAAAGTGACTCAGATAAATAGTGTTGCTTTCTGGACAAAAGCAAAGCTCTTGTGCGGTGGTTCTGATCTCAAGGGAGGGTGTCCAAGTATTTAGCTTACACTCTATTTTTTACTGTAGCAAATAAAACATTTACTAGGCTACATAAACAATAAAATCAGCAGTTTCCCAAAGCAAAACAAAACAAAACAAACAAAAAAAGCGACAGGTAGTCTAGATACTTACAAATATCATCAACAACAAGGAAAAGAAATCTGTGAGAGGTATCTCTATAGATACCAAACTGCTTTGAAGGGACACAGGCCATAGATTCACTCTAGATGCAAATGTAATCATCCATGGGTACTCTCTAGCATTTCAGTGTGTCAATTGTGATCATTATCTTTAGAAACCCATTTCCCCTAAAACTAGTGGTTCCTTTGCCAGAAAACTGTCTCATCTCAACTGGACTCCATCTTATTCTACAGTCAAAAACATTTTGGTTCAGTTTAACACAGAGGAGAAAACACGTGGCATCAATTGCGCCTGAGACTGGATTCAACTGTCACAAAAATAGAAGGTGAAATGGACACAGGCAGGAGGTATGAGTCAGATCCCCCCCCCCAGGAAGCAGTATGCCAGCCAATGACCTGAGTGTGGAAGAGAGACCTGCAAGTGCATCTGAGAACATTTAGGGATCCGTCAAGAATGCCAAGCTTCCTGGTCCCCTCTGTGCTAAGAAAAACTTTTCTTCCCTTCACCGAAGTTTGTGCTTCAGCAGAAGAAGAACATTCTTTTGAGTGAAGTATGAGGAGAGAGATCTGAAATCCTAGGAAATTCATTGTATTTAGAAGATCTTCCTTTTCATCTTTCAGAAATGTCTTTTCTCTCTTAAACTCAATAGAACAAACATTGTGCCATTGGTACTAAACTGTGAAAATCAAAGATTCATAACCCAGGTTCTCACAAGAGTGATGTTTATGCTGTCTATTGCAGTTTTCTTTTATAAATTATAAAGTCTCAAAAGAACATTGAACACTTAACAACAGAGTTGAACGAATACTGGTCAACTAGACAAAGCAGGACGAGGGGGTGGCTAGAGAAGATGGGTAAATTTAAGTTAGTGGGCACAAAGTTATCAGTATGTTGAATAAATCAATTTGAAAATCTGATGTTCAGCATGAAGACTATAGTAAATAATATTGACTAATGGAAATTTACCATGAGAGCAGTTTTAGGTGCTCCTACTATAAAACTGTTAACAGCACATTGATTTGTTTAACTCTAGTAATTTCTTCACTATATATGTGTTTCAAAGAATAATGGCTTAAACCTTTAATGTGTGTGATAAAATCATTTTAAACAACAATGAAAAGGGCTATGAAAATCAAATTTATTGTCAAAAATGCTGGCATTAATGGTCAGTTAATCTAACTTTATAATACATGATTCTAACTAGAAATATTACTGCGTACATACTATATTTAAAAATACTGTCTAGATAATAGCTCCGGTAGATGGAAAAAGCATAGCAAACACACAGAGATTATTTTGTGCCTTTTTTTTTTCAAGAAGCTCATGGCTAAAGTACCTCGCTACTTTTGCCATTAAAAAACATCTATGTGGCTGGAGAGATGTCTCAGGCATTAAAGGCAAGGCTCACAACCAAAAAGACAAAAAGCATCCATGCAATTACAAAGTATTCCTGATGCCTCTATCTATGAACTATTTCCCATAGGGCCTTTCAGATTTTGTACCTTCAGACATTCTCAGATTTCAGCAGATATTTTATTTTCATTTCACTGCCCATCATACTGACCCTCAAAAACTGGAATTCAACCTAATTATCAAGTGTTTGCTCATCTATTCATCTTACATAGATGATTTAAATACCATCCTGACAAAATTGTTGCTCGTTTTGTGTCATGCAACCTCAGTCCTGACTGATATTTACTTTTTAAAAAATGTAACTTTATGGTTTTATTTTTAAAATTTGTTTTATTATTTCATGATTTTTAATGTTTTGCCTGAGTGTATGTATCTGCACCACATGTGTGCCTGGTGCAGGCTGAGGTGAAGTCAGAAGGGAGTGTGGTGTCAGATCCCTTGGATCTGGAGTTAGAGAGCTGTGAGCTACCATAAAGGTGCTGGAAATCAAACCTGGGTCCTCTAAAAAACAGTGTGGGCACTTAAACCGTGACTCATCTCTCCAGCTGATATTGACTTTATTTTCAAGTCATTTGACTCATTGAAGTTCTGTTTGCATAAGGAAAATGAGTCTACTCTGGCCAATGAGAGTAAAGCTTCTTCTTTGCCTCCCTGGGGTGAACTGCAGGCATCCTGCTGATAAGTGCCACTTTTAATGCTCTTAATGAGAAACATACAAATAAATATTATCAAACATATATCTTGCATATATGTTTCTGTTCAACACCTATTCTACTGAAATCAGCAATTTGTTATTTCTACCAATGTATTGTATTAGTATAGTCTACAGATTATTTCAGAGAAGTATAATTACAAAAGTGTTTCTTTCATGAATGCTATAACCAGATTTAATTTATATATGCCTTACTTAATGAAATTAAGTCATGTCTCTGATAAAATTAATTGTAGAATACTTTGCAAATTGTGTTCTTCCAGGGTACACTTATTGATTTAATGAGAATGAGTTAAACAACCATTTATTTTGTAAGATACAGATTTCTTTAGGCTTTGTAAACAGCAATTTAAAAAATAGCATTGATCACTTTGTAAAAAAAATTAATTAATTAATTTGATGCTATCTCTTATTTATACAAATACGTTTCTGAGGTACCTGTCTAAACTGCCTTGCCTAACAGGTCACAGAGGTGCCATGACTTTTTATTACAATGCAGCCCAGATAACCTCAGCAGTTCCCACAGATTTAAAAAGTTCAGACCTAGAACTGGAGAAGAGACTGTGAAGAACAACACAAAAGAGTTGGGAGAAATAAGTGATGACATAGTGTCCCTGGGGTGGGGGCTGGTCTTAAGACCTGTAAAAAGCTTAGCCTCATGAGAACTTTAGTCTGGAAACAATGGCAGTCACTGTTGTCTTGGTGGTCTGAAGAGAACTTTCAGACCTGTTTAACACAGGAATCAGGATATCTCACATTTCAAATGTGATAGTGCTGGACCAGGCCTTACAGAAACTTGGAGCAAAGATCTCACCCAAGAGCCTGGATGGAGGACTGCGTGGTCTTTCCTGCTTGCATATTCCAGGGTTTTGGGACAGAAATACCGGGTTATTTTGTCTGATTCTTTTAACAAAGTATACTTGTGGAAAAAGATAAAGTTTTCCTAGGTGTCTTTAAAGAGAACCTAGGAATGAAAGGAAAACAAACACCAGGGGCATCTATTAGAAAAAGGAACAGTTAAGAGGAAATTAAGAGACTACTACTCTGTACAAAATCTTTTAGTAAAATTACAAAACAGATTTAAACATGAAAATTCAGCCAAGGATTTAAAAGAAATAAATGGTTACTGCTGAGTTTTATTACCTAGGAATATCTAAAATAAAAATTTTTAAAGCTTAGAGCAGAAATATTGTAAGATAAAAACCTGGAGGCAAAAAAAAAGAGACATGGAATTCTAGGGCAGTGGTATATAGATAGTATAAAGAAGATTAAGATTGAAAATGTATAATGAAAGACATGTTATCCAGCATTACTAGTGTATCAAAGATGCCAGAAAGCTTGCATTTCAGAAGTATATATTCTAATAAAACTCCCAATCTTCATGACTAAAGAAGCATCCAAGTTCTCATGCAAAAATAAATAAATAAATGAAACATAAAAAGGCTTGTCTGGCATCAGGCTATTCTTCCAAAACAGTGGAAATTAAAAGACAGTAGAATAATAATTGTATTTATTGGAGGCTGGGGAGTACTTGGTCATGTAATTAGTCCCATTAATTAGAGTTCTCCATTATGACCTAATTACCCCCAAAGAACCACTACCTAATGTAGTCACCTTAGACAATATGATTTTAACCTGAGTTTGGGGGAGACAAATCCATTCAGACAGTAAAATCTCTCACATTAACTCCATTATGATCCTACTTGTCAAAAACTATTGATAGAATGGTTTTACTGAAAGCATTCATAATGACTCAGAAGCGATCTAGATACACAAGGTGATGTGCTCAGCAAACAAAAGAGAGCAGTGGTTGACAGTCTGCCCATGTGCTTCATTCAGTATATATGCCTGTTTCAATCTTAGTGGATAAAGTTAATTTGAGAAAACCTGAAGAATTTTTCAGAGTGAGTTTTTAAATTAGTTCAGTAAAACCAAGAGGTGGGAAGACAGAGGCTATGTGAGAAGACACTCTTTCTCAGGGCAGCAGAGAGATGAGGAGAGTAATGATGAGTATGTAAACCTTATCAAACTTGGAGACAGCTATATTAGAGTAATTTGTCAGATGAAGAAAGATGTGTATAGCTATTTTATTTCCAAAAAGGAGTACATGTGTTTGATTAGATAGTGAAAATGGGATAGCCTTTCTCCTGCAATAGAAAAAGAAACAGGATACAATGCTTATTAGTCAGCTAGCTGGTGCTGAGGCATCCAGGCAAAACTCTAGACTCCTAAGCAGGCTACGGATTTCCAGATAGAAGCTTTAATGTTGACTCAGAGAACTGCATCAGATTTTCTCAGAGGAAGTCAGTAACTTGCACACTGCTGTCAGTGCCCTTAAATCTTTCCTTGTCAAATGGTTATATTCTGAGCATCATGGATCCATGGAGCAATCACTATGGAGACCAGCTATCCAGCTTGTTCAGTAATGTTTGGTATAATCGGGTTTCTGATTGTGTACATTCTGAAATGGAATCCAGTATTGCTTGAGAGAATACACAAGAAACACACAGTCTAGGAATTTCACTCATTTGGTAGAACACTTGAAAACATTTTCTTGCAGTGAAGAAGGCCCTGGGTTTAATTCACAGAACCTACAAAGAGAAAAAAATTAATAAAAAACAAATAAAATGCACCTTTATAAAGGACACAGGCGACTTGTTTTCACAAATAGCTTCTAATACATACAATTGGAATTGTTGGATACAACATTAGAAAAAAAAAGTTTAATCTCTGAATCATTTCAGATACCACATCTATGTTTGGTTTTCAGAGGGCTACCCCCAATTCTATGCTTTTTTCCAGAGTTGTGTGTAGCTAAAGTTTTCCTGTGTCCACCCAGCTCCTGCAGCTGCTCAGACCCAAGTAAACACACAGACTTATATTACTTATAAACTGTATAGCCGTGGCAGGCTTCTTCCTATGTAGTTCTTATATCTTAAATTAACCAATTTCTATTAACTATACGTTGCCACATGGCTTGTGGCTTACTGGTGCTTTTACATCTTGCTTCCTGGGCGTCTGGCTGGTGACTCCTGACCCAGCCTTCCTGTTCCCAGAATTCTCCTCTCTCTTTGTCCTGCCTATACTTCCTGCCTAGCTACTGGCCAATCAGCACTTTTTTGTTAACCAATCAGAGCAACATGTTCACAGCATACAGAGCAATATCCACAGCACTTCCCCTTTTTTCTTTTCAAAAAATAAGGTTTTAAATTTAGCATATTAAAATTACATATAACAAAAAAATTATCAAGCAAGAATTACAGTTACAACATCTAGTGTGTTTATAATATCTAGTCTATTTGTATTTGGCAAAATTAAAGAAGATATCCTATCTATCCTATATTTGTGAGTCTAAGGTTTCATATTAACTTATCTTTTATCATAATTAAGGAAGTTATAACTATCTAGTCTTCAACTACATCAAAGACCCCAGAAGGATATAATATTACCTGATAAATGGGAGAAGGACACAGGCAACTTTTAGGAGTCTTGTGAGAGTAGACAGAAACAGCTGGCAGCATGAACAGTCATCCAAAGTTCCTCTGTAAAGTTGGGGCATCTGTCTGTAGCCCAAAGGCCTAGAGTCTTTCAGTCACTTCTCTCTGTGTCATGTAGAATGTCTGGCAGTTTCCTCTGTGAAGCAGGAACCTGAAGGACCATTTTATCAAGCAAAGTTCAGTGGTCACCTTCCTATGGGTCCTGCATGTCAAGCAGTACAGGCAAGGACAGTTTCTTGCCCAAATGGCTATTTTTGTCAAGAAGAAGATAAACTCCATAAAGGTGTTCACCATACAAAAGAGACAAATATTGGAGGAAATAAATATATTTAATATGGTTTTAACATTTTGCCATGTTTATATGTATATAAAGTATGGTATCCCCTTGATATTCAAACTTTAATGTCTTTTGTATCAGCTAAAAGTAAACATTAGAAAAGAGACTGTATTTACTTCAGAAACCTTATCAGGAAATAGAATATGAGCATGAAGGCCAAGAAAATAAACACAATATTCTCACCTTGTCTCTGTTTCATTATCTATGAGTTGGGAACAGTGGCTACTTTGGGAGCAGTTCTGGGCACTAAGGCCCTCTCCTTCCTCAGCTTTCAGTTTCTTGTCTTTCAAGTTTCAGTCAATCCCTACAGGGTGAAAGGATCGAGGTGGTTAGGAAATGTCTTCAGAAACACTGCCTTAAGGCCAATCTATGATGTAAATCCTCCTAGTCAAAAGATACCCATTTTCCAAAAAGAGGAAAAGCAGAGATGCCTCTGTTGGAGAAAAGCCAACAAAGTTCATCTACCCAGTTAAAACAATGGATCACAACACAGTGATTGGAAAGGCCCTGAGATGGGGTAGAGCTCAACTGATAAAATGTAGATATCCAGGCAGGAGAGATGGCTTGCTGGTTAAGAGCACCTACAGCTCTTAACAAGAAACCTAATTCAGCTCCCATTACCGACATCAGGTAGCTCATAGTTGCTTACAACTCCAGGGATCCAACATTCTTTTTTGTCTCCTGCAGGCACTTGCACTCATGTACACATACACCCAACCCCCCCCCACACACACACAAGCACACAAAATAATTAAATAATTCAAAATTGTTTTAAAAAGTAGAAAACATTGCCGGGCTGTGGTGGCGCACGCCTTTAATCCCAGCACTCGGGAGGCAGAGGCAGGCAGATCTCTGCGAGTTCGAGGCCAGCCTGGACTACAAAGTGAGTTCCAGGAAAAGGCGCAAAGCTACACAGAGAAACCCTGTCTCGAAAAAAAAAAAAAAAAAAAAAAAAAAAAGTAGAAAACATTTCATCACATTTCATCAGCTCAGATACTATACTTACCACAGAAATTTTAGATAGGAATCCAATTCAAACATTAATAAACTCTATTTCTTTTAAATGGAAACTATCATTGAATCCCATAAAGATGATAGAAGTGGAAATGAGTCCAGTGCTCCTGATACAGCTGTCCATATAGGTGTGCTCTTTCAGTATTTAACCTGACTTCCTTGGAACCATTTTGTCAAGAATGTTGCCTTCAGATTCCAAGAAAACCTGAAAGAAGTGTGGTTTGTCTTAGAAATATCTGTAGTGTGGGGCTGACTTAGAGCCTCAGTGTAAGCAAAGTTAACCGATTAAATTGGGTAACATTTCTCCCCTAAGTCCCAGAAGTCGATATGGTGCAGTGAACTTAGATCTTTTCTTTGTTGCTTTTATGTGCAGGAAATTGCTTCACTGGAAATAAACCTTCCTTTCTTTAAGCTGTAGTTAAAGAGAATGCTTTATGTGATGTCTCTAGGTTGTTGAAAGTCAAAGGATATAATTCCATGGCTTACTTTAGTTACATGCTATTGTGTATATTTGGGCCATAAAATTTACTATGTATTTTGTAAAATTTTGTTTTATTTGGTTGAATTTTTTTTTTTTTTTTTTTTTTTTTTTTTTTTTTTTTTTTTGGTTTTTCGAGACAGGGTTTCTCTGTGTAGCTTTCCGCCTTTTCCTGGAACTCACTTGGTAGCCCAGGCTGGCCTCGAACTCACAGACATCCGCCTGCCTCTGCCTCCCGAGTGCTGGGATTAAAGGCGTGCGCCACCACCGCCCGGCTTGGTTGAATTTTTATACTTTGGTGAATTAACAGTATCAATGTAAAATGATTTCAGAGAAGGATATCAAGTATCTTCTACCTCTCTCCCCATAATTGCTTTGAGACAGGGTATCTTCTGAAACAAAAGGGTTTTTTTTGTTTTGTTTTGTTTTGTTTTGTTTTGTTTGCCAGCCTGGCTGAACAACCATCTCCTGGCATCTACCCATCATCTTCTGCAAATTATAGGCACTCCTAGCTGTAACTGGCTTTTTACCTGTGTATTGGGATTTGAACTCAGGTCATCAGGCCTACAAGAAAAGTGTGCTTACCTAAAAAGTCATCTCCCCAGCTCTTACAGCTTTTATATTTCTATAACTTCAAATTTATATAAAAAAGTATTTGTAAATTTTTCTGAACTGAGGACATATCTATATAATGTTAAAAGAAGTAATTACTTCATGTAAACTAAACAGTAATATTGGGATTTTTTACTTAGATTTCGTGCTTTCAACATTTTTTCTATCAATTATAGCTTCATCATTGTCATAATTTATATAGAAACAGTACTAAAACATGTTAAGCAGCTCTACTTTTCTTGGTCATTCCAATACAAATTTTCTCCCATTGGTCACAGGTCCGCTTCTGTATTAAAGTGATACATTTTAGAAAGTGAGGGAAAATTAAACATTTCTAACCCAATATCATTCCCAACATGGTCACACCTCTGTATAATATCCACCAAAAAGGACAATTTTTTTTTTTCTGAAACACTTTCAAGAACAACTACCATTATTTAAAATTGAAGCCTGGACTACATTTAAGTCTTCATTTTCTGATGTTAACCAATTTCTTCAAGCTTACCATATGCATCTTTAGATTAGATTGGCAAAAGATGTGATTTAAAATGTGAATATTTGAAGACTGTCATTGCTACAGTTGGCAGGTAAAATGATAGATGCCTTACATTTTTGAACAATCAGTGTTCAGCTGACTGTGCTGTCTGGAGGTATGAAACATCCAGGAGCTTGGGCGGGTTGGAGGAAGTGTTGCTATGGGCAGCCTTAAGGTTTATAATCTGTGCTGCTTCTGGTTGATCTGTCTCCTCACTGCTCTGCCTTCTTTAGCAAGATGAGACATATCCCCTTGCCTGTCTTGAGTTGCTTATGGTCAAGTATGTGGTCACTATGATGAGAAAAAAAGAACCATTATATTCATCACTGTCTTTTATTTGTTTGTTTGTGTCTGCTGCAATTTATGCTAATTCTCTTCTTGCCCTGCTTTCATTTAGGTAATCTTTTTGTTCTTCTTTTAGGATGTTTTTTTCTCTAAATTTTATTAACATTTGTAAACATTAGGAATTGTATCTTAGTGAAGATATTTTAAACTATTGACTAAACAAGAGAAATATTTCCTGGGACCTATCTCTACCAAAGTACACAAAATTCAGTTGATACTCAGCAATAATTCAATTTTGGTTTGAAATACTTGTTCAAAAGCCAAAATATTCCAGTTTTGTTCACATAAAATAATCTTGTTCACATTTTTAAAAACTGCTATTTTACATTGTGTCCATGCAAGTTATTTATCTGAATATAAAACCAAGGTTTTGCCTTGTTCAGTGTCCATTTGTTAGCTTGCATTCCTGACTTCCCTTTACAAAACTGCCGTACCATCTACTTACCTGTTATTGCGCAAGAAGGTATGAGTTACATGACAAAGAACCACAAGTATTTGAAGATACTCCACGTTGTCATAAACCTAAGGTTTAGGTTGGAATGCGTTCTCTGGAAGTGAGATCAAAAAAGGTGGTGTAAAATTGTGTAACTTGATGAACTTACAATATGATACAACTGGTGAAGATGGTGCTTTTAATACAATATTGAGTGCTACTGACAGTTTCCTGGTTAGTTGTCTGAAATTTAACTGATACAACTGTACTCCTTTGTCTTCTTGCTTTGGGCTGGTTTTTGCTGACTGCTACATTTACATAGCTTAAAGGATCTTCGTTGGTTGTCTCTACTAAATAATGCCAGTCATCTGCACATAAGAACTTATGCTATTTGGATATGATGAGGAGGAAGCAGCAAGTACTTTAAATGGATTGGTCAGTCTGATAATGGGTAGGTGAGAGATACACCTCTAAAAAAATCACAATCTTGTCAGCCCAGTGAAGTTTCTGGTGCATGTTGGTCCAAGACACACTAGAAATAATCAAGATAAAAGATAAGTTGTAAGGGTTAAGGATATAGCTCAGTAGTAAATGCTTGACTAGAAAGCATAAAACCCTGTGTTCAAAACCCCACATACTAAAAACTAAAGTTGCTACATCATTTATAATCTAAATGGTGGCCTAATGCATAGTACTCCTTTAGAGATTACCCAACTACATTTAATACATTAGAACATGTATAGAATCTGCTTGAAAAATAACAATAGACAGAACCTGAGAAATTCTGTGGCAATTTCAGCTTCCTCATAGTAAATACCTCATCACCTAGCAGGTCCATTGGTATCACTGGAATGTCCATGACCAAAAAAAAAATTCCAGTAGAAAATAACAATGTATAGGGACTCTTTGAGAAGGTGCTCCCTGAAACCTTGATATGAGGTTCAGCACATGTGATAGAACTCTGATATTAAAATCAGTGGTCTGCAAGAATTTCAGCTTGATATCAGAAATTCTGAAAGGTTAGTAAACTTACGTTAGCCAGTATCAGATTTCTTTGACATATATGGTGATTATCACTAATGAGCTGTTTTTAACACCTGATGCATGACTCCAAGGCAAGTCACTGAATTTTCTCCAAACAACACAGCATGATATCCCCAAAGGTTCAATAGTAGCACTTAATATTTGCTACAGTGCTATAATTGGATTTTAGATCCAATCAATAGGAGGGAATTCATCTCTGGTACTAAATATCTAGTCAACTACTCATGACTGGTAAAGCCATTGAACAGAGGGAAGAGCCTATCACTGCCATGTTCTAATACCAGTATAATTTCTAACTGCATGCTAACTGCTTATCCTGTGCCCACAGATAACAGTAGCTCTTGCCTCTCATCAAAGATGTTGCTTCACACACCAGAGACTGTGACATAAAGCTACATATTCATAATGCAGAGAACAACTGACCATGGGGTGCCCATCCCCAGTTGTTAATTCTACAACCAACCCCTACACAGGATCATGAAACATCACAGAAGAGCAGGTAGAAATATTGTAAGAACCAGAGGACCAGGATCTGCTGTGAAATTGTAACTTCTATAAATAGTAGAGAAGCTACACCCGGGAAATCTCAATATCATGGTTGCCTAAATAAGATCTGAATGATTGCAACATCATTTGTCATGCCAATATCGATGAGGAAAAATCTCACAAGGCCCCACTCTTAAATAAAGAACTAAAGGCAACTACAGCAGCTGAAAGAGGGAGAAGCATTCTTCCCCAAGATTAGTCTCCTAAGTGGCTATTAAACACCTAGTGAGCAGCCCTAAAAACTTACATAAGATCAACACTAAATGGATATCATAATATCATGATGCACTTATGTATTAATTAGTATATAAAATGTATATGTGTATGTATGTATGTATGTATGTAACAAAATGATTAAAGAAATAGAAATCACAAATTTGAGAGGGAGCTTAGGGGCCACAGGAGGAGTTAAAATGGGAGCCAGGAGGGATGAATTAAATACAGTACACACATGTGAAACAGAAAAGAAAAAGGAAAATGTTCATGGAGGTGCCTGTGATAAGAAAACAGTATAGACTGGGTAACTTAGCCACATAAACTACTTTCTCACAGTTTTAGAGGTCAGAAGTCTGGGATGCATGCAGACATTGACAGATTTTGATGACAGCCCCCATCCAGGCTTCAGACAACCCTCTTCCTGTGTTCTTGCACAGTGGAGTAGAACAGAAATCTATGATAAACTTTCATGAAGACACATATCCCATCATGACTCAAGTATCTCTCTCAAACACCCCTCCTCCAGTCACCATCTCATTGGTTAGAATTTCATTGTGAAACATAGTAACATTAAGCCTGTGCTGTTCTGCCCCACACTCTTAAATTTATGTCCAATATGCATGCAAAATATACTTTATTCCAAAGAATCTCAAAATATTAACCCACATGAACAGCAATTCTGGAGTCACAACATTGTTTAACTCAGAGGAGGGCCCACCCCACACATCATCATGGCCTGGTCTCCTTCTGAGACCCCTGCCTTCCACTGGTACCACATTAAGGATTATCATTTCAAAACACCAATGTTAAATGTTAAATTCACACACATTCAATCAACTACACTGTATGTTCAGTGTGTTTTTTCATATGTATTTTCAAATGAGACAGACTTGGAGTCATGTTAATTCAGGTTTGTATTTTTAATTTTGCAATTTATGTACACTATGAATCTGAAACAATTAAGGCAATTTTTCTGAACTTTCCTGCCTTTGAATCTGTAGGATCCAATTGAATCTACTTCCCCCAGAGGATTGCTAATATTAAATAATATATATATAATAAATAAAAACACAAACTAGATTTTTTCTTTTCTCTTCTCTCTACTACCCCCAAAGTAATTAAAGATGAAAATGATTAATTGTCTTGTGCTTGCATACATTGAAGACAAAAGCAATTCATCCGAATTTGGAAAAATTCAGTCATTTGGCCCCAGTGTTCACTGATAATGGGAATACTGTGGTGTGTGTGTTTTCACAGGCGCCATTAGACAGTAAGCAGTTTAGATGTCTTTCTAAGGAAGAATGATGACCGCGAGTTACATAGTACATTTCGTGCTTTCTCATGCTGTACCCTTACTCTCTGCCTCCTTAAGAAAATGCTGCTGCTGCAGCAATAACAGTCTGAAAGCACCCTCCAAAGATGCTCTCATATTCTGCAGCTCAGAAGGATAGTGAGATACATTCACACTATGACACATTTGCGAGGTTGAGTGGAGGAACTGTGAAAAACAAAGCAAACCAGTGGGCTACTTTCCAAAATTAGAAACAGAATGAAAGACTGAATGCCTGATTATCTTAGAAAGGTATGACAAGACAATAATCTGTTTTTTGTCTTTTCAATTGCTTGAGAAACTGACCCTTCCAACTCACACTCCAGTTTTTACAAGGGGCTTTCTTTTGTTGTTGTTGTTTTATGTTTAGTTTTTCCTTTGGATATTTGTTTCGTTGTACTTGCTTATCTATTCAATTATTATAAATATGTATTGTATCTATGAGTCTGTTCAGAGGATAAAGCAATCAAAAGAGGTACTATGGCCATGCCTCTTTTGTGTTGTTTTTAAACTGCTTACAGACCTTTGTGGTTCAGTTATCTATGTCAGAAAAGGACTACAGTAAGGCAGCTGATTTTGATAGTACATAAACCCAAATTTGTGTGTTAGTATAATATTTTTTTTTAAATAGTAATACATATTAGGGAGATACTCTGCCTCATGTTGAAATTATTGGACTCACTCATGTCCTGTTTCCCCTCCTCTTAAAAGTACTGCAGTCATACTGGGTTGTAAGCTGACAAGGTCTGGAGGCCATGATTACATTAGAGTTTCAAAGTGGCTATGTTTATACATTTGTCTTCCAGCTTCTCACATGTATTTTCTCTGAAATGTTTTTCTATCTACCAGTCCCATCTTCTAGGAAGATATCTTCCCATTCTGTGTTGTACGGATAAGGGTAGATGCACTTCTTAGAAGCAGCCTGAGAACTGGCTACACAGTTGCTTGCTCTCCTTTCCCCTAACGATTTCCATAGTCAGGAAGATCTCTTTACAAATTATTTCCTAAGATTTCAAGAGATGATTGTATTCAGTAGACTACATCAGGATTCAGAAAACCCTAAACAACAAGAATTCTCAAAATATTTGATCTATGTCAATTCATATGTGTTAAATATCTTGATATTAGTATCTTCAGAATGCTGACGTCCATACCAAATTTCCATTTGTTTTCCTCTTTGCTTAAGCTTTGGGTATTTGTCACTGTGGCATCTGTAGTGGGCCAGGAGTCTCCTTTAATGAATTCCTTCTCTGGTACTTTTGTCTTCAACTTGGTTCTTCTTTTATTTCTTAACTTTCATTTACTTTAATATAAGTCAGCTTTTACCATCCAATTATTCTTTTACAGCTAAGTATCTTTATTGAAGGGATTGTAGTTATCAGTAGAATGTTGTCATGACCTTGCTAATAAGCTTAATGTTTTTATTAGATGTTATACAAACGTTGCTGTGATTGTGTCATGTTGACTTTAATTACCTTCCTTTAACCTGCATTTGGATTTAATTTGAAAAGTAACTTACTTGCTTGTTAGTTAGCTTATGTTGAGAAGTGTTCGTAAAGTTTCTTGGCATGAACTATGTTTATCATACTACTGAATGCAATTCTTCTTTCCTTAATGTCCTGATTGGTCACTCTCTACCGAATGGACACTGAAGGGTCTCCAATCCCTTGAAAACTCTAGTGATTGTTAGACTTTTTATTCTAGATTCCATGCGTATTCTCTGATTAGTATTCTTAAGGATTTCTGTTCACAACATTTGGCTTATAAAACCTATCTCTGTCAGAGATCTTGGTACAGAATTCTGAATCTCTTTTGCCAAGTTACTCCCTTCCTTTCTCTGTTCTTTGCCCTGTGTGTTCTACCAGTCTCAGCCTCAATTTTCCCCCAGTGTGTATTTCTAAATCTCCATCCCAGAAAGCTTATCACTTCTGCCTATCATTCTCCAGGTCCTTCCCACTCTGCCTGCACTGTGATCTGGAAGCAGCTCCTCTTAGAATGTATGTATGCCAATGCCATGAATCCTTCACACATTCCTATCATTTTCTCAGTTTTGCTCACCTCCTTCCCAGTGCTGTTCCATGTATATTGCCCAGGTTCATAGTTGTCTCTGAAGTGAAAAGTACTTTAATAAGATTTCCATGTCTAATAATGGTAGTAAAGTTTTATTTTCACATTTCTAACCCTCAAAAAGTTAAATTACTTAGATATATCTCCATTTTATTTATTAAAATATAGCTCAAGATTTTCATCTTGTTTTTTTCTCTCTCCCCCACAATTCAGCAATAGCTCTTTCTGTATCAGATGAAGTAAACTCTTCCAAATGCAGAACCGTGTTTGTTTTCTCTTAGTGCTTCTTTCAATTCCTGGATAATGGTTTGCAGTTTTAGATAAGAAAACGATTACGTCTTCCACGATAGCATTGCCTTTATGCCCTGAGACAAATTAAATATTATTTCATTTATTTAGTACTATTGCTTCTCCCATAAAAATCTCACATGTATTGTTGTTTTTAGTCAGAACTAAGCCTATCCATAGTCAAACATGCACATACAGATATACAAATATAATGAATGTTTATTTTCTTAAACCATTAAGATCTAACTTGTTCTCATAACCTCCAGATACAACACTATTGCTTTTCTTTAGCTTAGTTTGAGGATAAAACTTGCCTGAAGACAATTTACTCTGCTTGTGAAGTCCTCACTGCTGGTTAGTGGGATGGGACTTGAGTGTAGTGTTCAGGTGGACAATCATCAATAAAGGATTATTGTTTTAGCCTTTATTTTGCTGATATGAGGAGATCTCCTTTGTCCTCCACAAGTACATCAGTCCTTTGTGATGGACTGAGGCAGGGACAGGCCCTTTCTACTAATCAGGTCAGAGTTGGGCAGGGAACTTTTTTTTTCTCACTGCAGTTTCTGAAGATTTGGATGAGTGATTTCAGCTGTCTATGTCTGGCGATTGCTTCTGAGAGCAAATAATTGGAGGCAGTTGCAGTTTTGATTACCTTCTAGCTTTAGAAAGGGAACATTGTGTATAGAATCATTGATTATTCTATCATACTTTCCCTTAATTGAAAAGCAGCAAGAACATTTGTAATGGTTTATTCAGTCATTAATACTGAGAAGGAAAATGCCACACATTTTATTCTATAATAATTTACCATGAGGAATATTGTATTTGATGATAAAATCATTTATTATAAGGAAAAATTGATACATTTTTCTCCAATCACCGTCTTTCTGGTTTAAAGAAAAACCTACTCATTTAGATATTTTAGTTTTAGCTACAAATGTGAGCAAGCTCATGTATATAAACCATGAGATTTATATTAGTTTCTACTATATTCCAGAAATACAAACAAAATAGTGAAATAAGCACTAAATGATACTGTGAAAAAAATTAAGTAGAGAAAAGACATTTTAAAGCATGCATATTGATTTTCATAAACAAAATGGAATTTCACAGTTAAATATTTATATTTAAATTCATATGGGAATATATGCTGAAATTCAGAATAAAGTAGTACCAAGTTTTGTTTTGCTTGATTGTAGACAAACCAGTGATTGAATTTAGATGACAGATGTGTTTGTTTTGTGACCCAGACTGATGCCTTCAGGCTCAAATTTGCTCTTTAGGTTGACACAGACACTACAATCCTGACAGAAGCATTGTTTATGGCCAAGACTGATGGTCTCCAGAGGTAGCTTGAAGTGGACACAGTATTTGCTGTGTAGCCTTAGTCCCATATCTTTTATCTACATATGAAATGAAGATAACCACTGTTTCAACTTTATAGCATTTATGTCAAAGTTAAAGGAATGTGTGTAGATGTGTGTTGCATGTGTATATATGTATGTGTCTTCACATAAATATATATAAAGATGATAGATGGTGGATACCTTTTGAGACAGTCCCTGGCATAAAGTTAGATTCTAATCTTTCCAGTTGTTGTTGTGGGAATAACGTCTGGCCTTTCCACAAATACGTTTTGCTTGCCTACTGGTCAGTATACTTTCTATTTCTTAGTTTCCTTTTCTCACTGCAGTTCTACTACCTTTCTGCCTTCTTATTCACTGAACTTGTGACTGTACATAGAAGCTGACAGATGTTTTCCCAGAAGTGACACCAACTGCTCCACATAGCTGTTATCTGACAGGTTTCAGGTCCTTCTAAGGAGAGCATCTGAAGGAAAGGCCATCAGACAAGCAAGGCAACAGTTGCACTTGGCATAATTACATACTTCCTCTAGGGAAGGAAACAGTCAATCTCCCAGTTTTTAGTCAGACTGACACTATCCACCTCTTTTGCAAGGTGCATCCACTAAGTTAAAATGGTTGATTGACTGAAGCTGAGTAGGAAAGGCTAAATGTCAGGCTTTTAAGATGAGCCAGGTGGCAGCTCTGTCACAGCCTGGCAGGTGCAGTGCAGTCTAGAATTAAAACTGACAGAGGAATGGTGGGCAATGAAGGAAAGCTGTGTGTCAGCCAGCAGGAGAAGAACACAACCTGTGGTCAGAGGTTAGAATAGGGATGGAAATGCCTAACTGTGGCCTAATTCAAGTTTATAAAAACAGAAATGCAGACACAGTATTACTGAAATAATAACTTCTTTTATATGCTTCTTATGTGAATTTTAATTTTATTTACTCTTTAAACCTTTCATACATGTGTACAATACATCTTGATTGTATCAACCTCTAATTCCCCCTCCTGTGCCACCCAGAACCCTACACATTAACCTCATGCTCTTCTTTTATAATTTTTTTATTCCTGTATTCATATTAGATAACCCATCGAGTCAAATAATTCCCTATGCACAAGGGCAAGGATGTCATCCATTGTAATATGGGAATCTACTAGGAGCCACACTTGTAAAGAAAAATGACTCTTCCTCTCCCAGCCACCACCTGCCAGTGGTTCTTCACCTAGGGAGGCCCTCAGGAGCTCCCAGCCACAGTACTGTTGTTTTTTGTTTGTTTGTTTGTTTTGTTTTGTTTTTTAACTAGCTTTATCTTGTGCAGTCAAGCACAGCCTCTCACTTCACATGTGCCACAGCCATGGCATGTCCAGAGGACACGGTTTCACAGCACTCTTCCTGTCTTCTACCTTACAGTCTTCTGCCTCCTCTTCAGGAATGGTTCCTGAACTTTGACTGGAGCTTGAGATAAATATCCCATTTAAGGATGAAGAGTTAATGCACTTTTCCACTAACCACTACCCACTGCAGTAAGCAGCATCACTGGACAAGACTGGGAGCAGCATAAACCTGTGTGTATAAACATTAATATTTAAAAGGCAATTGGAAAACATGGCAATTTAGAAAAACCAAACTAATAGGTCTGCCCTAGGGCCTATGAATTCTCTAGCTATGGGTTTTGAACTGAAATAATAATTTTCTAATCCTTCTATTTAAAAATATTAATAGTTCTTAAAGCCATGAAAATTTTTAAAGATCATGAAACTTTATTAATTTTTATCAATATGATATCTGCTTTAAATGGAAGAAAAACATAGAAAAATAAATAAGCTATGTAGATAAGGGACAGATAATACAACAAATAAATGTAAAGTCAGTTAAAAGTATGTGGAGAGTATTGTCTTCCAATATTTTAGTGTAAAGATAAATAAAATATTTTAAAAGCCATTATTAAAAAACAAAACAATGAAATATAGTAAAGGAAATTCCCTTACTTTGATGAAATTTGACATAGGATGCCATCATCTCCATTGCATATAGGATATTTCTAAAATCAAGTCTTTCTCCATTTAGTTTAAAATTAAAAACAATTGAAAATCATATTTGAACAAATTGGGATAGAAAAATTACTGGATCAAATAAAATCAGTGTTCTTACTTTTCATAATTTCAGAATTGTGAAGTGAGGATTGTTAATTTTATTCTATCTTTTTTAATTTAATTTACTTCTAATAACTTTCCCAAATCAGTATTAATTCAGTCCAGTGATTTTCCTACAGAGACGTGAGCCAGATAGCTGAGGCATAGCCAGGTATTTGATAGTCCAAGAAAAATAAGTATGATTGAGTTAGATAAATTATGTTTATACTGCATTTCATTCAATCTACTATCTAAGTTGTTAAAATTTTAACACAGAATCTGTACAAAGTTGTTGAAGTGATATTCAAAAATTTTTTGTTTCAATGTTTAAGCAATAAAAAAAGCAGTAGAGGTTTTTATATTTTTAAGTTTTGCAACATTTGTGTGCGTTTTCCATATAGAACATTTTGGTGCTCACAGAGCATTTCAGTTTGATCAATAGTCACAGATTGTTAGTCTCTGCAGTAGTAAGCAACACAATTTTTATGGTTTTCCTTTTATCCTATTCATTTATTCATTATGTACATGAAGTCATGAATTCTCCTGTTTTGACAGTAGTAATTCTATATGGGTGTTAACTGTCCTCAGGGATAAATTAGAGATTTCATTTTGTACATGGCAGTCTGATATAATGCCACCTTGCTGCATGGACAGTGTAAGGATTTATATTGGCTAAGACGTTGTAGGAGCCTTGTAGAAGCATTAGCATACTGCACATGTTCAATAATGTTGAATAGTGTCTTTGAGGACTATTATAATCATGATAAATCATCATTTAAATTCAAGTTCCATGACTTCTACATTCTTGTCTTTATTAAATTACTTTAATTCTCTCACCCTCTGCCTCTATTTTATAAAAATAAGATTAAATTAAAAACAAGCTATAATATATTAAATGAAATTATTAATATAAAGTGTGTGTTATTGTGTTGGATACATAATTAACAAAGGTTTTATGAATATTGTCTGAAATTTTAACACAAATTACTTAGTTACCTATTACAATTAATAGAATGGTACAATCTTTTAGTTTAATTTTGATATGTGCTAGTATAAAACATCAGTTTTGGACATCAGAGGGACCTGGGTATGATATCTATCACTCCACTGATTATCATGTTTGCTTTGGCTTATTTAGCTATGTAGGTGTCCCCTTCCTCCATAGTTGCTTAGTGTGCATCTTCTCAGAGCTGTATGCTTCCTGGAGGTGTATCATCTCCTCAGATACAGAGGATATTATACATTATAATGTACATATATATGTCAGGATATAATGTGTATATATACATATATCAGGATATAATGTGTATATATGCATATATATCAGGATATAATGTACAGTCTCATACATTATATCCTGAATGCAGTTTTCCCTCTTTCCACTGTTTTCAGTTCTTTCCCCCATCTCCCTTCCCTGCCCACATCCACACCTCCTCCATTTCCCCTCAAAAAAAAGAGAAAGCCCCCACCCCCAGGGATATCAACCCAACAGGGCATAACAAGTTATAGTAAGAATAGGAACAAACCCTCATATCAAGGCTGATAAGGCAACCCAGTAGGAGGAAAAGGATCCCAAGAGCAGGAAAAAGAGTTAGAAGGCACCTCCAACTCCCAATGTTAGGAATCCCACAGGAACACCCAGCTGCACAACAATAATATATACTCAAAGAACCTATCTCAGACACATACAGGGTCCATGATTATGTAATTATTGCTTCAGTCTCTGTGAACCCCCAAATTTTCTGCTTACTTCATTCTGTGGGCTGTATTCTTGTAGTGCAGGAAAATTAATCTTTACCGGGGTAGACAAGTAGCTGTGCCTCCATGCTAGAAACTCTAAATAAGCTCTCAAAAGATCATGTATGTTATTGTAATAATAAAATACAGATTCATATCACAGTTCAGTGGGCATCTGTTGAAAGTATTTGTAACTAATAAAATTGTGAATATTGTTATCTTCTTACATGGGTGATTCTTTTTTTTACATGACTGGTTCTTACTTTAACTTACAGCAAAGCTTCATCAAAAAATTTTATGTGTGTATTTCAATAAACAAGTATTTTCAAAGTGGTTAAGAAATTGCTGATAGATTTTCTGTTCATGCATGTTTAAGCATAGCTCTGTCTTCCAATAATGGTAATCAGAGATTAAAATTGGTTAACTTTATCTGTAAACAGAAGGCTTGAATTTTAATGCAACTATTGTTGTATAAAACAGAGTTTTGTTGAAATTTTGTGTATATTTTCTGAACATAGCAAAGGCACACATCAATAAGGACCTATATAAAATCATGAATATCATTTCTGACTATTTCTAACTAGTGTACTTTGCAGCTATATAATGTAGTTGGGGGGGAAGCTTTTCACCTGTCACTTGAATAAAATCTAATCCTTGTTGAACAATCTTCCACAAATCATTTGATTTCTTTGATTTGCATTGCTAGGAATATGTACTGTTTTCAGAGGCAATATTATGATTAATTGACCTAAATCAATATCTAACTTTATGTTATCGTTAAACTTGTCATATCAGAAAACAGCTCCTTAATTAATTTCAATTAATTTTAAAAACACTAACAAATGTGAGATTCTGTTTCATAAACTTTATGTATTAATGAGATTTGTATGACTTTCAGGAAAATGGGTCATTTAGAGAAGATAAAAAAACTAAATTGCTATTGTATTTGTTTAGTAAAATCTCTTCCAAACTACTTTGAGGCTTTAAATTATCATTAATTGGTTTTATACTTCTGGAATACTGAAGTAACCATGAACAACCACAAAATGTATTCTAGAAGTTGTCATTCTTATCATATGCTCAAGATAATATTCCTAAGGGGCTAAAATATCCAAAATACCTTGCATTTTTTAAATCTTACAGCAATTTTTGATATATAATTAATTGCTGAATCATTAATGAAATGGAGGCTTTGAAATGATGCAGTTATTAGCCAAAATTCTTCAGTGTGAAAAGTTGAATATCTAATTATAATGCATGATTGGAAAGTTCAGATTACTAAAGTGGATGATAATGGATGAAAATGTGTGTATATACACATATTGGATATAGTTAGTTAGTTAGTTAGTTGGTTAGTTAGTTAGTAAAGTCTGAGTGATATTCAACCAAATTATATAGTGAAAGATATGCAGAGAACATTAAGGATGAAAGAAACAATAGCTTCTCAGGGCTGTAAATAACTTCTACACCTGTCACCTTTCACTTCCCCCAAGCTTCCCACAAATAACTTGCACTTGTTCCATAGTGTGTCCTGCCCAGTCCACAGCCACTCAGACCCAAATAAACACACAGAGGCTTAT
Source organism: Peromyscus maniculatus bairdii (assembly GCF_049852395.1). Lineage (NCBI taxonomy): Eukaryota > Metazoa > Chordata > Mammalia > Rodentia > Cricetidae > Peromyscus > Peromyscus maniculatus. The sequence goes on from NC_134853.1 coordinate 19,881,844, forward strand.
ATTAATTAAAACTGCTCAGCCATTAGCTCAGGCTTACTCTTACTAGCTCTCACACTTAAACTCAGCCCATTTCTGTTAATCTATATGTTGCCAGGTGTTCCATGCCTTTACCTATGTGCCATTACATGTTGCTCCCTGGACAGCAAGCTGGCGTCTCCTGACTCAGCCTTCCTCTTCCAAGAATTCTCCTCATCTGCTTATCCCACATACACTTCCTGCCTGGCTACTGGCCAATCAGTGTTTTATTAAGCCAGTGTACAAAAGCATTATTCCACAGCACTGTACTGTTTCTGGTTGTGTTTTTTCTTTATTGTCTTTTAATTTACTACTTCTGAAAAGCATTTTATTTATATGATAACAAGTCTTCCAAATATGGTTAGCAGCCAACTATATATTGAAACAGGGAAATCAGGAAATGTTCCATCTTCTCAAGCTGAGTACACAGAGGTAGGCAAATGCAGTCTAGAGTCCTACCCACTGACACAGAGATCAGGTATGTAAAGGTCATTCTAAACTGCATCAATAAGCATAGTATTCAGATTACTTTCCTGATTCTGGAGGATTGCAAGCCATGCTGAACCCTAGCATGCACTAGCTAGCAACCTTTAAAGAACCTAAGTATATTTGGTTTCTTTTTTCATGTAAAGAAAAAAAAACTTAAGTAACCTGTGATTAATTTTTCAGTAGTCATAGAAAAGAAATTAAATGCAAGTCAGTCATACCTTTTGAGTATACACTTTGTATAAATGAGTGATTTCTTAGCTTTGTGCTTTTAGAATGCACAGAATTGGAAATACATTTAGATTTCTGGAATATAGTTTTTATATTAAAGATGCTTCCTTAATTTGATGATGGTATGAATATATAAGAAACCTATAATTTGAATTACTGATAGTATCTGTGGAAGCAAATGAATATTCATTCCATATGTATGGTGAATATATGGGCACATATACATGTGGGCACATATGCACATGTGAGCACATGTATGTTAAAGCCAGAGGTTGACATCAGGTATCCTCCTCCACGGTTCTTCGTCTCACTGAACTAGAGCTCACTAATTGGCTAGGCAAGCTAGACAAGAAGCTCCAGGAGTCCATCTTCTTGTCTTGGCTTAAATATGGCCTACCATGTCAGCATGGATTCATGTGTCCTGAAGAGCTGAACTCAAGCCCTCATACTTATGTGTCAAGTACTTTACAAATTTGTTATCTTCACTAAACCCATAAAAGGAGATTTTTAAATGTTTATTCCCATCGCTAAGATACAACTGGAGACCATTCCCTATGGTGTGATACCTTACTCAGCCATGATGCAGGGGGAGGGGCTTGGTCCAGCCCCAACTTAGCATACCAGCCTATATTGACACCCAAGGGAGACGTTACCCCCTGTGAGGAGGTGATGGGGTGGGATGAGGGGAGGTAAGGGGTGCAGGAGAAGGGGGGCAGGGCTACAGTGGCTGGTATGTAAAATGATAAAAAAATAAATTAAAATTTAAAAATAATACATTCAGATTTCTGTATACTTCTAGGATAGACGTAACTCCCATGTTCTTCTTAATCTTTCAAAATGTTATTGTAATGTCCTAATTATACAGTAAGCCTACTGTAGAGCCACACTCTCTTTTTCTCTCCTTTGACTCAGCATTGTGATCACCATGCAGTTTATGATGTGATCCCTATTTCAGCATAGGAAAAGTATATGACTCAATTTGGTTTATCATTTCTTGTTTAAATAACAATGTTGGTGTCTTACCTGTCCAAAGTTAAAATATTGATCACTGCTGAATGTACCATTAAACACAGTATTCAGTGGCTTCCCCCACAGGCTTCAAGGAACATTGCTCACACTTGAGAAAAGGAGATGGCAGATAGGTTCAGTTAACATCTATTCTTCCTTGACATTTCCCTTTATCTACTTACAGAACATCACCTATGGAATAATCATGAACCTAAAGTTTCCTCTACTCACTCTGATTACAAAACTCAGTCACAAACCTTTTAGTTTAATGTGATTGTTTACATTCAGATCAGAATTTCTTTTGGTTTGTAGATTTTCTTGTGACTACAAGCTTATTTGGGATATTTGACAAGGGATTAACTCCCAGGGAACCCTCAGTTATTGAGGAATTGAAAACTCACTTTAAACTGTTATTAAAATTTATTTTGCATTTAGTATGATCACCAATGGTCATACTGTTTTAGCATGCTTCCTCCTGCTTTATTATTTGGGGGTGATGGTGACTGAGCTTTGTATGTATTAGTGAAATGATCTGACATTGACCTACATTTCTAGTCTCCTTTTTAAAAATTGAGCAATATCCTCACTAGATAGCTCAAGTAGGTCTTGAATTCGTGATCCTCCTGCATAAGGACTCCGGAGTAGCTATGATTACAGGCAAATGCCACCATACCTGGCTATGTTTTAAATACTTTTAAATTATCTTTACCAAATTATAATCCATAAATACTTTCTCTAATGGAGTTTATACAGACTGATTAATGTGAAGTCCAACAAATCTGGGAAAGCTTGAGTGAACATTAAGTAAAAATGCTGTTTTGATATTTCTTAGATTATTTTCTCATATATTTTATTGCTGCATGTTATAAAATACAATATTTCCAAAATGATATATGGAAAACTTTTACTGAATAATAAAGCTGAGGATTTTCCAGGAAATCCACTATGATCTGTAATTGTACTGATTATTCTCTAAATTTAAAATCAGATGCCTGCATTCTCATGTTGCTACTGAAACTCTAAAACTGACATTAGATTCTGAGTATCCACAATCTAGTAGAAATAATCAGACACAAGAATTGAATACAAGAGTGCTCATCAGTCACTACAAGGGACAGCCACATATTCAAAACAATGCTAGCACAGAGCTATGGAGATCAGAACCACCATCCTTCTAGTTGGGATATTGACTAGCCCCACACACTCACAAAATGCAGGGGATATTGCTACCTCTTCAACCTATGGAATCTCTTTCAATTTCAAGTTCTCTTTGGAGATCCAGGGTGGCATCACTTCGCTCTCCTGGGTTGGAGTCTAGCTGAGTTAAGGAATGTGTAAGAGCAACAGATGTATTTCAAGAAGGATTCTGAGAGTTCTCAAGAGCTTCATCTGCTGCAAACAAGGAGTATGTACACAATTGAACCTGGTACTTGCCCCATGTCCACTGTCCCATGCCCTACTTCATCCAAGACATGGGCTTATTTGCTAAAAAGAAATGTAGAACTAAGGAGGAAAAAGGCTGTGTATCTGCACCTTCTGTATGCATTGAGTGTTGGAGTTCACACTGAGTCAAGTGGTTCAAGAGTTCAAGGTGATAAGAGGTGCCACTCAGAATGGTCAGCAGAAGTGAGCAGTGTTCTAGGGTGTTCATAATTCATGTACAAAAACTAGGCTAACACCATACATTGATAAGTGATAGGTGATGCTTCTGAAGAAAATACAATTCTGCCTAACAAAATAACTAGCGTTTGCAAAGCTAGTGTTGCCAAATAGAGGCATTAACCAGGTGGGGACTGCTTAGAAACTGCTACAGGTGACTCATGTTAATCTCAAATTTGACTTTTACTGTTTTGACCTGGGAAATAGCAAAAGTCAGAAGAGAAAGTTGAAGGAAGCTAACACCAAAAAAAAAAAAAAAAAAAAAAAAAAACAACCAAACAAAAACCTAGACTTTGCCAACTAGAGTTCTGGAGTCCCAGTGCAAACTTAAAATGAATGGGAAAGAAGTGTCAGGATAAAAGTGACTTTCTCGTGACTGAAGCTGTTAATCACTGGGGTATGGCCTTGGTTTTGTTTACCTGTTACTCTGCCTTGCTATGATGCTTATTTGAATCATTGTGAAACTAGAGGATCTTGTGGAAATTTATTTCAACAATCTGAAAGTCCTATGAACGTTTTGAAGCAGGGGATTTGAGAGAAATACAGCTTTCTTTTACTTGTATCCTATTATTTTCAACCTGCTCAAAAAGCCAGTTACAGATAAAATGCTTAACCTTAAATTATAAAATGGTTATATTAACAGATTAACACAAAATAAGCTTAATAATTTCTAATAATTAATTTTGGTAAATTATACCCAAAATATGGAAGTTGTATATATGGAATATATTGTTACATAGCTTATGTGTAAGTGTCTGAAATATTAGTATAATTGACTCATGGTAAAATATACATATATTTTAGATTATATAACATGCTAAGTATCAAGAACATTTTCAAATTGCTAAAATTATGTCTTATTTTCCCAATTCATAGCTAAAAACCCAATTATATTATTACTTCTATTTTACTGATGTCTTCTAACAATATCTTAGCCAGAGACTTATGAAAAAAATTCTCCATATCAATTTAGAATAATAAGTATACAAAAAGAGAAGAATCACATGAACGTGAATCACATGAATGTGAAATAAATGTAGACAGTCTTTTTATGTTAAATTATTAAAAAGTCATATATAATCTTTCTATATCATGTAGCCAGTGGCAAAGACATCAATCATCTCATTATCTGTACATTGAAAGTGATGAATGGATTATGTTCTAATGAGAGGATCTAATTACTGAGAGCTGTGAAGAGGGCATGTAAAAGCTCTTTAGCTCCAGTGACCATAGATTATCATTAACAACACAGAACTCTGTATGGTTTAATTTCTCTCCTCTGCATATTTGAAGATACATAGTCTTCATGATTCATATTTTCAGAGAAACCCATGAGATAATTAATTTATTATCTTCATAGAAGAAAAAAGAGAAATATCATAGAAATGCAACATCCATATAAGGACCAGCAAAGGCAGTAAAAGTGGTTTCCCTTGGTTCCAACCAAATTTATGCAATCAGTAATCATACATATATTTCATTGAGAAGTAATTCAGTAATTTCTATAGGATATCTTATGATCATAGTCTGATATTGGAAACTTGCCATAGCCACGACACAAGATCAACAGTAAAAAATATTTCAAAAGCTGTATGTAGTTCAAGGTTAAAAAGCAGCAAGATGATATACAACTTGGGTGCTTAAAACTTATGTATTTAGCTAAAATGGCCATTTCTTCAAATGCAGCATAAGGAGATATGCTGTGAACTGAGAGGCTGAGCACAAATTGGGATGAGGATATTGCCTAGTGTTTGCAGAGTGCTCTTGAGGGAGGATAGATGGAACCAGGCAGGAGAAACTGAGGGAATTTAATTTCAGAGGGCTGTGGATCTAAGAAGTAGCATGTCTACAGACATAGCTCTTAAATAATGGACTAGCTGCTCTGCAAGGTGGAATCCTTGAATCCTCCCAGGCAACAGCTGTGCGAGTTCTTCAAGAAACTTGATTGCATAAAGCATTTCTGCACTCATATCAGGAAGTAATGATAGTGAGACTTTAAGATACCTTTTGATTTTATGATTACTGAAGAGTGTGTCATGGGTATAACACGTGACCTCTAACTCTCTAATTACCTACAGGGCTTCTTGTGTTAATGCTTTCAATACAGTAAATTCTACAAATGAGAAACTGAATTTCTTTATCTTTTCTTTTATGGAAAGTCTCGAAGCCTTGACTTCCCAATAGATCATTCCTTCTATATGGCTCAATGTTCTGTAGCATTTTATAATGTACTCGTTTTGTATGCAGCACATATGAGTTCTACCAGTGAACATTAAAAAAAGAAAATGAGAAACAAACAAACATATATGAATGAATGTTCATCCGATGGTATTTTTAGGTTGCTGAGATATGCTTCTTGAACGAATGTATCACACTGATCAATACCAAAATGTCATCAGAAGTTCAAACTTTGAATCCATACTACAAATATTTCAATGGAAATTTTCCCATATATTTGTTTGGATTTCATCTTTCCTTTTTAGCAAGAATAATTAAGTATGTCTCTTATTAGTTTAAGAAATGTCATTGTAATAAAAACTTAGCAGGCATTTCCAGAGACGTCCAGACCTGCTGCTATGCATTCTATATGACGAGGTGGCATTAGCATGGCGATATTGCAATGAAAGCTCAATGGATCACTGACTGTGCCACTTAATCAATCAATCCCATCTTATCTTTAGTTTCTTCCTGCTTGGTGGTGTCAGCGCATTCCAGATTAGTCAGGTGCATATAATAAAGTAGTATTGATGAGATTTTGAGAAATTTCTTACAGGTTTGTTTCAAACTCTTCAGTTACTAAAACAGCCTTAGGCTCTAACTTTACATACAAACTTGCACTTTGGGGTCGATTATTTCCTAAAGAGGTGCTTTTTGTTTGTTTGCTTTATTTTACTTTGTTTCTTTGTTTTCTTCTAATCGTCTATGACTCTGGTCAATTCTGTTTTTTCTAATATATGTATTTCCCCATGTATCTCTAATATAATTCTCTTTTAATATGTCCAGTGAGTGTCGAGGATCTAGAGCAGAGAACACAGAATATGATCATGGATATAATGCATGTCCATACATTAGCTTCTGCTAACCTCACATTGCATGTGAAACTTTCTTATACTAGCTGCTTTCTTCTGGGTGGTCTTTCCAAACGCATACTAAACCTAATTCTCAGCCAGGTGTGATAGCGCATATCTGTAATCCTAGCACTGGGACACTGAGGCAGGAAGATCCCAAGTTCAAGATGTGTTTGTTTCAAGCCTGGCCAAATAGTGAATTTCAGTAGCAAGTTTGAGACTGTGTAAAGTGACCGTACATAAACAAGTAAATGATCAATAGTCTCCATTATGATTATATTAAAGTAGAACTTTGTGGGAAATGATTAGGTTTGGAGATAAGTTTACTCATAAAAGAGCTGGATGAGGTCTTCTCAGCCTCTTCCACCAGGTGAGGACACACCAAGAAATGTCATCCGTTAGCAGAAAACAATCCCTCACCAGGCATAAAATTATGCATGCCCTTAATCTAGGGCTTATCAAACTTCAGAACTTTTACAATAGACAGGCCACAGAAATGTGACCTCTATCTATGTTTGATAAAGGCCAATTGATCAGATGCTGTAAAAGAGTGAAGGAAATCGAATCTGAAAATTTTGATATTGTCTGATATTGTCTTATACACTTAAAGCAGATCAGAAATTCTCTTCCAGCATACAAAACAATAACATGTAATTTCTTTAAAGAGAAATTATATAATTAGTGATGTAATTGAAAGTAGTAGATACCTCAAAACTATACATTTTATTAAAGTATACTAATTTTCATAAAGTTTTAAGTGTACATGCATATAAATAATTTGACTTCATAACCCATGTACTCAATCCATAAAGTCATAATATAGTACTCATGATACTTAATTACTGATAGAACTTTAATTTTTCTCAGACTTTGTCTTTTTTTTTTCCTTTTATTTTATTTTACAGTACCATTCAGTTCTACATATCAGCCACGGATTCCCTTGTTCTCCCCCCTCTTGCCCCCCTCCCCTTACCCCCAGCCCACCCTCCATTCCCACCTCCTCCAGGGCAAAGGCTCCCCCAAGGACTGAGATCAACCTGGTAGACTCAGTCCAGGCAGGTCCAGTCCCCTCCTCCCAGACTGAGCCAAGCATCCCTGCATAAGTCCCAGGTTTCAAACAGCTAACTCATGCAACGAGCCCAGGACCCGATCCCACTGCCTGGATGCCTCCCAAACAGATCAAGCCAATTAACTGTCTCACCTATTCAGAGGGCCTGATCCAGTTGGGGGCCCCTCAGCCTTTGGTTCATAGTTCATGTGTTTCCATTCATTTGGCTATTTGTCCCTGTGCTTTATCCAATCTTGGTTTCAACAATTCTCGCTCATATAAATCCTCCCTTTCTTGATAATTAGACTCCCAGAGCTCCACCCTGGGCATAGCCGTGGATCTCTGCATCCAGATTCCTCAGTCCTTGGATGGGGTTTCTGGCATGACTATTGGGGTGTTTGGCCATCCCATCACCAGAGTAGGTCAGTTCGGGCTGTCTCTCGACCATTGCCAGCAGTCTATTGTGGGGGTATCTTTGTGGATTTTTGTGGGCCTCTTTAACACTTTGTTTCTTCCTTTTCTCATGTGGTCTTCATTTACCATCGTCTCCTATTCCTTGTTCTCCCTCTCTGTTCTTGATCCAGCTGGGATCTCCCGCTCCCACAGGCTCTCTTTCCCTCGACCCTCGCCCTTCATTACTCCCACTCATGTCCAGGTTGTTCATGTAGATCTCAGCCATTTCTCCGTCATTGGGCAATCCTCGTGTCTTTCTTGGGGTCCTGTTTTCCAGGTAGCCTCCCTTTGGAAATCAATATATCAATATGGCGCTTTCTTAAAAAATTGGGAATCAATCTCCCCCCAAGATCCAGCTATACCACTCTTGGGCATATACCAAGAAATGCTCAATTATACCACAAGAGCAGTTACTCATCTATGTTCATATCAGCATTGTTTTTAATAGCCAAAACCTAGAAACAACCTAGATGCCCTTCAACTGAAGAATGGATAAATAAATTGTGGCACATATACACAATGGAATACTACTCAACAGAGAAAAACGGTGATATCATGAGATTTGCAGGCAAATGGATGGATCTAGAAAAAATCATCCTGAGTGACGTAACCCAGACTCAGAAAGACAAATATGGTATGTACTCACTCATAGGAGGATACAAGAGGCAGAACAAGGAAGACTGGACTGCTACTCAGACTTTGTCTTTATACTTATAAGTTCTATATACTTATATACTATGTAAGTATAGACAGTCTCAATTAACAATACAGCATAGGAAAAGAAAACTACTGTTTAAGAATAGACATAGTCTCAATTAATAATACCACATAAGAAAAGAAAGGTACTGTGTAAGAATAGATATAGTCTCAATTAATAATACAGCATAGGAAAAGAAAGCTAGTTATTCATACTGCTTAATAAGTATGTGCTGAAACAAGGTGAAACTGGCCACTTTATATTCTCTAGCAAGCTAAAACTTCCAAAGGCGAGCTTAACAATATGACAGAATTGCTCTGAATATCTTTATATGCTTTGTTTTAAAAACCACTGAGGACACTTAGCATTGCCTGTATATACATAGATGTAGGGCCATCTGCTGACACGTGGATAGTCTCTCAGGGACCATATCCCTGAAGAAAACTGAATTTTCTTCCTAGTAACCATCAGTTGGTTTAACTTTATCAAAATGTCACTGTAACATGAACCTTAAAATGTCTTATAATAAAAAACCAAGAGCCAGATATTGGGGTGAAAGCTGAAAGATCAGAAAAGCAAATCAGCCAGTCACTGGCTTACCTCTATGAAATCCTCAGCCTCAAGAGAGCAAGTTCCTGTTTCCTCATGCTTTATATGCCTTTCTGTATCCTACCATTATACTTCCTGTGATTAAAGGCATGTGTCCCCACTGCCTGGTTCTGTTTCTCTCATGTAGCCCAGTGTGGCCTTGAACTCACAGAGATCCAGACAGATCCTCAGGAGTGATAGGATTAAAGGTGTATGCCACCACTGCCTGACTTCTATGTCTAATTTAGTAGCTGGCTCCATCCCCTGATGCCTAGGTAAGCTTTATTGAGGTACACAATATATCACCGCATTTCCCTGTTTTGTCTAGAATAATAAAAGGTTATAGCTAATATAAGCAAAACTATATATAATAAGTGAAATAAGTATATCAACAATGTCTTTGCATTTGACAAATTCAGAGAAAATATTCCATTATCTATCCTATCTTTGTGAATCCAAAGGATTGTATCTAATTCACCTTCTATCCTAATTTTCATTAACAACCCAAAACAATCTCTTGATGTCTTTCAAACATATACACATTACACCTCTCTAGTGAGTTTCTTTTCTGAATTTTTAACAAGGAAAGCTATAACTATAGCTATCTAATCTTTAATTCTCTCAGAGACCCAAGAAGTAAATAATATTAACTGAGTAAGCAGGAAGTGCAAACAAGCGACTTCCAAAAAATGTGAGTAATGACAGAAATATCTGGCTGCCTGGACACTCACCCAAGGTTCCTCTGCAACATTGGAGCATCCATCTTCAGCCTATCATCCTAGCATGTCTGAGAGACTCATCTGTGAAACAGGATTTTCTGAAGGGCTGTCCTACTTTGTCTCGGCAAGGTGCAGCAGTCCTTTCTTTTGTGTCCTGCTTGTCCATTTTTGGACAGCATACTGTCAGCAGTCAATGTAAGGGCACTTTTGTGCCCAGTGGCTAACTTTTGCCACAAATAAAGTAAACTCCATAAGTAGTTTCCTCAATGTCCATCATCTTCTCTGAAGTAGATTGGTGCCACAAGGACAGACATGTCTCATAGTCATTAAAAAAAGAATCTGTGTTTATTAAGACATCTTAAATGCCATATTCTATAGATCTCTGAAGTGTTTGAAGATGACCTGTCTATCTAAAATATATTTCTGTTTGACCTGATATGACTACAAGTTCTACTGTGGTAGGTGACTAAATAATTGCATTTCTTTATATCCTAATTTGTTGGTAATAATAACTTTCAAGGATTAGTAAATTGCATTACATTGTTAAATAAGCTGTATAGGTATACTACCTTGAACAAGATTAGAAATATATATACAGTATTTTCTAACACTCTCAATCTCAAATTTGTATCAATATACATATTTGTATAAAATATACAAATATCCAACCCAATATAAAATATTTAAAACTAGTAGTTGATTTTTAAAAGTAGATTCAATAACCTACCTTTTTAGCTTATATCTATATCCTCCCCTTTTTCTTTTCAGAGTAGATTCAGTAACATGAATCTTAAAATATCTTAAAATAAAAAAAAAAAAAACTGAGAGCCAGATATTGAGGTGAAAGCTGAAAGATCAGAGAAGCAGAATAGCCATCCACTAGCTTACCTCTATGATTTCCCCAGTCTCAAGAGAGCAAGTTCCTGTTTCTTCATGCTTTATATACCTTTCTATGTCCTGCCATATTACTTCCTGGGATTAAAGGCATATGTCTCCACTGCCTGGTTCTGTTTCTCTGTAGTTCAGTGTGGCCTTGAGCTCAAAGAGACCCAGATGGGTCTCTGCCTCCCGAGTGATAAGATTAAAGGTGTGTGCTACCACTACCTGAACTCTATATCTAATTTAGTGGCTGACTCTGTTCTCTGATCCCTAGGTAAGCTTTATTGGGGTATACAATATATCACCACGTGTCACCAGTGTTTTTGTTAGTGGGGAAGTATGTTGCTCATACAAAGAGCATTAGGACTCATCTGTTCATGCATTAGCCAGCTATATTCATTACTATAATGAGCTACTCCATAAAAGATATTTGGAGGCTGCCGGGCAGTGGTGGCGCACGCCTTTAATCCCAGCACTCGGGAGGCAGAGCCAGGCGGATCTCTGTGAGTTCGAGGCCAGCCTGGGCTACCAAGTGAGTTCCAGGAAAGGCGCAAAGCTACCCAGAGAAACCCTGTCTCGAAAAACAAAAAAACAAAAAAAAACAAAAAAACAAAAAAAAAAAAAAAAAAAGATATTTGGAGGACCTAGAGATTCAGAGTTCTAGACCAGGTAGATACCATATATTAGCCT